>NW_028227261.1:43262500-43895000 GCF_978045245.1 Mus caroli | reverse complement strand
GGGCCTAGCAAACACAGGAGTGGATGTTCACAGTCAGCTATTGGATGTATCACAGGGCTCCCAATGGAGAAGCTAGAGAAAGTACCCAAGGAGCTAAAGGGATCTGCAACCCTATTGTTGGAACAACATGATGTACTAACCAGAACCCCGGAGCTCTTGTCTCTAGCTGCATATGTATCGAAAGATGGCCTAGTCGGCCATCAATGGAAAGAGAGGCCCATTGGACTTGCAAACTTTATATGCCCCAATATAGGGGAATGCCAGGGCCAAAAGAATGGGAATGGGTGGGTAGGGAAGTGGGGGGGGGAGTATGGGGGACTTTTGGGATAGCATTGGAAATGTAATTGAGGAAAATATGTAATAAAAATATTAAAAATTAAAAAAAAGAAAGAAAGAAAGAAATAGTTTTTGTTTTGTTGTTTTTTTGTCAACTTAATATAAGCTAGGATCATGTGAAGGAGAGATCTTCAACTGAGAAAACACCTTTATCACACTGGCCTGTAGGCAACTCTGTGGGGCATTTTCTTGATTAATGATTGATAGGAGCAACCCAGCTTACTATTAGGAAGCACCACCCCTGGGCTGGTGGTCCTGGGTGGTATAAGAAAGCAAGCTGCGCAAGCGATGAGGAGAAAGCTAGTAAGTAATGTTCTTTCATGGCTTCTGCTTCAGTTCCTCTCTTGAGTCTCTGCTCTGACTTCCGTTCATGATAGACTATAATGTATAAGACGAAATAAACCCTTCCCTGTGCTTTTGGCCATGGTCTTTATCACAGCAATAGAAATCGAACTAAGACACAGACAGGATAAAGAGGAAGAGAAGGAGGAAGAAGAAGAGGATAAATGAGGAGGATACAGTAAATAGGAACAAAACCAGAGACATTCAGCCAGACACTGTGCAGGGATATCTCCATCAAATCCCTCCCCTCGGGGTTCAGAGAACTCTGTGGAAGAGGAGACAGAAAGAGTTAAAAACCAGAGTGGGCAGAGGACACTGAGGAAGCAAGGCCCTCTAAACACAGTAGGACTGAAGCACAGGAATTCACAGACTGTGGTGATGCGCAGGACCTGCACAGGTCTGTGCCTGATGGGGTCCCTCCCAGCACTAAGAAGAGCAGTGTACACGAGCTCCCTTCCTGAAGCCAGAAGCTATGTCTAGTAGGCACCTGCAAGGGAAAGATTAGTTTTTCTTAATGGACTCTCAGTTAGTATACAATGGCTAACGCAAAACAAACTCAATGGCATTCTTGGAGGGTTCTTTGTCTCAAAGTGTTTTGTCCAGGCATTTTGTTTATATACCTTACAGGTTCTTTGTATATGTATTATGGCTTCTGCTTTTGTGTTATGAGATTCCTGTGTATGTGAACATGTGTGCCTCGGTGTCTATATATATTTTTGTTGTTTTGGCTCTCTTTCTTCTGTTTGCTTTGTCCATTCAGACTTATTTGTGTTTCACCTCACTTTGTTATGGTTCTTGAAATTCCTGTTTGTTTTAGAAAACAAATATGACACCCTTCTCCCTCTGGAAGTTCTCAAGTGAAAGCAAACCTCAAATTCTAGGGAAAATGAGAAAAACCTAGCTTGCAGACCCACATTGGAAATTATTAAATTTTAATGTTCCCATGGAACACCAGGAGCAGTGACAGGTCACCTGTGTAGGTTTCCCATGTGGCCTGGAGGTGCCAATGAATTTGCCTTGCTTGTGCATTTGTATCAGTAGCATCTTCGTGTTTGTGTGTGAAATGCATGGGTCTATGCAGCTGGGATTTTGTGTAACTCCATTACTGAGTCTGAGGTGACAGATCATTATTGATTCTAAGCACAGTTTTACATAACCTGCAGTCAAAGGTCCTGGGTTAAGTTCCTGTTTGAAATTCTGTCTGCTTTCTTGACATATCATCCATATTAATGGATCACCTCCTCTGCCCCAGCCTCCTTGGGACTGTGCCCAGCAGGCTGGCAGGACCATCTCTCCTCCTTCCCAATGTCAGGGAAGGCTGATGCTGGCTGGCCTAGCGTCTCTAGGGTGGGGAGCTAACCAAGGGCCCCACTTTCCGATTCTACTCTTCCACTGATTCCAGTCTTGACTGGGTATTTTCAGGTTCTTAGCAAGTTGTTCAAAGAAGTAAAGAAGCACAAAGATACCAAAGCAGGAAAGGGGTTTATTCAGAAGTAAAGCAAAAGTGTAGGTTAGAGATACTGCAAAAAGTGAGAGTCCCTCAGGAGCTCCAGGTTAGTCTCCTGGGCTTTCCTTAGGAGGAGTCAGTTACTAGGGGCAGGCAGGGTACAGATTGCCTTCTGGTTTTGATGGTTAGGCTTAGGTTATATAAGTCTTTGTTTGCTGCGCATGTCCCTTCTCATAATGTGCTGTATTTTAATCCTAAATATCACTTAGTCATGCTTACCCATAAGAAAGTAAATAGGAGTTTTCTCCCAAATTCTTACTCAAATAACATAGCTTGCTTTATTACACATATACCTTAAAGCACTTTTGGCTGGATCTATCCATATCCCTTCACTTCACAATACATTTTAGGATGTGTTTGGTTACAAAGAAAAGTTACTAAGTTGTTGCTAGAGAGGAAGGACCTATCACAGTGGAGCAGGGAGTATGAACAGTTCAGTGTGGATGTGCGCGAGCCTACCTCATGACTCCTCTTTCCCCTCTTTGTTAGGAGAGCAGAAGAGAGATGTCCATCATCTCAGAGCTGCTTCTTCCTGGGACAAAGAATGGGGCAGAGTGAAACAGAAGTTGTCTCTCCCATTTTTCTCTAAAGCTGTGCTGTTTCCCAGGGCCCCACTCAGGAGTGTCTATGAAATTTTAGAGTCAAACAGGTGTCCTGTTGATCCTGGTGGCAGCAGATGTCACTGTGTCATTTGTAACTGGACTTGTTACATTTGGGAAGAAATAAACTGTATGGGTTGATTTTAAAAAAAGAAAAGGGAAAGAAAAAGGAAAGTAAAGACAAAAACAAAGGAATCAACCAAAACACTCCCCCCCCCAAAAACAAACAAAACAAACCAGAGATAAGATAGATACCACCAAAGGGGCAAAGGGGGTCGGTAATTCCAGGTCATTCATTTGGCTCAGTTTTAGAAGCACATGGTCAGGGCTTATTCCAAACAAGGCTATAACCCTGGCGGGAGGTTTAACATGGGAGTGTGCACAACTATGAAACTGTACACTTGGCTGTTCTAGCCCATAGAGCAGCTCTTAGGGATTTGGGTCTTCAATTTCATTAAAAAGCCAATATGTGATTCAGGGACTCTAAAAATCCCAAGCCTTATTCTGTGTGTATATCCTAACTTATTCTTTAATAAGTTAAAGAACACTAACCCAGGAACATGGACTTACGCCTGATTTAGCTCCTGTCATCTCCCTTCTTTGTGCCTCAGTTTCTTCACTATAGAGCTGAATTAAAGAGGATTGTTCTTCCTAAGTCATGAGCTTAAGGAGCATTGGAGAAAAATGTATGGTGGAGGAGGAGGAATAATGTTGTTCTCCAAGTTCCTACTAGAAGCAGGCATTGATGGGTGCCCATGCTATAGGGCAAGCAGGGACATCAGGAACCCAGGAACAAACTATTAGAAAGAGACTGAACTAAGGGGAGGGGTATAGCTCAGTGTTAGAGGACATGCCTACGACAGGGGTTCCTGGGTTTCGTTCCAAGCACAAACAACAAAAGCTGAAATAGAAGGAAAATATCTGGAATCGAATCCCAATCTGTTCCTAGCATTTCTGTAGCTTTATGAAAGTTTCCTTAGCATTGGTTTTCCTAAGAGTTTAAACTTCAGCTTTGCAACAGATTCTCTGTCCTCTGACCTGATGCTGAACCAGACACCTCTGGAGGAGACCAGCAACTGACCTGGAAAACTTTGCATTTGAGAGGAGCAATGCTACAGACCTAATTAACACCACCATATTATAGGCACCATGGAGCACACTTGACCTGCCAGAATAAATAAAACAATACTTTAATCTTAAGTGTCAGCAAATAGCGAGTAAAAGACTCATCTATTACATGCAATAATTTTGTGTACAGACCAGGTGTGGCTACCCTAGACTTGGCAGGATGGTTCATCTTGACTTCAATTGTGTTTATTGGAAATCACTAGTCAAACTCTAAATAGCTGTTGTAATGGACTCACGTAGAGGTATGGATATAAGGGTGTAGATGTTGATGCCTGACAGACTTGGTTGAGAGATCTTTCAGTCAACTTGTGGCCTCGAGCTATCTTAATGGACCTCAATTTCTACATTTATATAATGTGATTAATTTTAAAGCCTGTGTCAGGTGAAGATGGCAAAGATGACATGAATAAAGTCCCTAGTATACAATCTGTCTCACAATTCTAGCACTCAGTATTTCTCTAAGAGTCAGCCAAATCAATTTGGCACACACTTAGAAGGTGTGCTCCCTCATCGTAAATAGGTAATGTGAGGGCTGTCTTTCTTTATCAATAGCAGGTCTACCTGCAATAGTATTGTCTCTTTTTTATTATTTATGAGTTGTATTCACTTGTTATGCCTTCATATTATCTTAGTAATATCCACTCCCCACCCCCAATGTACATGCTGGGACAAATAATTCATTTGTCAACAGAAGTAAGAACAGGGTGGGAATCCAGTGATGTGTGCACTACTAAACTAATTACCACTGAGGGTAAATCGGTCTCTAAGACCCTTTGGTTCCTCCATTTACCTAGAAATTTCATAAATTCATTGTTTTTAATAGTTGAGTAGTACTCCGTTGTGTAAATGTACCACATTTTCTGTATCCATTCCTCTGTTGAGGGGCATCTGGGTTCTTTCCAGATTCGGGCTATTATAAATAAGGCTGCTATGAACATAGTGGAGCATGTGTCATTCTTACCATGGACCTGGAGGGCATCATCCTGAGTGAGGTAACCCAATCACAAAAGAACTCACATGATATGTACTCACTGATAAGTGGATATTAGCCCAGAAACTTAGAATACCCAAGATATAAGATACAATTTGCAAAACACATGAAACTCAAGAATAAGGAAGACCAAAGTGTGGACACCTTGCCCCTTCTTAGAATTGGGAACAAAACACTCATGGAAGGAGTTACAGAGACAAAGTTTGGAGCTGAGACAAAAGGATGGACCATCTAGAGACTGCCATATCTGGGGATCCATCCCATAATCAGCCTCCAAATGCTGATACCATTGCATACACTTGCAAGATTTTGCTGAAAGGACCCTGATATAGCTGTCTCTTGTGAGACTATGCCGGTGCCTAGCAAACACAGATGTGGATGCTCACAGTCAGCTATTGGATGGATCACAGGGCCAATGGAGGAGCTAGAGAAAGCACCCAAGGAGCTAAAGGGGTCTGCAACCCTATAGGTGGAACAACAACATGAACTAACCAGTACCCCCAGAGCTCCTGTCTCTAGCTGCATATGTATCAGAAGATGGCCTAGTCGGCCATCATTGGAAAGATAGGCCCATTGGTCGTGCAAACTTTATATGCCTCAGTACAGGGGATCGCCAGGGCCAAGAAGTGGGAGTGGGTGGGTAGGGAAGCAGGGGTGGGGGAGGGTATGGGGGACTTCTGGGATAGCATTGGAAATGTAAATGAAGAAAATACCTAATTAAAAAGACCCTTTGGGAATGTTCTTAGAAACAACATAGAAAAATGTTCCTTATAATTGAAAGCTATCTCCTTGGTATAAATTGCTTCTCTGCAAAGCTGATCTCTGGTGTACCTGATGATCCATTAGGTCAATCATGCTGGCCAAGTACATGAAACTGTCCATGATGTTGTATCGAAATCAGGTAGACTGAAATGTGGAAGGTATCTGCTATTCTTGGGAACAGGAGGTCCGTGACCTTGAGTTTCTTGTTTTTGCCATCCTATCTTATGCTGGGAAGTTTATAGAGGCAGTGTCTCAGTCAATAGCAAACCCCAAGAATCAGGCACTGCCTGGCAGAGTGTAAATATTTAGTTAGTGAAAGAAAGAATGGATGGATGGGCATATATGAATGGACAGGCATATGAATGAGTAGATAGACTTCCTCCTTTATGGTGTTAAGAATGAAGTATGGGGGGCAGCTAGGGCGCAGGGTCGGCTGACACTCGCCAGCTACCCACAACACCCGCCACAGGATCTTAAGACTTCTGGTGAGTGGAACACAGCTTCTGCTCCAATCCAATTGCGCACGGGACCTGAGACTGCATTAGTTAGGGAAGCAGAAACCGGCCTGAGTAGGGCCACAGGCCTCATCCGGCCGGATCAGCACAGGGGAAGCTTGAGCGCAGGGTCGCCTGACACCCGCCAGCTACCCACGACCCCCGCCACAGGATTTTGAGACTGCTGGTGAGTGGAACACAGCTTCTGCTCCAGTCCAATCACGCGGGACCTGAGACTGCTTTGGTTGGGGAGGCAGAAATCCGGCCTACATAGGGCCACAAGCCTCTTCCGGCCAGAAAAGCACCAGGGTAGCTAGGGCGCAGGGTCGGCTGACACTCGCCAGCTACCCACAACACCCGCCACAGGATCTTAAGACTTCTGGTGAGTGGAACACAGCTTCTGCTCCAATCCAATTGCATGCGGGACCAGAGACTGCATTAGTTAGGGAAGCAGAAAACCAGCCTGAGTAGGACCACAGGCCTCTTCCGGCTGGACCAGCACCGGGGTACCGCCAGCTTCCCACGACGCCCCCGAAGGATTTTGAGACTGCTGGTGAGTGGAACACAGCTTCTGCTCCAATTTTTAAACAGTGACAACAATAACAACTAACCCCAGAGATTACCAGATGGCGAAAGGTAAACGTAATAATCTTACTAACAGAAACCAAGACCACTCACCATCATCAGAACCCAACACCCCCACTTCGCCCAGTCCAGGGCACCCCAACACACCGGAAAAGCTAGACACGGATCTAAAAGCATATCTCATGATGATGGTAGAAGACATCAAGAAGGACTTTAATAACTCACTTAAAGAATTACAGGAGAACATTGCTAAAGAGTTACAAGTCCTTAAAGAAAAACAGGATAACACAATCAAACAGGTAGAAGTCCTTAAAGAAAAACAGGATAACACAATCAAACAGGTAGAAGTCCTTAAAGAAAAACAGGAAAACACATCCAAACAGATGATGGAAATGAACAAAACCATACTAGACCTAAAAAGGGAAGTAGACACAATAAAGAAAACCCAAAATGAGGCAACACTGGAGATAGAAACCCTAGGAAAGAAATCTGGAACCATAGATACCAGCATCAGCAACAGAATACAAGAGATGGAAGAGAGAATCTCAGGTGCAGAAGATTCCATAGAGAACATCGGCACAACAATCAAGGAAAATGTAAAATGCAAAAAGATCCTAACTCAAAACATCCAAGAAATACAGGACACAATGAGAAGACCAAACCTACGGATAATAGGAGTGGATGAGAATGAAGATTTTCAACTCAAAGGACCAGCAAACATCTTCAACAAAATTATAGAAGAAAACTTCCCAAATCTAAAGAAAGAGATGCCCATGAACATACAAGAAGCCTACAGAACTCCAAATAGACTGGACCAGAAAAGAAATACCTCCCGACACATAATAATCAGAACAACAGATGCTCTAAATAAAGATAGAATACTAAAAGCAGTAAGAGAAAAAGGCCAAGTAACATATAAAGGCAAGCCTATCAGAATTACACCAGATTTTTCACCAGAGACTATGAAAGCCAGAAGATCCTGGACGGATGTTATACAGACACTAAAAGAACACAAATTCCAGCCCAGGCTACTATACCCAGCCAAACTCTCAATTAACATAGATGGAGAAACCAAAGTATTCCACGACAAAACCAAATTCACACATTATCTCTCCACGAATCCAGCCCTTCAAAGGATAATAACAGAAAAAAACCAATACAAGGACAGGAACCACGTCCTAGAAACAACAAGAAGGTAATCCCTCAACAAACCTAAAAGAAGACAGCCACAAGAACAGAATGCCAACTTTAACAACAAAAATAACAGGAAACAACAATTACTTTTCCTTAATATCCCTTAATATCAATGGACTCAACTCCCCGATAAAAAGACATAGACTAACAAACTGGCTACACAAACAAGACCCAACATTTTGCTGCTTACAGGAAACTCATCTCAGAGAAAAAGATAGACACTACCTCAGAATGAAAGGCTGGAAAACAATTTTCCAAGCAAATGGTATGAAGAAACAAGCTGGAGTAGCCATTCTAATATCTGATAAGATTGACTTCCAACCCAAAATCATTAAAAAAGACAGGGAGGGACACGTCATACTCATCAAAGGTAAAATCCTCCAAGAGGAACTATCAATCCTGAATATCTATGCTCCAAATACAAAGGCAGCCACATTCATTAAAGAAACTTTAGTAAATCTCAAAGCACACATTGCACCTCATACAATAATAGTGGGAGACTTCAATACACCACTTTCACCAATGGACAGATCATGGAAACAGAAACTAAACAGAGACACAGAAAAACTAAGAGAAATTATGAATCAAATGGATCTGGCAGATATCTACAGAACATTCTATCCTAAAACAAAAGGATATACCTTCTTCTCAGCACCTCATGGTACCTTCTCCAAAATTGACCACATAATTGGTCACAAAACAGGCCTCAACAGATACAAAAATATTGAAATTGTCCCATGCATCCTATCAGATCACCATGGACTAAAGCTGATCTTCAATAACAAAATAAATAATAGAAAGCCAACCTTCACGTGGAAACTGAACAACACTCTTCTCAATGATACCTTGGTCAAGGAAGGAATAAAGAAAGAAATTAAGGACTTTTTAGAGTTCAATGAAAATGAAGCCACAACATACCCAAACTTATGGGACGCAATGAAAGCATTTCTAAGAGGAAAACTCATAGCTCTGAGTGCCTCCAAAAGGAAACTAGAGAGAGCACACATTAGCAGCTTGACAACACACCTAAAAGCACTAGAACAAAAGGAAGCAAATTCACCCAAGAGGAGTAGACGGCAGGAAATAATCAAACTCAGGGGTGAAATCAACCAAGAGGAAAGAAGAAAAACTATTCAAAGAATCAACCAATCAAGGAGCTGGTTCTTTGAGAAAATCAACAAGATAGATAAACCCTTAGCCAGACTCACTAGAGGGCACAGGGAAAGCATCCTAATTAACAAAATCAGAAATGAAAAAGGAGACATAACAACAGATCCTGAAGACATCCAAAACACCATCAGATCCTTCTACCAAAGGCTATACTCAACAAAACTGGAGAACCTGGATGAAATGGAGAAGTTCCTAGACAGATACCAGGTACCAAAGTTGAATCAAGATCAGGTTAATGATCTAAACAGCCCTATATCCCCCAAAGAAATAGAAGCAGTCATTAATAGTCTCCCAACTAAAAAAAGCCCAGGACCAGATGGGTTTAGTGCAGAGTTCTATCAGACCTTCAAAGAAGATCTAATCCCAGTTCTTCACAAACTATTCCACAAAATAGAAACAGAAGGTACTCTACCCAACTCATTCTATGAAGCCACAATTACTCTGATACCTAAACCACAAAAAGACCCAACAAAGATAGAAAACTTCAGACCAATATCCCTTATGAATATTGATGCAAAAATCCTCAATAAAGTTCTTGCTAACCGAATCCAAGAACACATCAAAACAATCATCCATCCTGACCAAGTAGGTTTCATCCCAGGGATGCAGGGATGGTTCAATATACGGAAATCCATCAACGTAATCCAGTATATAAACAAACTCAAAGACAAAAACCACATGGTCATCTCGTTAGATGCGGACAAAGCATTTGACAAGATCCAACACCCATTCATGATAAAAGTCTTGGAAAGATCAGGAATTCAAGGCCCATACCTAAACATGATAAAAGCAATCTACAGCAAACCAGTAGCCAACATCAAAGTAAATGGTGAGAAGCTTGAAGTAATCCCTCTAAAATCAGGGACTAGACAAGGCTGTCCACTTTCTCCATACCTATTCAACATTGTACTTGAAGTCCTAGCCAGAGCAATTCGACAACAAAAGGAGATCAAAGGGATACAAATTGGAAAAGATGAAGTCAAAATATCACTTTTTGCAGATGATATGATAATATATATAAGTGGCCCTAAAAATTCCACCAGAGAACTCCTAAGCCTGATAAACAGCTTCGGTGAAGTAGCTGGATATAAAATTAACTCAAACAAATCAATGGCCTTTCTCTACACAAAGAATAAACAGGCTGAGAAAGAAATTAGGGAAACAACACCCTTCTCAATAGTCACAAATAATATAAAATATCTTGGCGTGACTCTAACTAAGGAAGTGAAAGATCTGTATAATAAAAACTTCAAGTCTCTGAAGAAAGAAATTATAGAAGATCTCAGAAGATGGAAAGATCTCCCATGCTCATGGATTGGCAGGATCAACATTGTAAAAATGGCTATCTTGCCAAAAGCAATGTACAGATTCAATGCAATCCCCATCAAAATTCCAAATCAATTCTTCAACGAATTAGAAAGGGCAATCTGCAAATTCATCTGGAATAACAAAAAACCTAGGAGAGCAAAAACTCTTCTCAAGGATAAAAGAACCTCTGGTGGAAACACCATGCCGGACCTAAAGCTCTACTACAGAGCAATTGTGATAAAAACTGCATGGTACTGGTATAGTGACAGACAAATAGACCAATGGAATAGAATTGAAGACCCAGAAATGAACCCACACACCTACGGTCACTTGATCTTCTACAAGGGAGCTAAAAACATCCAGTGGAAGAAATACAGCATTTTCAACAAATGGTGCTGGCACAACTGGTTGTTAACATGTAGAAGAATGCGAATTGATCCATTCCTATCTCCTTGTACTAAGGTCAAGTCTAAGTGGATCAAGGAACTTCACATAAAACCAGAGACACTGAAACTTATAGAGGAGAAAGTGGGGAAAAGCCTTGAAGATATGGGCACAGGGGAAAAATTCCTGAATAGAACAGTAATGGCTTGTGCTGTAAGATCGAGAATTGACAAGTGGGACCTCATGAAACTACAAAGCTTCTGCAAGGCAAAAGACACCATCAATAAGACAAAAAAACCACCAACAGATTGGGAAAGGATCTTCACCTATCCTAAATCAGATAAGGGACTAATATCCAATATATATAAAGAACTCAAGAAGGTGGACTCCAGAAAGTCAAATAACCCCATTAAAAAATGGGGCTCAGAACTGAACAAAGAATTCTCACCTGAGGAATACGGAATGGCAGAGAAGCACCTGAAAAAATGTTCAACATCCTTAATCATCAGGGAAATGCAAATCAAAACAACCCTGAGATTCCACCTCACACCAGTCAGAATGGCTAAGATCAAAAATTCAGGTGACAGCAGATGCTGGCGAGGATGTGGAGAAAGAGGAACACTCCTCCATTTTTGGTGGGATTGCAAGCTTGTACAACCACTCTGGAAATCAGTCTGGCGGTTCCTCAGAAAATTGGACATAGTACTACCGGAGGATCCAGCAATACCTCTCCTGGGCATATATCCAGAAGATGTCCCAACCGGTAAAAAGGACACATGCTCCACTATGTTCATAGCAGCCCTATTTATAATAGCCAGAAGCTGGAAAGAACCCAGATGTCCCTCAACAGAGGAATGGATACAGAAATTATGGTACATTTACACAATGGAGTACTACTCAGCTATTAAAAAGAATGAATTTATGAAATTCCTAGCCAAATAGATGGACCTGGAGGGCATCATCTTGAGTGAAGTAACACAATCACAAAAGAACTCACACAATATGTATTCACTGATAAGTGGATATTAGCCCAAAACTTAGGATACCCAAGATATAAGATACAATTTGCTAAACGCATGAAACTCAAGAAGAATGAAGACCAAAGTGTGGACACTGTGCACCTTCTTAGAATTGGGAACAAAACACCTAGGGAAGGAGTTACAGAGACAAAGTTCGTAGCTGTGATGGAAGGATGGACCATTTAGAGACTGCCGTATCCAGGGATCCATCCCATAATCAGCTTCTAAACGCTGACACCATTGCATACACTAGCAAGATTTTGCTGAAAGGACCCAAATATAGCTGTCTCTTGTGAGACGACGCCGGGGCCTAGCAAACACAGGAGTGGATGTTCACAGTCAGCTATTGGATGTATCACAGGGCTCCCAATGGAGAAGCTAGAGAAAGTACCCAAGGAGCTAAAGGGATCTGCAACCCTATTGTTGGAACAACATGATGTACTAACCAGAACCCCGGAGCTCTGTCTCTAGCTGCATATGTATCGAAAGATGGCCTAGTCGGCCATCAATGGAAAGAGAGGCCCATTGGACTTGCAAACTTTATATGCCCCAATATAGGGGAATGCCAGGGCCAAAAGAATGGGAATGGGTGGGTAGGGAAGTGGGGGGCGCTATGGGGGACTTTTGGGATAGCATTGGAAATGTAATTGAGGAAAATATGTAATAAAAATATAAAAAAAAATAAAATAAAATGTAATTACCCAAAAAAAAAAATGAAGTATGCCCATAAATGGGGAGGTGATGTATGGAGGTTGTGTATATATGAATTCTCACCTAGTGTAATCACTTTGGGGTAGGGGCAGCTAAGTCAAATAGTTCTCAGGAGAAATTAATCTAGGGCTGGGTCAAAGGAGCCATCAATACTAGACCTGTTAAAAAGTTGGCATCTACAGTGTTCCAGCTTGGAATCAATATCACAAATAGGACCCAGAAGAGCAGCCAAGGTGACACTGTGGAGAAAAATTGTCTGTGAGTAGAGTCAGAAAGAGGGAAGTCCAGAAGGACCAGGAGCTGGAAGCTGAGCTGGGACTCAAAATAACTCAGGTTTAAACACTCCTTGGGCCTCTGCAAAGCCTTGCCTTGCTGATAACACTGATTTGGAAGGAAGCTTGACTTCACTCTTAACAACCAGAGCCTTTGATTAAGAAATAAGGGAAGTAAAAACGCAGTGCTGGAGATTTGGGGTATAATTTGTGTTTAGGCATCATTTTAAAAATTTGTAGTTGGTCTCGCTGAGCTCCCATGAGTCCCAGTCAGTTGATTCTGTGGGCCACGTTCTCGAGGTGTGTCCTTGACTTCTCTGGTTCCTTTGATCCTTTCCCCCTATCCTCTGAAGGATTCCCAGAGCTCTGTCTAATGTTTGGCTGTGGTACTCTGCATCTGCCCCCATCAGTTGTTGGATGAAGTGTCTTTGATGATGATTTTTTTCTTTCCTTTTTATTTATTTATTTTTTATTAGATATTTTCTTTATATACATTTCAAATGCTATCCTGAAAGTTTCCTATACCTACCCACTCCCGCTTCTTGGACCTGGCATTCCCCTGTACTGGGGCATATAAAGTTTGCAAGACCAAGGGGTCTCTCTTCCCAGTGATGGCCAACTAGGCCATCCTCTGATACATATGCAGCAAGAGATATGAGCTCTGGGGGTACTGGTTAGTTCATATTGTTGTTCCACCTATAGTGTTGCAGGCCCCTTCAGCTCCTTGGGTGCTTTTTCTAGTTTCTCCATTGGGGACCCTGTGTTCCATCTTATAGATGATTTTGTTAGGCTCTGGTTATGAACATTATATAGGCAGGACAAACGGTAGATCGAGGGTTTTGAGGCTGGGTTTGTCTCTCAATCTTTCTACTTGAGGCCTTGCATGGTTACAGAAGATGGCTGGTTCAAACTCCAAGTCCTTCATTATTAGGAGGCTTTGCTAGAGTTACTCTCATAGACTCCATGGAGTTTTCATTGCACTAGGTTTCCACCTTATTCCCCAAATGCCCTCAATTCCAAAATGCTCCCCCATTCCAGCCAGTATTTTCTTCCTCCCCACCACCTGATCCCTCCTGATCCCAACCCCACTCGTCCTCTTAGTCCACCAATAAAATCTATTCTATTTCCCCTTCCCAAGGAGGAGATACTTACACCCTACCCTACCCCTAAAGCCCTCCTTGTTACTTAGCCTCTCTGGGTCTGTGGACTATATTGTAGTTGTCTTTTACTTTACAGCTAATATCCACTTATAAGTGAACACATACTATGTTTGTCTTTTCTGAGTCTACACTTGGGGGGTGGGGGAGGAGGGGAAACTACAGTCAAGATGGAATATATGAGAGGCAATTGAAAAAAGTCATATCATAACTGAGATGTGCTATAAGTACACATTAGATTTCAAAGAGTTAGTATGAGGGAAGGTAAAATTATCTGAAAATCTTTAACATTAAACGAATGTTTAAAAAAAACCTATATTTTGATTATAGAGGACAAAATAAAGTGGACATACTATTGAAATAGAAAAAAGACTCCCTTTTGAGTGTACTTTCTCAGCTTCCTGTTGGTGGTTAGAGATATCACCTGCTTCTTGTGACCTTTTGACTTTCTTTTTTTTTAATTTTTAATATTTTTTTATTACGTATTTTCCTCAATTACATTTCCAATGCTATCCCAAAAGTCCCCCATACCCTCCCCACCACTTCCCTACCCACCCATTCCCATTTTTTTGGTCCTGGCGTTGCCCTGTACTGGGGCATATAAAGTTTGTGTGTCCAATGGGCTTTTTTCCAGTGATGGCTGACTAGGCCATCTTTTGATACATATGCAGCTAGAGTCAAGAGCTCCGGGGTTCTGGTTAGTTCATAATGTTGTTCCACCTATAGGGTTGCAGATCCCTTTAGCTCCTTGGGTACTTTCTCTAGCTCCTCCATTGGAAACCCTGTGATCCATCCACTAGCTGACTGTGAGCATCCACTTCTGTGTTTGCTAGGCCCCGGCATAGTCTCACAAGAGACAGCTATATCTGGGTCCTTTCAGCAAAATCTTGCTAGTGTATGCAATGGTGTCAGCGTTTGGAAGCTGATTATGGGGTGGATCCCCGGATACGGCAGTCTCTAGATGGTCCATCCTTTCGTCACAGCTCCAAACTTTGTCTCTGTAACTCCTTCCATGGGTGTTTTGTTCCCTGTTCTAAGAAGGGGCACAGTGTCCACACTTTGGTCTTCATTCTTCTTGAGTTTCATGCATTTAGCAAATTGTATGACCTTTTGACTTTCATTCTATAATGGATTCTAACCCTCTAGAACCATAAACATAAAAATAAACTCTGCCTTTTGTAGAAGAAAAAAAATGTATTTGAAATTTTAAAATCAGGTTTTTCTAAATAACATTTGCTTTTTCATTAACAAGCTCTTTTTTCAACTTCAAAATTTGAAAATCATATAACAGCATAAATAATTTGTCACTATTAAGAGATAAGTAACTTTTATTTGTATGTTTTATTTTTTTACCTTTTCAACAAAGCTAATTAACTGTGCGTTTGCCCGTTTACATGCTGCTCTTCACTGTGCTCCCTAGTTGGACTGCATAATGTAGCTCCCGAGTATGCTTCTCCACGCCATAGAAACAGCACTTGAAAACATTCTTTGAAAATACCAAGTTTTCCTCCCAGTGAAATAGTCTTTCATATAGGTAAAATCTAATTTATTTACCAAATTCTCTTCTTGATAGATATTTAGATCCTTTTTATGAATTATACTATTATAAATTATAATGCTATGAATAGAATTGTGTAAAGCCCTTTATGGGTAATATTTCCTTCTCATTTCCCTGCCCAGCTATGAGAGGTGATTTCTTACACATACTCCTTTTAACATATGAGGAAACTAAGAACTCAAGAAATTTTTTTTTTTCTTTAAAATCACTGTTCTAGTTTGGGTTTCGCAGAAACACAGTTAGATGGGAATCCAAGTTCAAGGCATTTATTTAAGAGTTCTCAAGAAGCACTCTTCAGGGAGATGTGACCCTGATATGAAAAAGGGAAGATGACCAAGAAAGTAGTCACCACCAAGCACGTTGGTAGCCAGAGCCTGATCTTGCAGGGACAGTGCAGTCTCTATCTCAGAGTTAGCCGATTGAAGACCTGGGCCCTTTTCACCAAGCCTAGTCTCAACAGAGACTGCTTTCAAAGAGTGTTAATTTCTATATCATTTTCCATTCTATGGTACAGAGACAGATGTAGAATGATAGGGGAAAGCAGGCCCTGGTGGCAACATCAGTGTAGGGCATCAGAAGCGAGGCAGCATTCACTACAGTGGTGAGTTCAAGGTAAACCTGGAGGCTAGCGGACAGACAGACAGACAGACAGACAGACACACACACACACACACACACACACACACACATGCTGATGGTGTCATATGGCCAGACTACAGTCAGCCTGGGATGCAAATGAAGAAGTGCTTAACTGAGGAGCTCAGGACTTCAGTGACCTGGCTTTGCAAAGAGAAAACCTCCCTGTGACTTTGAGCAAGTTACTTCATCTGCTAAAGCTCCAGGATTTGGTGAGGATAATGCTTCAGGCAATATCTAAGTGAAAGGCTAGTTGGCGGGGGGGGGGGGGGGGTGCAAAGAGTGTGTCTCTGGGCATTTGTGTTGAGGACAAGACCATCATCTGTTTAGCGTTACTTACTGACCATTCCATCATGTGGGTAGGAATCACATCTTGCAGATATTCAGTGCTTCCTTGGGACTATCTAATTAAAAGAAATTAAATAGAAGATGAGCCTGTTCCCTGAGTTTATGAGATGAGTCGTTTTCCAGATTAATTACACAATATACAAAATACACATGGCTCATTGAAATACAGCACAAGTCCTTGATGAATTTTGGAGTATTTCATTTTTCTCTGGCAAGAGGGAGACAAATATACAACTGCTCATCTCTATGCACCGGCCGTCATCAGGTCTGGAGTCCCCAAGGAAAGGGCTTAATTGCTCCATAAGCTTCATATTCAAGGGCTCCTCGGTGCTAAGCTCTTGCCGAACTGCATGAAAGTAAAAGTGACAAAGATAGCAAGTGACACATTTATCAAATATGCAGATTCCGAAGAAGTCATTGTGTGTTGCTCATGCCAATGAGGCTCCAGATGGAACCTGGCACTCCTGCAGCCCTCCCGCCCAATTTAAGGTCACAGGAAAGGGTGAGACCAAAGCAAACTGGGGATTAAAAATCCATATGGACTAACTACAAAACCCAAGCTTATTCTCTGAGGTCACCTATTTCTGTGTTCTCTCCCCTGAGTATATTCTAAAATTTAATCAACTACTGGTAAGCAAATTTTTGGTTTGTGTTTTTGAGACAGGATCTCATTGTAATTCAAACTGGCCTAGAACCCACTAAGTAGCCCAAGCTAGCTTGTTTCATACATGAGGCAATCATCCTACCTGAGTGTCCAAGTGCTGAAATTACAGGCATGAGCCACCATGCTTGGTGTGAGAATGCAAGTATGATTTGACTACACTGAGCCATTCTTAAGTGGCAAGCTCCCAGAGTAAGATTTCAATACTCAGCTCTACCCTGGTCCATGCCTGTATACACCTTTACCCGTATTTTATTTTTCTGTAATGTGAAATATAAATTAATGTTGCAAAGATTTGGATTTATAAATTAACAGGCTTATTCTGAGACACTACAACTTTCTGATGATTAATTTGGATTGTCAGCTCGAATAGGCCAACAAATGCCTAGTGGATCAGTGAAGCAGAACTCTCTAGGTGTGTCTCTGGTAGCATTTGCAATGACAATGGATCCTGAAAGCTCTGACCTAATGAATGAATTAGCCATTGATGGATTAGCACATGATGATATATTGGACATGCTGAAGGTCGAGAGGTGGGGCTGAATTGGAGAAAGTAGGTCACCAGGGCATGTCCTTACCCCATTAAATTCCTGGGTCCTCTGCTCTCAGCTTTCTATCTGCCAAGAATCAAAGAACAACCTCTACAACATGTTCGCACCCCAAAATGCTCTATCCAAACTCAAGGATCAAATAAGCACACACTGAGCCCTCTACAGCTATAGGCAAAACTAATTCTTAAATTATAATGTCAGGGTTTTTTTTAAATATACTTTTTATTTAAAGTCCATTTTAAAAAATTTGCAAACAAACAAAAAATACTACCCACTAAGATGAATGAACCCCAAAGTCTAGTAGAATAGGAGAGGGTAACTTCCTCTACTATTGCTACTTTATATTTTGAAAGGCTGTCTCTCTGAATCCAGAGCTCACCAGCTGGCTAAGACCTGCCTGCTGATGAGCTCAGGAATTCACAAGTCTCCACCTCGCCAGCGCTTAGATCACAGGTGTGTGCAGTCACTTCAGCTTTTCTGTGGGAGCTGAGGGTCCCAATTTAGGACCTTCTGCTTGGGCAGTGTGAGTCAAGGCAGAGAAGAGAGTGGATGAAAGAATTGCCGCATCACAGTCACCGAGGATGCAAAATGAGGTTCTCAACCTTTGGATCTTGACCCCTTTAGGGTGGTATATCAGATATCCTTCATATCAGCCATTTGCTTTACAACTCCTATCAGGAACAAAATTACAGTTATGAAGCAGCAGCGAAAATAATTTTATGGTTGGGGTCACCACTCCATAAGGAACTGTGTTAAAGGATCACAGCATTAGGAGGGTTAAGAACTACTGCTGTAAATGTTCTATGTCTTTGTGAGGAGATGCCATATTTTGGCAACTGTAAAGACACTTTAAAATTCATGGTTGCTAATACCCTGAATGGAAACTCGAAGGGTACGGCTGAGGCTCAACCATTACGAACTTGGCAGGAGAATGAGCAGCTTTGTTTACTGCTCAATCCCTAGCCCCTTGAACCATGCTCAGTGATTTTACTAATGAAGGGATTTTTTCAGATACTTCTTGTGTCGGTGAGAACCATCTGTGCTTTCTAACCAGAGAGGAAAGTGTTGAGAAAGCTGAGAAGGTCTTGGGCTCCCTGGATCTTGGAGTCTCTCCAGATTTAGAGACCTGATTGGGGACTTAGCCGTCAGTAGGGAACTCTACTAAGATTTAAAAAAAAAAAAAAGTACAAAAATGGATTGTGTGAGAGGGGCAAGGGGATGGAGTCTGGGCTTGGGGTAATGAGCATGCCATTAACATACAAGCAGAGGCCACAGTACAACTTGCAAGGGTTCATCTTCTCTTTCCACCATGTCTGTTCCAAGGGTCAAACTCAGGTCGCCAGGATTAGTATTAGGCACCTTAAAAGAAACAAAACAACAACAACAACACAACAAAGAACAATTCAAAATCTAGCAAATATTTTAGGTCTTGCCAACTATAAGGTGCCTGTTCCATTTACCCAACTCTACCATTTGTAACATGAGGGCAGCTATAGAGAATGATGATAGCTGGGGCATGAGATGTTTCCCACAAGCCCCTGTATTTGAATACTTGGTGCCCCTGGTAGTCATGCTATGGGGGGAGGTTATGGAACCATTAGTTGAAGGTGGAACCTCACTGGAGGAGGTGGGTCACTGGAGGAAGTGGGTCACTGGAGGAAGTGGGTCACTGGAGGAGGTGGGTCACTGGAGGAAGTGGGTCACTGGAGGAAGTGGGTCACTGGAGGAGGTGGGTCACTGGAGGAAGTTGGTCACTGGAGGAGGGCTTTGCAGTTTAAATCCTGACCATACTCCCTGTCCAGTTTAGCTTTCTGGTACACCGAAAGTAAGCCAGCAGCTGTATACTCCAGATGCCATAGGAACACCCACTGCCAGGCCTTTCCTTGCCATAATAGACTTAAGCCCTTAAAATTATCAGCCCAAATAAGCCTTTCTTCTTTTGAGTTCCTTTAGGGAGATATTTAATCAGTGACCAGAGAAATAATGTAAATTAACCCAGCTGAGCTCTGAAGCAATTTTGTTTATCTAAGTCTGTGGCTCTGCCTACAGTTTTGTTACCCCTGGTTCCTCATCCTTACTACCCACCACGAAAACAATCTGAACGATGATGCTCTCAATCTTCTGAAGGGTGCCAAGGATCTAGAACAATGGGTTCTAGGTATGGTCTCCAGACCTGCAACATCCGTGTCACCTGGCAACTTGACAGTAACTCAGAAGCTCAGGACTGATCCCCAAACTGGAAGCTCTGGAAGTGGGGCTCAGCCCTCTGTGTTCTGAGGACCCTTTCATGTGATTCTGAAGCATATTCAAACTCGAGGATCTCTGTTGATGAAGTCTAGCACGCTGAAGTAGCCAACTTTTGACAGTGTGAAGGAAGATCATTTACAGTGTGTTGAGTGGCATTCCCAGCTCTCCTGGGATGCATGTGTCCGATGGACCACAGTTAGACACACCTGGTACAGTACCCAAGAAAGTTTCTCCCCACTTGTCACAATGGAATGGGATTTCCCCATAACAAGGATTGGTTTAGGAGTGATGCACTACAGGGTGGGTGTGTAAGGGTATTAGCTGGTCAGCATGGATACCAGCCTAGCATCCCGAAGGGGCCCTTCTTAGACTAGACATACATGCTTTCCATACTGAAGGCTCTGGGAAACGATCCCAAGTGGGTAAGGCAAAGGAGAGACATCTATCTGAGACACAAATAGCCATGAGGTAGAGAAGTAGCTATTTACCAACCGTGTGCTTCACTATTTGAACAACAGGCTCAGCTGTGCCAGTTCATGCCAGCTGCAAAAATGCCCTAGTACAACTTCATTTAACTCTGCTCCCCTGTGAGGAAATGTGGAGGCCATAAGTCATCAGTGTAAGGGGAGGCAGCCCTGAGAGTGGCACACAGCTATGGGAATCAGAAAGCAGTAGTGATATTTCCTTGATATATCCTAATTCCAGGTAGACCATTATTCACATGTCCTGGTTTGAGTTGAACTTTTAGGTGTTCACATGTGATACTCTGCATCCGAAGAAAAAGAAGCCCAGGTAGGTATCCTAAGACACATGTCTCCAAGAGCAATGACCAAATGTTCTCTTCTTCTGAAGTTCTGAACAGCCCACCCCTCCATTCTTGTTGCCTGCCAGGTGCAGATCAACTAGGAACCCTTTGCCCCAGTTGTGTGTTGGGCAGGCTGCAAAGCTTGTTTATTAGTGAAATGCATCTGATCAGAGAGGCCTGCCTGACAAGTTCATTACATATCAATTTAATTAGCTGATTTACATTTAATTTACATTTCAATTAATGTCTTTAGCAACAAAATGCTGCCTTAATAGGGTAATTGCCTGTTAGGCAATATGTAAAAGAATAAATAGTCGCATTCTGAGGAAGAATTCCTATTTTCAATTTTTTATTACCATAAATAACTGAAATAATTATTGCTCTTAAGGGCCACGTCCTCTTTTCCTTCTGGGCCTAATTATAAAGACTTAGTACCTCATTAAGCAAAATGGTTTTGGAGTCACAGAAAAACATTACTCTGATCGTGACTCATTAGTTTCAACAAAAGAGGGGGAAACCGTGATGGTAGGCACATTTGGGGGGAGTGGGGCTCCTGTCCTTCCTGAACCATCCCAAAGTGACTGCACAGGTGTGCTTGCACCTCCTGGGGTGATGGTTGGAGGGCGATTCACAACAGTCTGCTCCAAGTATTTCTAAAGACAAGAGACTCAGGACCTCTTGAGGCAGATGGTACAGACTGCTAGGTTTTTGTTTTTTGTTTCTTCCTTGCATAACATAAACTCTGTCCCTCTCCTTAAGACAGTTGTGGCCAATTCCTACTAGAAAAGAAGTTTCCCAGAGGTATAATAATAGCATTGTCCTAAGAGAATCCAGCTGGCAGCTATGTTTAAGTGTGACACAGGGATAGAAGAGATCTGGCACCTTCAGAAGGAAGGTCAAATTATCTAAAAGTGGGAAGATTGAAGCGGTCTTGGGAATTCAACAGGAAAGCTGGCAAACCCGGGGGATACACTAAGGGAAGTGCAGGGTAAATTTGGCTGTGTGGTCCAACAGGGTCAAAGGACAAATGAGGCTGGCCTTGAGAGTTCGCTCGGTGTCTTCCAGGAAGCTGAATTCCCGAACACATGTGAGAAAGCAAATACTGAAAATGTATGGGCCTCGAAGCGGGAGCTATTTAGGCTCCTGCTGTCCTCCCCAAGTCTTGGCAAATCTCACTGGTCTCTCCTCAGCACAGTTTCAAACCTCCCCTTTCTCTTGAGTTCTGCGGTGGTGCTGTCCACAGCTCAGCACAGTGCCACCGCGTGGAATCAAGATGCAACAGCAGGAGAGGTACACCGATGTCCTTTTGAATTTCATTTAGTTAATCAAATCAATGTAATGCCGACTCAAAAAAAGGGGAAAAGAAAAAGAAAAGAAAGAAGAAGAAAAAAAAGAAAAACAAAAAAGAAAGGAAGGAAGGAAGAAAAAGAAGAAAGAAGAAAGACAGTGGGCTGCCAGGAAGTTGCTGCCATGAGTAAGAGAAAGATGACTTTATTATTTAACTAAAAAACGGGAATATGTTTTTTCCTGTAATATTTTGATAGCATTCGCATCAATAAGCCTCAGCATCTAGCTTTCTTCCAGTTCAGTCCATGGCAGCGCTTAGTAAAGAAAGGAACATGTAGTCCACCTTCCTAAATGTTATTTCTAAGATTCCTTTTCACATTTCCCCACCACCACCCTTAAGGATGAGGTTTTCAGATCCACAAACACCTTTCCCACTGCCTCTGGAAGCTATCAGCCACAATCTGAAAGAGGGAAAGCAGCAGGATGGCAGCAGTCTCTGTCCCCAGCAGGGGGCGCTCGAAACTCCTGCTGTGGTTACCACGTTTCTCCTATAAGCTCTGCCCTAGAAAAGCAGGAACTCAGCTCTCACAGACCCAACCTTTTTACTACGAAGGTATTTTGAACACTCTCTTCTACATGAAAGTCACATAAAATATATATATGCTTGCATAATAAACTTTCAAAAACATACAATATTCTGACTAACTGGAGAAATAAACTAATTGTAACATGCAAGAGAATAACATGCATATCTGCATCTAAATCACATGATAGGATGGCATAAAAAGCCACAACGAAAAATCTGTAGTCTCACCTGAGGAAGGAGGATCTCTTGAGGCAGTATTGCTTGCCCAGCCTATGCATCTATGCACACATGTAGGAACACACACAGACACAGTGGCAGTAGTTAAACAGACTTAATAAAGTAGCATAAACTTCTATCTCTTCCTCTGATTTTCAAATTGGGAGCTGCAGATGCTACTGACTCCACCAGAAATGTTGAATGGGTGATTCATACATGACCACAGCTGTCAGTGCTAAACTTTCTAAACTGCAGAGCAACTCTTGATAGAATTCTGAGCAAGACAATTTCTCAGTTTTGATATTGAGAAGACATCTTAAAACACATCTTCTCTTGATTTAGAAGGAAGTAGTATTGCTGGAAAATGGTTTGATGCATCATGGATAGAAGACTGTGGTGTGTGTGTGAGAGAGAGAGAGAAAGAGAGAGAGAGAGAGAGAGAGAGAGAGAGAGAGAGAGAGAGAGAGAGAAGAGAGAAGAGAGAAGAGAGAAGAGAGAAGAGGGAGAGGCAAGAGAGAGAGTGGGGACAGGGGACGGGGACAGGGGAAGTGAAGGGGAAGGATGGAGAGCTATCTGAGTGTGTGACCTAACTACATTACACATACTCAGATAGCTCATAAGCCAGTATTTCACCTAATAGTGAAGAGGCAGGACTTAGGGGCACTGAATTATTCTTTACTGCATGGATTCATGGGATTACTTTGCTGAAAGAGAGATTTCAGAAGCATCATGTAATTTTATGGCCAGTGTTTCCAAATGACCCCCTCACTCCTGAAATGCCTACAGGGTGAAATTTGCTTCGTGGACTCACTTTCCTAGAACAATGTGATTTGTGTCTTGACTTTCCTCCCTTAGAGCCCTAAGGACTTCTGTCCTGAACCTCAACTTCCTGCTTTACTCAGGTTCGTGTCCACAGACACTGGAGGACAAGTCTTCCTGTACATTCCCAGAGGGTCCTGTCTGGACAGATCGTCTCACTCTTTGGACCATCCAGGCCCCCTTGGGACTAGTATTTCAGCCCTGTATCATGACATTATACCTAGGCTCACCAGCCAAACTACTAACAGCCAGCACCCATGATCCTCTGCCCTCTGGACCACTGGGAGCATACTGCCCAGATTTGGGATGGGGGTGGGGATAGGGCTCTTGCAGTTTCCTCTTGTCTTTACCCCACCATTCCTGTGCTTCCAAGAGAGAGGAATTCACCTGGGACACAGGCATAGCTCAAGCAGTCAAGAGTTTAGTTAGAATAAGTACTGAGCATACGCCTCAGGAAAGGAGCCACCTGAGCAGAGAAGCAAGACCCAATCCCAGCAGGCATGGGGAGAGTTCTCCTTTCCCAAGTATCTATTCCACTGCACCTCCTTCAAGAGTGGGAACTTCCCGAGGAAGGGGAGCAATTTTCTTATAAGCCCATTTTATCCAGAATTCAACCTTTTACCTGTAGATGTATAAGAGAGGTAAATGGACCCCTAGAGTTGAAAAGTTCTCTAGGGCAAAAACAACAAACAAACAGACAAACAAACAAATAAAATCTATTGTTCTGTATTCTTGCTTCCCCTAGCACAGGTATTCTGAAGTTGTTCTGAGCTTAGCCAGCCAGTCAACATAACACCTGTCATATTTTTATTTATCCTATGTCCTTAACCATGTACTTCTTAACCATGAACAGGTATAACCCTGTTTAGAGTGCTGGCCTGGCCTAAATGAAGAGACCCTCACCATCTATTGCTCTTTATATCCTGCTTTACAGCCATTGGTCAATCCCTTCCAGAGCTAATCTCTTGTTTGACTAAGGGCTGATAAGGACGGGTGGATAAAAACCCTGAATTCCTTGATCTTTGGGTAAGAGGTGTATATTCTACATTAGCTCTCAACATTTTTCAGTGAAGCAAAGTTCCAGCCGTCCATGGACAATTGCTTAGTGACAATCCATGATCAATCCACTTTCTTCTCTGATTTGTATTACCTAGGATAATCTCACTAGTAAAGAATGTGAATAACTGAGGGTTCTAGAGACCTAAACAAAACCACAGACTCTGGGAGAGCAATTCCTTCAGTAACTGTGTATGTATAAAGACCTGTCAGATCTACCAGACATCCTAGCCTTTGTGGGGATTTCCAGGCCAGTGAGAAACCCTGGTTTCAACCTCCCTCTCAAATAAAAAGTGAATGGAGCTTGAGAAATTATACCCAAGGCTGTTCTCTGTTCTATGCACACACACACACACACACACACACACGGTCTGGAGGGTGTTGAAGTGGGAGAGAGATACAAAGAGATGGAGAAAGGAAGAGAGAGAGAGAGAGAGAGAGAGAGAGAGAGAGAGAGAGAGAGAGATGAACACAAACCTGTTTGACTTTCATTTATTTAAAAAGGGATATGGAATTTGAAAAGGTATTCACTTTTGGTAAGCTTTCTGTTGGTTATCTATGTTCTGGAGCCTGGGTTCTACTATGTAGCCAGCTCAGGCTTATCTTGAGCTTGCAAGCTTCTTGCCAAAGGTTCCCTCATGGAATATCAGGCATGCTGAATAATCCAAGCAAGTGGGTTATTCAGCATACCTGGTCCAAGTCCGCAGTAACTTTGTTTTTCGTAGATGATCCAGACACTGAAGTCTGACTAGGGAAATGGTTTGAAGGGCTAGGAACAGCAGGGCCACCTGTAAATAGTGACCACATGGGACAGAGAAGATACAGTTCCTATTATTTTGGCATGAGAATAACGGAGATTGGCCAACAAAACCACAAGCCATTGGCCCTGTGGCAAGATGGTTTCAGTGAATCCCAAGAACACATTTAACCATCAAAACTTGTAGGGAGGGTAGGGGGTAGGCTCTGAAATTCCAGGGTTGCAAAGTGGAGATTTGAGAGTGAGATTGTGGTTTGGAACCACACACCCCCCCCCCCCTGCAGCAGCAGGGCTGGAGTACTGTAATCGGACAGAGCCAGAGCAAGGGTTATGCTTTGCTTCAGCAAGTACATTCCAAAGCTGCCCTGTAACTGCAAAGTAGACATGGGCTTTCTTCTCCTCTTTACAGTTTATTGGCAGAGTATCAAACATTTTATAGGGCAAGCGCTGCCACCCGCCCAGCTGTGCTCAGCGGTTACTGCCAGCAAGGATGTTGCAGTTGGGACTCACACTAGGGTAACTTCAACTTTAAAAGGCTGCTTTTGAATGCCTCTCTTCATGCCCTTTAAATGTTGCAAATCAAAGAGGCACATGGGGAGGCTGGGTGACTGGCAACTTTCCCACCATGGTGATGAGAATATAGCCCTTTGTATAGCTAGAGCAGCTAGAGGTGAAGCAGGGGGAGCAGCTTATCCAGGGGGCCCAAAGCACCAGCTATGAGTGGGACACATTGCCTGGCCGAGGTCAGGCCGGTACTGAGGATGCTTCATCAACTGCCAACAGTATCCCGAGGCTTCTCTATAGGCACTGGTGCTATTGTTCAGCTCCCTCCTTTCCTTCTAGCTTTCCTGGCTTTCATATTTATCCATTCAGTCACTGTTAGAGTTCCTGCTAAGTGGAGGTACCCACTACAGAACAGATCAACAGATTTACTATAAATTCAAGGAGTCCCTGGGCCTCTGACCTGCACTAGCCTTCTCCACAAGGTGTCCCCTGATAATATTTGTAAAAACTGTAAAAGACAATGTTACAGGAATGGCAGTCCTCTACAGACACTGTCTAGTTAACTTCCCTTCAGCCTCTTTCTCATATGGTGACAATGGAGTGACCCTGAACTCTTTTGGGATCCAGCAGTGGGGAAGTTGAATTGAAGATAGGGGTTTTTTTTTTTTTTTTTTTTTGTGCTATGTTCATGGGCTTTACAGTCACTTGCCATGAAAAACTTAGCTGTTGCAAGCCATCTTGAACATAGAAGTGGCTTCTACAAATAGAGATACACCCACTGTACTGGCTGGTCCAGCATTGTGATCCACAGACAGGGAAACCCCTACGACAAAGACGCTGGGAAGTTGATTGCTTAGGTAGTACAGTCAATTCAGACTGTATAAGGTTAGCTCTGCACCCCAATGACAGAATGCTCTGAAGTTTCACAATAAACAAAGCTCAATAGAAGTTGGAAAAGACAACAGTGTGAAAAACATGGTGTGTGACCAACAAGGAATGGCAAAGCTAAAATAAAGTTTTCTGAATGCTACAACATAAAATCTTGATCTTGATCATCATGCTAGAAAAAAAGGTTGGGCATATTTCAATTATTTCAAAATAAAATGAGAGCCGGGTGTGGTGGCAAGCTTTGCATTCCAGAGCTTGGAAAGTGAAGCAGGAGAATCACAAGTTCAAGGCCAGCATGGGCTTCATCAGGAGACCCCACCACTACCACCTCAACAGAACCAAAGCAAACGGAAACAAAGAGAGCTCTAGAAAAGAAGAAAAAGAAAATGTGCTTACAAAAATTGTCAAATAGAGATATGATCAAATAATAAATCTAGGGACTATGAGAAGAAATGTATTTGACTGGTATCTTGGAAAATTAACACATTTTTCCAGGACTTTGAGATCAAAAAATGAATCTGTGATTTATTTCCTTGTGATAAATACACATCCACTTTTAGAGTCAATTTTCTATTAATATGTTCCTTATTGTTTTTCTAAAGGGCCCCCCTGGGGCCGGGGAGACAGCAGTCTGAAAACTGCTTGTTGCACAAGCTTGAGGACCAAGTTTAGATATCCAACACTTAAAAAAACAAAACAAAATGAGCAAACAACAACAACAACAACAAAACCCCGAGCTTGGCAGAGCAAATTTGCAATCCCAGTGTTGGGAGATGGAAACAAGAGGACCCTTGGGGCTTGCAACCCAGATATCTGCCAGCTCCAGGTTCAAAGAGAGACCCTGACTCAAAAAAATAAGATACACACACACACATAAACAAAGCTATCTAAATTAAATAAGTTTCAAATGCCATCTAAACCAAAACCCTTCAGCCACAGAACAGAGATACAAGGAAAAGAACATGTAAGACCTGGCCACCAGCTTCAGCAATCTCAGGGGCCACCAGGCCCGCTAAAATATAAACTAACAATTACAGAATGTCATCGGGGAGTGCAGGGCTTTGGCCTCCTATTTCTTATTCAGATTCTATAGGACTGCTCTGGATCTCAGTGTGCCTTGCTTTCTCTCAACAGACCCCGCCATCCTTTCTTACCCAGAAGGTGTGGTGGTTTGAATGAGAACAGCCCTCATAGGCTGGGATATTTGAATATTTGGTTGCCAGTTGATGGACTGTTTGGAAAAGGTTAGGAGATGTGGCCTTTTTGGAGAAGTTTCAAAAGCTCAAGCCATTGCCAGTTAATTATCCCTCTCCCTCTCCTTCTCCCCCTTCCCTCCCTTTCTCCCAATTTCTGCTTTGTGTGATTGTTGCCTTAACACATATGCCCTCAGCTATTATTCTGTACTGACTAGTTTTGTGTCAACTGGACACAGGCTGGAGTTACCGCAGAGAAAGGAGCATCAGTTGAGGAAATGCCTCCAGGAGATCCAGCTGGAAGGCATTTTCTCAATTAGTACTCAAGTGGGGAGGTCCCCTTGTGGGTGGTGCCATCTCTGGGCTGGTAGTCTTGGGTTCTATAAGAAAGCAAGCTGAGCAAGCCAGTGGAAGCAAGCCAGCAAGGAACATCCCTTCATGGCCTCTGCATCAGCTCCTGCTTTCTGACCTGCTTGAGTTCTAGTCCTGACTTCCTTTGGTGATGAACAGCAGTGTGCAAAGTGTAAGCTGAATAAATCCTTTCCTCCCCAGCTTGCTTCTTGGTCATGATGTTTGTGCAGGAATAGAAACCCTGACTAAGACATGTTCCAAAGCCATACCTGCCTGCCTGCTGCTATGCTTCCTGCCATGGCGGTCATGAACTCTATTATTCTTTGGATTTGTAAGCCTTAAATAAATACTTCTTTTTATAAGTTGCCTTGGTCATGGTGTTTTGTCAAGGCAATCAGAAAGCAACTAAGGCAAGGGGCCTCTCTAACATCTCCCTAGACCCAAACCTCTGAATTTATTGTTTGGTTGGAACCCCCTGCTCACCCCCTGCACAAGCTAAGAAATCCCGTTTGCTTGTCTTCTCTCAATCCCATCCACAAGGTGAAAACTCTGAGCAAACAAGTCATCTTTCTTCTTCTCTGCACTTTAGCACATCCAGTCACGAGTGCACACCCAGGAGCTCAGCTTCTTTGCCTTACAAAGACATAATCCTAGCTCCTAACTCACAAGACATCACCTCCTTGCTTGACTTCCATGACCTCCACTGAGAAAGCAGTGAACTCACCTGAGAACTGCCTCTCAATAAACTTGCCTTAATATTTCTGATTTGGCTTCATTTGGTTCATTTTGTTGGTGAAAAACCCTCTTATTTATCACTTACTTCATTAAAACATCTCTCTCCTTGTTTTGTCTTCATTAGTGCATGTATCTCTGTGTTTGCCTGTATAAGTGTGTATGTGTATACACATGCATTCGTGCATGCAGATGGAGGCAAGGCAGTCCACTTCAGGTATTGTCCTTTCTTGCTCTCCACCTTATGTTTTGAGATTGGGTCTTTCACTGAATCAAGTGTTGACTGCTTTGGCAAGACTAGCCCACCAATTGAGCTCCTGGGATCTGTCTTTTCCAGCCCTGCTCCTTCCGTCTCTGGGCTACAGATTTGTAATACCATGCCCATCTCTTATGTGTGTGTTCTGGGTATCCAAACAAGTCCTCATGCCTGCACAGCAAGTCCTGCACTCCGCAGCCTTTCTGTCCTCTTTTAAACTATGTTAGGCCATCCTACTCTTATCCTCAAGGAAGTTATAAAATTATTCGTACAAGGCAAGATAGTGCCTTCCAAGAGAGGGATTAAGCTATCTGCCTTGACCTAACTATTCCACTAACTTGTTTTACACTTGCTCCATGTTTTCTTCCTATATTCCCCACTAAGTTATTTTTGTCTGTACAGCTTGGATGAAATGGTTAGGGAATGAAGCACACATATTAAATTTAAAAAGAAATAGAATTTCAGGGTCCTGGGTATAAAGTGTTCCTGATCTTTTCTCTGTGCATGGTACTGAACTGGGTCCCATTGGAGGGAAGGAGAGGAGAGACCAGAAAAGATATGGGTCTTCTCTGCCACACTGAACAAAAGCTTTATTTTGTTTTCTGAATCCAGCATGCTTGGTGGCATGATGTCAATGGACATTTTCTAAGGGAGAGGAGAGACAGGAAGAGGTTCAAATAAGCACTGACATTACTTCATTTCATAAAAGAAATCCCTCAGCTTTTCTGTGTTTTCATTAAGTGTAGTCTCTGCTTTTCAAATGTGTATTAGGTCTTCCGTCTAACTTTGAGGAAGGTGCCAGTCTGGTGGTTCTTTCCTATTGCCTATGACCTCAGAGTATCCAAAGTCCTCCAGAATATAGTTCCAATAATCACCCTCCTGATTCATGGATGTAGATTCTGACTTTCTACTGCTCAGCAATAAGCCTTTTTACACACACACACACACATACACACACACACACACACACACACACACACACACACACACACAATCTATCTATCTATCTATCTATCTATCTATCTATCTATCTATCTATCTATCTATCTATCTATCTATCTCTCCTCATATCCAGAATCTCTCACACACTCTCATTTACACAATCATACACTCACTCACTCTTTCATATCCAGATTTTCTCACACATTCAAACACACACACACACATACACACACACATCTAGGAGCTTGCCTTTTTCCTATACTGACTCATACAATCTCAGCTATATTATCTGATTTTTGTTCATATTCATCTATTACCTGAAACATCTGTTGAAGGCCACTAGTGACCAATTTCCAAATGCACTAGGCACTTTAGGTGGTTTTCCAATCGAAACCATGATAGCCCAAGGCACTAAGGGACAGCAACACATTTTTTAAATTCTTTCCTCTAGTGACTTGAATGACATCGAACTGTGAGGCTACTTCTTGTGCCTGCCCATGTCTTTCTCATGGCAAGGTGATTTTGTAAGGAGAGATTTTTATTTTCCACAAAAATAAACCACACTATGCCTATACAGGCTGTCTCTACTACACTGTCCAGGCTACGTAGTGGTACTTCTGCTTCAGAGGAACACTGATGATGGAGCATGACGAAAGTGGCTGAGAAGTGGCTAAGTTTACTGAACCATGCTATACCAAGGCAGCAAAACCTGGAGAAAAAGAGGACCTGAAGAGGAAGGAGCAAACGGGTTCCAAGTGTCTCTAATGTCTCTAAACCAATGTAGTAACCACTGGGCTGAGTCTTTGGTTCATTGTGGTAAAGAACATTATAATGGCCACTGCCAAATTAGAACAGAAAGGAAGTCTCCCACTGCCAGGGCTCCAGAAGCCTCTGTAGTGTCATCATGTGAATTTAGAAAAGGCACTTCTTTCTTTATCAAGTCAAAACAAGACATAGCTGGTACCCAGGCTTCACGCACTTACCTTCTTAAGCAGTGGATAGCTGTACTACCTTATACAGAAGCAATGCACTGGGTAATAGGTTGTCACTGGGAACATTCAGCTAATGGGATAGTAATATGTTTTTGTTTGATAAAGAATACTCCTGTGTGTAGGTTGGGAGTGATATATCTGCAAGTATGTGAGAGTATCCATGCCTATGTGAACACAGAGCAAAAGAAGGTATTGAGTATTCTGTTCTACTATTTTTGGCCTTATTCCCTTGAGTCAGGGTTTTTCATTGAACCTAGAATTCAACATTTATTCAGTTACTATGCCTGATCAACAAACCCCAGCAATTCTTTTGTGTCTTTGTTCCCACAACACAGGAATTTACAAGCATGCAGCTTTTTTAGGTGGATGCTGGGATCTGAACTCAGATCTTCATGTTTGTGTAGAAGGTGCATTTACCCACTGAACCATCTTCCCAGCTCCAAGACAATATTTCTAGTCTTGTTCATGATCTGATTCTGAAGATGTGCAAAACTAAGGGAGGAGACAAATGGTAGAGATGGCAGTTAGATAGGGAGAGAAAGAAAAAGAAAGGAAGGAGATGAAGAGGAAAAATGGAGCATGAAAGATACAGATAAGAAAGGGATTGTTCGGCCATGTTAACCTTGGATTTTAATATTCCCTAACATGCCTGGCTTATATTATCCTGAGCTAATGACTTCCAGCTGTGTCTGTCCGTAACTACCCATTACTTTTCCTGTTTTGCTTTCTATTTGAATCTCAGTTTTGTTCTAGGTGACTAAACTTTATATACTTCAGTGGTTCCCAACCTGTCCACAAATTGCACTTTCAGTGAAACTACCTAACAAATTAACACAAACACAGACACACACACAGAGACACACACACAGAGACATTTTGAGTATGAAGCCTAGGCATCTATCTAAACATTTTTTTTTCTATAGATATTTATTTCTGTTAGGATTGAAAGCAACTGAGTCAGCCATAGATACCCTTTTCTTATTTCTGAAATATTGCCTCTTTAGCTTGCTTCCTCTAAACATAAAGGATAATGGGTGAACTACAGAGGTTTGCAGAACATATACATGACTTTCTCCTTTTTCCTGGTACAAATATAGATACAAAACCTAGAGGTAACCAGCATAATGCCATCCCTAAAGAAAATAAATGAAGAGGCTCTGACAGATCCTGACAAATACAAAGGTGGATGTTCGCAGTCAACCATTAGACTGAGCACAGAGATCCCAAAGGAGGAATTAGAGAAAGGACTGAAGGAGCTGAAGGGGTTTGCAACCCCATAGGAAGAACAGCAATATTAACCAACCAGACCCCCAGAGCTCCCAGGGACTAAACCAACAACCAAAGAGTACAAATGGAGGGACCCATGGTTCCAGCTGCATATGTAGCAGAGGATGGCCTTATCTGATATCAGTGGGAGGAGAGGCCCTTGGTCCAGTGAAGGTTCAATGCACCAGTGTAGGGGAATGCCAGGTGAGGTGGGTGGGTAGGAGGGGGAATGGGATAGGGGGGTTTGTGGAAGGGAAACCAGGGAAGGGAATAACTTTTGAAATGTAAATAAATAAAATATCCAATTAAAAAAAAAAGAACTAAAATAAATAAAAACCAAAACTGAACTCCAGAAGCTGGACTCCAGAAAATCAAATAACCCCATTAAAAATGGGGTCCAGAGCTAAACAAAGAATTCTCAACTGACAAAAACCAAATGGCTGAGAAGCACCTGAAAAAAATGTCCAACATCCTTAGTCATCAGGGAAATGCAAATCAAAACAACCCTGAGATTCCACCTCACACCAAACAGAATGGCTAAGATCAAAAATTCAGGAAACAGCAGATGCTGGAGAGGATATGGAGAAAGAGGAACACTCCTCTATTGCTGGTGGGATTGCAAGCCATCCTGGAACCACTCTGGAAAACAGTTTGGCAGTTCCTCAGAAAATTGGACATAGTACTACCGAAGGATTCAGCAATACCTCTCCTGGGTATATACCCAGAAGATGTTCCAACTGGTAATAAGCACACATGCTCTACTGTGTTCATAGCAGCCTTATTTGTAATAGCCAGAAGCTGGAAAGAACCCAGATGTCCCTCAACAGAGGAATGGATACAGAAAATGTGGTACATTTACACAATAGAGTACTACTCAGCTATTAAAAACAATGAATGTATGAAATTCTTAGGCAAATGGATGGATCTGGAGGATATCAACCTGAATGAGGTAACCCAATCACAAAAGAACTCACATGATATGCACTCAGGGATAAATGGATATTAGCCCAGAAACTTAGAATACCCAAGACACAATTTGCAAAACACATGAAACTCAAGAAGAAGGAAGACCAAAGTGTGCATATTTCGTTCCTCCTTAGAATAGGGAACAAAATACCCATGGAAGGAGTTACTGAGACAAAGTTTGGAGCTGAGACAGAAGGAAGGACCATCCAGAGACTGCTCCACCTGGGGATCCATCCCATAAACAGCCACCAAAACCAGACACTATTGCATATGCCAGCAAGATTTTGCCGACAGGACCCTGATATAGCTGTCTCTTGTGAGGCTTTGCCAGTGCCTGGCAAATACAGAAGTGAATAATCACAGTCATCTATTGGATGGAACACAGGGCCCCCAATGGAGGAACTAGAGAAAGTACCCAAGGAGCTGAAGGGGTCTGCAACCCTATAGGTGGAACAACAATATGAACTAACAAGTACCCCCAGAGCTCATGTCTCTAGCTGCATATGTAGCAGAAGATGGCCTAGTCGGCCATCATTGGGAGGAGAGGCCCTTGGTCTTGCGAAGATTATATGCCCCAGTACAGGGGAATGCCAGGGCTAGGAAGCAGGAGTGGGTGGGTAGGGGAGCAGGATGAGGGGAGGGTATAGGGGACTTTCAGGATAGCATTTTAAATGGAAATGAAGAAAATATCTAATAAAAAATAAATAGATAAAAAATAATATTAACTGAAAAAAACATTTGAAATGTAAATAAATAAAATATTTAATTAAAAAAAGAAAGAAAATAAATGAAAACCAAAACTGAACTCCAAATGAGTAAGCAGTTCTTTAAAACAAGTTCTACATTTAACAATCACATATGGCTGCACTGTGTCTTCATAAGAAATGCCCTGTCAATAGCAAAGTTTGGATGGAGGAGAGACTCAGGGGTGCTCCCTTCACTGATACATGGTTTCCTACTGTTTGATTCAGGGAAAGAGGGAGTCATTGTCCTCAGCTGCATTATCCACTGTTAACCCCATCAGGCTCCCATGGATAGTCTCAGTTCAGTGGCCAGGCAGATAGCTCTGGTTAAATTAAATTGGAAGCAAAATAAAACCAGAAGTCATAAATCTGGAACAGGGACAGATGTGGGAAGAAGGGATCAATAGGGAGTGTGGGGACATGAGTCACCAGAATGAATTATATACATGGATAAAATTGTCAAAAACTACCTTAATAATAATAATAAAGTGCCACCATTCATAAAATGGAAAGATGGAAAAAACCTGAACTTTGAAACATAATAAGGTTCTGCAGCAGCCTGCTACCAACTAACTGTGGGCTTACTTATGAGAAAATTGAATCTTTATTTTGTAAGCAGTAGGTAATTGAATTTTCTATTTGCAAGTAAGAGCATTTTACTTGAATTTCTGCTATTTTTTTATGCTTCATGCTATTATAAATTTTTAAATTCCTTTGGTATCCTGAGAGGTTCAGCCCATAATAATGTTTATTGTTGCAAGATATTTGATCACACTGTGAACCCCTAGATTGTGTTGTTTACTGGGAAAACCTGTTTCTATTTGTGGTGTGACTTAACTTTAGCATGAACCTTTAATTCCTCTTTCTGAAATACAGAAATGCCCTTACTACACACCTTTAAACCAAACAATGAAGGTAAAGTTAGTTTTGTAGAAGGAAGCATCTATGTTTGAAACTGATGTCTAATTGAGTGGCAGACTTTGATGATTCAGAGATAGACCTGACAACATAGGATATGTCTAATTCTCATAAGAACAGAGAGTAAGTGGCTACTTAAGAGAGGGCAGCAGAGAGAGAGAGAGAGAGAGAGAGAGAGAGAGAGAGAGAGAGAGAGAGAGAGAGAACAATTTTACAATTTTACCTGAACAGTTTTACAGAGACAGGATGTAAAAAGAGAATAAGCTAGACATAGGTGAAGACAGAACAAGCCAGAGACTAAAAAGGAGCAAGAAGATTAGAACATATTATCAAAGTCAGTTTGAGGCCAAGTAGAGACGCCATATTGAACCAGCCATATTGAACCAGCTAGCAAGGAGAGGAGTTTTGAACCAGAACAGCTGAATTGACCAGCCAGCCAAAGATCAGAGAGAACTAGGAAGGGGTGAGTTTATTCAGCAGCAAGTCTCAGAGTCTAAAAACATTCTAAGTCTAGGTAAGATTGTACAGAGGCTAGACACTTCCATGACTAGGCTAAGGTTAGCACACAGAGGCAGTAAGCCTTTGGCGATGACAATTACTACAGGAGAGTAAAAGTTACTTTTACAGTTTATAGTTCAGAGGATGAGTTATTTTATGATAGAAAAAAAAACTCAATGGACTTTTTATAGAGTTAATATTGTACTAGGTTTCCAGGACTGTCATCCAAAGTACCATAGACTGAATGGCTTAATAGAAGTCTGAGATCAAAGGGCCAAGTTGTTTTCTTCCTGGGTGTGATGTTAGTTAGTATTTTGTCAACTTGATACAAGCCAGAGTCATCTAGGAAGAGGGAACTTCAGTTAAGAAAACGCCTCCATCAGATTGAACTATGTGCAAGTCTGCAGGGGTACTTTCTTGATTCATTGTTGATGTGTGAGGTCTCAGCTCACCACAGAAGGAGCCACCCCTGGATATGTGGTCCTGGGTTGTATAAGGAAGTAGGATGGACAAATCATGCCAGTAAACAACACTTCTTCACATGGCCTCTGCAACAGCTCCTGCCTCCCGGTTCCTGAGTTCTTGCTTTGCCTTCTATTTGTGATGGACTATAATCTGTAACTGAAAATAAATCCTTTTATTCTCAAATTGCTTTGGCCACGGTATTTATCACGGCAATTGAAAGCAAACTAATACAGGAATTCATACCAGATTTGTGGAGTGTTGCTGTGACAGACATGTTGTTTTTAGGATTGTGGAAGGCCTTTGGAATTTAGGGATGGAAAGACCCTTGAGTGTTATAGATTAGTGGGATGCTCTGTGGAAGCTTTGAAGATAAGAATGCTGAGAGAAATGTTAGCAATTGAGACTTGGCTTGTCAAGTTTCAGAGTGAAGTAAAGACTCTATTATTAGGCTGTTTGCATTTGAACTGAGAATTTCTAGTTTCTGGACAGCTGGGGCAGAAGATTCAGCTTTAATTAACAATGGACCAGCACCTCTGAAGTAAAACATTTGCTTTACTGATACTATCTATTGGGATTAGCTAGAGCTGGAAATTCATCTGTGATTAATAAGAAGCACCATTGAGTTGAAATTTTCTAGAAGTCTTTCTTTTGGCTCAGCACACAGAAGCTGTGGTCCAGAGGGGATCATGGTTGCATCTCAAACTGTCAGCTGAACTTTGCAATGTGTAAGAGTCTGTGCTGGAGAGATGGCTCAGCGGTTAAGAGCACTGACTGCTTGCTCTTCTAGAGGTCCTGAGTTCAATCCCCAGCACCCACATAGTGGCTCACAAACATCTGTAACAGGATCCAATGCCCTCTTCTGTGTATCTGAAGACAGCTACAGTCCACTCCTATACATAAAATAATTTTTTTTTAAAAAAAAGAGTCTCCCATATTACTGATTTCAAGACAGGAGAGCTTCAGCATTAACGTGGTCATGGAGATCAGCTGGAACACTATGAGAATCCAGGAGAGACCATTGGTAAAACCTAAATTGTAGTGGAGGCCCCAGCATTTAGAGAGGACATGGGGAGAAGTAAAGGCTTGACCTTATGAGGCAAGGTTGGAGTCCTTGAAGAGGGTCCTGGAGAGACTACTAATGAAAGTGCAGCCTTGGTTTCAATAAAGGCCCCAGAATACTGGAGATGCAAGGATGTCAGTCTGTCTACCAGAGGCTGTCTGTGAAGACCTTTGGCTCAGCCCGGTGAGAGGTTTAAGTGAAGGAGAAAAGGTACAAGTTGCTGCTCTGAGAAGTTGCGATGGCTGCACTGAGCTGGGCTGGCTGGTGAGTGAAGTGCTTGGTGGCGAAAGCTTCAAGAGCATACTCTCTTCCCAGACAGCGTTTCAGCTCTTGTGACAGATGCTCTCAGATGATGGAGTAATTCTCACACACACTTATTCCTTTTGGATAGGATCTTATATACAGTTTTGGGATGGGTTGGGTCTGACAGCAGGTGCTTCCTATTGCCTTGGCCTGAGATGCTTCATTTACATAAGAAGAGGCTTGGGGGTGTTGCCCATATATGACTGGTGGCCACAATTCTCTCTATGGGGGGCTGTGGCTACTTGACAGTGACAGGGGCCTGGTGCTGGGAGCAGGTGAAGCACCTATGGTTCCTTTCTGGGTTCTCAGGGCTTCAAACCTTAGCTTGACTTTACCAGGCTTCCTCTCACAGTCCACCGCCCCACACAAAGATTGTGAGATGACCACCAAGAATAGCAGCAGCTGAGGGGTGGAGTCAGCTTTCACTTACTAAATAAGCTATGCATGCCAGAAGCAGAGCTTCCCAAATTCTTTGTACCCTAGAAGACTCTGAGAAAGTCTCAGATGATGGACACTGAGCTAATTCTACTATTGGGATTCAGTTTCACTTAGATTTAATTAGGGCTGTATCTTTCTTGGTTAATCTCTCATGAGTAAGAAATTTGTAACTTTTTTTTTACAGGAGCTAACTGTTGAGAGAGATTGCATTTAAAAGAGACATTGAATTGTTTAAAGAGTTTGAACTTTTAAAGTATTTAAAACTTTTAAATTTATATACTTTTTGTTGTGATATTGACATTATATGTTGAGGAGAAACAAGAAAGGAAAGATTATGACTTAATAGTAGTGTTTTTTTTGTGTGTCACGTTGACAAAGGGTCTATGCTGACTAGTAGTTGTTTATGTTTTTATTGTTAGTTAGTTAGTTTGTTTGTTTGTTTGTTTTTGTCAGTTTGACCCAAGCTAGAGTCATGTGGGAAGAGGGACCCTCAACTGAGAAAATGCCTTCAATAGATTGCTCTGTGCACAAGTCATAGGGGTATTTTCTTGATTAATGATTGATGTTCATGTTCCCTGACCACTGTGGGGGGTGCTATTCATGGATGGGTGGTCTTGGGCTGTTTAAGAAAACAGGGTGATATATTTGGTTAATATCCCTGGAAGGGATAATCAAAGAGGGTGTAGATCTGGGGAAAAGGAGAGGTGGGAGGGAGAGAAGGGAAAAAATGCAATTAGGATGGAATATATGAGAGAAGAATGAAAAGAAAAGATAAGAAGAGAAGAGAAAGAAAAAGAAAGAAAAGAGGCCCCACTAGCCATGGGGAACAAGTAGCATTCATTTATGTAAGAAAATCTAAGCTTCTGCTTCAGTTCCTGCCCCTACTGCCTTCCTCAAAGTTCCGTGATTGTGGACTGCAACCAATAAATCAAATAAACCCTTTCTCCCAAGTCATTTTTGTCAGTGTTTTATCAAAGCCCAGGAAGCATCTAGAACAAGCCCTTTTCATTACCACGTAGACAGCTGTCTTCATCTGGTGCCTTCACAGGGCTATGCATAGTATATGTTAAAATCCTAGTCTCACCTCATGAAGACAACAGGAAATCACACCGATTTGTTCCAGTGATTAAAATGTAGGCCAGGTTTTAGAGAACTGTGTTGATTGGCTGGCTTTCTGTCTGCTTTGTAATGGAGAAAGTAGGACTGGGCCTCCTGAGGCTCTTTGCTAGGTCAGAAATTCTGCCAACTTCTAAAAAAGTGGCTTGTAACCAGGATTTGAAATTTCATCTTCTTCCACTCCCACCACTCCCACTCTGGCCCACTACTCATGTCTGTTTACCCTGAGGTGGTTATACAGACACGCGGACATGATCCTTCACTGGCTTATTACTTTCTAAAGCTCAGCCGGAGGAACGAAAATCTAATTCTTATTGACTGAGCTAGCATCTTACTTAGGGAGACAAGGTTAATAAAACAAAGCATTCTTCTGGGTATCTATTATTACCTGTAACAGTAGAATACATCTTAAGCCCAAATGCATTTTCCCGAAGGGTAAAATTCATACCGCTCTGTACGAGAAAATTCTTACAACACAGTGATTTCTGACTCAGTGTGTTTGTATGTGTCTGTACATGTTTGTATTCATAGGGTTGTTTATGTGCATGTGTGCATGTGTATGACCTCATGAGGTCAGAGGTCAACACTGCTGTCTCTATCACTCTCCACCTTGTTTTTTGAGACAGGGTCTCTCACTGAACTGGCAGCTCACTGATTAGGTTAGTTGTCTGGCCAGCAAACTGCTTGGAGTCCTTTTGTTTTGGTATCCACAGCATTGGGGGTGCAGATATGCCACTATACAATGTGAGTACTCAGGACCAAACTTAGGTCCTCATGCTTATGTGGCAAGCACTTCACTGACTTGGTCATCTTCCCAGGCTCTGTTTTATCTTTTAATCACAAACTGTATTGGAGACTTCTGAAATCATTAAGGTTTTCATAATGTTCTTAGGGATAAAAGTAAGCAAAGCATTAAAGATTAGAAATGGTTCTACTTTAAGGTGCATAGAATTATCAACTTAGATGAGAGGAACATGCTTTTTACAATAGAACTCTATTCAAGTACAAGATAACAAAATTATTTGTAAGACATCTGTTCTGTAATAATAATAATACAATAATGACCACAGTCATCATGAGTATTTGGTGTATTTTGCCTTACCTAATTGACATATTTGTTACTGATAATATTAAAATGCACAATAGTGAATCATCATTCTATAGCAAAATGAGGTCTGCCTTTGAGCTAAGACAGTCAGAACTTTAAATCCGTGCGGTGCTAGCGATTGTCATTGTTCTTGGGCAAGCTGATTTATTTGAGCTTTTCTTCCTGTTTGGTTAAATGGGAATACTGAACTCTTGCTGAGTCATGTGTGTTAAATCATCATGTTCCTAATGTAGCTTGTACAGCACCCGATTCACAATACCATTGAATAGAGATGATGTCTGTCAATAATCTTTCTACTAATGAAGACAATTTTTGCTAGAGTTTAGTTCCCTTATGGATACTGAATTCGAATAATTGTCATTCATCCAGAGAGGTGTTTTAAAATGTTCCTGATTGTCCGGCTATTCTGAGTTATCATCCTCACTTCAAATAAATGCAAAGTAGATGGCATAAAAGGAAAAGTTCTCTCAAAGTGTTCCTTAAATGAGGTAGTGAGATTAGGATTCTTGCTTTCCACTGGACTTGCTTCCTAGAAAGTTTCACGCAGGGAAAAAGGAGAAGTTCTGAAGCTTTGCCATCTCCGTCTTAGTGTTGCCTGCACTAAATCTTCCAGAGATGTCACTACTAAAAGTACTGCCTCTCACACTGAATCTCTTCCCAACATTCTATGGCCAGGGTTTAGGGACTAGCACCTGACTCTAATGCAGAGGCAAAAGAAAGTGCTAAGACCTAGAGTCAGTCACAGCAGGGGGACAAGAGTGGCACACAAAGCCACCTCTGGGCTGAGGCAGGGATGCTCCTGTCCTTGGCTTGAAGGCTTAGAATTCAAACTGAACCTGGTGGCCTTCAGAAGACTTCTGACACGGGCGGTGCTGATCTGAGAATAGAAAGGAGAGAATTCACCTGTTGCCTGTCTGGAAGCAGCTGTTTCCTGATGTCGTAGGGTGGGCGAGACCAGGTCATAGGGCTGGCAGATGGCAAAGGTAGTAACAGTCCCATGTTAGGTTGACTTTTAAGGCTAAAGTTTAAGAGGTCCATGGAAACCAAAGACCCTACCCCAATGTCTGCTGACTCAACACATTTGCAATTAAGCACATTTTGCACGCAAACTTTTCCAATACAAACAAAACAAAAAGAAAACCGAGTAGCTACTGCTGTCCAGTAGGCACTTATAATCTTGGGACAAGATCTAGGCCAAGTTAATTTAATCTCTAAGTGTATTTTCTCTTCCTCTGACCTGTAAAGTGAGACAATTAGACTATTTTCAAATATCGGAAGATTTTCCCCCCCATGGATATTTTTAAAAGACTATAGTGTAAGTAAAACCCCTGAAAAAGAAACATTTAATCATTCTTTAGTCAACAGGGGATTTCTTTTACTGTTTAGTGTTTGATTTAACTTTACATAAACCCTATGAGGTAGGAATTGTTACGGTACCCATTTCATGGTGAGGAAAGTGAAGCCTAAGGAGTGCGTGATCTAACTAGAGTAGAGTTAGAGTGAATAGACTAGCTCAGCCTGGGTAGAAAACCAAGTCTCCAGAAAGCCACCCCACACCTCTCTTCTTATACACTATTGTTTTAGTTTTACTTCTGTTGCCAACATAAAACATCCTCAAAAAGCAACTTGGAGAAAGGGTTTGTTTGAGCTCAAAAATTTGGGTTAATGTCCATCATTGCCAATCATTGAAGTGAAGATGGCACGAAGTTAAAGCAGCTAATCCCATCCTTAACCAAGAGCAGGGAGAAGGAATGTACACATGACAGCAGCTCAGCTCTTTTTTACTCTCAGTATAACTCAGGATCCGTGTCCAAAGGGATGGTGGTACCCACTTTTAGCCTAGGTCTACCTATATCAGCTAACATGATCAAGACAATTGCCTACTGATACGGCATCAGGCCAAAATGATGCAGACAGACACTTATTGAGACTCTTCCCAGGCGATTCCAGACTGTATCAAGTAGCCATCACAAACACAACATGAATTCTGGGTTCTTGGGCCAAACATCACCTTAAACAGAGTAGGGGTTTAATCTTTTAAAATCTTTATTTAGTTTGTCAGGGTCTCACTACATAGCCCAGTGTGGCCTTGAACTCAAGATCCTCTTGACTCTCTGCTGAGTGCTGCTATTAAAGACATACACCATTGTGCTTAGCAGGAGGAACATTCATGAATTTTAGAAATAATTTGATTTATTTTATTATGTGATCCAACTTAAATGAAACTATATATATATATATATATATATCTCCAAAACTAGGTGCTCAATTACAAAAGAGGTTAGTAAAGGGTTAAAAATCTAAGCCTAACCATTTAGAGATGTTTAACAGTATGAATTCTTAGTGTGTTCCATAGCATGTATTACCAAGACAGATTTAATTTAAACACTTATTTTAAACTTTCTTCTGAACATGCCATTTAATTTTAAAACGTTGTCTGCTAACATGTACCCAGGTGAAAGATTTTTAATATGATATGAGAATGGTTCCAGTATTTTGGTATCACTCCTTGAACTCAAATAACTGGGGTCAGATTAGTTCTCCTGCTTTAAATAAAGTAAACTTAGGAGAAATGCACAGATTGACTGGTCTTGAATACTGGATGACAGGCAGCAGCAGTCTGACCACAGTGTGAGTCTTGGGGTCTGTGGAAAAATACTTTCCTAGCTGTAGTGAGTGTAGAGAGCAGGTATCCAAGCACTACACTGTGGCCCCATTGAACTGAGGAGGCAAGGCCAGGTTGGTAGTTTGGGGGTATTGTCATCTTTAGTTCAAGGAATCTGAGAAAAAATGAACTGTGCAGAGAGAACCCCAGAAAGCAAAGAGAGGTTTCCTCAAACATTCAAGGCAGAGGAATAAATTTGGTTTGAATGGAGTTGGACCCCTTGGGGCTTTCCAGGTAGCAGCTTCCACAGGACTGAAACAGAATAGAAATACTTAGGATCAGCTGTGTTAGGGCACAACGGGACTTCGGACATTCCCAAACAGACAGACTGCGCCCATCCCCTAATCATTTGTAAATGTAGAAGTTCTTAGATTTACACAAACCCAACCTTTACAGTCTAATGAGACAGATCATTCCCAGAAGACACTAGGTAAATCAAGCTTATTCTAGTGGGTGGGCAGGAAGTGTAAGCAGAAATCTATAATTGGTGTCAAGCCTGTCATCCAGGACCCAGGAAAACTTCAGCAGAGAGGATGAGGTCTTGCCTATATGTACCTCACTACACGCTAGCTACAGCTACAGCACCCCACAGGGTACTCAGCTGGGGTGTTGGGTCATTCTGCTGGAGTCACTGGCCTCCCCAAGAGCAGGCTTTCTAGGAGGAAAAAAGATATGGCCTAGATTATAAGAATACTTTCCAGGTCCTGTGTTCAATTCCCAGCAACCACATGTTGGCTCACAACCATCTGTAATGAGGTCCAATGTCCACTTCTTCTGTCTGAGGAGAGCAATGGTGTACTCATATACATAAAATAAATAAATAAGGCTGGATCAAGCATGGGGGTTGGAGGGCAGAAAATACTTTCCCTTTGTCCAGCATATTGTTTTCTTTTCTACCCAAGGATTACAAGAGAGCTAGGCTAGCCAAGGCCATCTATGGAGACCTTGTGGTTACTACTACTGGCATTTGGCTGGTAAGCCAAGAAAGCTGGCTTCAGCAATGGAAACCATGTCCGAACAAAGTGTGGTCTACAGCAGACTCATCTCAGCAAAGCCTGTAAACAAACCTGGCAAATCCAGAGGGAAACATGAAACTAAGTTAAATCCTACCATTTAGTGTGTGTGTGTGTGTGTGTGTGTGTGTGTGTGTGTGTGTGTGTGTGTGTGTTGGGGTGGGGGGAGGCTTTAGAAACAGCATAGACTCTCCATTAGCAAAATATACCATTATATCTACTCGGCTTTAAAATATGCAGCCAGTAATTAAACTGCCTGCTAACATAAGAATCAACACGTCAAAGAAAGCAGAGTTCAATGTTAAACGGTGTTATTAAAATACTCAGGAGCCAGTGAGATGACTGAGGGTAAAAGCATATACTGTGCAAGCCTGATGACCCATGTTTGACCTCTGGGACCCAGGTAGAGGTAGAAAAAGGGAGCTAAAGGGCTCTACATAATTGCCCATGGAACACCAAATATACCTTAACACACAAACATGAGAACATGAGTTCAAATCCCCAGCACCCATGTAAAGGCTGGATGTGGTTGTGTAACTCCTGTACTGAAGAGGCAGGTGGATCTTAGGGGCTCACTAGCCAGGCTGTGTGGATGGACAGAGGGCTCCAGATTCAGTGATTGATCTTGTCTCATAAAACAATGTGGATAATCAATTGTACTCCACACATACCTGGATAGTTGAGTGAGCACCAACACATATGCATGCACCACACACACACACACACACACACACACACACACACACACACACACACACACACACATGCACACACACACATGACTTTAAAGCTGTATATACTGTAATTATGTTTGAGAATTAAAGGTTATTATTTTATTTTTTAGAAATGGATTCACTATATAGCCCTGATTGGCCTGTAACTTGATACTTAACACTAGTCTGGCCTGGAACTCAGAAAGCTGTCTGCCTGTACCTCTGTCTCCTAGGTTCTAGGATGAACAATGTATATCACCATGTCTGACATGTTTGAGAATTTAAGAGAAAATGTGTTCTGTAGAATATAAGGGGGGAAGGTTATAGGAAAAGGAATGAATTCTGGCCTCTGGGAGCTGTAGGCTGCACATGGTTGCATCCTTATTTGATCAGACAGGTATAAAATCTACCAATACAATTTACTTTATAAATGGTTACAACTGATTATTTGATCATGTCAATAATCAGTATATAAAGGGCATTTGAACCCACTCAGCATCTATATGTGTGTATGTGTGTCTTTCTGTCTGTATGTGTCTGTGTGTGAGTCTATGAGGGTGTAATTTTTCCTATGTGTGTCTATCCATGGGCTTTACTGTCCAGAGATTAATCTTTATGTCTTAAACTTTATTTTTTTAAAACTTGCAAATAAAATAAACAGCACACATCAAAACTGATCAGACCCACACTTTATACATAACAATGAACTCTTTTAGAGTTTCACAATGGATTTTACACTTTCACTATTGAACATATTTTTACATACTTATCTACCATTAAAAATGAAAAAAATCTGCTGGGCGTGGTGGCGCACGCCTTTATTCCCAGTACTTGGGAGGCAGAGGCAGGTGGATTTCTGAGTTCAAGGTCAGCCTGGACTACAGAGTGAGTTCCAGGACAGCCAAGACTACACAGAGAAACGCTGTCTCGAAAAACAAAACAAAACAAAACAAAACAACAACAAAAAAACCCAAGCCCCCCACAAAAACAAAAACAAAAAAACCAACCAACCAAACAAACAAAAAACCAAAAAATGAAAAAAATCTGATATAATTATAACTAGAAAAACAATTAACTTTATATCCTCTTTCAGAACTCAGATCCACTACCTGTATTTAGTCCTTCCTTACTCCCTAATATTTAGCCTTTCTTGTTCTCTTTTTTATGTCATATTGTGCACACGTTTATATTACACACACACACACACACACACACACACACACACACACACAATTGGATAGATTCTGACAATAATCTCCCCATGTCTTACCCTATCACTCTCTACCTTGCTTTTGGAGACAAGCTCTCTCACTGAATCTGGAGCTTGCCACAGAGGCCAGGCTGGCTGGTCAACAAGCTGGCCACCTGCCTCTGTTCCCTCAGCACTGGAAGTATAGGAACGCACTACCACAAATAGCTTTGTGAGTGTATGCTGGGGATCAGGTCATCTCTTTTCTGACTCAACAATCTTCTTAGCCATACCCGTTAACTTTTGTATATTTTAATGTGAAACAAACAAACAAAACAAAACAACAATGTAAGGAACCCCAGCTCACCTGTGGCGCCTGGGGGTCATCACATATGCTTGGCCCAGGGAGTGGCACTATTTGGAGGTGTGGCTTTGTTGGCGTAGGTGTGTCACTGTGGGTGTGAGCTTTAATATCCTAGTCCTAGTTTCTTGGAAGTCAGTATTCTGCCAGCAGTCTTCAGATGAAGATGTAGAACTTTCAGCTCCTCCTGAACCATGCCTGCTTGTTTGCTGCCATGTTCCTGCATTGACGATACTAGACTGAACCTCTGAATCTGTAAGCCAGCCCCAATTAAATGTTGTCCTTATAAGAGTTACCTTGGTCATGGTGCCTCTTCACAGTAAGACCCTAAGTGAGACAACTTCATCCTTATGGCTTGCTCAGCCTATTTTCTTATACTACTAAGAATCACCTACCTATGGATGATACTGCCCACAGTGAAAATGCTGCTATGGACTTGCTACAGACCAATTTGATGGAGGGATTTTTCTCAATTCAGGTCCAGGGTGACTCTAGCTTGTGTCAAATTGGCAAAAAACTGACCAACACACCAGGACTCTATAAAGATGCCATTTTACATGGACAAATAAAAATTTGTATTACAGATTGATATAGAGATTATCTTGCTTGCCTAAATCCAATATAGCAAGGGATTGTGTGTGGAGCTGTAGAAGGGCCAGGAAACTTGCTAAGGTTGAGTGTGTTGGAAGTCCTGGAACCCAGAGATGGTGTTAGGAGCTTCACCTGCTCCCTACCAGGCCCCTGTCACATGACCACCCTCCTTACATAGGAATGGGACCTATGATCACATAGATCAGAACAAAGTTCTCAATGCTAATGAGATATCTATTGGCCCTGAGAGTTAGCCAGCTTCCCTTCCCTGACATTCCTTCCTGCAAAAGGTATTTAGTCTCTGGTCCATCCTGAGGAAGTGGCATGTACCCATTTTCCATGATGGACAACAACAACAACAACAACAACAACAACAAAACAGTTTGGAACCAAGAACTGTCTCTCTAATCAAGACCTGCCATGGGGAGTATGGAGGAAGCCTTTGTCTACAGAGCCCCACCATCTAAGTCTGCTGCAGAAGACCCCTCTACACTCCCAGTCACTTCTAAGCTAAGGACAATTACTGATGAGCTACTTAGAAGTCCCCCTCCCGTCCACGTTCCTCCTCAGCCTGCTCGACCAAACTCCTTATGGCCCAGCAGCAGATGGATGTCCAGGAGTTTGGGAGCCACTCCAGCCCAGGATCCTCATTGCAGGCCTGTGGACCACCGACCTTCCATTCCTGGCTCCTCTGCACGATTTCCAGCAGTGACTAGACGTCTGAGAGTCAGCGAACCCCAGCTTGGGCCTCCCACATCTTAGGCTGTGTTTTTCCAACCCATGAGTTGTATATCTATAGGTGCTTCCCTCTAGCCCAGCCCTTGAGGTGGCACAGGGTAAATGCAGTCTAGTGCTCCCCATTTTGGCTGTCTGGCAGAGTTCCTGTATTCTAGTGTGGAGGCAGAAGGCAAAACCACATCTGTGCAAGTGGGAGAGAGAGGTGGGGAGCGAGTACAAATGAGGAATATTTGACTTGCAACTGCTTGAAGATGGTAGGAAGGAATGCTGGAGGCCCTTAGAAGCTGAAAATGGCAAGGAAATAGATACTTTCTCAGAGCTTTTAGAAAGGAAGCCGGGTTTGATGGTCTCTCTTTGAGTTTAGGTCGGCAAAACCTGTGTCTGATTCCCAATTTACTAAACTATAAGTGAGCGAATATGAGTTGTTGGAAACCATTTAGTTTGTGGTAACTTGTTATGACAGCAATAAAAACATCAATAGAGTATGAATAATATCAATAGCAACAATAGGACAATCAGAAACTACTCATCAGTAAGATTTCCATAGATTAGCAGGTGAAGCTGTAAAGATAACATTTCTGTATATATATACGGTAACAGACTAGCAAATATAAAGAAAAATTAACAATTGATCTTCATTACTATAAAGGAAAAAAAAGTAGTTAAATGCCTAGAAATGCTAAAAAATTTCTGTGAAGAAAACCTGAAAATTTTGGTAAGGACACATAGTATACAACCCATGCTCTTGGATGTATTTGCCAAGGGCCTTTCAGGAGGAACAGCAAATGGCTTTAGAACTCATGAAATGCAGCCCACTGGTTAGCACAGTCACAATAGGTGGGCCTCAGCATGATCACAGGTCCTGAGGACTTCATGCTGTTATGGAGTTTTGCTCTGCTTGTTGCCCTCACATCTCTCTTAATCTAGAATTATATGATAATTTTAAGGGGACTTCCAGCACCTCACTGGGTGGTATCATTGGCATTCATAATAATAGTGCTTGATTTTCCTTGGGCATGGCTGCTGGAGCAGATTAATGATTCAATCACCACCCTAGGAAAGAACTTAGAGATACAGATTGTTAGCAATGACCACCACCCTTAGAAAGCATTTGGAAAAATAAAATGGTTTGTGAAGCTAGGTTGAGATGATGTAAAAAATCTTAGGGAACAATTTGAAGTTCAGAAAGGCATGCTCTTATTAATTAAGCTAGGGACTTTTTATGGTCAGGGAATAAGAACAATGGCAGCACTGGCTGATGTGACTCTCACTGAGGCTGGACTGGTGATGACTGATTTATTGTGCCCAGTTTTGCACCCAGCTTCCTAATATGATTTAATAAGAATTTCTGATGAGTGGATATATATTCTGAGGATTTACAGTAGATATGACAGATTTTTATATAAAAATTTAAATTTGTGATTATTTTAAAATTCCTATAAGATTACTTTTAATGATAACTAATAAAATAATTGATCCTTTCTTTGTAATGGCAAATTGCTGCCTGCCAGTAAGAGAAAATGGCTGAGAAAACTACCTTGCTTGCCCACATTTTGTTAATCTATAACAAGTTGCTTACTGTTGAATGAATATGGGTTTTGGGAATAATTTGTTTTCTTTACCTGGACTATGTAATGTTATTTCTTGTAAAGGTGTTGGAGAACATACTGTTTTTTCATAATCATTTACTAAAAGAAAGCTAAAATGTAATCACATTGTAATTTTATATTGTTTGAAAGAGTATGCTGGGATATATAAACCAAGGGAGAAAGAATGAAGTTGTTTGGACAGTGTTCCTTCCACATATCAACTATGCATATGTATGTGTATATGTGTAAAGTTTATGTAAGACTATGTTGGAACTTCGTTCCTTTCACTTTCCAAGTAAGTCTGTCTATATGTATACATGTGTGAATATATGTATATGTGTAAAGTTTGTGTGAGAGTGTGTTGGAACTTTGTTCTATCATTCAAATATGTATGTATGTGGATATGTAAAGCTTATCTGGGAGTGTGTTGGAGCTTGCTCCATCTACCAATTATGTATGTATGTATGTATATATATGTTTGTATGAAATGCTTGGAGCTTTCTTGTTGGAGCTTTGTTCCAGCCATTTAATGTGTGAATAGGATGTCTGTCTGTATATATGCATGTATGTATATAATTGTATTGTGAAGTTGTTGGAGCCTGTCTTTGCTTCAACTATTCTCTCCGCCCCCACCCCACCCTCTCTCTCTCTCTCTATCTATAGATGAATTTACTCCCTTTTCTTCTTTCTAATCACTGGCTGCCATCAGCAGCAGTCTCGTCATTGCTGTCAGCACCAACACCTATCAGTTGCCATCAGCACTGACCCTCATTGGCTGCCTGCCTCAGTTTACCCTTTGGTGTCAAAGCTAGTCTTTGGCATGTATTAGTATCAATACAAATATATTAATTCCCTGACATAGCAAGACAGCTTAATTTGTTACAATCAAAATTTCAACTGGAATATCCGAGGAACTCAATACAATTAGTCTACAATAAAAAGAAATAATGAAAGCCAGTCATCAGGAAGCCGGAGCAGTGAAGTTGCAGACCCACCCAGGTTAGAGATTGGATCTGACAGGACCTGGGCTGCTCCTAACCTTGTTCAGAGGTGCTTCTTTTTTCAGTGGATTGCAGTCAATGCAGAGACATATGCATGGTCAACATGCTCAGAAGAAGTGGAATGTTCAGTCTTAAATGGGACAACTTTATTACATACACCCTCCTCCAAGGATCAGGGAACATTGTGTAAGAGAAAGCAGAAAAAAAATGTAAGGGGCTGATGTTAGGGAAGAGTGCTGTGAATGTCTGTCTTCAGGACAAGACATGGCTGCCACATTCATTAGCTCACAACAGCGTTGGGTAGCAAGAAAAGTCCTAATCAGACAAACTTTCCTTATAGATGAGCTGATGATTTCCAAGGCCACATGTCTTCCTAATGGGTTATTAGCAGCTCATAGCTGCTGGAAAAGGTAGTATCATTCTTCTCCAAGAATATGGCTACTGGTAGGGTTCCTGGGATCCAAGGTTTCTCCCCACACCCATCCATATCTGGTACTTATTGGGATTAGTGACTTATCAAAGCAAACAAATAAAATGGAGTCATGAAGTTAGTCAGGAGAGGGGGGTCCTGAGGAGGATGTGGAAGGAGTTTTGGGAAGAAGTTGGGATGTATATGATCATTGCATATATGTGTGAGTTTCTCAAAGAATAAAAACACATTAGAAAATAGAACAACCAACAATGCATTTTAATAAATATTGCTTAAGCCTTGTGAATAAATAATAATACTTTTGATTTAAAATAGAATAAATAATATATTTAATTTATAAAAATAAACCCACCACAAAAGAAACCAGAGTAATAAGTCAGTATGGTGCTTTAAAGAATAACAAGTGTGACACTGCAACAGAATATGAAACTTTAAGTTCAAGCTTGAGTAGTTAATATCTGACAAGGTGGTTTCACCAAGCATGAGGGAGTACTGAACATTTAGTAGACCCTGTCAGGTAATGTAATTTAGTCTGGTCAGGGAAGAACCTGGATCATGGCTTACTTTAATATCATGTACAAGAAACAAGTCTTGATTTACTCAGTATTAAAATGTGAAAGTAAAACTATAATGTTCGTGGGAAAAACATATTACATTTAAAAAGAAACCCCAAGACTGTTGTTTTCTTAAAATGTGAGGAGCTCAAATACCAACTGTGATTGTGAAAGAAAAAACACACAGGCTCATATGTTTGTATACTTGGTAACCAGTTAGTGGAACTGTTTGGGAAAAATTAGAAGGCATGGCCTTGTTGGAGGAGGTGTGTTCTGGCAGTAGACTTTGGAGTTTTAAAAGATTTGTGCCATTTCTACTTTACCTGTCTTTGTCTCTGTCTCTGTCTCTGTCTCTCTGTCTCTCTCTATCTCTGTCCTACCTGAGGATCAAGATATAAGCTCTCACCTGTTCCTGTCGCCATGCCTTTGCTCCACCATCATAGACTTTAAGCCTCTGAAACCATAAGACCCAATTAAACACTCTCTTTTATACACTGCCTTGGTCATGGTGTTTTATCAGAGCAATCGAACATTAACTAAGAGACACAGATATAAGACAAAAATGACTGCTGATTGATAATAATGAATTTAGATGTTTCTTTTTACCATTAATTAAGAAATCTGGGCAACACTTACAATTCTATGACAAAGAGATTTTTGCAATGCCCCAAATGGAATTTATTAATTAATCAGATACACAGGGTTACTATCAGAAAAATGACCCCATTTTAAAAATAGTACTTTACACTAAATATAGAAGAAATTCTTGTACTCATAAGACCATGTGCTATGACTGATCACTAGTAACCTGACAAAATCAAAAGCAAGATGTCCATGTTGGGGCAACCAAGAGAGCTCAATAATGCAATGTTGGGAGGAATGTGGAGCTGTGACCTTCAGATGTCAGTGGAATGATTTGTTTATACTTGAATACACACATACACATATTTGTACATGTAAAATTGAGGCTGTCTTCTTCCTCCCAACCTCATGCTCCTAATAATAAGACTTAGACTCAAAATATATTTACAAACACCTTGGCCATATACTCTTCTTTGACTAGATCATAACTAAAATAACCCAATTTTTTAACCTATATTCTGCCACATGGCTGGTTACCTGTGCTCAGTGTACATTTTATCACATCTCGGATAAATCTTCTGGCACCTTGCTCTATCCCAGAATCCTTTCTGCCTTTTGAATGTTCCACCTTCTATGTCCTGCCTAAGCCATAGGCCATAGGTTTTTAAATTGAGAGGCGATGCATCCATACAATACACAAGATATTCTCTCTACATGCACATGAGGAATTAGAGATCAAGCACAAAGGAAGAAGTATATTTGCAACACAGAGACTAGACAAAATGATTATCCGAACATATGAAATTAAAAGGAAAACAAAGAGAGAAACAGTTGAATCAAAATGGTTATTGTAGCTACGAGGCTGTTTCCAGAGAGTGGATTGCTAATGAAACCACACAAAGGTAGTCAAGGTCAGCAGTAGTCAGAGATGCAAGACTAAAGCATGACGATGAGCAGAAATACAGAGATTAAACATGCAAACATCCATGGTGCAAAAAGTGGAAAAAAAAAGCAGTCAATTGGTGCAGCTTTGGAAGATGTTGCTTATTACTCTAAAGATCCCACATGTGCAAAGCCTGCACAGGGTCCTTTCCAACTCAATACACATATACTAATAGACATATTCTAAAGGTTTAAAAATTATTTATTACTGTGTGTCCATGTGTACATACACATAAATATATCAGGATACCAGAAGTCACACCGAATCCCCTGTAGCTGGAGTTACAGGTAGTTGTAAGCTGCCCAAAGTGGGTACTGAAAATTGAACTCTAGTCCTCTGGAAGAGCAAGTGCTTTCAATTGCTGAACCACCTCTCAGTTGCTAACATATTTCAGAACATTCATAACAGTATTGTTAATGAAAGCTAAAATATGAATGATACAAGTGCTCATCAAAAGTACATAGGATAAAGAATGTACACTTATAAGTCAATGTACATTTCTGTATCAAAAGGAAATAAACAAATCACAGAATATATATTAAATCTATTTAACATAAAAAAAGACAAATTGAGCAGTAATATAGTTTGGAAATGCATAGAAGACTTACAGTAATGGAGGCCATTGCAGGGTTTACTATCAGGGAAAAGTTGGTAAGACAATGCTCAAGTTTTCTTTTCTTTTCTTTTTTTTTTTTTTCTCAGTAACATCCTGTTTCTCAACTGGGTGATAAAATCACAGGTACTTCCCTCTCCATTGTTAGAATGTGCTCTAAAGTTAATGTATTAAAATAACTTTAACATAGACTTTAACTCGACAGTCTGTTAGGTTCTTTTTATCTTTGAAGGTCTATGGCTAGGCTCCTCTATTCTGTGAGTCTGTTATTGAGAGTTCAGCCTGGGCAACAGGCATTGAGATTTGCATAGTGGTGAACTAGACAGGAAATCCTGAAAGGAAATAGGGGCACACTGACAGAGAATCACAAAACAAGTGACTAATAAGAGGACCATAATAGTGATTCCAGAAGGCGTCTGGGATTTTACTTGAGAGATCCTGGGTTCCAGCCCTATTTTGCTTTTGTCTTGGGCGATATTTCCCTATTTCTTATATTGGTTTTGTAAATTGTATCATAACATTCAAACTCAAGGAAGATTACTAATTATAGGATAGTTAGGAAAACTGAAACTACAGGCTGACACCATTTGCTCATGAAACCCAGGGTTCTCAGTTCTGGGTTGAGGCCCACAGCACAGCTAGCTGTTTCCTTTCCTATGATTTGCACTCACAACTTTACATCACAGAAGAGCCGCTCAGCACCACCCACCGAAGCCCCGCCCACCACAATCCGGGCCCCGCCCACTGCCTCTTGCTCTGTCTGTCCCGCCTTGGCGTGGCTCTTCCGGCCCCGCCCCTCCAGGCTGCCATGACAACGAGTCCGCGCCCCGCGCTCAGCTGCTGTTCGGGCGGGACCCAGGCTGGACCGCGGGCCCCGGCCTGGGGGCCACAGCTGCCACCTCCGCCGCCACCTCATCTCCTCCCTGTCCCTCGTCCCGCCCCGCGTCTTCCCGCCGTAGTCGGGCCGGAGGCCGGGGTCCCTCCCCGCCGCCCTACCCTGCGCGGATGCCGAAGGTGAAGGCGCTGCAATGCGCCCTGGCGCTGGAGATCCGCTCTGTGAGTACCGGCCCTGTCCCGCCTCAGCCTCCAAGTCCTCTGCCCGCCCCCCGGCCCTGGGGAACCCCTGGAAATCTCCAGTGCTTTCCCACTCCAGCCTCTCGGGGGCCTCACCCCAACTTCCAATTGGAGTGCTTTTGGATCTCTTCCACACCACTTCAGAGTTCCGCTCCCGGGACAGTAGTTCCTTTGAATTCCGCTTTACTCCTCTTCTGGTGAGGAACTCCTGAACCCTTGCTCCAGTCGGGTGTGTGGCATTTCCGCTTTCAGATCCTTCCCCTAGCTTCCAGTTAGTGTAGGAACGCCTTTTCAGTCATGGTGGAGTCCCTAACTCCAAAAACAACTTACTTGTGACGTCATTGCGCCAAGTTTTCTTAGTTTCTCCTCTCAGAATAAACCCAACTCCTCAGAAGCCACTTCAGCTTTTCCCTCCAGTACCCAAACACTCCAGACTTTGCATCCTTCCAATCCTCCCAAGAAAGACCTGGTCAGCTTTTCGGACAACTACTGCTTCGAGCTTGTAACTCCACTCAGCTACCTCAATTCTTGGAAGGGGACTCTGTCCAGCCTCCTTCAGTAATTCTAGCTGAGGTGGGGAGCCCCACCTGCCTTCCAGTGAGGCGCTGAGGTCTTTCCGGGTGTTGAGAAGCCCCAACTCCCTTTGATAACTGCAGTCTCCTTCAGAGATTTTTGAAGTCCTTCAGTGTCATTCCCAAGAGACCCCCTTTCTCCCCTTAGAGGAGAGGCATTCTAGGAGAACCTCTTCAATTTCTTATTCTGCTGCTTTTCACGCCTTTATCCTTGAAATGTCCTCATTAAGTCTCTGCCTACTTGTTGGTATCACTGCATAAGTAGGGATAACAGTACATATTCCCTGTCATTTTCTGGGCCTGCCCCAAGGGACTCTCTGGCATCCCCCACCCCACCCCCACCCCTGTTGGCCTCCAAACTAAGCTTTTCTCTGCACTTACCCCACGCTTGCTGCACTCACTTCTTTCTGGCCTTCATTTCCTCTCCTTGTGGCTGCAGCAGCCCTGAACTTAAACCAGCAATAGAAGTCACAAAATTCTTTAAAGTCTTTTGTTCAGTCTTAAGGAGAAGCTTGGGTGGGGGCAGAGTGCTGCAGGGGTGGAGAGCTAGCAAGTTTCAGGGACTCAAACTTATGTTCAAGAGGCAGGAATTTTTATTCAGAAACTATACTGTTCCTAGTCCTTAGTGTTTGCATCACAAGTTGACTTTTTGGGAATGTTTTTTGCAAAGTAAGATTAGTTTACCAAAATAATGCATAATGATTTCTAAATATGCTAAACTCAGAGCTGTGAGTAAAACAATGAACTCCAGTCTATAACTTTGTCATTGGCTGCTGCTTCCTCTCTTTGTAACCAATGGATTAGCTGCTTGACAGACTGCAGTTGCCTAGCAGGCTGGCTGCCCTGGTCGCCAATCCTTTGCTAAGAGGATGTACTCTGTTGTGATTGTAGCCCGAGGGAGTCAGAGACAGTTTATTTCACTATGCTGCTTTCTTAATATACAGTTTACGGAAGAAAATGGATAGCTCTATCGCCGAGGTATCCTGGTGCAAATATTCCTACTTTTATAAGCATTTGAGTTACAATATTTTATAGTTCCTCAAATCTTCCAGTACATTCCATTTCATCTCTTTATTCTTTGTTCTATGTTTTCTAACCAGCTTAAGCCTTTTAAATGCTTCTCATGTACAGAAGGAGCAAAAAGGACCATTGATAACCACACAAGTTAAACAAGATTAATTTGGTTTTAATTGAAGGGAGAAGTCATAGGTCCACAAATATTTTAAATATCTTTTCAGTTGTAATTTTATGTTTAAATGTTTTATACATTTACATTATATAAAGGTCAAAACTGTAATATGAGAAGCTCTATGTTAAACCAGTTTTTCATATTTATTCATAACTATAGGTAACCATTGCCATTGTTGGGATGTAAACAAATATATACACACTTATTCATGGCTCTAGGTAACCATTGTCATTATATAAACAGATACACTCTTTTTTTTAATAGCAAATAACACATTTATTAGAGAATACAGAAGAGATAATGAATCCCTGAAAACGAACAGCGTTTAGTCAGTACTTAGGAGTTACTCAGCTGGAAACTCAGAGGTATCTTGTTCCCTTTCACTTTAAAACACTGGCTCTCAACCTTCCTAATACTGCCACCATTTACTGCAGTTCCTCACACTATGGGGATGTGGTGACCCCCAACCATCAAATTATTTTTGTTGCTACTTCATAGCTGTAATTTTGCTACTGTTATGAATCGTAATGTAAGTATCTGCGTTTTCCGATGGTGAGAGTGTTAGGTGACACCTGTGAAAGGACCATTATGCTGTAGAGACCCACAGGTCGAGAACCATTGCTTAGAAGCTCACTTTGGCCTGCTTCCCCTTCCCCCTCCTTCCCTTCATTCTTTTTATTAGCATTATAATCTACCATTCAAAGGAACTTTAGAAATGAAGTTTCATAATAGCTTACAAGCATTAAGTCTAGACTAATACTGAGATCATGTAGAGGGGGCATGCCACCTTGGGAAAATTTAGAAACTGAAGAGACATAGTGTGAAAAATACTTCTTAAATATTCTCATATGAACATTGATTGGGTACTATGCCGTATTTGTTGAGAATCATTTAGAGAAATAAAAATGACTCCCTATTATCAACGAGAATTTTATGTTCTTAGCAATATGCAGTGGCCTGCTATATCCTAGTAAATGCTTTTGCCTTATAAAATGAAACAGGACAGAACTACTGCTAAAGAAAATAGAAAGTTGCCAAGAACAACTTCTCTGGTTATTTCCAGTTTTTGCAATTCATCATATCCACCAATTACGATATATCAAATGAGAGCTAAAATTTCTCACAAATAAGAAGGCAAAGTGTGTGATCATGCTTTTCATTAGCTCTAGCTTTGTATAGGAGAAGAAACCACATTTGCCTCAAATGGGTAGAGCAGAAAAATGCATTGTGAGGGATTGCCTAGAATCAGCTTCTTTCCCCACATAATTACAGCACTTGGTTGATGATCTCTCTCTTTCTCTCTATTTTGATCTCATTGTTTCTCTAATATGTAAATGTTTTATGGAAAGGTTAAGTGTCAGTCATATTTCAGCACTTATTACCTTAATTAAATATTTCAGATCAATTTCTATCAAAGATTTCAAACATGTACACTCTTAAACATAACATATATATTTGTTTTCTTGTACATTAGGCAGTATATTTTGAAAAATAAACCGCACTTTATTTAATATATCCTGGAGATCGCTCTGCATCTGTGAGGAGTACTATCTTGCATTCTCCCTGGCTGTTTAAATTTGAAATTGCAATCATACAGAGTAATTGAATAATGAATAATGAATAACCCTAGCTTATGACTTATGTACATTAATTTGATTTGTCTGTGTATATGTACATGTGTATTTGAAAAATACATTGTATTAACAATTTGAAAGTAAATTTCTGACACTATGATACTCCTAAATATTTCAACATGCATACTCTATGAGGGTATTGTATATAACCACAGTTCCATGATTAATGTTGGGGAAATTTATGATAATAGCTTAATACTGTCTACATATTTAGGTTTTCTGAGTTATCACAAAGATAATTTTTATAGTTAACTTTTCAAGCCAAGATCCAAAATGTATATAATAATGTTGACTACTTGATTGTTAGTCTTTTTTTATTTTTATTTTTTATTTGTTTTTTCTTTTTTTCGAGACAGGGTTTCTCTGTGGAGTCCTGGTTGTCCTGGACCTCACTCTGTAAACCAGGCTAGCCTTGAACTCAGAAATCTACCTTCCCCTGCCTCCCAAGTGCTGGGATTAAAGGCGTGCGCCACCACTGCCTGGTGATGTTAGTCTTATAGTTCATTTTATTATAGAAATTTCTTCATTTCTATTTTTTTTACTTCCAGTGGAATTTTGGTAAGTTCACACATCACGTCATCATTACCCGATCCATAGTTAGAAATGTATATCACTTTATGAAGTTCACCCATGTCCCTCATTGAAAAGACACTGATGTTCTGATTTCTCAACTGGAGATTAGTTTGTCAGCACTGGAACTTCATATTGGAGAGATATTGTACTGTTTTTATGTCAGGTGTGTTTTGCTGATCATGACTTTGCAATTCAATAATGTTGCATGTTTTAGTGGGTTGCTTCTCTAAACTGTGGAGTAATAGTCTTTTGTATATGTATATAACAACATTCTCTTGTTATAAAATGGCAAATAAAGATACATATGTTCACAGTGTATGAAGTGGTTGTATTTCCTTATCTTTTTGCTATGACCTGACCTGAAGCAATTAAGAGAATAGAGAAGTGTATTATGTGCTTTTGTGATGCTGTGATAAAATACCATGCTCAGAAACAATGTAAGGGTCAGAGAGTTTGTATTAGGTTATGGCTTGACAGGGATGGAATCTATCATGGTGGCAAAGGCATGACTAAAAGGATATCAAGGATAGCATGGTGGTAGGAGCAGGAAAATGGCTGATCACATTTTCATCTATGAACATGAAGCAGAGAGAGAAGAGAAAATGAAACCTATAAGCCCTTGATGTCTGCCCCAGTGATGCACTTCTTTTGGCAAGGCTTCCTCTCACCACCATCCACTACTAGGCATTGCCACAATTGGAGACCAGATATTTAAACACATGAGGTTATAAGGAATGCTTTTCTTTCAAACCACCCCAAAAGGTTTATTTTGGCTCACAGTATCAGGGATATACAAGTCCACCCTGGTGAGTAAGGCATGGAGGTAGAGGTGGCTTTGCCAACGATAAAGGAACTTTCCTTGAGGGCAATTCACATCTTGGCAGCTCAAGAAGCAGACAGAGGATAAGAAGCAGGGTCAGACTATAACCTGCACCTAATGGCCTACATCTGCTAGCTAAAGCTTGTGTCCTAGAGGTTGCATAGCTTCCAAAAACATCATCACCAAATAGGAACCAAGTGCTCAGACACATGAGTAAGTAAGGAAAATTTCTTATTTAAGCCATAACAATGATGTTTTGATATATGTATACATTATGAGGTGATTAAATCAAACACTTTAACATACCTAACACCTTATATAACTTTGCATTGGAAATATTTAAGATTTTTTTGTTAGGAAGTTTCAAAGTTTGCAACACATATTTATTAACTATAATTACCATGTCATGCACTATATCACCAGAACTAACTTATCCTGTCTGCAGCTTGGTTCCTTTTAACCAATATCTCTATATTCCTTCTAGCCAACAGCTCTATATTTCCCTTTGTCATCCCCAGATACCTGGAAGTTAACCAATATCTCTCTAGTCCCCAGCATCACTCTCAGGTCCCTGACAGCCAGCATTGTGCTTTGTGTTTCTCTGAGTTGACTTTTTTTTTTTAAACTATTTTTTTTAAAGATTTATTTATTTATTATATGTAAGTACACTGTAGCTGTCTTCAGACACACCAGAAGAGGGCGTCAGATCTCATTTCGGGTGGTTGTGAGCCACCATGTGGTTGCTGGGATTTGAACTCTGGACCTTCGGAAGAGCAGTCGGGTGCTCTTACCCACTGAGCCATCTCACCAGCCCCTGAGTTGACTTTTAAAAAAGATTTTATTTACAAGTGAGATCACACAGTGTTGGTCTTTTTATGCCTGGTTTATTACAGTTAGTATAATTCCCTCCAGATTCATACATATTTTGCAAATGCTAAGTTTTCCTTCATTTTCACCATGTCTCAAATGTTTAGTTCAATTTAAAAACAATGATCATCTCTCTAGTGATGGACACTTAGGTGGATTCCCTGACTTGTTGGCTGGAAATAATGCTACAGTAAATATGGGTGTGCAGATTTGTCTTCCATATACAGATTTTATTCCTTTGGGGTATATATCTGGAAATGGGGATGTATGGTAGTTATATTTTTAGTCATTTGAGGATTCTTCATGCTGTTTTTATAATGGCAATGTTTTTACATTCCCACCTTCAGCATTGAAGGACTCCTATTTATCCATATTCTGGTCCATAAAAAATAGCTTTATCTATTCTGACTCAGGTAGTATTTCGTTATTTGCATTTTCCTTTGCCCCATTTTAAAATTAGGGATTTTTTTCTTTGCTGTTGAGTTCTTTTATTCCTTATATATGTTGATACTAACCGTTTATTAAGTATATGGTTTATACATATTTTTCCATTCCATTAGTTGTCTCTTACTCGGTTTAATTGCTTTCCTTGATAAACATGAACATTCTGAGTTGATCCTGTCTGTTCTGTTATTGGTTATTTATTGTACCCTGTTTATGATTTTCATGGGTAATGCTATGAAGAGTCATTCTTATCAAACTCCCTTGCTAATCTCTTCTGCTCAGGTCTACTGTTTGCTGCAGCCTGGTATTAGGAGTGACCTGGGAAGTGACATGTCATAATGTGGTTAAGACTAGAGAAAAACACTGAAGGCAGGAAAGGTTGGACTGTATCGCATAACATTTTGTGTTGTCCAGCAAAGCTACATGACTTGTGAGAAAATATATTGCTAGGAGAAAAGTGTGACTTTCTCAAGGACTATTTCAGGAATGACATGATATGCTAAGTCACATATTTTAAAAGAACACCTAAAGAATTATATCCTCTAGAGTCTTTACATTTTTATTGTTGGACACTTGTCTTTGATTGGAAAGGGGTACTTTTGTAGTTTCAGCTCTGTGCTTTTTATTATTCAATGTTCGCATCTTTTTGAATAAGAAGGAATTAAAGAATGTAGAGCTTAAATATGAAGATGATCAAGGAAAGTGGAGAACTTTTTACTGCTAGTTTTGGTAAATTTTATGTAATTCTAACTTTTCATCTCTATATTTACTTTACTTTATTCCCTAACTCAAGCTAATAACAGCATACAGCAAACAGTGCTGGGTCTTTTCAGGCTCCATCCATCTAGACACTTCATACTTGTAATCCTTACCCAATCAGACACTGTCCTGCTATCATTAGAAACTTTTTTTTAAATTAAATTATTTTTTGCATTCCATATTCCATTCCCCGCCCCCCCATCTACTCTCGACTGCTCCACATCTCACACCTCCTCCCCACACCCTGTCTCCACATGGATGCCCCCACCCCCCACCCCACCTGACCTCTAAACTCCCTGAGGCCTCCAGTCTCTTGAGGGTTAGGTGCATCATCTTTGAATGAACACAGACCTCTACAGTATGTTGTGTTGGGGGCCCCATATTAGCTGTCTGTTTGGTAGTCCAGTGTTTGAGAGATCTTGGGGGTACAGATTGAGACTGCTGGTCCTCCTACAGGATCGCCCTTCTCCTCAGCTTCTTTCAGCCTTTTCTAATTCAACAACATAGGTCAGCTGCTTCTGTCTATTGGTTGGGTGCAAATATCTGCATCTGTCTCTTTCAGCTGTGGTGAGGGAGAGAGGGAGGGACCTGGGAGAGAAAGTGGATGGTGGTGGTGGGGGAGTGGGAGGGGAAGAGGGAAACCTGATCTGGTATTGGATGAGAAAAAAGGACAGAAGTTCTGAGGGCCAGCAGAAAGAATGGAAATAGGCAACCTCAGAAAATAGGAGGTTGGGGGTGGGGGTGGGGGTGGGGGTAGGGCTGAGGCTGGGGCTGGGGCTGGGGCTGGGGCTGGGGCTGGGGCTGGGGTTGGGGCTCCAGAATGCACCAGAGACCTGGGAGGTAAGAGACTCTCAAGAATCAAAGGGAGGGACCTTAGATGAAATGCCTGACAGTAGGGAGAGGGAACTTATAGAGCCCACCTCCAGCAGAAAGACAGGAAGGACATCAAGTGAGGGATGGGGTTACCATCCCATAGTCACATCTCTAACCCATAATTGTTCCTGTGTGAAACAATTACAGGTGTGGAAATGGAGAGGAGCCTGAGGAAAAGAAGGTCCAGTGACAGGCCCTAAGTGGGTTCTAGCTCAAGGGGAGGTCCCGAGGCCTGACACTATTACTGAGGCTATGGAACACTCACAAAAAGGGTTCCTAGGATGACTGCCTTCTGAAAGACCTATTAGAAACTTAATTACAAAATATTTGAGACAGAAAAAATTTAAGTAGAAAACAATGATTCTCCTCATTTAATAACAGAAAAAATATAAATGGTAGATACTATGACCTCCCCTATTTATCAATTTATGCATTTTAGGTTTGCCTTGTTTAAATAAATCAAATATCACATATGTAGTTCAGGCGTCCTTGCTTCCTTTGGTCCTGTTTCTCTCCCTTCTGCTTGTGAGTCAAGGTAACAAATACCCACAGATTCTGAATACAGGTATACACAGCTTTGGCCAAGCATTTACATGTAGAAATGCTTTTGTTATGTGATTTATTTCTTTTTCTCTTTTGCTAGGATACTTGGTTTATTTGTTACAGATATAGGTCAGTTGTAAAATGACTTGCTTTGAGAAGAAAGTTTTGGAAAGTTTAGTTTTGTTTATTTAATTGGTATTAATTATTATTTTTATTTGTTCTTGTTATTATTGTTGTTTCACTGAGGATCATGGTTATGCTAGGGAAGTGCTCTGCACTGAGCTGTTTTTACCTCAGTGGTTTTGGATCTTTTAGAAGGGAGAGCCTGGAAGTACTCACCAGTGAGTAGATTTAGAACAGGAACTTCAAGTCTTATGTTACATCATTCATATTCGTTTCCCAGGACTGCTGTGAAAAAAACATACCTTAAAATAGCTTATTTTCTCACAATTCTGGAGACCAACAACCTAAAGCAAATGTGATGCCAATCTGGTGGCTCTAGAAATGTTTTAGACTGTAGCTGTGTAACTGGAGTCTCTGATCTAGCAGTTTATTTTTCTATGATTGGCCTGTACACATCTTCTGCCTCAAGGAGTGAATATAACGATTTATTATTTTTCCTTGTTAAACATGTTTTGAATACAAAACATCTGTTGGTCACAGGTAATGCACTTTTCGATGATCTTTTAGGAAAAGCTTATTTGTTTCTCATTTCCCTTCAGTAATACTAGGTTTTCTGTTTTGTAAATTGTTTTCTTGCTGGTAAAGAGTGTAGTAGACTTAAAAGTTTAAAGTGATGAATAAGAGTTTCACGTATTTATCACATAGTGTTGATTTTAAAATCAGTTTACGAAACTATAGCATAGATTCAGAAAGTGTGCAAACCCAAGCATGTGGTCACCAGCAATGATGCTGGTGGTTACTACCCCAGCTGCTGGGCGGTGACGCTTCCTTCCCATGCCTTACCCTCCTCTTTTGTTACATAGGTGGGACTTTTGTGCTGTCTGTACATTATGAACTCTTCATGTCTAACTTATGTGTAAAGGCCACCTTGTAAGCCTGTGAGGCAGTTGTGCTTTTGGCTCACTTATGGGAACTATCGCTTTTTATTATCCTTCCTGTGGCTGAGGAAAATTTTTACTGTTTCCAGTGAGAGTTCCCACAAGCAATGCTGCTGTGACATTCCTGTATGCCCCTTGATGACACTTACAGGATTTTAATCTTGGGTTCAGCAGCATTGCCGATATCTCATATTGGTTCTAATGGCTGCTCCTGTTTTTATATAGAAGATCATTTTATTTGCAAATAATGACAGTCTTGTTTATGCTTGATGGATCTTTTGTCTAATTTTTCCCTTGTCTTTATTGTCTAGAACTTTCTCTGTAATGTTAAATGTAGTGGTAGGGATATCTATCCAGACTTTATGAGTTTAAGGTATGATTCTGAAGTTTTACCCATGACAGAAGTGTGGTTTTTCTGTGAGAGCAATAAGGGTTCCAACCACTGACTCCCACACTTCTAGCACAGGATGTATTTTTTGGCATTGAACTGTTTCTTCTTTTTAGTTTTTAGTTTAGTATATACTGCTTTCACTCTTTGCTGGCTTTGACTGGGCAATTTTAAATTTAGTACTGTTTGTGATTTTAGTTGAGAGTTTTAGGTTTTTGAATTACACACATATTTACTTCTATTTACACTTTGTGTGAAACAGTTTAGACATATAAAACTGTACATAATGAAGATCATCTACCTGCTCCCAGTTTAAGAAGTAAACATTATAGATAAGAGTGTAGTTTTCAGTGTTTATCTCCCAAAGAAAATACCTGCCTCATTTCTTTGGGGTAACCATGTAAGTCTTTCACACTCCTCTGCAGGTCTCAGTATCTTTTTTAATTGTAATATCTGCCTAAGGCAATTGATTTGTTCCCAAGTGAGACCTGCCTAACTTTGCAAAAATATTGATGGTACCATTTTTAAATTGTTTGGCTTCAAATAGTTTATAATTTTTGTTTTATAGTAGTTTTATTTATTTACAAGTTTAATTTCCAAATGCATATAATCTATATGTCTGTGTGTGTTATTCACATCTTCCTAACTACTTCATACATACATGCAACCACACATGCATACTTACATGTAGACATACATGCTAGTATTAATTTTTGAGACAGGGTTTCACTATGTAGCTCTTGCAACCTGACCTCACTAGGTAGACTAGGCTAGCCATGAGCTCAGAGAATAGCTCTTGTGGGCCTGAATTCACTATCTAAACCAGACTGGCTGTGAGCTCACAGAGATTTTACTGCTTCTGTCTTCCATGAGCTGGAATTAGAGTGAGAATGCACTTGCACATTTGATATAATTCTCTACAACACCTAAAAATGAAATAGTTTCAGACAAGAAGGGAAGTGGCATTGAAAAGACGCAGTGCACTTAAACAAATGGGAGATATGTTTGGAGGATGTCTCAGGAATTGGCTAGGCTTCACCAAATGTGTGGAGCATAATTGCTCATCCCAGTGAATTCTCACCTAGCATACTCCATATTCCACACCTGATCAAGGAGCAGAACATGAGTTTTCGTGGCAAACCCCTAACATGTCCAAAACTTTCAACTTGTTCCTTTTCTGGCCAGCCTGCAAACTTCTCAAACCCTTGTGCATTGATTTTTGCTCCCAGTTCTAATAGTAAATCTAGCATAGGTCAATCAGCAATAAACATGCCTTAGCTTGAGAACTTGGTGCCTAGAGATTTCCTTTGTCAAATTAATCTGTTAACTTTGAACTTGCCCCCTCCAAAAAAATCTTAAGACATGGACAAAATGTTGACAATTTCTCTAGATGAATAAGGTAACACAGATAGTCCGATTCTAGTCCAGTTCCCAGTCAAGTCTTGTTCCCCTCGAAAAGCCTTAGGAGTTGTGTGTGTCTTTAATGTCCTGCACTATGTTCCCATCTTCTGAACTCGCAGCAGAGTCACCTGTTAAGCTCTCCTTACAGCATGTAAAGCTTTATCTAGCCTATTTCTCCAAACTTCCAAGTTATTTGAACAGACCTCAGTCTACAAAGTCAGACTTAGTTCTGAATATGGCCCTACTTCTCAGTATCCATATGCTTGCCTAAATTAGTTAGCTTTGCATCACTGTGAGCAAATATCTGACAGAAACTGGAAAAACTTAAAAGGAGAAATCTTTATTTGGGTTTCTAGGTTCAAAAGATAGTCCATAGTCAGTCAGCACCATGCTTCTAGGCTTGTCCTGTAGAGTATCATAGTCAGTCAGCACCATGCTTCTAGGCTTGTCCTGTAGAGTATCATAGTCAGTCAGCACCATGCTTCTAGGCTTGTCCTGTAGAGTATCATAGTCAGTCAGCACCATGCTTCTAGGCTTGTCCTGTAGAGTATCATAGTCAGTCAGCACCATGCTTCTAGGCTTGTCCTGTAGAGTATCATAGTCAGTCAGCACCGTGCTTCTAGGCTTGTCCTGTAGAGTATCATAGTCAGTCAGCACCATGCTTCTAGGCTTGTCCTGTGGAGTATCAGAGTGGTGGAAATAAGACTTGGAGGTGCTTCTTCATAGCTTCCCTGAAGTCCAAGGAGAACATCTGCCCTAGGATGCCCTTCACCTTTCACTGTTTTATTATGTCTGTGCCTACAGCACAGAGGAATGGTATTGTCCATTGTAGTGTGGTCTTCTCTACTTAGCAATCAATCTTCTCTAGAAATTTATCAGCAGTCTTGCCTCAGCAACCTTCTAGCTGACTCTAAACCCAGTCAAAATGACAAAGAAGATTGACTATCACAGGTAGTTTTGTTTTTTGATGCTATTATAAATGATATTAAAAACCCTTGTAAGTGTGGGTTCTTAGAAATACAATTGATTTGAATGTAATGACCTTATATCCTTTGACTTCATTCAACTTACTTATTATTTCAAAGCTTATTTGTAATTGAGCAAATTCATGATTAATGTTGTCCTTAATATAGTATTTTATTTCTTTGGACTTTGTTTTTTCTTCCATTTGAAATGCCTTTTTGTGTTTGTTTGTTTTGCTGTTGTTTTTGTTCTATTGTACTGGCTGGGACCTAGAGAGAACTTTGTAGTATTTAAGGTAAATATTGTCAACTTTTTGCAGATAACAGGGGCTGTTTGCTCTTAGAGTTAGGGTTCCACTTAGATATATATTTTTTTTAATCAGTAAAGAAATTCCTTCATTTCCTAGTTTTAGAGGAGTGAGACTTACATTTTATGCAGGGCTTCCTGGTATGTAGAAAATGAGCTGAAGGAAAAACCCTAATATCACTACAACATGTCTTTTAGGTACAAATAATAATTTGTTGTACGGATACATTTGCTTATACATGTATTGGTTGAAGAATACTTGAATTGTATCTACTGTTTGTATATTACAAATAATATTTCTAGGGGACTGGTGAGATGGCTCAGCAGTTAAGAGCACTGACTGCTCTTCCAGAGGTCATGAGTTCAAATCCCAGCAACCAAATGATGGCTCACAACCATTTGTAATGAGAAACCAAAACCAAAACCAAAACCCGAAAACCAAAAAACCCCACAAACCAAAAATCAAAAAACCAAACCAAAACAAAAACCTATGGGCTAGATCGAGCAGGGCTGGAATAAGAAGGAGAAGGGAAGGGGATAAAAAACTAATAATACTTCTATAGTGGTGTATACATTTTCATGTGGGATTAAGCTTGCAGTGGGCATGAGAATCTATGACTCTGATTGCTGGACTTTATGATTCGCTTGTTTGGTTCTTCTGAGGAATGTTCAAACGTTTGATGTTTCATAGTCGCTTTATGATTTTTATGTGTATTGGTAGCCTATTAAAGTTACAATTTATTGTTATTGTCCATATTTTACTTTAGCTATCCTAATAATTGGAACAAACAATCACATTGTGGTTTATATGTCTTTTCCTAATCTCAACAATGCTGAACATGTTTTCAGATTTGCCGACTGACTTTGGAGAGATGTTCACCTGCATACTCTTCACAAATTTAGTGCTCTGTTCTATTTGGTTAAACTTACTGTTTCATCTCAACATATTTCTTAATATATCTCCTATTGTTATATGATAATTGTCTTTCTTTGTCTATAGTAACAATCTTTGTTTTTTTGGGTATTTGTTTATTAGTGTAGTCAGTATGTCTTTGTTTTGGTTATAGCTTGATTACTATATATTTTCCTATCTTTTTGTGGCCAATTATGTCTTTGATTCTACATGTCTTTTATATAAATTTATATAATTTATATCGTAGCAGCTTTGCTTTTTATAAAGTCTATCATTAAAAAGCTTGCAGATAAAAATATCACATACCAAAATTCACTACTCCTGAAATCTATACAAATAATGAACTTATATACACTTAGAATTGCCTTTAAAATGGAATGTGTGAAGCTTCATATTAAATTCTATATTAAATTAAATTTTATGTTATTAACCACCAAAACAAAAATATCTGTGGCAGAATTAGAGGTCGAAAAATTATTAGCTTTATAACCTCTTTCATAATTTATGTTCATTAGTTGCATTTACACAGTCTCAGACACAAATAAACCACATGCTTTCTTTACTCAGAATATAGCTAATTATAAATGTATATATGTAACCAACTATACATATATACATTTGAGTACAGGACAACAAAGAAATGAGCACAAGATAGGCTAAATATTAGGAGATGCAGAAGGACTAAATGTAGATAGTGCCTTGTAAGTCATACAGTTTTCTTAACATATAAAGGAGGAATGTATCAAAGAACTTATAGAACTTATAGATTAACGTAATTCAGAAATTTATTTGCCCCATTTTACCATAGGGTAAGGCAGAATAGATAAGTTCAGTGAAACAGTTTGAAAAATTTATGGGTACTCAATAGGCTTGGAGAATATATAAGGACCTTGTGAGAATTTTGTTTGGCTCATAGAACAGAACAGGAGTCGTTCTGCTACTGGCCTTAGTTATTTTTGTGTTGCTGTGATCAAAATACCTGACAGGAACAACTTAATCAAGAAAAGATTTATTTTGGCTCAGAGTTTCAGTTTATCATGACAGGCAAGAAACACATGACAATGTTCATGGCTGTTGGAACAAGAGTTCTCACACTGTAGCATACCAGAAACTGGCAGCTAGATGGGAGCTTGAAGTGTGAATCCCCTTCAATGGCTTGCTCCACTGGCCTATACCTGAGTTTCTATAACCTCTTCCAAAACATCACAAGAGCTCAACAGGAAATGAATTCCTGAAAACAGGAAGCTGTAGAGGATAGTCTAGATCTAAAGCATGACATTCCACTGAAAGGCCATATGGTCTCATAATGAGACATATGCTCCATCAAATTTAAGTGTCACCATAGTCTTAACATTGTTCAGGTTCAAGGTATTCTAGTGTGGTTTTCTGTTGTGATAAAAAAAAAATGATCAAAAGCAACTAGGGGAGGAAACAATTTATTTTATCTTACACTTCCAGATCAAAGTCCATCTTTGAGGGAAGTGAGGTCGGAACTCAAGTCAGGAACCAGAAGGTAGGAACCACTGAGGAATGCTGCTTGCTCTTTGCTCTTGGCTTGCTCCACTACCTTTCTTATACAGTCCAGGCCCACCTGCCTCAGATAACAACACCTGCAGTGGGCTGAGTCCTTCTAAATCAATTAGCAATCAAGAAAATGTCCTATAGATATTCCCACAGGCCAAACTGATTGAGGCAGTCCTCTAGCTGGGACTATCTCAGATAACTTAGGGCTGTGTCAAGTTTACAGTTGAAACTAAGAGATTCCATTCCTTGTCAACGTGCCACACCAGTATATCACCACCACAAATCATAACTTTTCCTTTTTTGTCTTCCCTAAAATTTCACATCACTATATAATATGGAATACAGTACAACTTTAAAGTTCCATTGTCTTAAAAATTTCCAATGATTTAAGAGTCTATGCTATCCTATTTGTGTGATTTTGTAAAGTTTAAAAAAAGAAAAAAGAAAAGGAAGAAGAAAGAAAAAGAAAAAAACAAGGAAGCAAGAAAACAAACAAAATAGCCAGAGAAAGAAGAAGCATGTCAATTGCAGTAAAAACAGCAGAAAACCATAGTGTAGATGGCTTGATGTTTATTTTTGGATTCAGTCATGATCTTCTGGGTACTAAAGAGCTTGGATCACTCTTGAATCACTCTCTGCCATTTACAGCATACACAACTTGTCTCATAGGCTTGAGTCCTCTCCACATCTGTCTCTGACTTTGCAGATTTTAATCTCAATGATGTTTGATATTTTATTAATCACAGCTAATTTTTCATCCTCAAGTGACCAGTATTTATTGTTTCACTCAAGCATAGAGAACTTTACTTCTAGATTCTTAATTCAAATATGTAATTTGAGTCACCTTGATAGAGTCTTTGAAGAACTCTCAAACTTCCCTCTGAAACTTCACTGCTGGTACACATTTCTATTGTATTTTGCCCTTTTGTGACTGTTATAGACAACATGACCAAAAGGAATCTGGAGAGGAAAAGGGTTTATTTAATATTAAACTTCCAGGTCAAAGTCCATCTTTGAGGGAAATTGGGCAGAAACTTGCATGTAGGAATCATGGTGGAATGTTATCTTTGTTTTGCTCAGTTAGCTTTCTTTTATAGCTCTGTTCCTACTTGCCTAGACAACACCCACAGTGGGATAAGCTCTCCATCAATTAGCAATCAAGAAAAATCTTCACAAATATAGTCTTATATGCCAGGCAGATGGAGGCAGTCCCACAACTGGGACTCCCTCAGCCACGTTGGGGCTGAATCAAGATGACAGCTGAAGCTCACTAGGACACAGGATAATTTTTTTAAAAGTAGGAGCCCATTTAAAATCAAAAGCAAGTTACACATTGCTAAAACATAAGGTTACTGGCCAAACATTCCCATTTTTCAAAGAAGGAAATATAGTATAGTAGGAGACTGTGGCATCAAAGGAAGACCAGAATCGAGCAGGGCTGACATTAAAATCCAGGCTCCATGTCCAGCACTGGGGCATGTGCTAGCACCATCTATGCTGATGTGGGCTTGGTTACTTCTATCCTGTAGTCTTACCTTTGATAACACATGGTGCTTCTTTCTTAGGCCATCTCTCTTCAATGCCTGTATTTTCCTTTAGGAGTTATTCCATGATTTTGGCATCTTTAGTTTCTTAGACGTCACCTCCAATGTTCATGCTAGCTCAGGAGCTCTGAACAGGGAGCTATGCATTGTCTTACCTCATAGGCTTTTCTTTTAAATCTGGTACAAACCTCCAGTGACATCCTTGTTCTTGCAATCTGAATGTCTAGACGCAAAGCTAGTACAGTGTGGATGATAATATTGCTGGCAGCTCTAGATATAGCTGGACCCTATGGGAACATGGTCCAGTGTGTGACTCACGTCTGTGTGTTCAGCACAGGAAATCTTTATTTAGGTGACAGTGTTGTGGGGGAGATCTCCAGTTTCCTCTGATTTTGACCAGAGAGGCATTATCCATTCTTGTGCTCCCAACAAAGAATATTTCTAATGTGACATGATAGTAGACCAAACAGTCAAAAAAAAAAAAGTTTAATTAGAGCAAGCAAAGATACAAGAATATGTTTTTTAGAAAAGGAGCAATGGTCCTGACTCAACAGGCAGGGGCCTTACATTTCTCTTTTGTTTATTCTCTCCAATGTACCTTCCCTAAAGGTGGCATTCTAGGAAATGGGTGTACCTCCTCCCTACCCCACTCCCAGCTCATTTTATCCAGAATCACTCTAATTTGAATAAAGGAAGTATGAATTTAAGATACTTCTAAAGTAAAAATAAAATCTCTAAGGGAGAAGGTAATAGCACTCTGTGTGCATCTTCCTGTGAGGATGACTGTGAAGTTGATTTTAGCTGACCCATCTAGAGATGTGTGTGTGTGTGTGTATGTGTGTGTACTGCCTATTGGACTTTGTATCCTCCATTGGGAGCCCTGAGCTTGTCCATGTGGAGGGACAACCACACATTATTTTCACATCTTGAATCAAGTGACCTTCACTCTCTATCTTTATGGCCAAGATGGATAATTACCTGCTTCTGGCAGTCTTCCTCTAGGGAGACTCAAACACCTCTTCATTTCTTACAAGGCTCCAATGACAAAACCAAAACATGGTTCCACTGTAGTTCAACATGGAGAACCATTGAATCTACTGGGTAGGTGACCCCAAAGCAGCCTCACCACCAGAAAGTTTTACCCCACCATGGATGACATGTTTCCATAGCTATATACCTGGTCCCCTTTCAGCAAACTCCCCACAGTCTATATTCTCTAGTACCTCCCAGGACCACAAAGCCACACACAATTAGGGCAGAATTACTTTCAGTTGGCTAAGAGGTGTAGGCTTGAGCATGTGGAATCTTAGCTGAGATCCAGTGCCCTACCCCACCCTTTCCTTCTATGAAGGAACTTAACAGTAAACAAGCCTGATATTGAGGTTCTCTGAAAGTAATCACAGCTGTTCTGATGAGCACAATGTCTACTATGCTCAGAGGCTAATGTACACGATCACTGCTACCTGTTGTTTTTTATGTCCTACCTGGGACTGGGAGGCTGCAGGTCAGTCCTTCTTACAACTGTTATCTGTCCTAACAGCACTGTTGTGAGTAGAAATCACATACGGAGGTGTTATCCTTTCAAAAAGTCTTCAAGTGGGTTTCAGTTTTATACCCTGGAATTTAACAAGGTGAAGTGTCTTACCCACAGGCACTTTTCCTATTAGTTCGAGTGGCTTGAGGCTTCTATTTAATCTTTGACACTTACAAATATATACCTACAAAGTCCACACTATTAAATGCCATGGTTTTCAATCAGAATTCTGATCTTCTGAACTCTTCCTAGAATGACCTGATAAGCTTTGCTCACAGTGTTCCAGAGCTTGTACCTCTAAATTCTTCCACAGTCCTTTGCAAACCTGTCCCCAAAGCCTAGAAACTACGTGGTCAGATTTAGTAGTAGCAATCGATACTGCTGTTATATTGCCTGACAGAAACAATGTGAGTTTCATTTTAGTTCATAGTTTCAGAAGGAGCATGTGATAGATTCCTTATATAGTGGCAGGCAAGGACCAGAGTGCTAGACCAGAACCACTAGTGACTATAACTTTCAAAGGCTTACTCCTAGTGGTCTATATTCACCAGATGGGCCCCACATCCCTAGACTTTTCTAACCTCTCAAAGTACTGCCACCAGCTGGGGACCAAGTACTTAATATATGAGCATGTGGGGACATCTTAGATTTAAATCATAATAGGTCTGGACTAAAAGTCGTAAAATCAAAGCCTGACCAGTGTGTGTCAGTTTTCATTCTTTCCTGCTATGATTTGGGATTAGTTGATATAAATCAAGAAGGGACTACAGGTAATGCTTCTCCTTGGTGGGTTTCAACTTGAGGTAGATTAGAGATGTCTGTTGAAAGTGTCAAGAAAGGAAAATGAGACCCAAGTCTAAAGTAAGTTGTAGGGCTTTTAATTTTTCTTAGACCAAAATGCTCCATAAATATTTTGTAGCTCAATATGCTTTTGTAGTATTGTTAACTGATCTCAGTGGTAGTCTTTATTTCTCTCATTCAGCACAGTTCTATAGAAATCTGCATTTGTTATTTCTTCCTTACTACTGAAACATATGTCCTAGAATAGAGACTTTTACATCATTACAATATGTATGACATTTGGTGTCTAGCTTTTCCTCGCTGTCCTGTACATATAATCAGAAGAAATCGAATTGAGTTAACAAAGTGGAATGGAGGCCATATATAGTTGGATTTTGACATCAGCCCCAAATAATTACTTTCTAGTCCTCAACCTATTCTTGTGTGTGTGTGTGTGTGTGTGTATGTGTGTGTACTGCACATGTGGGAGTGTCTGTGGAGGCCATAAGAGGGCTTGGATCTCCTGGAAGTGGAGCCAGAGGTACATGTAAGCCACCTAAGGTGAGTGCTAGAAACTGAACTAGAAGAGCAGTGTGTGTTCTTCACCACAGAGCATCTCTCCAGCCCGTCTGGAGATCTTCAAAGAAGGAATACCTGGAGTGGGGATGAAATTTCACATGGTGTAAGGAAACTAGGGTATAGTATATGCTCTTAGGGGTCTGGGTGGTGTGTCTTGCCTCCATCCCCAGGATTTACTTACTGTGGGGCTTCTGAATATGCTTGGATTGACTTCCTTTTGTTTTTCTCTGTGGTTCTTAAACTGCTGTAGTCTTGGGCTTGTATTTATTCATTAGGCTGTTTCTGTAAGTCTAGATCTGGCTATGTGTTCTTATGAAGCAAGGTGCTCACATCTTCCATGTTTCACAGTGAATAGAGTTAATTTTCCCTGAGGATCTTCAGTAATTATTGCTGGGAAGGGTCTTGGAGTCTGCTTCCCTTTGTTTAGCTCCAGCAATAAGAAGCTGGGTGATTGTTTTTAATTCACCCAGTCTATACCTTTTTATAGGTGTGCCTAGTGAGTTTTTGGTTAACATAATTATAGGAAAGACAGACTTACTGCTGTTATTTTTCTATTTGTTGTATTTGCCTTAGGACTTTGCTTCTTTCCATCATTGCCTCTGTCTAGTCAATGTTCTATTACTGTGAAGAGACATCATGACCATGGCAACTCTTATAAAGGGCAGCATTTCATTGGGGCTGGCTTACAGTCTCAGAGGTTCAGTCAATTATCTTCATGGTGGGAAGCTAGTGGCACCCAGGCAGACATGGTCCAGGAGAGAGGTAGCTGAGAATTCTACATCTGGATCCTGCAAGCAGCAGGAAGAGAGAGAGAACCACTGGGCCTGGTTGAGCTTTGATAACTCAACCCCCCACCCCCTTCTTCTCCCCCACAGTGAAATCTTTCCTCCAGCAAGGCTACAGATTCATCCTAATTCTCTCAAATAGTGCAACTCCCTATGAGCCTAGGGGAGCATTTCCACTACATGCTCCTTCTTTTTTTTCTAACTATTTTTATTGTTTTATTTTAGTTTCATTTTGTCAGTGATTAATATGAGGTTCACAATTAACATTTTAAAAAACTATTTCCTACTAAAAACATTTTTGTACAATATATTCTGATCACTTCCCAGTCCCAATTCCTTCTAGATCCTTTCCACCTCCCTACCCACCCAACTCCATGCACTTTCTTTTAGAAACAAACAGGCAAACAAACACCCCCCTCAAATCCCCACAAGAAACACACAAAAGAAAATAAGACAAAACACCCCCCACAGCAACACTAAATCAGAAACTATAATATATAATATAATATCCTTAAAATTACATCTTGGCATATATAAAACTTACTTGAGAATTTCATACATGAATATATTTTGGTCCCATTTACCTGCTATGTTTCCTGTTTCCCCTAGCTCCTCCCAGATCTCCCTACCTCCCCAAGCCCTCCGAACTTTAGAGTTCTCTTTTTCTTAAAATGACCCACAGAGGTTGATTTGCAGCTGTTTTGTAAATGTTACTTTATGGGATTATCTTTTCTTGTTTGCTTGTTTTTCTGTTGGTTTCGGGGATTGAAATTAGGGCCTCCTGTACTGTAGGCAATTGCTCTGTCACTGAGCTACTGTCCCAGCCTGCCATTGGTTTTGAGATAAGTAGGATTCAAAATGGCAGAAGAAAAACAAAATAAAACAAAACAGTCTTTGGCTCTGCTGTTCTCTTTCTTCATGTAGATATAAGATCCTGGTTAGTATCCTTTCATGTCTACCTGAAGGATTTTAATACTTTTATGTCATAGCTCTGTTAGTGATGAAGTATCCTTGTTTTTATCTGACAATCTCTTACTCCCCTTCCTTTGCAAAGGACATTTTTTCTCTTTATTGAATTATTTTTTGAAAGTCTTTTTCTGTAAGCTAAGCTATTCTACTTATTTTCTAGCTTCATGTTATCTTTTTCTCCTTTTGCCTTTAAGATTTGCGGATGTTACAAATTGGAAAGGGACGCTAATGAGGACAATATGAGAAGTTTAGTTTTAATCAGAGTAGAAAATGAACCTAACAGAATGAAATTTTCTGAGAGACTTGATGTTCATGATCAGTTGTGAATTATTAAGGGAAAAGTAAAAAATGGAATATTAGAGAAGAAAATAGAGTCAAAATAGCTGGCACAAAAGTGTTCTCAACATTTGTGTACCAAGGCACATGAGGTTGCAATCCTCTGTTCAGTGTCATCCTTAGTGTTGACATGGTAAACTGAGGGGTTCACCCTGAATAAGAATGGTATTGGTAACCTTCTCTTTTTGAGGCAAAAGGGGATGGGAACTCCACAGGAAGACCAACAGAATCAAGCCTTGTGGCTCTCAGAGTCTGAACCATCAACTGAAGAACCTAGGGTTTCATCAACAGGGTGGACCTAGGCCTTCCCATACATATGTAACAGATGTGCAGTTTGGTCTTCATCTGGGTCCTGAACGATTAGAGCAGGGGCTGTCCCAAAAACTGTTGCCTGTATGTGGATATGTTCTGCTAGCTGGGCTGCCTTGTTCGGCCTCCGTAGGAGAGAATGTGTCTAGCCTTGCAATGCCAGGGTAGGGGGATATCAGGAGGGTCCCCACTTGCTCAGAGGAGAAGGGGAGGGGGGTTCAGGGGAAGGGTTGTGGGAGGGGGTGACCGGGAGCTGGGCAGTGAGTGAGATGTAAAGTGACTAAGTAGAAAAAGAAAAATAATGGTATTGGTGACTACACTGTGAACTATCAGGCACTGTCCTGAGGGCTGTGAATGTACTGACTGAATTTTATCAATCCTTTACTTGAGACACTATTAGTAATCACCTTAACTTTCTTGGGACTATGATATTTTCATATGTAAAATAACTGTTGCTATACTAAATAATTAATAAAGTTTTTAATTCTGAAAGTTCATTTTTTTGGTATAAATAATGAGGAAAACAAAAATCTCTATCTTCAGGGAACTTAACCAGATTAAAGAAATGAGACATCCATTCTACTTCCTTAGATATTCACAGATAATAGTCTCACTGTAAGAGAATTATATAGGGTTGTTAGAATTTAAATCATATGTGTTTACTATTAAGATAGCACCAACTATTTGAATGAAATTGAATTATCATTACTAGTGAGTTAAGGTGCTTTAGGTGGGAGATGACAGTTACATATGGCTTGGTGGATGGCAGAAGGAAATGCCCATGAGGGAACAGAAGAGTAAGGAGCAGAATTCCTGTTTCTTACTTTCTGTCAAATTTTTATTATGTAGGCAATGGAAGAATATGGGATAAGAAATTGATGTGTATATTTGGGAAAAAGTAAAAATATTCTTCTTTCTTGAGAAGGGTCTCATTATGTAGCCCAGGATACCCTTGAATTTGTCATCTTCCTGCCTCAGTGCTTTGAGTATTAGGATTACTAAAATTAGCTCCTTATGTTCTAAATATACTGTTAGGGGATGGGGTATTATGTAATATTATAATGTTGGATTCACGTCTTAAAGATCTTTAATATTTTCTTAATGATATGGCTGAAAAATGATACTGGAATGTGTCAAGGGTTAAAGAGACTGGTGTGTACTGTTTAGAAACTCAGTATTTTCCCTACATACTTTATCCATCATAATGAGTGTGGTGATTTGAGTGAGAATGGTCCCCACAGGCTCATCCATTTGAATATTTGGGCTCAAGTTAATGGAAATATTTAGGGAAAATTAGGAGGTGTGTGACCTTGTTGGAGCAGAGGGCTGAGCTTTCAGGTTTTAAAAGCCCAAACTGTGGGCTTCCCATTCTCCCTGGAGGCTCTTGGCCACCAGCCTGAGGGGAGAAGGGGAGCAGAGGCAAAGAACAGGGTTCTTATGGCTGTAAGTATGGACATGGAATGACCTCCTGAGACTGCTGCATCGAGACAAGTCTACTTTATTGTTTTAAAGATAGAGTATATAAGGGCATTTTAAGGGGTATGGTTGGAAAGGGTTAATTGATCATGGCATCAAAGGGGCAGGAAGGGATGATTGGTTTTAGTACAGTTCTTAATTATTCTGCAGGCAGGAAGCCAGGTTGGGACATACATGCTGAGTTCTGCAGCCTTGAAGAAAGCCCTGTATTAGGTCACTTTTCAGACAAGGCCAGCCACCTGTGTTCAGGGACACTCTCCAGACAAAGACACTCTCAGAGGCAGAGGCAGGGAAGCTCTGTTAAGAAAGGGAATCCCCCATTTTGGGCTGCTGAGCTCAGAAAGCCATCAAGTCATAGGGGGCTACTATCTTAACAGCAAAGTTCCCCAACACAAACCATTTCCAGTTAGCCTTTTCTGCCTTGTGTTTGTGGATCAAGATGTAAGCTCTCAGCTACTGCTCTATTGCCACGCATGCCTGCCTGCTGCCATACTATACCATGGATTCTAGCCCTCTGAAACTAAGCCCTTAATAAACACTTCTATAAGTTGCTTTATTCATACTGTCACAGCAATAGAAAAATAACCAAAACAGTGAGGATAGGTGAATTTTATTTAATATTTAAAATACACTTGATTAGGCTATAAAATAGTTTTCTGGCTTTGAAACTTTATCCTATCACTTTTGAACTACTCTTAAGGGTGATGGGGAATAATGGATCCATGCTTTTTGCAGGTTTGTTTCTGTCCTTGAGTATAATGCTTTATTTCTGCTGAGTGCTAGTCCTTTGTGGTTAAATGGTGTCGAATAAGTTTATGTCAGCATTCAGCAGAAAATGAGAGCTAAAGACTGTTTAAAATTATTAAATCATTAGGACATGTCCCCCAAACCAGTATATAGTGTTTTAAATGTGGCACAAATAACTAAATAGAAAATGATAGATTTTGAAGAGAGAAGGAAATATAAAGGTATCTCACTGAACTCTGTGGGCCATCCTGGTGAGCAGTGGCTGTTTGCCAGCACATTGGGGGATAGTTCAGTGAATTACAATCCATTATAGACACTTATCTCATTGCTTTCAGGTAACTTGTCCAGGAGTGGTGCTGAAAGACAAGGAGGACATCTATCTTAGTATCTGTGTGTTTGGCCAATACAAAAAGACACAATGTGTCCCAGCCACTTTCCCCCTGGTCTTCAATGCCAGAATGGTGTTTGAAAAGGTGAGTTCAGCTCTCTTGCCTCTTACTCTTGTTTTCCTATTGCCCTTTTAGACATTTCTCTTTTCCCCTTCTTTTCCCCCTCTCTCCACATGCTCATGGCCAGCCTTTATTGCTCTACTCTCTCTCCCTCTCTCTGCCTTTCTCTGACTCTACAATCCTCCTAACTCCCCTCCCCATGCCCTGAATAAACTCTATTCTATACCAAAAAGAAACAAAGAAAAGAGTGAGTTCAAAAATCAGATTAATTATTTACCAACAGAAATCAGTGGGATTCTGGTTTTTGAATAAGATCGTGCAACATAAACTATTATTGCTAACTATGTGCTTAATTCAATTTAGCTTAATTCAAAAGGAATGTTGTAACAAATTTAGACTTTTGAAAATACTCCTTACATTATACACTGAATCAATTGCCTGTTTCCAAAACTTCTTAGTGGGATTCATGCAAATCATGGCATCTGGACTGCTGAATAGCAGCTTCTGTACAAAATAAGGCACAAATAGGTAAGCATGTGCTGAGCTTTACTTAGGAATATCTTGTGCTTTTCTGTTTCACCAAGCCTCTCTCCTTATTATCCTTAAAAGGGCTGGTATTGGTAATTATTACCAATCATATTCCCTTTCCCACCAGGCTTACCTTGTCCTTACAGATAGTCTTCCCTCCCTTCCTCCCTCCGTCTGTTCCTCCCTACCTCCTTTCCCCTTTCTTTCCTTTAATCACAAATAAAATACCCTATTTTTTTCTCTGTTCTATGGACTGATATAGGTACAGACATATGATAAGGCAAAACTATTTCTTCCTGTAACTTAATAAATGCATAAATACAATGAAGGAAGGGTGAGAAAATAGGGGAGACTTTTTTTTTTAATTGTCTAAGAAGACAATAATGTTTAAACTAAGCTTGAATGAGACTAGCAGTTGTTTAGGGGTCTAGGGAGAGAGAAGTCTAAGTAGAGAGCTAACAAAGACATAGGCTTCCTGTAAGGAGTTAGCGTGCTGTGTTGTAATACTAAGGTAGACAGGACCATCCTGAGGAGCACAGGTAAGAAGAGCCCCCTAGTGGGTGATGTTGGCGAGGGAGGCAGATCCAGTTAGAAATCGTTGAAGATTTGTATGGAAGATTGACATAGTGATTTATTCCTGAAACCCCTGGATTTGAGGGGCTTTGACAGAAAGATTGAGAGTTCAAGACAAACCTTAGGCTACATAATGAATCTTTCTCTGCAAAACCAAACCAAACCAAACCAAACCAAACCCCTCAAACAAACCAAGATTTTTCTTTGGTTGGGCAAGGAAAGACATTTTGGGAAGTGAATGGGAAACCAGTCTTACTTCCCTCTCTCTGGCTTCCTCTTCCCACACTGCCCCTGATGTACCCTCACCTGCCCTCTCACCCTCTCACTGCAGGTGTTCCCGGAAGCAGTAGACCCTGGAGATGTGGTCGCACAGCTTGAATGTGAGTTTTTAATTTTTAATTACTACTGAAAACATTTTAGAAATATCATCCATATTATAATTTGAGTTGGGATTAAATAAAAGTTTAAAAGTTCTAGTGGGATTTAAAAAATGTTGACCTGAGACATTTTCATAATTTAGGATTTCAAAGGCTTCCTGGAACGGTAGGTAAAGCGTTTATCTTTGTGCTGTGGATGAACTGAGACCTTTTCTTCTCTCTGGTTTGGTCTATGGCAGATAAAGAATTACTTAGATATTTTTTGGTCAAGGTGGCTTGGAGTGTTTTGATGGAGAGGCGTGATAAGTGGAACTTTGCCCTGCAAACAAAACTGTTCAGTGTAAGAGTCAGGAATGTCAACAACTCACAGAAGTTCAAGGTAGCCTAGCTGGAAAAATCAGTGCCTTTACCTCCATAGGTATCAATTATTCTTCAACAACAGGGCTCAGCTGGAAAAAGCTACACTGACAGCAGTGCTGTGTATACACTTGGGCGAGGCCCACTCAGGCCCTGGTTGTGAAAAGGAAGGCTGATGTTTATGCTTAAAAGTAGAAAGGATGGGGGAATACCTGGGGGTTGGGGGGAACTTGCTCAGAGAAGAAGGGGAGGGGTATGGAGAAGGATTGGGGGCAGGGATGGCCATGAGGGGGGCAGTGAGCAGGATTAAAGTAAGTTAAAAATAAAATAATTTTAAAAATGGAAAAAAAAGTAGAAAAGTCTGAAACTACAGACTGATGTTTGCATCTCAAAAGGCCAGCAGAGCTGGTGTTGGGCAGTACTCCTATGTCTCCTAATGTTCCCCTTACTCCCCACCCCATGTGCACTCCAGCAACTTAGAAACATGGAAACTGGCACCAAGCTTAAATCTTAGGGTTGGAGAGGGTGGGAACAAGCCTGCCTGCTTGTTTCCATGGGAATTGTGGTTTTGTGACTTATTCAGAGAATGCTTTGTACCAGGGGCTAGTATTCTATTATTTCATTTCTGCTCTAGGACCTGACATTATATTTTCCAGTGTGGTAGACAGGCTCAGTGATGATTGTTGCCTATAGGCCTATGCATTTAATGTCTCCTGAACATCTTGTTCATTATTTGGGAAGCCATATATTAGAAGCATTGCGGATGACCATTTCCATTTGTAAATGGAAAATTACAAATTTTTCTATTGAGAGAAAATTAATGTTTTTTTTCCACTATTTGGTTAGAAATTTTAGGGTATCAGATTACTAGTTACTGATGATTGTTATTTGAAAAGTGTCTTGATTTCCCTGATTCAGTTTCCTTCCTTCCTTCCTTCCTTCCTCCCTCCCTCCCTCCCTCCCTCCCTCCCCCCCTCTTTCTTTTTCTTTCTTCTTTTTTGAGTCTCATAAAGTGGTATTCTGCTTTCTAACACCACTTTCAGAGTTACCCTCTACTGTTTTGTCAGGTGAAGGTATTCTATTGTTCTTATCTATGTACTTCACTTTGCTCTGGTATTTAGGCACAGGGTTTGGCTTTGTGTGCTGTTTTATCAGATGACTTTCACAGCAATCTTCGTCCACAAACTCTTTTCTTTTGGTCTTCCTTCGTGTTGTACACTCTTCTTTGTTCCCTAATGATTTCATATGGAAAGTGAAAAGTCCACTGAGTGGAGAGAATTCTCAGTGGAGAGATGCCTGTCTGGGTACCTGTCACCTGGAGCCAGTCAGTTTTGAGGTTTCACTAATCATACCACCACTGGCAGTCTAAATGCATATTTTATACATTTTGTCATTGTGCTACAGGTGCATAACAGATGCAGGCTCTATAAAAGAATAGCTACTGTGCTCCCCAATAAAGTCATTTATTTGTTCAGTCATTGCTCCCATTTCCTCATCTGTCCCCCAAATGTCTTTTTAAAATTAGTTTCTTAAAATGAGGCTCTTCTCAGGCTTTAATGCTGACATTATGTGGCTATTTATTTCCTTAGTTTCTTTTTATCTGTAATGTTGTTCCACATTTTTCTGTTTGCTTTTAAAGCTGGGAATGAGAAAAATAGATCCTTCAGAATGTCCTGTCTCTAATATTGGCTAATTGTGTCCTTACCTAAGCTCTGTTTGGCTTGTTTATTGCTTGTTTTATATAAGCTGCTAATTAGAACTGGAGGAGTTTAGATTCAGACTTATTTTGTTATTTGGCAAGAGTCCTTAATAGTTTTTATAGTTTTTGATAGTTTTTGTGCTTATTGTATCATGCCAGATGACATGAATATCTTGTCCTTAGCAATGTAGAGATTGGTTATTTCGGGTCTAAGCAACATCATCCTGCAACCTCCATTATAATTCTCTAATCAGCTTTTCATCTGCTAGCTTTTTAGCATCCACTGAGGACCATCTGGGGGTTAGCAAATAGTTATTGTTATAATGTGTAATTCTTTTCTATTACTAACAAGAGAGAGACACACAGAGAGAATGAACGAATGAAAGAATGTAGGCTAAAAGTAGGTATCTAGTGTCCTCTTGGACCACTCTCCACCTTATATTTTGAGACAGGGTTTCTCATGAGCTTGCCCTGATCTGCTAGCCATCTTGCTCTGGGGATCTCATGTCTCTGCCTCTTGCATGCTGGGATTATAGGCTGGGATTATCTCCTGGGTTCTAGGTTAACTGGTCTTTAGCTTGTATGAGAATTGCTTTGGTTGGTAAACCATCTCTCCAGAGCCTGTAATTTTTCTTTCTTTTTATTTTTTAATTGAAAATATTTTTCTATACAATATATTTTGATCATAGTTTCTCCTCCACCTCCTTCCAGCTCTTCCCAAACTTTCCACCCATCCAACTCTAAGCATTTAAGTAGGCACATCCCATGCAAAAACAAAACAAAACAAAACAAAACAAAACAAAATAAAACAAAACAAAACAACCACCAGCAGCAGCAACAACAACAAACAGAATAAAAACAAAAAGAAAAAGCAGGAGAAACACACATATTCCTCTGATACCTAGAAACAGTCTTTACCTGGAGCTCCTGTAGGTTTTTTTATCAGTGGTTCAGCCATTTTGAGATACAGTCCCTATAGAAGAAGCAGGGCAATGTTTTCTGTTCTTTCTTGTTAAATAGCTTTAGCAAAACTCACTCATCATAAAATTCATCCCTTGTAACTACAGTTCAGCAATTTTCAGAGTATTTATGCAAATGTGAGACATCACCACTATCTGATTTAGTATATTCCTGTCACCCTCAAACAATTCCTGAGGTATATTTATAGTCAACTTCCATGTCTGCTCCCACTTCCCAGTAACCACTTGTCAATTTCTCTATAGATTAGTGTTCTTTTTTTTCTTTCTTTCTCTTCTAGTCTCTTAATTTAGAATAATATTTTTGAGGTGCATTCATATTTTTCCACATACAAGATATTTATTCCTTTTATTGCCAACCAATATTCTGTTATAATGAATATTTAGACTGTTTGACTATTGTAAATAATTAACAAGTCTATGAATATCTGTTCAGTTGTAGGCTAAGTATATGTTTAAAATTTGAATATGTAGTTAACATATTCTTATGTTACTGCAAGACCAGTGGCACAGGCTCCTTCAGGTCTGTCTGGGCTGGCTCCCTGAGCAGACCTTGGGTGTAAAATCCACAGCCAGCCCCACACCACCCAGAGGCAGTTTCACTCCCAGGTGCTTCAACATGCCCAGGATCAGAGGATCCCGGGATCCCAGGAGCTTGGTCACACCAGGATCTCAAGGTCCCAAAGGCAGCTTGACTCCCAGGAGCTCAGATATACCCAGGATCTCAGGAAGGACAGGCTCCAGTCAGATATAGCCAGGGAAGGGAGCACTAGAGATAACCAGATGGCAGGAGGCAAGCATAAGAACATAAGTAACAGAAACCAAGGTTACTTACTTGGCATCATCAGAACCCAATTCTCCCACCATAGCAAGTTCTAGATACCCCAACACACAGGAAAAGCAAGATTCAGATCTGAAATCACTTCTCATGAGGATGATAGAGGACATTAAGAAAGTCATAAAAAAAGTCCCTTAAAGAAATACAGGAGAACACAGATAAACAGCTAGAAGCCATTAAGGAAGAAACACAAAAATCCCTTAAAGAGTTACAGGAAAACACAATCAAACAGGGGAAGAAAAGGAACAGAACCATCCAGGATCTAAAAATGGAACTAGAAACAATAAAGAAATCACAAAGGGAGACAATCCTGGAGTTAGAAGACCTAGGAAAGGGATCAGGAGTCATAGATGTAAGCATCACCAACAGAATACAAGAGATAGTAGAGAGAGTATCAGGTGCAGAAGATACAATAGAAAACATTGACACAACAGTCAAAGAAAACACAAAAAGCAAAAACCTCCTAACTCAAAACATCCAGGAAATCCAGGACACAATGAGAAGACCAAACCTAAGGATAATAGGTATAGAAGAGAGTGAAGATTCCCAACTTTAAAGGGCCAGTAAATATCTTCAACAAAATTATAGAAGAAAACTTCCTTAACCTAAAAAAAGAGATGCCCATGAACATACAAGAAGCCTACAGAACTCCAAATAGACTCAACCAGAAAAGAAATTCCTCTGTCACATAATAATCAAAACACCAAATGCACTAAACAAAGAAAGAATTTTAAAAGCAGTAAGAGAAAAAGGTCAAGTAAAATATAAAGGCAGACCTATCAGAATTACATTAGACTTCTCAACAGAGACTATGAAAGCTAGAAGATCCTGAGGGTCATACAGACCCTTAGAGAATACAAATGCCAGCCCAGGCTACTCTCAATCACCATAGATGGAGAAAATAAGATATTCCACGACAAAACCAAATTTATACAATATCTTTTCACAAGTCCAGCCCTACAAAGGATAATAGATGGAAAACACCAACACAAGAGGGAAACTACAACCTAGAAGAAGCAAGAAAGTAATCTTTCAACAAACCCATACAAACATAATTCCATCTCTAACAAGAGAATTAACAGGAAGTAACAATCACTTTTCCTTAATATCTCTTTATATGAAAATTAATATTAACAACATATCCTAATTTATTGAAATTCAAAATATGAGGAATTAGAAATTTGTTGGCCATCATCTCGGGGTCTCGATAATTTGGTAATGGTAGAAATAGGTCCAATATTGTACAATCCATATACACTTCCTGCTTGTTTGTACATGACAGGGTCTTGCTGTGTGCCACATAATGGTCTTGAAATCATGCTTCTCCTATCTCAGCCTCTCTATTAGTTGGACTGTTTATTTGATGTTTTTATACTATACTTTGGTTTTCAGAATAGCTCACATATTTCAAAATTATTTACACAGCTGAAAGAAATGTAAACAATTAATTTGGGAGGTGGCTTGTAAGAGAACAGCTAGGAGTGAGACTGAAGGCTTTGCTAGATATTTATATTTATTGTATCAATTTTGAAGAAGAGGACTTTATAAGTTACTCTTATTCTGAGATGAATGCTTTTCAAAATCATCATAGCCAGTGAACCAGAATCTTGCCCTCACTTAACATCTGTGCCACCCTCCAAGCAGAACCATTGTTCATTGAAACAGTTGATGAATGACTTAATGAATAGACCATCTTAATACACATACCATTTCTTAAATGAATGTAACCTGTTCCCTGTGCCTGAGAATGATGACAATCACTCAAGTCAAATAGCTTTGACCATAGCAGGAAATCTGTATCCAAAAAATCATGCCTACAATTCATTCCTTAGCTCAGCAAAACTGTCAACTCTTAGCTTATCTACAATGGAGGTAAAATCCTTTGGTGATGTGAGGGACATTCAAGTACAGCCTTATTACAATGAACTCCAATGTCCAAAAACTGTTTTTTTGTGTGTTTGTACCACATTAAGAGCCAAGATTTTAAGCTCAACTAAACAAACAAACAAACAAACAAACAAACAGACTTTATCTATTTATTTTCATTAAAAAACTAATAGTGATATATTATTTTAAAATATCATACAGTTAATATATTTGGATTTATTTAAAACTTATGTTGAGAAAAACATGTATTTTCAGTATTACTGTAGACAAACATCTACATAAGACTGTTCAATTGATTGTTGTTTTATATCAAACAACTTTTATAATACTCATTTTTATTGTTACAATAAGTACTCATCATTTATTGTTTTATAAATTTTAAAGAATATGATAAAAATGAAAGGTATTGCAGGTTTTGAAGGGGGGCGGCTCTCTGAGAGGAGTTGGGGTACAAAAGGTAAAGAAGAATGTGATGTAAGTCTCTTTACTCAAAATATGTCTTTAAATTGAAACTATGTATCTTTTCTCATCATAATGCAATAAAAACTTAAATCAAAGGAAAAAAAGAAAAAATGTTTGCAACAATTTTTGCTCAAGATAGACATCAGTGTAAGAAATGAAAAAAGTTCAGATATGAATAAATAAACTTTAGTCTTAAAAAAAGTAAGTCGGTATAAAATTTTTTACACTCTGCCACCAAAATTAGGAAAAGGGATTTTGGCATACTCATTTCTAAGGGTTTACAGTTCCAGACAAGACTACGTATATCAGTGGGAAACTGTACTGAATACTTTGTTTAGGGAGGAAAATATGTCAATAATTTGTAAACATTAGGGAAGGGGCTGTTTCCTTGTCGCTTTGCTAAGTAAGAATCAAAGCCTCCTCTTTAGATGAGATTATTCTAAAAGATAGTGGATAATGGGTTAACACAAATGGCATGATTTCCTGGTCAGAAAAATTTTGTTGTGGTGGTGTTGTTTGTTTGTTTTTCTAGTTAGGTGTTGTTATAGGACTGCACCTTAGTCTCCTGAAGGTCTAGGTTGCTGACCAGATTCAGCAAATTAGAGGAGGTTCTGTTAAAAGAACTCAAGCTGAGGGCTTGCTTAAAATGGAAGTTTCTTTTCCTGTCAGTGAGTCCCAAATCACTTGGCATTTCTACCCTACGAGATAACAGTGGAAACAGTTACAGCAGCCGCACTGTGAAACTTCAGCTGTATGTTGCTGGCTTTGTGAGCTTTGTACCACACTTACTAAGTGTTTCAGAGATGCAAGTGTAGGATATATGAGTGTATGTTTATAATATATTTCAAAATTTAGGAAATATTTGAATAAAACTACTGGAAATTCTCTTTAAAAAAAAGTTATCACAGCAGTTTACACTCCCTCAAACTCATGAAGGTTTGCTTTTCCATATTGTTCCCAAGACTCAATATTGTTAGCATTTTGGGACATAGGGTGTATAGACATATCCAATTGTATTCCAAATTTGTGCTTAAATACTAATAATTTTGATCATCATTTTATATGCTTATTAGCCATTATTTAAATGTTTTTCCTGTTTTTGAATTGTTTGCCTTAAAATTATATGGGTTTTGATTTTTATATTCCAAATTCCAAATGTCTAAATATTCCCTATATCAAGTGAACAGTCTTTAAATCTAGAAAGTCTGTGATTTTTTCATTATCATAATTATGTCTTTTGAGGAATGTAGTAAGCCTATTGTGTCAGTATTTTCTTTTCTTTTTTATGCTTTTGGTATTGTGTCTATAAAATTTTTGTCAACCCAGTGTCACACAATTTTTCCCTCTCCTCTTGAAATTTTATAGTTTTAAGTTCTGACTTTTAGAGCTGTGATACATTCTGAGTCTTGAGATATGGTGTGATGAAGTCAGAGTATACCCTCTCCCCCTTTCTTTCTATGGTTGAATATCTAGTTGCCCTACTGGTTATAAGATTATTCTTTCCTGCATCAAATTGATTTTTGTACCTTACTTAAAAGCCAGTTGATCATGGATGTGAAGGTTCCTTTGAACTCTCTGGTCTGTTTCATTCATCTACATATTTATTTTTACCAGAGTATTACTGTCCCACTCACTTAGCCTTACAGAAACTTTGAAGCCAGACTGTGTAAGTCTTTTGACTTATTTTGGCTATTTCTGTGTTTATTGCATATGATGTGAATCAGTGTTAGACAGTTTCACAAAGCTGAAAGTGGGACTAAACTAGGCATCAACTTGTTTTTAAATTCTTTGATAACTGTCTACTCTTTGTCTTTTCTTTCTGAAATGTACACATTCATTTCTACACACACACACATACACACACACACACACCCATGGGCATATAGGCACAAGCATGCAGATACACAGACACATGAATATAATAATTGTACTAATTTCTGGTCACAGCTCAAATTTGTCATCAGAATCAGAAAGGTCTTCTTTCCCAGCCTATAGAAAGGGCTCCCAACATTTGTCAGTACTGAAGTCTTTGCTCTGTGACCTTTTGTGTTGGCTGGGTTGATTTTAACACAAGCTAGGGTCACTTCAGAGGTGGGAATCTCAATTGTGAAAAGTCAGTAGCCAAGTCTGTAGGGCATTTTCTTAATTAGTGACTGGTGGGCCCAGCCCATTGAGGGAGACACCATTCCTGTGCTGGTGGTCCTAGGTTTTATGAGAAAGCAGGCTGGGCAAGCAAGAAAGCAGGCTCAGCAAGCCAGTAACCAGCAGCTATCTGCATCAGCTCCTTCTACTGGGTTCCTGCTGTGTTTGAGTTCTCATGCTGACTTTCTTTGGTGATTAATAATGCCATTGAAGTGTAAGCAATACAAACACTTTCCTCCCCAAGCTGCTTAGATCATGGTGTTTTATCACAACCCTATCTATGACACCTTTGAGGCAGATTCTTCTACACCTGAATATTTTGAGTCAAAGGTTATGGAAATAGTTTGCACCCTTAATACCATACACCAAGTGCCTCCCTAGGTCCATGTTAAAGGCTTGATTTCCAGTGTAGCACTATTGATAGGTGTGCAATGTTTAAAAAGAGGGTCCTACAGGAAGTCCTTAGATCATGAGTGGTAAGGCCTTGAAAAGAATTGTAGGAACTTGTTCTCTTTCCTTGTTCTTCTACTTCTCAACCCCTGAGGCTATTGTTTTTGTTCTGCCATGATGCACGTTTTTTTTTTCCAGATGTCCAAGCTAATGAATCCTGCTGACCTTGGGCTGGAAACTCCAGAATTAGGAACCCAAATAAAGCCTTTCTCTTTATATCTTTGTATTTAATTGCCTCAGTTATTTTGTTATAGTAATGGGAAGCTAACACAAATTTGTTGATATTAATGCCAAAGCCAAAAAAAATGTAAAAAGGATATTACTGTAGAAACAAAAAACAATAGACTGTTTCTCTCTAGCACTAATATATAGATTTTAATGGAATAACATTAATTTTTTTCTCTTTTATTCACTCTGTGACTAGTGAATATAACTATATTCAAAACATACTAGATATTTGATACCTAAGGTATTAAATATATAAATACAGCATTTCTCTTTTTCACTAGTTTATAACTCCTGGAACTATCTTATTGACTTGTTTGTATGCTATATCCTTCAGGAGAATATTTTGTGTTTGAAAATTTAAAATAGATGGTCTGTTTCAGTGTCAGTCCCTCCAATATTTGATAAAGAGAAGGAGTGATTTATATTTATAGTTCAGTTGATTACTAGAACTCAGTCCTGTTGCCTATAGGGAAAAGTAGCCTGCTCATTAGAGCTGATACTCTCAGTTTATAGGAGCTAACACTGGTGTCTGGGAACTTGAAAGTGATTTTAGGTCAGGATTTAAGGGCTGAGAATAAATACTTCAGAGTCTGTGAATGGGAGTGTCCCGAACTACCCAAGGAGGCTTGTGGGACTCAGGCTTAAATTATTTTTAAGTCCACTATATTTGAAGTCCACAAGTGCATTCTAAAAATTTCGATACTTCTGCTCGATGTAGTTACTACATGTTTTTGATTTGTTTCATGTGACTAGAGTTTCTCCACTATTGTAATACATTTAATTTGTAACTCACACTACCAATACATGTGTAAATGAGAGTTTTTAGAGAGGAAGTAGAAATATAGTTCTTAGTTATACAATAAAGGGATGTCGTAAAATGAGACTAATTGTCCTGCATATTCCAGGAGATATGTTTACATTAACTTGCTGTTGGGCTTCCAGCTGATCAGTTCTATATAAAGCATTCCTTTAATAATTTAATATCTTTCTCCCCAAAGTATTTTTAATTGTAGTAAAATATACATAACATAAAATTTACCACTTTAATCATTTCAAGTGTACAGTTTAGTGGTATTCAATGCATTTATAACTTTGTGTGACAGTCACTACCATGCATTTCTCTAACTCCCTAATTTATCTTTCAAAACTGCAGCATTAAACAGTAGCTTTATTCCCCTTCTCTACTTATTCTACTTTGTTTCTATGATCATTAAAAGTCTTTTATCAAAAGGAAATTGGTATTTTTCCTCTTTTGTAACTGACTTATTTCACATGGAATACCTTCAAGGATCATGAAATGGAATGCCAGAAGTCTCTTCCTTTATAAGGACAAGTGATATTCTATTAGATGTTTATAAAACATTTGTCTGTTTCTTTGTTGATGGATACTTGGTTTGTTTCTAGCATTTCAATATTGTGAATAATCTTGCTATGAACATTAGTGCTCAAATATCTGAGCACTTTCAGTTCTCCTTGTATATTGCTTTAGCATTTTTGGAGGAATCAGTGTTTCCATAGCAAGTATACCATTTTATATCCTCACCTACTGCACAAGCCTCCTAAGGGGTGTGAGAGCATGTTAGTTTTGATTTAAATTATCCTAATTGTTAGTGATGTGGTAAAACTTTATGTATGTATCAATGACATGTGTATTTCTTCTGGAACAATGTTTATTCAAATCTTATGACCATTTAAAGTTATTATTATTATTTGTCTGTGGATGTTTTGCCTGTGGCTATGTCTGTAAACTACATGTATGCAGTGCCTATGGAGGCCAGATGAAGACATTGGATCACTTGGGACTTGAATTCCTGAGAGCTGACTTGCTATTTGGGTTCTGGGAATCAACTAAGGTTCTCAGGAGGAGTAGCCAGTACTTGTAACCATTGAGCCATCTCTCTAACCTCTTGGTCATGTTTTAATTTTTAAAGTGTAGATGAAGTCTATTTATCTTGGAGAGTAAGCTCTTTTAAAAGATTTAATTTGCTAGCATTGCTTTTCCTGTTGTTATTATGGTTAGGCATGCAAAATATTTTATGGTTACTAGCTTTGTTGTTACCTGTTTCTTTGGAATCTTATCCAAGAAATCACCCCAGACCCAATGTCATGAAGCTCTTTTCTTTTATGATTTTTAACGTTTTGAGGCTTAGATTTAGTCTTTAGTCATTTTGAGTTGATTTTTATATGTGGTATTTTGGGTAGAGGTATAAAATTATTCTCTTGCATATATGTACATTATTTTCCCATTACCATTTGCTGAAAAGATTCTCTTTTCCCTTACTAGATGGTATTGGCACTTTATCAAAATTACTCATTTGGAAGGTTTTATTTCTGAGTTCTCTATTCTATTTCACTGGTCCATATGCCTGCTTAAAAGCTAGGCTCATGCTGTGTGAACACAGCTGATCTTACTTGGCAATTTGAAAGTCTTTTGTATAATTTTCTTGTTGCCTTGCTCTAACTAGTACTTCTAGTTGAGTAGATTGACTAACATCCTTGCTTTGTTCTTGCTTTGTTTGTTTAGAAGAGGAGGGTGTAGATTTTCATCATTGAGCAGTGTTTATTACTGGTTTTCCATTAGTGCTTTTTATTATGTTGAGTTAGTTTACCTGTATTCCTAGTTCTTTCAGTTTTCATTATGAAAGTTTGTTAAATTTTATTATGATTTGTTTCAAGTGAGATGATCACATGCTTTCTTATTTTCTTAATGAAGTATGCTGTATCAATCACATTTCCTGTATTGAACTATCCTTTCCTTCCAGGGATGCATCTCATTTTGTTATTGTATTAGTTATTTTCTGTTGCTATGATAGAATACCCTGACAAGAAGCAACTTATGAGACAAAGGGTTTGTTTTGCTTACAGTTTTACAGGGGACACGGTCCACAATGGCAGCCAAGGCTTTCATTAGGAGCCTGAGGCTAGGCTGACCTTCAGGAAGCAGAGTGGTAGAACAGGAAGTGGGGCCAGGTTATACTTTACCAAAACCTATTTTCAGTGATGTACTTCCTCAAGCAAGGACCCATCTCCTACACGTTCTACAGGCTTTCTCAAAGAGGACCAAGTGCTCAAATGCACGAACTTATGGAAAACATTTCTCATTTAAACCACAGCATTCATAGTGTGTAATACTTCTAATGTGTTGCTGAATTCACCTTGCTAGTATTCAGAATTTTAACATTAGGATTTTTTTTTCTATATATTTCTTGTTTGTTTGACTCTGGTTTTAAGGGACTACATCCCTTATGTAATGAGCTACAAAATATCACCTCCTCTTCAACTTATTCTAACAAACCTGACAAAGGTATTAATTATTCAATCTTCCCTTTTGAAAATCAGGTCTAACACTTTATTTCTTGGGGGATTTCTGACTGATAAGAAGTTTTATTAGTCAGAAACAGATTTCCTGCTTCCAAAAAATTAGTTTTTATTTATTTGTTTTTAAGATTTGTCAATTCTATCTAGGTAATACTGTTTTGCATAAGTGTTCATATATAAAACCAGTAATAACACTTATTTTTATATATGAAAATGTCTGAAATTTCTGTTGATATTTAGAAAAACAGCTTTTGATTCTATTCATGTCTCTTATTTTCCTGTTACTTTATATTTGTTCTAATATTTAACTTTATTTTTGCTTTAGGTTTGAGTTTAACTTATTTTATGGTTTCTAAAGCTATAAAGCTGTTCACTTGAAATCACTTTAAATTTTTAATTTACACATTCATAAGTTAGACATTTTTATCATAGTGTTGTTTTCTCTGAGTCTCATATGTTTTGATATGCTGTATTTTTCCCATGCATCTCAATGTATTTTCAAACTTCCCATATGATTTCTTGTTTAACTGATTGATTTTCCAAGGATGGGCTTTAACTTTTGTTAACCGCATCTGTCTTTTTAAATTTACTGAGGCTTAATTTGTACCCTAATACATGATTTATCCAGGAAAATGTCCTGTGTGCCTTTGAGAAGGACATATGCACTATTGTGGAAGAACATGTGCACTTACATACATGGCTGTTTGACTGCTTGCTCTTTTCTTCCGCTTTTTATTTTATTTTTATTTTATTTATTTATTTATTTATTTTTGACAAGACTCTATCTATTCTATAGCCCAGGCTAATCTGGTATTGAACTTGTAACTTTCCAATTCAGCCCTTTGAGTGCTGAGATAATAGGAGGGTGCTGCCATGCATAGCCTGTAGATATATATGTCTGTTAAATCTCAGGTTAATGTTTTTTGTTTCATATAATTTAATGGTCTGCCATTGGGTGTGTAAATGTTAATAACATCCTTCTCCTTGTTGCAAACCTTTAATTCATGTATATCCTGCATTGTCTTAATTTTTTTTTTTATTTAAAGTATTTTGTTTGAAGTTAGCATAGATGCTTGTAGATGTTTCTTGCATGGAATGTTTAATGGTAACAAAATACCATAACTTTTGTTTGTCTGAGGACATTTTTCTTCATGTATTCTTTGATAGTTTCACACAATGTATATCAGTGACTCTCACTCCCACACCACTCTCCCATCTTTATACCACTCAGTCTAGTGTTTTCCTTCCTCTCTACAGATCTTATTTTACATTCATGACTGTGTATGCCTGTGATATGTTAACTTCTCTAGTAGTTTTGAAAGACATTTTAAAACCACTGGATATAGCATTTTTAAGTGAGCATTTCTTTTAGCATTTTGTAATGGCCACCTGGCCCTCAGACTTCATAGTAACTCTTTCTGCCTCAAGGATATTTAAAAGATGCTTTCCAAATGCTTAATTGCTTTTCTCATGCTGCTTCAAAGACTTTTCCCTTCTATTTCATTGAGTTTCTTGGGCATTTATATTAATGACATTCATGAAATTTGGGAACTTGCAATATTCTCACTGCCTCCTTTTGCTTATCCTCTAGCAGTTGACTTCTGCAAAATGGTCTTTGTGTTTCTATTTGCCTCACTAAAGTGACAGTAACTCTAGTAATCCATCCTGTCCCAGCCCTTCTGTCCTTATAAGGATCAGGGTTCCTTCTTCTCCTGGTGTTCCTATTATTATATATTACATCTGTTAGAGTTGTCCCACATTTCTTAGATATTGTTCTTTGCTTTGTCTTGTTCTCTTTGATGGTTTGAAAGTTGTTATTGTTAGATGCTGAAACCTTTGAGATTGTTTTCTAGCCACATGTCACAAAACAATAAGCCCACAATAGTCATTCTTCATTTCAGTTGTAGTATCTTTGACCTATAGCATTTCTGTTTGTTCCTTTTTTGAGTTTCAATCTCTGCATACATGTACATTCAGACATACATACATATATACACACATACCTCTATATATCCCTTCTATTTGCATACTGCTTATTTTTTGAATCTGTTTGAATTTTATAGTTCTTAAAATTTGTGGAGATTCTTTTGGTAATGGGAATTTAAACCCAGGGTCTTATATGCTCGGCAAGTTTTCTACTCTATCCTATAGCCCGAGCTCAAATTTCTAAAAATTCTTGATTTTATCACTCTGATGTCCCCATTTATATGACTGAGATCTGCACACTGCACTCTTGGTTTTTTGTTTAGTTTGCCATGCACCTTGTTGAAAGCCAGTCTTAGGATACTGAGGAAAGAACTGTGGCATTTGGTAAAGTCTGAGGAGAAGACCTCTGTCTTCTATGAGTGTAGCTTCTCTTTGATGAGCCTATGTCTCTGCTTGGGAACTCTGCCAGTGTTTCCAGACCCTATCTCTCCTTAGGACAGGATGGTTGGATAGCTGGGTATCTTCTTTCTCCCATGTACAAAAGAGGTGGTATTGTACTTGAGTAGTCCATCTGTTCTTGGTAGAAGCCCGGAGTTGGCTAGAATTGGGACTTCCCTTGTACCAGGTTGATTAGGCTCTTATTAAAGAATCTGGAAAATAGAAGCTGAGGAAAAGCCTTTTTTTCCCAGAGAGAAGGGCTTGCTAGAGAGAATAGAATGCCCTGGTGTACTTCTAAATGTTTTCTTTCCATGGAAGTTACAGAGAACTTTTCTCTAACATTCACAGTGAGGATCCCAAGACAAAACTCAAAACTCCTCCCTCTGAAGCTGCCATAGACGCCGTGGCTTATGTTTTTCTGCTCTGCTGTGATTCTTACTTATTCACTTGCTTTGTCCTCCTATGAGGTCATCTTACTTAGGTATATTAGAGGGTTTGCTCATCTCTGAGTCTCAGGCTGAAATAAATTCTTCCAAATACCTTACCTCCCAGATTGTAAGTCATATAGCACATTTTAAACCTGTGTCTTAAATGATGTAATTAAATTCCTGTTGTAAGTATTCTAAATGGCACCTTCTGAGTATATAGAAGACTTGATTTCTGGATCTTCTATTTTATTTTCTTAATTTTTAATTTCAATTATCTATTTTTCTATATACCTAGTTGATTTTGCCTAGACACAAAATGCTATAAAATATAGAAATAATTGCTTGAATTATCTCAGTTGAGACTGGATTTGAGATATTTCAAATTTCGCTATATTTTAGTTTTTCCTTTACTTTTAGGTTTTGTCTTAGTCACTTTGCTACCTCTGTGAAGAGACACCATGACCAAGGCAACTTGTAAAAGAAAGCATTTAATTGGGGGGCTTATGTATTATAGCTTCAGAGGGTGAATCCTTGAGTATCATGGAAGGGAGCATGACTGCAGGCAGACAGGTGAGCACTGGAGCAGTAGCTGAGAGCTCACATGTTGTGACACCACTCAAGAAGCAGAGAGAGGGACAACTGTAATGGCATGAGCTTTGGAAATCTCAAAGCCCACACTCAGTCATGTATCTGATCCAGTAAGGCCATACTTCCTAATCTTCAAATAGATATGATAGGTAGTCTCCCTCAAACCACCACATAGTTAGTCTCCTATGGAACAAGCCTGTTCATCAGTCAGGTTACCAGGTCACTGATTTAATTTACTAAACTCCCCCTGCCTGACTCCCCAAGTCCGTTTTCCAATGGGGCATTTCACTTTCAAATTTGGTTAGGTATTCTAAGGTTCCTGTTGTCAGTTTACCAAAAGTCATTGATTAATGTCTTGCTTCTTAGCTGCCTGTCAGAATTGTCAGATCCCAGAGAGAAGACAGCAATGACCAGCCAGCCAAGCAAAATAACAGCCCCTAAGGTCTAGTTCATCTCTCTGCTGTTCCTTTTTATACCAAGTTTCTGTTTTACACATTTTAGTGTTTAGAGTTGGCATTTATTTTTTTAGTTGTCTACCATTTCCAGTTGATTTTAGAAGGAGCCTTGTTCTTGGGTTACCTAATCTAGACTGTCTTGCTCTGCTGTATTTTGAGCATTTATTTGTCTGTTCTGTTCCTTCTAATTTCAGAAACTCTATGCCCCCTGCTGCTCAGGGCCATAGTTAACATCACTTAACTCTGGCTATAGATGGACACCGAAGGCCACTTAGAGCTTTCTTTGTCACTATGACTGGCTTAGGTATTTTAATTACAGTATCTCATGACACTCTCCAGGACTTTCATTGTACTTGTGGATTATAATTACATATTTGATGTGTATCTTCTTTGTGGATTTTAAGACTCTTAAAAAAAAGTCCTATCTTAGTGATTATGATAGTGCATCTGTAATTTCAGCACTAAGGGACTAAGACAGAAAGATGATGAGTTCTAGGATACCCAGGGTGTATAGTGAAGCCCTGCCTCAAATTGATGACAAATAAATAAACAGGAAAGGTATAAGAAGGAGACCTATACCTGCTTTTCTCATTGTAGCTCACATCTGTGACTTAAGTGGGGAATTTAGAATTTCTTCATAGGTGGAATACATGTATGGAAGGTGGAATGAGACTCCACTTATGGAACACAGTAGAAGTTGAAGGAAGCAGCTATGCCCTTTAATGAGTTCTCAGAGGACAGAGATGATTCACTTATGTTTTTCTTACCTTGTAATATTATCACAAAATATTTCAACTATAGTAAAAATTTAACATGTTTTATAATATACATAACTATCATGTATATTATCACTATCTATATCATTAACTCAGATTAAGAAATAGGTATAACATTTATATAAACATGTATAGTTTACTAAAAGATAAACATGTCCGTGCAGTAATTATTTTGGCTTTTAATTTTTAATATTTATTTAGTGTGTGTAGATGTGGGGGCACTTATTCCTACATTAGGGCACATGTGGAAGTCAGAGGTATATGTTGGGCAGTTGGTTCCCTGATTCCATTATGTGGGTCCAGAGAATCAAACTCAGGTTCTCAGGCATGTCAGCAAATGCTTGTGCACTATGGTCCATCTTTCTGGGGATATTTTGGCAAATGAAGGAGGATATAAGCAAAAGGACCATGAAGTGAAAACTTAAGGGTTCTTTGGAAGTCAGTTGTGTTGGAAGGTGTTTTGTTGGGCCAAACACATGAAGGAGTGTTTTCTGAAGTATACACAGGTAATAGACTGAGACAGACTTATGAAGGAATATTTAGCTAAAGTAGACATAAGAAAATAGATGTTCTGCCAAAGCAAACACATAAAAGGACATGTTATGATGAAGGATTCTTTACTAACAACATACATGTATTGGTCTGCCTTATATTGTGTTGTTGAGCTATATTTGTTGGAACTCCATAGAGAAAAACACACCAAAAAACTTTTGGGGGTGTTGTTATAGTTTCTTGTGGACTTGGGCTGATAGGCAGAGTGATGTCAGCTGAGACAGATGCATGTGCTGAGGCTAGACTGGTGGAAGATGTGACATTTGGAGATAATATATAAAGGACTCAATGGACAGTGCTAGAGGTGGAGCTTGGCTTATTATAGAGCTGCCTGTGCAACTCTTGTGGGTCTCACATCTTTGTTGATCTTTGTTTCACTAGAGAGAGACACAGCTGAGAACTTCTCTTGGTGTCCTTCCGGGTCCCTTCTACTGACTCGTGTCGGGGCTGAGGCCTGGCTGTCTCTGCTAGGTAGTGTCACTGCTACTGGTTTTTGTTTGTTTGTTATTGCAACTCTATCGAACTAGATTGTTGGTATATCTGCAAAGCGTTTGTGAATGGATCGATCTGTCTGTCACTACTAACCTGAAAACTGAATTGTGGATTTCCAGACAACATAGATGAGAGTTGTTCCAAAGAACCTATTTAAACAGGTCCACTTCCCCCATATCCTTTCTTTCCCACTACCTCTGGTAGGTGGTGGGCTCAAAAGGGATGTAAAAAACATTTTAATACCATCATTAAAAATAGATTTAAAAAATTAAAGTTATAGGACCATATTTATTTTTCTCATTGTAGCCTCAAGTTATGACATAAATGGAGAATTTAATATTTCTTCATAGATGAATACATGGATGGTAGCTTGAAATAAAACTTCCATTCATGGACAATAGCAGAAGTTATAGGAAGGAAGGGAGCAATTGTGTCTTTGTAATGAAGCAGCTTAAAGCAATTTATTCTTACTGACTTTTCAACTTAAGAACATTTTTCTTCTAACTTTCAGATGATACAGCAGTGTTTGAGTTGATACAGCTAGTTCCACCAGGTATTGTATTACTTATTGATAAGATGACTCTTATCAGATGACTTATAAGATGACTCAGCTCTGTGAAATACTTCTAAATATCTCTGCTCCCCTCTTCCTACAAAACTAACAGCAATGCTTATTTGTATATAATTGCTTTACTATGTATATGACAAAAGAGTATATACAGAAAGATTGATATAAATGCCAATTGATTGCATTGCTCTGAAATTAAATGGGTTAAAATAATTGGAAGTAGAACATAACATCTTTATAATTTTAGGATATTTTGTGACAGTAATGTAAGTTGATTTTTCAATATTTGCAGTTCTAAAAATAAAATTACATATTTTTGTTAATTAAACAGGGGTTTTGTTTTTGGTTTTGTGTGTTGACAAAATTGGGAATGAGGACGGTGGTAGCCCAAGGTGAACACTGGTTACTGAGGAGAGATGTTATCTATTAAAATGTTAAGACTAGTTTTATTGCTGATACTGCTTTCTAGGATTATCAAAAACCTTAGTTAAATCATTATTTTATGGAACAGATAATTTTTATTAAATATAAGTAATCCCAGAATTTGCAGTATTACACAAATACTTAAGTTACTAGCCAAACAGTCTACAAAATGTCTCAATTATTTCTAATGTCCAATTTTATACTCCATGACAGCAGACAGAAAAGACAGACGACAGGGAAGATGCTAAAGATGGTAATCAGCTTTGGATATATAAATTTAATTCAACTTTCTATTTTTAAAGAACTTCCTTTTCTAAGAGTTTCTAGTTTCTCACTGCGTATACATGAATGTGTCTATTTTCCAAAGGTGTGAGGCAGATAATTAGTAATGTATAGTGTATTTTTGAAAAATAAAAAATGTATTACTTATTGCATCCTTATTTTAATTTTCCCTTTATAGAAGATAAACATTGACTTCAAGCAGGCATACAATAAGGCATCAGGCATTATATATATATTATACTTGATGATTTTTTTCTAAATAGAATGTTTTGTTATAATTTGAATCATAGGATATCTTTCTTATAGTGGGAGAAACACTGTCTACCTATGATGAAAATACACGAGATTTCATGTTCCCGGGTCCAAACCAAGTTTCTGGGCACCATGATTCAAACCGCCAGGTTACCATGAGGAGGATTTCTGGCCTAAGAGTAAGTAACACCAGTTTTTCAAGTCAGCTCTTAATGCAGGCTCATGGGTGAGAAGTAGAACACAGGCCTCTGTACCTTGTATGTGTAAAACTAACTCAAATTTAACTTGGTTTCAATATCAACTTTGTTTTATATAATCATCTTATTTTAAGCATCTTTAATGCAATGAAAGTAATTTAGCAAACATTAAGGTATTTATCATCAAAACTAACACAACTCATATTGGCTAATATTCATCATCAAAAGTAATGCACCTCTTTTCTCCTCTGCATTGTCTATCTTCAGCCCCCCACCCCACCCCCATATCTTTTTGTCACTTTTCTGTGTTTCTGTTTAGGGAAGGTTCAACATACAGTTGAACACTAACCAGTCTTAACATTTAGGGAAAACAAAATTTAAAAAAATGGCTTTTGGGACAAAGATTACTTATTGGAAAATATTAATAAATATTATTTACAAATCGAGCACTTCCATATGCTTGCTGTGTGCATATAAGCTGCAAAAAATCAAAACAAAATTATTTAATAAAGACCAATTTTTTTTTTAGCATTTTATCTTCTAGATATGTGTCTTAAATCTTAAATATATTTTTATTGGGAATACCAAGAGCCTTCTTTCATTGTTTTGACTCCTGGTGCTAGAGAGAGATCCAGGGTCTTCCAAGGGTTAGATATCAGCTGATCACTGAGCCACACCCCCAGATTGAGATATTTTCTTATAGTGTTAACAGTGATAAAAAAATAGAGATAAGTGGAACATCCAGCTCGGATAAAGCTTCACTAGATAGCTTGTAAACTGTTCATAGATTTATACCTAAGTTTAAATGCTGCATTAAGAACATCTCTCTTTCCAAGTGACAATAATTGTATGACAAATCAACATCATTGGATCCATACGGCTGCTGCACAAGGCTCTCTCTCCTATCCTCTCCTGTAATGCCTTGGATTTAAAAATCTTTGTGAAAATTTGTCTGATACTCGGATAAACTCAGAAATGCCTACTGTGTTTCAGAAGCAGAGAAGGAACAGTTGTTGAGCTTAAAGTTGTTGAGCTTGAAGTTACTTGGGCAAGTAGTTTTAAAACTAATTTTGTGGAATCTTAAAATAATATTAAGTGTGTGGTATATGAGCCAATACAGTGAATTAAATATTTTCCTCTATTCATGGGTTGATGATAGCTGTGTTCAAAGAGATAGTAAGTTCAGTTTACTGAAAGTATAAAAGTTGGCTCTGTAACAATCTATGGAAACCCTATCTCTCTGGGATATTTTTTAATGTCATTTTATACTATAACCATCTTCAAAGAGTATTTTGAGAGTCATGTGGAAGCCCACAAAGGGAAATAAATCGTTTTAAGTTTATGTTCTCTTTAAGGTAATTTAGGTTATGCTGTCATACAAAGACAGCAATAGAAAGTCAGCTATGTACTGTTCACGAGAATTTTCCTTTTATCACTTAACAAGTTGCTTTTGCATATATTTGGAAAGTGTTTGATTACTGAGCTGAGCGAAGATATACCCAAATCAGGACTTCAACAGCTGTGTGAGTAGCTTGACAGGTCTTATGTGTATATAAGGCAAATGTGAAGCTGGACAAAGTTATCATAGCCATCACTGGCAGTGAATGCTGACTAACAAGTTCAGCAAGCATCTGACAATTTTATGCTTGAAAATTGGCTCAAGTTTTGGGTAATATAGTAGGAATTTAGGGCTCCTTTGCTGGGATGCCCCCATGCTCTTCTACTCAGTGACAACTGTATCTTTACCAGCTGAAAGTAGGCACAAAGAACAGCAGCTTTGGCATCAAGGGTTGAGAAGTGGGCTGAGTGGTTTGGCTCTGTCAGCTAACTATGGTGGATCCTGTTGGTAGCAGATGGAGAAACCTCACAGCTGTGTGAGGCCCGGGGCCCTTCTGACTAGGGTCAACAACACACCTTCTAGGAGGTTGACAGGGAGATCCAGAGAGCTGAGAGGAGCTTTCTGTCTTTCCTGTTTCACTTCAAATGTTATGTATGAGGGAGAGAGTGGGAGATGAAAAGAAGCCTAAGAAACTAGTCTTAGCTATGAATTTATTTTCTCATGTATTATGGAAGTCTATAAAGGTTGCTTCTATAAACAACTGTATAATACAGAAGACTTGGAACAGAATGTAAACTGAACATCAGAATTGAGGTATAAATCTAGCCTTATCAATAATTGTATTTATATATAAGTAAAAATAAGTGCTCTAGTCAGTGGTTTATGATCCTGGCAAGCAACAATGACTTGTCTTGAGAATTCTTGTCATTCTGAGCTACCATCTGTAAGTCCTACTACTGTGACAAGGATTCATTTATCTGGAATTAAATCATGGCACTTTTGTGGATTTCCTGGTAAGCTTGGACAGAGCACAGTGACTAGGCTTGGGTTCATGGATGGTTGATTTAACATCAGGGTGGTCATATGGTTTAACTGTGGTTGTCATGGTGGTAGTGGTGGTGGGTATTTCCTCTATAGACTTGGACTTCCACAGCATTCTCATCTTTGAACTGTAATCATACTCAGCACTTATGAAGTAGTATTAGACAGATGCTTCTTGATTGAACTCATGAAGGAATTACTTCTTGCAAAAGACTTCATGGAGAAACTCACATTTGAGATGGTGTGATTTCATTTTGTCAGTAAGGCTAGGCTGTAGTGCCTATGCAGTAATCTGGATGTTCCTGTAAAGGAGTTGTATGATGAGATGAAGATTCATAAATGATTGACTTCAAATAAATTTTAATATTTGACAGTACAAGTGGCCTCCAACTCAAGTTGGAGATTGCAGCAGCAAACACTAAGTTTTTCTGAGGAAGGAAGCATTATACCTCATGGAAGCAATAGAAATCCTGGCTATTTCTAATATTCCAGCCTACTCTAAAGGCTTTCATGCTCAAAATAGTGTGTCAACTTGTTCCTTAGTTTCCACCTTACTAATTTTCCCTTTGTTTTTCTGTATTGTCTTCTCCAAATGGTGTGAATTCATTCCCTAAGGCAAATCTCTCTGTATATGAATAGTCATATTACACGCTAGATTTCAAAGAGCTGGTAAAAATGCTGGCTTAACTCATGGGAACTCACATGTGATGATCAATACTTAGAGAAGTTTAAAGTGGGAAGCCACAGGTTTGGTGGTGATAGTACTTCTTGTCATTTGTACTGGAGTTGTACTACACATACAATGATGTCTATGGCATATACTTAGTTGTACAGCAAGCCATACTAGCCAGGTTTCTGGAAGTATATACTATAATAGATTGCCTAAGGATACATTAAGTGACACATAACTGTATTTCCAGAAATAGTTATGCCTCTATCTGGATCTCAGTACTACTAGGCAACAGTGGTTCTTATCTTCATTTTGCCCCCTTTGAACAGGAATGTCCACAGTGACTGCCCAGTACTTGCTGCACATGTGTACAGTGGGTGTTTGTCATATAATAGAAGTTGATAGGTCTTCTGACCATGAAGATCTATATTCTAGGAACTATACTGACCCAAAACACCTTACCTATTTGAGGGTTTAGTTTATATGACAACACTGGATTTTTAAACTGAGTTTGTAAGGTTGTAAAAACAGTTATGACTTCTTGCTTCCTTTTTTTTTTCCTTTTGGGATCATTAGTATATTTGCCGTGTAAAAGAAATGAAATATATATATATATATATCCATTGAAAAAGTCTAGTTCTGAGTTTTTTTAACTTTATTAGGGAATATTCTACAAATATTTTTATGAGGCAGATATTTTTTCTAGGATTATTAAAACATATAAGTAGTACTATATAATGTGGATTTATAAATGACATAATTTATTTAACATCATTCTGCTATAAGGTGTATATATTACTTTTTCCAGCACTATAAATACTGGAATAATAATCTATTACATCATCCACTTTGTTTTTTTAAATTTTTTATTAGATATTTTCTTCATTTACATTTTAAATGCTATCCCAAAAGTCCCCTATACCCTCCCTCTGCCCTGCTCCCCTACCCACTCACTCCCGCTTCTTGGCCCTGGCATTCCCCTGTACTGGGGCATATAAAGTTTGCTAGACCAAAGGGCTTCTCTTCCCAATGATGGCTGAGTAGGCCATCTTCTGCTACATATGCAGCTAGAGACACGAGCTCTGGGGGGTGGGGGGGGTTACTGGTTAGTTCATATTGTTGTTCCACCTATAGGGTTGCAGACCCCTTCAGCTCCTTGGGTGCTTTCTCTAGCTTCTCCATTGGGGGCCCTGTGTTCCATCCTATAGATGACTGTGAGCATCCACTTCTGTATTTGCCAGGCACTGGCAAAGCCTCACATGAGACAGCTATATCAGGGTCCTTTCAGCAAAATCTTGCTGGCGTATGCAATAGTGTCTGCGTTTGGTGGCTGATTATGGGATGGACCCCCAGGTGGGGCAGTCTCTGGATGGTCTATCCTTTTGTCTTAGCTCCAAACTTTGTCTCTGCAACTCCTTCCATGGATATTTTATTCCCTCTTCTAGGGAGGAATGAAGTATCCACGCGTTGGTCTTCCTTCTTGATTTTCTTGTGTTTTGGAAGTTGTATCTTGGGTATTCTAGGGGTTTCTGGGCTAATATCCACTTATCAGTGAGTGCATATCAAGTGACTTTTTTTTTTTGTGATTGGGTTACCTCACTCAGGATGATATCCTCCAGATACATCTATTTGCCCAAGAATTTCATAAGTTCATTTTTTCTTAATAGCTGAGTAGTACTCCATTGTGTAAATGTACCACATTTTCTGTATCCATTCCTCTGTTGATTTAGTTTTTCAAGACAGGGTTTCTCTGTGTAGCCCTGGCTGTCCTGGAACTTACTCTGTAGACCAGGCTGGCCTTGAACTCAGAAATCCACCTGCCTCTGCCTCCCAAATGCTGGGATTAAAGGTGTGCACCACCACTGCCCGGCTCTGAGTTTTTGAATATGAACCACACTTACTAAATTTTAGAGAAATACATTATGTATAGTAGTAGATCATTGAGACTGATTCTTAAGCAACTCAGATTTACCCTTTTTAATGGATATATTTTAAATTCTAAACTTAGTCATAGACAGGGTTTGGAGAGGGGTTGGTCAGTGTCTGACTTCTATTGTCTTGGGAAGAATCTAATCCTGGAATATTTGACACAGCTAACACTTGGAATATATGTACTGTGGACGTCCAGATGTTTCTTTAGGCGCTTTGTAACTGTCCCTTTGAACTATCTCCTTTTCTCCACTTATCTCAAAATGTTTAAGCTAATTACTGAAATGTTAATAGAAATAGAATACAGAGTAATATCTACATCCAAATATAAATTATATTATAGGAAAAGGCTATAGCAAATTTTCAGAGACCTCCTCTGTCTGAAGATTGCACAACTGGGAAGTATCCAAATTATTCCATTAAAAATTAATAGAGCCAGGGGGTATAGAAGAATCTGGATGGATGAAACAGAAGGCAAAAGTAATGGAATTCTATTTTGATCAAAATGCAGTAAAATATAATAAAATAAAAATTAATGGATAGTTAGATTTATATATTTAAAATAGACAATGGTGTTTTGATGTATGTAGAATTTATGGAATGCTAAATAAGAATTTCTTGATTATATAGTTAAATGTCTTAAATTATAAATATAAAGAGAGTTGAAATCAATTAAATACATTTACATTTATAGTAATATATCATAATTTAAAAGCTTCAAACACTTTGACAGAGCGACAGTTGAAAATGAAAATAATTTTTAAATATTCCATAAAAGTAATATTTGTTCCTAACAAAATCATTAGCATTGAAACTGCTAACTAGTAACATTTATCATTACTATGTTTTTTACAATAATAAGCAGATCAAACTAATAAATGCAGTTCTCCGTCTTGACAAGTAATTATTTTAGATATGTTCTCACCACTAACTGTATCTTTTTCATGGCAATATGTAATAATACCATTTTTTTAATCTCACAGGGAATTGCTCCAAAGCTGGAATTTTCTACAACTTCAGTGATCACTGAATGTCTGATAAGCTCAAGGAAGTGCCGCACTCAGGTTGAAATGATTAACAGCTTAACGTTTATTTGATTCATGTTGATGGTGTCTGGCAGGCTTTTGCCCCTTTATTTTGGCTACATCTCTTTTCACCTGCCCCCTCAATCCTTGGTTTGAGTAAAGCAGGTAACAAAGTACTCAGCAGCTTGATTGCATCTTAGTACATAGGAGGTGGCCATGTTCAGCCCTGAGGCAGAGGGCACAGGAGAAGGCCATGGCTCAGCCCTGAGGCAGAGGGCACCATGCTATGTCTGTTTGGTTATTTACTTTACTTCATAGACTTTTTAGTATAGTAATGCCAGATGGATGTTGAGATTAGGAATTGCCAGGAAAAAAAAAAAACCGTGGAGACTTTCATATATTTTGCAGATGTTACAGATGACTGCACAGAGGGCAGAGGATGGCTTTAAGCAAATTTGAGGTTTCAGACTGGGGACTTGAAGCTTATTGAACATGACTTCTTGTATGTGTCTAATTCCTTAGAGGAATGTTGTTCAATGGAGTGGCAGTGCTGGTCCCGTCAGATCAAAGCAAGCTTGGATGTTCCAGCCTATAACCTCCTGCTTGTGATGATTTCCTTCAGTAAGCTTCAGCACCTGTTATTCCTCATATTCTAATTGTTACTGGGCCATGGGGCAGTCTTCTGATGGTCAAGTGACCTTGCCTATGGTCATCTACTCAGTGCTAACAGTCATGTAGTAGTGAGCTCGCTGTGGTCACATACAAAGCTTAGAAGATTCACTTGGGGTAGAACTGGGCCAATTATGGATAGAGTGGAATAGTAATTTGCTCTATTACAAGACTAAAGTTAATTTTCTGAAGATGATAACTCTGACCTTGGCTAAGGCGAGTATTGGAGGAAGTATTATTTTGTTAGCAAGATACTCAGGATGCCATAGTCAGTCTGTAGCTTTTTTCATTTGGACAAAGATGCTGGAAGTCTGACCTGCTGTATATGGGAAACTTGAGTGATTTGTTTCTGAGGTACTCACTATGTGAATTTGTAAACTGTTAAAAAGGCTTCACCTAGGATTCAGTTTTTCTGAACTGGAGTATACCTCATGAATGAATTCAGATTCTGAACTGGAGTATACCTCATGAATGAATAGAAAAGAATCTTTTTTAAAAAATTCTTATGTGACATAAAGCATTCATGCAGAAAGGCCTAAACATTCCAAGTGTACAACACAAGCGCCCTTCTAAATCTAAGGCCCTCCCCATCAGTTAGGGTCACTGCACTTTATGTGCTAATGAATTAACAGTTTCTGGAAAAAATACTGTCCTTTTCTTTTTACTTGTCTTAATTTGTCATTTGGACTTTACTAAATAAAGATATAAGAGAGTTGATTTTTATATCAGACAGTGTTTAACACTATGCTTTAGGTCTATAGATGCAGCCTGATATGATTCAATAGGCCATTTATCCTTCCATGCTTGAGTTCCAGGGTTCAGTTCCCCGTCAAAGCCAAGGAGGGTGGAGATGGGGATGAGAGGAGAGAGGAAGGGAGGAGATGGAAGGAGGGAGAAGAAAGAAAGAAAAGTGAAATGGGAAGGAGAGAAGGCTGGAAGAGGGAGGGAAAGACAGAGAAAAGTACTATTTTCAAACTTAGAGTTGTGTTTGCCACCAATTTACTGGATTCAAAATATTAAGTATGTGGATGAGAATTTCTAGGAGAAAAATAATTTTCTAATTCTTTTACCTGTTTGAATATGAGTTTTTGACAGACTTTTTAGTATGCTGGTAAGCACTTTATCCCCTAAGTTTTGAGGTAAAAAAATCTTTGCTAACTCAGTGGTTTAAAGTAGCAAGTAGTTCTCTGTTCTGGGAGCCACAGAATGATTCCTTCAGTCCAGATTGGCTGGCTAAGCCGGAACGATTTGGGTGTTTTGCCCAAGTTTGGAATTTGGCAGAAGTTGTATTTGGAGTGGGAATGTTCACCTTTATCATAGAGCTTGACCTCAGCTAGGGTGATGATTGTAAGACTCATTGTCTAGCAGGCTAATCATCATGGCTTCTTCACTTGCTGTAGAAACTATCTCGGAAGAGTTGGCAGCCTTTTTTAAATACTTGGCTTTATGATGTAGTGATCTATTGATCAAAGGCAGTTTTCATAGTTAAGCCTAGTATGAACATGGGGAAGAAACTACCCTGGGTGTAGATATAGGAAAGGAAATTATGGAAGTCATTTTGTTAAGAGTATACACAGCCAGTTACGTTTTAGTAGTCAAAACTAGGGGCATTAAGGCATGGACATGTTTGGGCATTATGAGTTGGTAGCAGATGCCATGATGTTTGAAACTTCATTAAGAAAATGTACATAAGTCAAAAAATTTAGTGAAGAAAGATACCTTGAGATTGGGTATAATCAGAGATGGGTATGTAAAAAAACAACTTAAGCATGAGTTTAGGAATTTAGCTGTGCCTGAAAGCCAACAATGTATAAAGAACAAGGAGAGAGAAGGCCAGGGACCGATGCAACATAGAGGGTTAATGACCGACATATCCTGGAAGAAATAGGTTGAGGAAAAGAAATTTTTGTGAAAGACAGCAGATGCAGTGGATCTGTATAGAGGAGAAATTCTGTGGTTAACAGAGCTGATTAAAGCTGATCCAAATTTTAAGTGCTACATGAATGTTTTAGGAAGCCTCAAAGAACCTTTGTGGTTCTAGAATGACTCACTTATGAGAGTCAGTGTGATGTCATAGAGGTGGATGAAGGGGAGAAGAGGCCTGCCATACCCACTGGAGCCACTGACCAACGTGGGAGAAGGTCCTGGAGCACACCAAGAAGAAAATGACCTGATGTACTGGCCTGTATAGAACTCAGAGACTGTTCTCATTAGAAACATTATGATTTTTTTCTCTTTGTATTACTGACTGGAAAAATTGGCCCTTATTTTGATTCACACATATATTTTTCTCACTTAGTCCTCATACATAGGGAAGGGGTTGAGAAAGTGGATAAGAAATTTGGATTGGCAGTTTTCTAAGGAACTGAAGTCAAGAAGATAAAGATCTTTAGTGATTTATTTATCCTATCCAAAATCATGTCTCTCGAAAGTGTCTGAAGAAATATATGGTTTACTTCCAATCTAACTAGGAAGGCATTTTTAAGGCAGAGTGTAGCAGAATGATACCTGAATAGCAGCAAAGCTGGAGCTATCAGATTTTGTTTTAGACTGGATCTCATTTATTTTGCCCAGCCTGACTTAAAACTCTGAAGCACCAGAAGCCGTCTTGCCTCAGCCTTCTAAATAGCTCCATATTATATGTTGCTGAGCCTGGCTCAGATTTATTTTACATTTTAAAAATTTCAGACAGCTACCATATTTCTAAGAAAATATGTTTTAGTTAATATAGTTTTAAAAACGTTATAAACTTTAATATAGCTATTAAAGTTTATAATCTTTTTTATGCATATTTACATTTATAAAAATAGAGACTCAGAAAAAATGGTGTTTTTATCTGTCATTGAATTGTCAAGTTATGTCTTGGTTTTACACTGCTCTATATTGCATGTAATTTAAGTAAAACACAGGTAAAATAGACATTAAGTATTTTAGATTATTGTGTTGTATCTATGTTATACATGAGTACAGAAGAATGAATAAGACTTATTTTTAGTAGTTCTCATGATTTTACAGTTAGCTAGACAAATTTATTTTTAAACAAGGGTCCTTTGTTGCCCAGGAGCAAACTGCCTCAGCATCCTAGCCAGGATCAGACATGTGTGACTACACTGTGCATGACATGGGGCTTTTAAAATTAAATTAGTTCTTTTAAAGTGGATAGCTTATTACTTGAATATGTAATATAAATATTATTTGCATTATTTCCTTAGCTTACTGAAAAATACGTTTTTGACTTATTTTGAAAATGAGTTTATGTCTTGAAATTTTACAAGTGATTAAGCATTGGCATTTAATTTGCATTAAGCCCCTGTTATACTTAAGAAAGATGTTTGATACAATAAACTTTATTAACTAGGAGCATATGGATTTGATATTTTCCTGGGTCAGCACAGATAATGATAGATTCAGTTGATTTTTGTAGCTTTTGTATATTTTGAGTTACTCTTAAAAGTTCTGTTTCCATCGGTAGAGTTTTAAAAAGTACCCTCTGCCCACATGAACGTTTATTTTTTATGTTTAGGATAAATTTACTTACCATTCAGCTCCAGTTGAAAAATCCCACGGCAGACTGCAATGCAGAACATCAAGATCACAGAAGAAAAAGTCCAAGTCACCCGAGAGGAGTAAATATTGCATAAACACCAAGAACTACGAACAGCCTACGATTTCCTCAAAGTCACACTCTCCATCTCCCTACACAAAGAGACGGATGTGTGAGCTCTCCGAAGACACTCGGCGGCGGCTGGCCCATTTAAATCTGGGACCCTATGAATTCAAAAAGGAAACAGATAAGCCTCCATTTGTGATTAGACATGTATGTGCTCATAAGCATTTCCATTTGAAACTTATCAAATCTACTCTGCCACTAAAATATTATGCAGAAATGGATTTCAATAAGGAGCTCATATAAATAATTTTCTTTCTTGAACTCTTAGCTAGAAGCTAGAGGTAGAAAACTAGCATAAAACCAATGAATATGCTTTTTGTTCCCCCTTTATGCCTTTAATGCTGAGGGACTGAGCTCCATTATGAATGCCATATCAGCTCTTCTAAGTACCCATCCCCTCTCACCTTACACAGTGGGCAGTGTTATAACTCTACAGTTGAACTTGGTTGTAATTGACACTGATGTTAAAATGCTAAAGTAGGATTTTAAAGGAGAAAACAAAGTTTCCTATAAAAAGGATCCCATTCCAGCCTTTTAAAGAATGATAGTGGAAGCAGACGTCCTCTGAGAGAAAGTCCTTTGGGAAAGCTTTGGGTCCTGAATCTTTGAAGCCAGCCCTTGATTAATGGGTATGAGTAGGAGGGCCTTTGGAATTGTGGGTAAATTAGTTCTAATTTTTCTATGCACAGCCTGATGTAAATTAGAGCTTTATGTCTATGAAAGTCAGACTTGATTTAACTGTAGAGTGTGGTCTGGCACACAGTCACAGGCTGTCTCAGTTTCTTGAAGTTTTGTAAAGTACTTTTTCCTTAAAAGCCACTCTACCAAAAGCCTCCTTATTAACAGAAACACTATGTATTTGCATATACTTAAAATAAACTTTTTGGTTTATGCCTTTAATGCTGAGGGACTGAGCTCCATTATGAATGCCATATCAGCTCTTCTAAGTACCCTTCTAAGTAGAAGAAAATATTTGCTTTTGCTAATTCTAAATTATCCATCCATTTTAGAAGTTTGGGATGTACCCCTTCAAAGTCAAATAACTTTTAAATATAGAACTTTCAGAGATATATTATATCTGAAATTTCTTGAGTTTTCTTTGTGCTACCCTTAAAAAAATTAAATTATACATTTCATGCCATCTTTATTTTTGCCTAACTAAATTAATGATTTTGAAATTTAAAACTATTGACTGTAAATTTTGTAATTATAAAATTATAGTGTAATACATGCATTATATGGTACATCTATTAAATATATTCATATATATGTATATATTTCAAAAATTAATTTTATGTGCATTAGTGTTTTCTCTGTATGTTTCTCTGTATGAAAGTGTTAGATCCTCTGGAACTGGAGTTACAGATAGAACCTGGGTCCTTGGAAGAGCAACTACTGCTCTTAACTGCTGAGCTATCTCTCCAGCACTAAAGATAGTCTTCTTTCTCTAATTTTGAACACAACCTGGGTCCTGTTAAATATTATTCAGACATTAGTTTGCCTGTATTTCTGATGGAAATTTGAGAATGCCTTTAATACTACCTAGAATTACAAATTAAATGGAAAAGAAAGGCTATAATATCTTCTAATTTGAAGGAACAACTAATTGCATTTTAATTAAAATGTCTGTATATAAAAGCTAAGAAGGATTATAGGAGTTAAACATATAGATGTTTGGGAAATAACTGCTCTTGAAGTGTTTATTAATGCTTCCCAAGGCATTTTGTCTTTCAATAGAATCTGTTTTCTAAGTTACATTTTTAATTTTTCAAAAATTTTGAGTATTTCATACATGAATATTGTAGTTACATTACTTACCACCCCTCTTTCTCCAGATTCTTCACATCCCCCAAATACATAAGTTCTTACATAATTATTGTTATATATGTATATTTATACACACACAAATATGTATGCACATGTACTTGGGAATATAACCTATCAGAGGGCTTGTCTCTCAAGAAAAGCAATTCTCCTTCTCAGCAGCCACAGGTTGTCAATAGCTCTTCATTTAAAGCCATGATCTGGACCCTGTGAGATTTTCCCCATCCCTGTTGGCATGGATGTGTTGGAATTATTCAGGTCTTATTTTGGTAACCATGATGTTGAGATATGAAGGACTGCATGAGTGGTACACATTTAATCCCAGTACTCAAGAGGCAGAGGCAAGTCGGTCTCTGTGAGTACAAAGCCAGCTTGGTCTACATAGCAAGTTCTAAGACAGGCAGGGATACATAGTAAAACTCTTTCTCAGAAACAAACAACAACAACAAAAAAACTTTTATTTAAGAGGTTTTCCCCTTAGCTTTTGTGCGAACAAAAATGTGTACTTCTAAGTATACATGTAAAAATTGCCTATATTATTGAGTAGGTGTTGGGTTTAAAGAGAATTTAGGGAGTGACAACCATTCATGGTTTCAGAAGTACTCAGAAAATTGGTAGCAAAAGAGCTTTAATTTCATGCACACAAATGCAAAAACCTTAATGAAATGAACATGGCTGACCCAAAAGACTATCCTAAATAAGAAGGGACTTTCAGAATCAGTTAACAAGCTCAGAATACATTGCTGCGATTGCCCTAGACGAGTCAGCCATCTTTTCACTTGTGGCTAACATAATCTTTTTTGCTTTGCCTGTGTTATACAAACACACACAGTTTGCCATTCCAACTATCTTAAAACCTACAAGTCAGTGGTACCAAGGGGAGGGGATTCTCATGTTCCTGAAGACCTTCCATTGGGAACCATGTGCTCATGAAGTGCTCCCATTCTACCTGCTCCCCACCACTCTCAAAGCCTCTAATCTTCTTGTCCATATGATTATTTGTTCTGCCTTTTCACCTAAATAGGGTCATGTGTCTTAGCACAACTCGTTGATGTTGCATGTGTTTGCACCCTATATTTTATCACTGGATATTACATTGTATAGATATATGTCTCTCTTGCTTATGTGTCTGTTGATAGATGCCTGTGCTATTTGGCTTGCTTACATACTTGGCTACTGTCTTAGTTAGGGTTTTACTGCCGTGAACAGACACCATGACCAAGGCAAGTCTTATAAAAAAACAACATTTAATTGGGGCTGGCTTACAGGTTCAGAGGTTCAGTCCATTATCATCAAGGTGGGAGCATGGCAGTATCTAGGCAGGCATGGCGCAGGAGTAGCTGAGAGTTCTATGTCTTCATCCAAAGGCTGCTAGTGGAAGACTGACTTCCAGGCAACTAGGGTGAGGATCTTATACCCACACCCATAGTGACACACCCATTCCAACCAGGTCACACCTATTCCAACAAGGCCACACCTTCAGATGGTGCCACTCCCTGGTCCAAGGATATACAAACCATCACAGCTACTATAAACAATGCTTTTATTAGCAATGTGTATACAAGTATTTGAATAAATGCTTGTTTTCAGTGCTTTTGGGTAAAGACCTAGGAATAGACCTGTTTAGTCATGCCACAATATTTAACCTGAAGGCTTGACAATGTGTTCCTCAGAGTGCCTCAATTTGCATCCCCACCACCTGTGTAAGGGGGTAGCAGTTCTTACATTCTCACAAGCACCTTCTCTTTTCTGTTTTCCTCCCCTTCTCTCATTTTTCTGTGGTAGTGAGAAAACAAGGGCCTCTTAGATACAGGCACACAGTAGCCCAAGCCTGCTTAATTTTCTCTATAGTTCTCTTGGTGTGAATGGCATCTCTTTGCGGTTTGATTGGCATTTCTCTAGAGAATTGATGATGTTAATCATCTTTTATGTATTAGTGAATATCTTTTAGAATGTCTACTTGTCTTTTGCTCATTTTACAACCTTTTTTTATTGCTCTTGTTGACTTGTAGGAATTCTTCATATGACTTAGGTAATAATTTCTTATCAGATACATGGTTGTTGGCATGCCTTTTAGGCTACTTTATTGGGTTCTATTATCTACAACCCTTCCAACAATTATTCCTCACCAATTACCTCCAACCTGCCAACACTAGGTAGGAGAGAGAAGGGGTGGGAGAGGGGCCATATACCTTTTAACTACTTCCTGTTGATTTGGGGTATTGAGTTCTTCGGGGCAAGTCCAATCTCCATCATCAGGATATCTCCAGCAAAACAGCAACCTAGCAACCCAGCAACTGCAAAAGCAGCAGCAGGAAGCAGCAGCAGCAGGAGGAACAGCAGCCATCCCAGGCCCTCTTAGGGCTATCACATTTACACCCTCTCTAGAGTTACCAAAATTCCAGACATAAAATATTTACAGCTGGAAAAAATTACAACCCTTGTAGAGGAAAAGATCATAATTAGCAGTTAGCGGCTGTGAACACTCTGAAGCAGTCCTGTATCCAACACCTAGGATTAAAACAAAAACATATTCACATAACATAACTGGGTTTTTAAAGAAATCAAAATTCTTACTAAACATGGTCTACATTTTCATTATCCCAAGTTAACTTTTTTTTTTTTTTTTTTTTTTGGTTTTTCGAGAAAGGGTTTCTCTGTGTAGCCCTGGCTGTCCTGGCACTCACTTTGTAGACCAGGCTGGCCTCGAACTCAGAAATCCGCCTGCCTCTGCCTCCCTAGTGCTGGGATTAAAGGCGTGCGCCACCACGCCCGGCCCAAGTTAACTTTTTACTTGTTTTATTGTTCTTTGATTCACAAAAGGTTTTAGTTTTGGTCAGTAGCCCATCTTTTGATGTGTTTACCTCTCTGTGACATATTTATTGTTAGTTAGAAAATGTAGTTGACCTTATTTGTCAACTACAAAATGCTCAGCAAAGAAAGGCACTGTTTCAGTTCAGTGTGTTTGCTAAGACCAGGTAGAAAATTGGTAGACTCTTTGTAAGGAAGGCAGAGGAGGTCACTATAGGATGTTTTTATTTTTGTCCAATGTAAAAAAAAAAAAAAACAACAAACAAACAATGAAACAGAGTAGTGTATTCTCAACTGCAAATTTGTTCTTTTTTGGTGGCATTTAATTTCAGCTTTGTTAAAAATGCATTGTACATAAGTGATTAAACTTTGACCTTGGAACAAAGAAGCATTGTGGAATACGCCTGCTGTGTGGCATATGCTTTCTGGTTGCTTAGCAATGCAGTAAGATTGAGAATGGGAAGGGAAGGTTGAAGTGCTCATTCACACTGCAAATCCTCTTTCCTCTAGGTTGATCCCCCGAGTCCCAGGACTGACAATTTTTTCGGATCACCTGGCAGAGACTGTGAACGAGATGGATGGGTCAGGATGCACAGCGGTAAGGAGAAGCTAGATTTTTCCTACTCCAGCTGCTTGTGCTAATGCCAAGCCTTACATGGCACTGATTAATGAAAATATTTTTTTTTCTGCATTATTGGATATCATAATAAAACTTTTTACAACTTGATGGAGACTTATATATGTACTTCCTAGAAAGAATAAGATTTCTGTACTGTTAAAAGCATTTAATTCTTTGAGATTAAAAGTGAATATTAACTAATTTTATCCTATTGAATACTATACTACTTTTCAGTAAAAATAACTTGATTGTGTTCTACTCAACATTTTCTACACTAATTTGACTATGAAACACATTTCCCACTTTAACATGTGTTAGTTAATGTATAGAGTAGATTTTAAGAAACACCATAGTGAAATAACTCAGTTATGGGTTTGAAAGACACACACACACACACACACACACACACACACACACACACACACAGAAAGAGAGAGAGAGAGAGAGAGAGAGAGAGAGAAGAGAAGAGGAGAGGAGAGAGCGAGCTCCTTTTTTAAAACCAGAAATATGTTTGACAGAATTGCTAATGGCCTGGAGCTAGGGCCTTGGGGAGTCTGTGGCTTCAGATTCTGAGAACCCAACTCTTACTACTACAGTTGCTATGGTTGTCAGCCCGAAGGCCACTGTGTGCTTAGTCTGTAATGTTTAGATATCCTGTGTTAATTTTATGCAACATTGTTTGATTAGCCTCTCTTGGTTGCATTGTATTATAGTTTCTGTGAACTGTTACATTTTCCTCTTGCTACAGTATATAAAATGCTAGGCTTTTTAATAAGTTTGCTTGGCATAAGGCTTAGTTTGTGCAAGATCTATGATCCCAAACTTGATCCTTCTCTGTATTTTCTAATCTCTTTGTCCTCTCAGGACCCTGTCACTGGGGAATGAATGGCCTGTTAGTCCAGGTCAGAGAGATATTGAACTCTAGTTTTGTCTTTTAAACCTGTATATCCTAGCTTTGTATGTGATTTCAGGGAGTGAGTTATGGCAACCACATTTCCCTTTGTTTGATGAAGATTCACAGGACAGCAGAGGACAGACTTAATGTGTTGAGTGGGTATTAGATAAGGGACCATGGATGGAGACAGTAAAGGAGGACATAGCAGAGGGTCTTTGGATATTCAAGCAGATACACAGTCATGTCAGGGAATTTTTGTAGTAAGTAAACAACTTACAGAGCAAGATACATTTCTGTGACATCATGACAAAGGAAGGCCGTAGTGTCCTTTGTAGCTGAGCACTATGGATGTTGCCCAAATGGAGACTGACGCATTGGAAACTTAGCTATAATTGTCAGACTGGGGCTTGAGAATTACTTTGACAAAAAGAATGCGTTTATACAGAAATATTTAAATTTAGAGTAACACTCTTTAAATCTTCGCTTGAGGTCACAGTTGGTCTCTAGAAAATGAATCATATGAACCTGTGGGTAAGGTTCAGTTAGGGTAAGAGGAACGGTGTTGAGATAGATGTCTTACAGGAGTAACACTGTTGATGGTTCTGTGAGATTCAATGGGTCTGGGTCTCTTATAGCTGGCATAGAAGGAAATGATTTCTGATTGTTAGTTACTACTTAGCATTTGATTATTTCAATTGTCTATTATATCCAGTTGGTTAAGAAATCTATAACGTAGTATTAGATTTTTATGTCTAAATATGCCTTTATTTCCATATTTTTTGTTAATAAGAAAATCTTCTCACTATATTTATTATATTAGGCTGCCCATGATGCTGTACAAAATGTTATAGAATGCTACATTTAATAAGCAAATGATTATGACATGTTCTGCATTTATGGAGCTTCAGAAAGCCATGACCAAGATGCTGGGAAGATAGCTTATTTTCTACCATGCCACTGAATAGTCACTTGACTTTGTTTAGGTAGGAGGGAGAGGAAAGACAGAGCAGGAAAGGAGTGACCAAGAACAAGGTCTCTGGTATGTCTTCTCCAAGAACAATGATTATGTCTTGAGGCCCATTGTCATGCCCTGATCTAAACGAGATTACCTCCCAGAAAACCATTACACTGGGAGTGAGGGCTTCATCATAGGAATCTTACAGGAGGAGATACAGACATTTAGTTTTTAACATGCTTCATGCTGTAATTGGATAAGAAGCAATAACTAGAATTTCAGAATCTTTTCTTCTAGCAGCTACTTAGATTTCATTGTTTAATTATCATAGGAACCTTCAGAAAGTTTAGGGACTTATTATTTCCATTTTATAGATAAAGAAACCCTATGTTTGAAGTAGTTCAAGATTAAAAATTGTATCTGAGTTAGCTCTTTTCTGTTTCTTCATATTTTTCCTAAATAGAATCTCTATGCCCCATTCAAGTCTCTCTAGGTTGACAAAGCTTTTTATTGTTTTCAGCCTTGAGGGATCACTCTCTGATATATTTTATATCATTAGTTGCCTGTATCTTTCCTATGTCTAACCTGCTCTTTTATGCTTTTGTTGCTAAACATTGTACAATATAACTAAAATAGATTTTGAGTTCTCTATGTCCACAGGCTATGGTTTTTATCTTCATTGTCTCCTGCATTTAGAGTTTAGTTGGTTCCTAATTGTTGGTGAGAATGATTAAATGTGAACATTGAAAAACTGAACATCAGAGTATAAGCTTAATTTGTAAAAAATAAAAGAAAATCATGAGGCTGTCAAATTATGCTGACTTTATAAATGGCTTGTGAAAAGCAGGAGGCATATCAATGTGTTAATATGGAAACTTGGTATATACTAGTTGCCAGAAAATTGTTATCTCAGTCTTTAAACCTAGTTCTTCTCTCTCTCTCTCTCTCTCTCTCCCTCCCCTCTCTCCCTGTGTGTGTGTGTGAATTAAACCATGACCTTGTTAAACTTTGATTTCTTCTACTGTTTGTGGTCATCAGTGTATTTACTTGCAGAGGAGTTAGACTTTTATTGTAAGATTGAAGACTAGTTGACATGATTTGATTCCTGTTGATAATAAGATGAACATTAACCTTGTGTGACATGCACTAATATTTTCACTGACGTTTAGCATGGTTGAAGACATCAAGAAAACAAACATCTTGGGTCTTTGATACCTATAGATATTCTGGATAAAGTTGAGAGAATAAAATGTAGAAACTTTTGACTAGAATATGTAATGGGGAGTAACAAATTAGGATTCTGACTTGCTTACTGAAAATCTAACAATCTAACAGATTATAATGCAGCTTGAATGAACTTGTGAGTTATTTTAGTAATATTCATGTACTCTATGATGTCATTATTTGAGGAGAGATTTAGGATTTGATTTCAATGCTAATATTTGGTAGCTACTATACTGACATCTCTCACAGTTTATGTAATGTAAGTCTGGATTTTGATTCTAGCACAAATAAGTGTTGTTTTCATGCTTTTTAAATGAGGACTGAATCAGAGATGGAGTATGTAACATGACTACAAAAATATATCTAAAGTGACAGAATTAGAAATTGAACCCAGGCATGCTTGAATTAGAATTTGATTTTGGAATTAGTTACCTTTTAGCTTTTATTCCTACTTTAATCATTAGCAATTTCAGTGATATACAATGTTTAGACAATGTTATAAGAGATGGACATCAGACAAATTCAGAATAGTGACCTAAAAGTTTAAGGAGAAGGATTGGGACCATAGTCAGTCTTGGAGCCTGAAGAATTCAGTGACAGCCACTTTCTACCAAAGTCTGCATGTTCCATATACCCTGCCATAGATGTAAGGAACATATGGTAAACTGGTTTAGTGACTGAAATCACTTTTTTAATTTTTTGCAGACTCATTGGTTAACCAAAAGGAATTATTCTTGTGTCTCTGTCTAATAACTCTCTACTATAATGATGCCATTTTTTTTTTTTTGCCTTTCTAATGTTGATCATTGATCCTTTGTTCTGCACCTTTTGCAGATCATCCTCATATTGGCTGCTGCAGATCCAAGGACTACAAGGTATGTTAAAGCAATTATATTATGACAACTTCTCTGATTTTCAGACAGCATAAGTGTATTTCTGCTATATAAATTCTGGCAGAAATGATCATTTTTATTTTAAAAAATAATGTGAAAGCAATAATTGTCATAGCATGGAATGTCATGGTTTTGGGATCTGTGCCAAGGGGGTTCAGTGGGCCTTCACTGAATGTCTTCCTACAGATATGCTGTGGGTTTCATTATCTATTTGACTAATTGTTGAAATTAAGTTGTGTGTGTGTGTGTGTGTGTGTGTGAGAGAGAGAGAGAGAGAGAGAGAGAGCATGGGGAGAGAGACCTTCATATGGCTTGTTGTGATATGCGTATGTGTATTTAATGCATATATGTAATATATGTACACACACTGACACACATGTATTTTCCTGTGAAATATGAGTATGTGTTTAATGCATTTATGTAATAAATTATATATGTTTGTATATATATTATATATGTATGTAACATCTACACATATATACCTGCATATACAAGAGAGATAGCATGTGAGGATTTCTTAGTTATTCTAAAGGCAGACTTTCTTTCTTCATTTCCTTTAATTAATTCTACACAGTTTATAATTATATATTTATTTTCATCTGTTTTTCAAACTTCCTAGTCAATAAGTATTAAGATATTGACAATTTTATTAATTTTGTTTCTTAATAATTGATATTATCTAGTATATTGATATATAAGTATAAGATATATATGTATAATGCAAATTATATGAGTAGACTGTGGAAATATGGCAACCAAATATGGAAAGAAGAGGATAAAATTTGCATGGCACTAATCTGGCTGTAAGTTGACTAGCTCACTTAGAGATAGATGTGAAGACACTTTTCACAGTGTGTTCTACTAAGAACTGCACCTCAAAGCCGCCTTTGTCTCCTACTCTCCTCTACATTCATTACTTCTAGGGCTCGCTCCCCTTGGAGACAGTAAGGAGTAAAGTCACAGATGATGCTCTAGCCAGGATGGAGATTTTCATGGAAATACATCTATTACATTGACTATGGAAAGAATACAAGATTATTTTTATAGACAAATAGTAGTTAATTGATAAATATCCAGGTAGTAGAAAAATAAAGGATTTTGATAGGAAAAGAACTATGAAGCTTGGAGTGTTCCGGAGAGTTTATAGAAAGGACACTTTTTTGAAGCCCCTGGAGCCATATAGGAAGAGAGAGACGAGTAAGTCTTTCAGAAGGAAAGCAACATGAGGATATGCTGAAGGACAATGTTCACTGAGAAAAGAGAATCGGTGATGGACTTGAATGAATGGTTGTGCTGAGGGGTGACCACATCCTCCTTTTCCTGAGGCTGCTACACACCTGGTACAGCCTCTGCCTCCTCCTTGAACATTTTCAAATTTTCAGTCTTGATTTGATCCTTTGAACAAATTAGATTCTCCTTAATGTCGATGCTTAATAATGATCTTTCTTCATAAATACTCATTCTTTTACTCTCATTTTTTATTCTACTGTTTACTCCATCCTTAACCAGTGTCTACTTTCTTGTCATGTGCAGTTGCAAATGTCTTGTGTATAGTAGGTATTTATTTAATACATTGGTTCTCATTGGGGAAGACATCTTCAAAAAACATTTTGAGTATTTACAGTTATTAGAACTGACAGATGTTCTGCAAAGAGTAGGATGATTTGAAACGATGAAGATTTTTTTTTTTCATATCACACATGGCTTTCAAGACACTCAGAATGTTTTCAGGTGAAAAACAGATTGGTAGTTATCAGAACCTAGAGTTTTATATCTACAAAAAACCCAGTGACACCAGAAAAGAAATACCTCCCGACACATAATAATCAGAACAACAAATGCACTAAATAAAGATAGAATACTAAAAGCAGTAAGAGAAAAAGGCCAAGTAACATATAAAGGCAAGCCTATCAGAATTACACCAGATTTTTCACCAGAGACTATGAAAGCCAGAAGATCCTGGACAGATGTTATACAGACACTAAAAGAACACAAATTCCAGCCCAGGCTACTATACCCAGCCAAACTCTCAATTAACATAGATGGAGAAACCAAAGTATTCCACGACAAAACCAAATTCACACATTATCTCTCCACGAATCCAGCCCTTCAAAGGATAATAACAGAAAAAAACCAATACAAGGACAGGAACCACGCCCTAGAAACAACAAGAAGGTAATCCCTCAACAAACCTAAAAGAAGACAGCCACAAGAACAGAATGCCAACTTTAACAACAAAAATAACAGGAAACAACAATTACTTTTCCTTAATATCTCTTAATATCAATGGACTCAACTCCCCGATAAAAAGACATAGACTAACAAACTGGCCACACAAACAAGACCCAACATTTTGCTGCTTACAAGAAACTCATCTCAGAGAAAAAGATAGACACTACCTCAGAATGAAAGGCTGGAAAACAATTTTCCAAGCAAATGGTCTGAAGAAACAAGCTGGAGTAGCCATTCTAATATCAGATAAGATTGACTTCCAACCCAAAGTCATCAAAAAAGACAGGGAGGGGCACTTCATACTCATCAAAGGTAAAATCCTCCAAGAGGAACTATCAATCCTGAATATCTATGCTCCAAATACAAAGGCAGCCTCATTCATTAAAGAAACTTTAGTAAATCTCAAAGCACACATTGCACCTCATACAATAATAGTGGGAGACTTCAACACACCACTTTCACCAATGGACAGATCGTGGAAACAGAAACTAAACAGGGACACAGTGAAACTAACAGAAGTTATGGATCAAATGGATCTGGCAGATATCTACAGAACATTTTACCCTAAAACAAAAGGATACACCTTCTTCTCAGCACCTCATGGTACCTTCTCCAAAATTGACCACGTAATTGGGCACAAAACAGGACTCAACAGATACAAAAACATTGAAATTGTCCCATGCATCCTATCAGATCACCATGGACTAAGGCTGATCATCAATAACAAAATAAATAATAGAAAGCCAACATTCACGTGGAAACTGAACAACACTCTTCTCAATGATACCTTGGTCAAGGAAGGAATAAAGAAAGAAATCAAGGACTTTTTAGAGTTCAATGAAAATGAAGCCACAACATACCCAAACTTATGGGACGCAATGAAAGCATTTCTAAGAGGAAAACTCATAGCTCTGAGTGCCTCCAAAAAGAAACTAGAAAGAGCACACATTAGCAGCTTGACAACACACCTAAAAGCACTAGAACAAAAGGAAGCAAATTCACCCAAGGGGAGTAGACAGCAGGAAATAATCAAACTCAGGGGCGAAATCAATCAAGTGGAAACAAGAAGAACTATTCAAAGAATCAACCAATCAAGGAGCTGGTTCTTTGAGAAAATCAACAAGATAGATAAACCCTTAGCCAGACTAACTAGAGGGCACAGGGAAAGTATTCTAATTAACAAAATCAGAAATGAAAAAGGAGACATAACAACAGATCCTGAAGACATCCAAAACACCATCAGATCCTTCTACCAAAGGCTATACTCCACAAAACTGGAGAACCTGGACGAAATGGAGAAGTTCCTAGACAGATACCAGGTACCAAAGTTGAACCAAGATCAGGTTAATGATCTAAACAACCCTATATCCCCCAAAGAAATAGAAGCAGTCATTAATAGTCTCCCAACCAAAAAAAGCCCAGGACAAGATGGGTTTAGTGCAGAGTTCTATCAGACCTTCAAAGAAGATCTAATCCCAGTTCTTCACAAACTATTCCACAAAATAGAAACAGAAGGTTCTCTACCCAACTCATTCTATGAAGCCACAATTACTCTGATACCTAAACCACAAAAAGACCCAACAAAGATAGAAAACTTCAGACCAATATCCCTTATGAATATTGATGCAAAAATACTCAATAAAGTTCTTGCTAACCGAATACAAGAACACATCAAAACAATCATCCATCCTGACCAAGTAGGTTTCATCCCAGGGATGCAGGGATGGTTCAATATACGGAAATCTATCAACGTAATCCAGTATATAAACAAACTCAAAGACAAAAACCACATGGTCATCTCGTTAGATGCAGAAAAAGCATTTGACAAGATCCAACACCTATTCATGATAAAAGTCTTGGAAAGATCAGGAATTCAAGGCCCATACCTAAACATGATAAAAGCAATATACAGCAAACCAGTAGCCAACATCAAAGTAAATGGTGAGAAGCTTGAAGCAATCCCTCTAAAATCAGGGACTAGACAAGGCTGTCCACTTTCTCCATACCTATTCAACATAGTACTTGAAGTCCTAGCCAGAGCAATTCGACAACAAAAGGAGATCAAAGGGATACAAATTGGAAAAGATGAAGTCAAAATATCACTTTTTGCAGATGATATGATAGTATATATAAGTGACCCTAAAAAATCCACCAGAGAACTCCTAAACCTGATAAATAGCTTCGGTGAAGTAGCTGGATATAAAATTAACTCAAACAAATCAATGGCCTTTCTCTACACAAAGAATAAACAGGCTGAGAAAGAAATTAGGGAAACAACACCCTTCTCAATAGTCACAAATAATATAAAATATCTTGGCGTGACTCTAACTAAGGAAGTGAAAGATCTGTATAATAAGAACTTCAAATCTCTGAAGAAAGAAATTCTAGAAGATCTCAGAAGATGGAAAGATCTTCCATGCTCATGGATTGGCAGGATCAACATTTTAAAAATGGCTATCTTGCCAAAAGCAATCTACAGATTCAATGCAATCCCCATCAAAATTCCAACTCAATTCTTCAACGAATTAGAAAGTGCAATCTGCAAATTCATCTGGAATAACAAAAAACCTAGGATAGCAAAAACTCTTCTCAAGGATAAAAGAACCTCTGGTGGAATCAACATGCTGGACCTAAAGCTTTACTACAGAGCAATTGTGATAAAAACTGCATGGTACTGGTATAGTGACAGACAAATAGACCAATGGAATAGAATTGAAGACCCAGAAATGAACCCACACAGCTACGGTCACTTGATCTTCGACAAGGGAGCTAAAAACATCCAGTGGAAGAAAGACAGCATTTTCAACAAATGGTACTGGCACAACTGGTTGTTAACATGTAGAAGAATGCGAATCGATCCATTCCTATCTCCTTGTACTAAGGTCAAGTCTAAGTGGATCAAGGAACTTCACATAAAACCAGAGACACTGAAACTTATAGAGGAGAAAGTGGGGAAAAGCCTTGAAGATATGGGCACAGGGGAAAAATTCTTGAATAGAACAGCAATGGCTTGTGCTGTAAGATCGAGAATTGACAAGTGGGACCTCATGAAACTGCAAAGCTTCTGCAAGGCAAAAGACACCATCAATAAGACAAAAAAACCACCAACAGATTGGGAAAGGATCTTTACCTATCCTAAATCAGATAAGGGTCTAATATCCAATATATATAAGGAACTCAAGAAGGTGGACTCCAGAAAGTCAAATAACCCCATTAAAAAATGGGGCTCAGAATTGAACAAAGAATTCTCACCTGAGGAATACCAAATGGCAGAGAAGCACCTGAAAAAATGTTCAACATCATTAATCATCAGGGAAATGCAAATCAAAACAACCCTGAGATTCCACCTCACACCAGTCAGAATGGCTAAGATCAAAAATTCAGGTGACAGCAGATGCTGGCGGGGATGTGGAGAAAGAGGAACACTCCTCCATTGTTGGTGGGATTGCAAGCTTGTACAACCACTCTGGAAATCAGTCTGGCGGTTCCTCAGAAAATTGGACATATTACTACCGGAGGATCCAGCAATACCTCTCCTGGGCATATATCCAGAAGATGTCCCAACCGGTAAAAAGGACACATGCTCCACTATGTTCATAGCAGCCCTATTTATAATAGCCAGAAGCTGGAAAGAACCCAGATGTCCCTCAACAGAGGAATGGATACAGAAATTATGGTACATTTACACAATGGAGTACTACTCAGCTATTAAAAAGAATGAATTTATGAAATTCCTAGCCAAATGGATGGACCTGGAGGGCATCATCTTGAGTGAAATAACACAATCACAAAAGAACTCATACAATATGTATTCACTGATAAGTGGATATTAGCCCAAAACTTAGGATACCCAACATATAAGATACAATTTGATAAACGCATGAAACTCAAGAAGAATGAAGACCAAAATGTGGACACTGTGCCCCTTCTTAGAATTGGGAACAAAACACCCAGGGAAGGAGTTACAGAGACAAAGTTCGGAGCTGTGATGAAAGGATGGACCATCTAGAGACTGCCGTATCCAGGGATCCATCCCATAATCAGCTTCTAAACGCTGACACCATTGCATACACTAGCAAGATTTTGCTGAAAGGACCCAAAGATAGCTGTCTCTTGTGAGACTATGCAGGGGCCTAGCAAACACAGGAGTGGATGCTCACAGTCAGCTATTGGATGTATCACAGGGCTCCCAATGGAGAAGCTAGAGAAAGTACCCAAGGAGCTAAAGGGATCTGCAACCCTATTGTTGGAACAACATGATGAACTAACCAGTACCCCGGAGCTCTTGTCTCTAGCTGCATATGTATCGAAAGATGGCCTAGTCGGCCATCACTGGAAAGAGAGGCCCATTGGACTTGCAAACTTTATATGCCCCAATATAGGGGAATGCCAGGGCCAAAAGAATGGGAATGGGAGGGTAGGGAAGTGGGGGGTGGTATGGGGGACTTTTGGGATAGCATTGGAAATGTAATTGAGGAAAATATGTAATAAAAAAAAACCCAGTGACTTTTTTTACATTATTTTATGATACACTGTATCATAGGAGTGTATGTATATAATTATTTGTTTCTTTAAAACCATATACTATGATTTTCTTTTATTTTTTCTTTAGTTTTAAAAATTATTCATTTTACATCCCAATCATGGTACCCCCTTCCTGGTCCCACTCCCACAGTTCCTCCCATCTTTCCTTTTTTTCTGAGTGAGTGGAAGTCCCCCTGGTTCTTCCCCTATGCTGCCAAGTCAAATCTCTGCAGGGCTAGGTACATCTTCTCTCACTGAAGCCTTACAAGGGAGCCCAGCTAGAAAAACATGTTCCACAGACAGACAACAGCTTTAAGGATAGGCATAAGACTGTTGTCCAGGACCCACATGAAGATAGAGCTGCACATCTGCTATACATGGAGGTAGGGAACTAGGTTTAACCTGTGGATGCTCTTTGGTTGGTGGTTCACTCTCTGAGAGCCCCGAAGGGTCCAGGTTAGTTGACTCTGTTGGTCTTCCTGTCCCCTAAGAGCCCTCAATCCCCCCATCTATTCCTCTGCTCTTCCATAAGAGTCCCCAAGCTCCATTCAATGCTGTGGTTCTCTGTATATGGTTCAGTTATCTGCTAGATGGAGTCTCTCAGAGAACAGCCATGCTAGGTTCCTGGCATAACAATATCATTAACAGTGTCAGGGATTCGTGCTTGCCCATGGGATGGGATATTGCTGGTCATTGCTTGGTTGTTCCCCCAGTCTCTGCTCCATCCCCTGTCCTGTTCTTATAGACAGGATAAATTCTGGGTCAAAAGTTTTGTGCATATATTGGTGTCCCTATAGCTCTACTTGGGGATTCCTGTCTGGCTAGTGAAGGTGACCTCTTCAGACTGTGAATCTTAGCTAAGGTCACCCCATTGATTCTTGGGACTCTCATATCCCAGGTGGTATGTCCTCATGATACCCACTTTCTCAAAGAGTGGGAACTTGGTGGGAGAGGGGCTGGGGAGAGGTATGAGGAGGGTTCAGGATCAGGTATGTGGAGAGACAGGGCAGATAGCCAGACAACTATAAGGATGAGTGACTTTTAGTTATCAAACTAGTGATAGTGCAATATATTGTTTTCCCCTAAAGTGTGAGTGTGTGTTAAATGTCTTATAATTAAATTGTCTTGGTTGATTCTGCTAAGTTTCAAAACACACACACACACACACACACACACACACACACACACACACACACACACACACACACACTATGGCTAAGAAAGATGACAAATAGCCAATTATTGGGCAAAATGAGGAGGTGGGTTTGTTTTCTGGGCAAGGCAGGAAGAGTAGGTGAGGAGGAGGAGTGGCAGGAGACTGGGCATGGAGGAGGATGGAGGAACAGTTATGGAAGGAAAATGGAATAGAAGCACATGGCCTGGAGAAACTATAAGTAGTAGGGATTTCATAGCCGGGGAAGAAAGTGTTGTAGAGGCATATCTGCCTAGTATAGGCATGCAGTTTATAAATACACAACTGAGTTGTGTTTTCCTTGCATGGGTTTATTGGGATTGGAGATTTACCACAACACACCCCAAATAGTCCACCATGTCATTTCTATTCCTTTAACTATCAGATTCAAATGAATGCTGCCTCTCCTTATCATTACTCTGCAAGTATTTAGGGGAAATGAATTCTATGAGAATTTCAAAACTAAGGAGTTCTTATGACTCTTTAAATAAAGTAATAGTAAGTCAACTTACTGAAATTGAAAAATCATCCCAACTTTAAAAAGGGAAGAAAATAAAAGAAAAATATTGTAACTCCACATTATGAGAGAAACATGCTCCAAAGATACCATTGAGTTTGTTTTGTGTTGGTCTTCTACTGCTAGATATGGGCTTATCCTAACAAGTATTATGTTTCCTAGTGAGAATCCCTTGGAGAAAACTAATCTTTCATTTGTAAGTGGCTATCAGTTGCACATAACTTTAGAGTTAAGGATGGGGTCATGTGTTCACTTCTTCAGTTCAAAATTCCAACTGGTGAAGACTCATATGACACAGAGCTGCCTCAGGCTCTGTGACTTCATGTGTGCACTAGCTTTGTTGAATCTAGAAGACCTTGATTCCTTGGTGTCTTCTATCACTCCTTGTGCCTACACTCCTTATCCTTCCTTGCTGCAGAGTTCCCTGAGCCATGATGGGGAGGGGCTTAATGGAGAGATTCCATTTAGTGCTGAAATAATGTCTGGCTGTGTATCTGTTTCTATCTGTCACAAAAGGAAGTGTTTCTGATGAGGGTTGAGCAAGGCACTGATCTAAGAGTATAACAGAATATCATTAGGAATTATCTCATTGCTAAGTTCTTTTGGCAGAACAGTAGTATTTGGTTTCCCCCTAGTCCTTGACCTACCTAGTCTCACCTTGGCCACCCAAGCAGTGTTGGGTGTGAGACCCATCTCATGGAGTGTGCCTTAAGTCATATTAGATATTGGTTAGGAAGGCTCACAAGCCTTGTGCCACCATTGCACCAGCTTATCTTGTATACAGGCCACCATTGTAGACTGAAGGGTTTGTGGCTAATTCACTGTTCTTCTCTGGTAGCATAATGAATACCTTCTAGTACCATGAGCTTAGGTCCATGGGGGTGAAGTCTCTAGGTAAGCAACAACTTGACTTCTTTGTGTCTTTAGGTGTTGTTTTCAGGAATGCAGCTTTACTGTCAGTTTGTGGAGAGCAACCAAGAACCTTGGCAAAGACTTAGATTGTTTGAGGGTTCCCATAGGACCCCTTTGGCCAAGACCTCATTTAGATGTAACCCATTCCCAGGACTAGAAGCTTCATTTGGTTATGAAAGATGTCTCATTGGGGCTCTCTCTCCTGTTATTTGATGATTAAATTTAGATCACCTTCATGGATGTATATATTTTACCTCTACTGCATTGTTTCCATATGACCCCTCAAATGTCTCTTAGTTTTAGTGGTCCTTGCCCATATTCCCTTCTTCATGTCTCTCTTCTTCCTCTTACTTATTTGATCCTTCATTTCCAGGCCCCCATCCCTGATCATCTATAATCATCTGTTTCAGTGGTTTTCAGTCTATGGGTCATGACCACTTTATAGGTCACATATCACATATCACATAGCTACATTATAATTCTTAAGAGTAGCAAAATTCAAGTTATGATATAACAACAAAGTAATTTTATAGTTGAGGTTACCACAATATGAAGAATCCTATTAAAGAATCACAGGATTAGGAAGGTTGAGAAGCACTGCTCTATTCTATTTCTTTCTTAGGATACATTTTCTTCCTATCTCTAGTACTTTACCTCTGTACACACTCTGTAGGTTGTAGCTTGCTTTTTGAAGCAAACATTAACACTAACATCTACCACATGCAAGTGAATATATGCTATAATTTTATTTTTGTGTTACCTCATCCAGGGCAATTTTTCCAAGTTTCACCAATTTACCTACAAATATTATGATTTTTCTATGTTTTTTTTAAAGTTAAAAATTTCTTAATTTTTTATTCCTGGTACCACTACCACAATTTACAGGTCAATATACCTGTTGTAATGAAAAAGAAAAAAGAAAAAGACAAAGCTACAGTGGATGAAAGACCTCAGGAATGTACATCTAATGGACAGTATATTGCATCAATAGCTGCACTTTTTGGAAACTGTGGCTATGACAGTCCTGAACAAGAAGGGTTTTCTGTTTAAGCTGCAGTGACTTTTCTGGCTATGGATCATCGTTCCTTCTGTGGCAGATTTTTACAGCTCAGCTAATGTGTTTGGGATGACTGTCTCAAAGTAAACTGCAGCTTTCCTGACAACTCACTCACTCTCCTGCTAAGAACTGTAGCCTTTTCTGTTTTATTTTAAAACCTTCTGCTACCATACCTACCACATTCACCTCCATACCCATAGCCACCACCACAAGGACTTCCTGAGCTTCTTCCACCAAAACTGCCTCCCCGCATGTGTCTATAATTTGATTGTTGCTGTCCACTATAATTTCCCTTTCTTAAGTGCTGCTTAGCCATTTGTGTTTTCTCTTTTGAGAATTCTGTTTAGATGTTCCCCATTTCTAAATTAGGCTTTTTTTTTGATGTCTAGTTTTCTTTTTTGTTCTTTATTTATTTTCAGTATTAGCCTTCTATCAGATGTGCAGTTGGTAAAACTCCTCCTTTACTATTGCGTAGCTCCTTTTCCCAAATGACAGTGTCCTTTGCTTTTCATTTTTATGAGTTCACATTTATTAACTCTTCTTAGTGCTCATGTTAATAGTGTTCTGTTCAGAGAGTATTTTCCTGTAAAGCAACCTCCTAACCTGACTTTTCCTTTAGTCCCTCTGTTTAATGGAAAAGCCTTAATGTTTTGTTTTTGTTTTAAGGCTCAAGTCATTTTTGCATCTTAACCTTATACTATTTATGTTTTTTAAAACTTTTTCTGACTCTGTATCTCTTAATTTCTGTTCTCAAAACAGTTCTTTCCTAAGAACTCTTTCATTTTTTCCCTACAACTCCTCAGTTTCTAAAGTGTAAATGGTAAAATTTTATATTTTCTGTGTAGAATTTATATTTTACATTTACACATGTTTATATTAGAGCATCTGTATATATCTATGTACACATGTGATTAGATCTTCCTAGCATCTATTATCTTACATACCTTCTTGATGAGAACATTTAAAGTCTTAGCACTTTTCACATATTAAATACATATATTTAACTGTAGTCACCATGTTGTACAATAGATCTCTGCATTCCCTTTATCTTCTCTGCTTAAAATTCTGTCCTTTTGACCAAAGGCCGCCCCACTGTGGTGCTTGACAGTCTACACAGTCAAAGTGTATGAATTGATTTTCAGATTCTACAGGTAAGTGGGGTCATAGTCATTTGTCTTTCTTTGTCTGACTTATTTATCAAAATGACTTCTGGAATCATGCATTTTATTGCAAATAGCAGGACTTCCTTACTTTTTAAGGTCACATAATATTCCATTATATTTATCACATTTTCCCAATTTTCATCTCTTGATGGACACAAACTGATTTCATATGAGCTCATTACTTCTTGAGCGGTTTTGCTAAATGCAGAGAAGAGCCAGTGCACTCATGTTTCTTCCCTGCTGTTTCCTTAGAGACATAAGCTTGGAAGTTATGTGGTCTATTTTCCAACCTATTTTAGGCAAGAGTTTTATTAAAAAATTTTGTTGCCGTTTTATATGAATCTTAACTTTTCTATCTCCAAATATCTATTCCCTTGCTGCCTGCTCCCAAGGAATACATAAATGAATATTTAGCTTTATGTTAAGGGTAGTATATTAAAATATCAACTTCTGAATTGCTCAGGGTAATGCTATTTGTTATACAAATAAGACTCTTAACTTCAGAAGCTAAATATAGTAGAGATTTAAATTTTAATCATTTAACAAATAGAAGGTGCTTCTGAACTTCTGTTTCATCCTATGCATTAACCCATTTGTGGCTCTTCTTAATCTTTTACTTCACAAGCACCATTGTAGGCATGGAGAAGGCTCTGATTCTTAAGAGCCTGGTCTTGGAATGGTCACTTGTCTATGTTTGGTTGCCTAGAACTGACCACAGTGCCTCTCTTGATGCAAAGATTGCTTCTTAGCAATATCTTTACTATGGCAGAGGACAAGATGAGTTGTGGTAGATGTCTAGTGGTTTCTGTGGTATTCTAAATTTGAACTCCTTTCCTGCCCCTTCACAAGGATTTTGTGACTGGAACTATCATGCTGGAAATAAAAATGTAACAAAACTACAAAGCATCTCCATTCTTGGTGGCATTCCATAGTAAGGTGGATGTTCATAGCCTCTAGTGTATTTGGACAGTAACAAATGTCAGGGATCATATACATAATGCTTTGACATTATGCTCATCACCTTCCCATTAGTTTAAACATTTTAAGGTCTTATTTTATTTGGTATGTATTTTGACTGCATGTGTACCATTTACATGCTTTATGCTCAGGAAGGTCAGAAGAGGGCATCAGATACTATACAATGGGAGGTAAGGGTATTTGTAAACCATCTTGTGGTTGTAGGAACCAAAGTTAGGTCCTATCCAAGAGCAACAAGTGCTGTAATCCTTTGAATCATCTCCCCAACCCCAGTTTTGATTATCATAATAGGTACTTGAGATAATTTCTTATAAAGAAACATTATGACTCACAAAGTTCCAGACTCTAGATCACAGTGCATTGGCTGCATTGCTTTGGTGAGGTGCTATAACATGGTGGAAACCTGTGACAGAGCAAACTCACTTCCATCATGAGCCAGAATGCATGAGAGATGTACACTGGATCTCTCTCTCTCTTTTGGTTTTGTTTTTTTGTTTTGTTTTGTTTTGTTTTGTTTTGATTTTTTTGAAACAGGGTTTCTCTGTGTAGCCCTGGCTGTCCTGGAACTCACTTTGTAGACAAGGCTCAGAAATCCGCCTGCCTCTGCCTCCCAAGTGCTGGAACTAAAGGTGTGCACCACCACTGCCTGGCGGATCCTACTATCTCTTAAGACCTTCTGGTAGGCTCCACTTTTAATGGTTCTACCAACTTCTGATGGATCCTGTCTGAGGATTAAACTTTTATCACATGGGTCTCTGCATAGCATGTAAGAACCATACTATAGCAGCTAAAAACCAAAGGATTTAATTTAACATGATTAAGAACTGGAAGACATCTTGAGGACTTTGGTTTGTGGTTCTAATGAATCATTGGCGAAATTATTTAATTTAAAAATGAGCAGGCAATTGATTATTATTAATGTTCAATAAATAGTCTACAGCATAAAAGCCTTATTACATATGAAAAGCTTAAATCTGGCTTGGAAGGGGCATGTAACAAACTGAAAAAAGCCCATGAAAGTCTGTCAGTACTGGCTATGTTGGGAATTCAACCAGATTATTTCAAATTTAGGACTTGAATCTATGATTCTAGATGTCAAAGATGAGTTCTCCAGGAGGCAGTTCACCTGTGAAGAAAGGAAGCAGGCAAAACCCAGCAAATTCCAAAAAGTGAATCAAAACACAACAATCAGAGAAGGAACCTAGGGTGCTGTTGCAATGACAACTACCAAAATTCTCATTCTCTGGGCAGCTCAAAGAGGAATTTAGCAATTTACAGTTGTTCATGTATATGAAACTTCCTCCTGTAAACTTACACAAAATACCAGACAGTTATATTGTAGAACCATTAGCAATGCATTACCAGTTTTCAAGTAATGAATACATGAAAATATCATTAAGAGGGTTCTGCAGCCCTGGAAGACTGTGAACTTAGCTTTAGACTTGGTTTAAGAAACCTACTACAAGAGCTATTTTACCATGGCAGCTAGAGAGACCCCTGAGAAGGGAAGCTTAAGTGATCTTAGAGGATCATAGAGGAAGGTGCAATTTGCACATTGGGGGTTTTATTGGTGTCTGAGATCTTTGCATCTATATACTTTAGTGGGCTCAGAGCTGTCAACAGCTAATTCACTAGATGTCTCCCCCAATCGGTATGCTCTGTTATCTTAATGGAAGCTTTTTAGGGCATAATTCAGAAAGGGGGTGGGGAAGCACCATCTTGACAGTAGTGTCTCTGAAAGTGAAAGGTTAAGAGGTGATATTTATAAAGTTTAGAATCATGAACATTTTAATGGAGATGGCTTTCAGTATGAGAATGTAATTAACAAAGTTTGTATATAGAAGCTCAAGGTTTATAAACACAGAGGCTAGAGGCTTAGCAAGTCATAATAGTGGAGCCGTGAAGAAAGTATTCAGCTGTTCTGAGAAAGGAATTGCTTCTTCACACAAAGAGAAGAATCAGTATTGTTTTGAGAAGGGAATCCTTTTCAGGAGAAGTCATATGGAATGAAGGTGGGCCTGACTTCTTCATGTAGTTAAGCCATATGGATGCAAGTGTTCTGGGTTCTCCTATTTCAATAAGTTATATTTTTCCCTTTATGCTTTACACATCATTAGTTTTGTTGAACTCAACATGACAAACTTTAGTTGCATCATTTTCTTCAAATGATATACTTTAGTGTTATGTCTGAACGAAACTCTTCATGTGTCTATATACCATATTATCTGTATTATCCATCTGTCTGTTAATGGACACTTGGGTTAATTCCCTAATGTGGTCATTGTATCTTCAGATCCTTAGTATGATGCTGTCCTAACTGTGAGGCACCTGCTGACTGCTCCTTTTAAAGGAATTCCCTTTCATTTGCTTCCATCCCACTCTAGTGTTTCTGATCTCCCTTCTTGTTTTACTTTCTTTGGTGGAACTTGGAAAGCTTCATGTGTTATGTATGCATCATGTTCTATGCTTGTCTTAAAGCTACTTTCCTTAAGAGTTAATTCTACTAGAGTACAAGTACCACAATAGCCAATCTGTGGTTCATTGAAATGTGTTCTTTATTTTATAGACACCAATCTAGATACTTTTCCCACTCCTACTCAAAAATGTCTTGAGTTAATGAAATTTTATCGTGTTTTGACTATCTAAACCTGACCTGAACAAGAGCAACAGTAGATATGCTTAAGTTGATGGAGGAAAGTTCAGGTGGCCTCAACCATACACAAAGAACTGCAGGCAACTAAATAATGCTCAGAGTAGAAGAAATAATTTTACCTAGGGAAGAGCACACCACTTGATTAGCCAATGGCCAATGACTGACAAAGTTGTTTTTATGTATTTAGAAATATGCATGTAATAGCAATTCATGAAAATGAGGTCATAAATTTGAAAGGGAGCAAGGCAGGGGTATATGGGAACATTTGGAGGCTGGAAAGTGGTAGAAGGATGATGTAATCACCATTTCCAAAAATAAAAATAATTTTAAAAAATTAAAAATTATAGAGTAAGTATATATGTGTCTGTATATATGCATGTATGCATATAGATAGATACACATTTTTTTTTTTTAAAACAGGTTATCAGGTCACCACATGGGAGAGACTTTGAGGATCCCTTTGAAAGGTGTGAGGAATATTTGAGCCCAAGGACATGTAGCAAGCCCCAGCATTCTGCAAGGACCTTACTAGTCCATTCAGCACCTTCAACAACACCAAAGCATTGTGCAAGCCCTGTGCTAAATAGAGCCTCTCTCAGGGAAAGGTAAGTGTAGTTTCTGTTTTCCCCCATCTTTTCTTTTTGATCATGAGTTCAAACCCAGCCTGGACTATACCTGTCACTTCTTTTGAATATTCAGCACTAGAAACAAAACAGCATATTCATATGAAGAGATTATTTATAAAATTAAATTTTGAGACTTACTTAAAATTTTTATTTCAAATATATTATATATTGTATTAGTATTTCTCTGTAGCATAATTCACTTGAAGTGAACTTGTTAGCCACATCTGGCTCTTTATTTCTAATTAGTTAATGTAATTTATTAAAGGTGAAAATCTGAATGTGTGATAGGTTGTCTTAGTAGGCCCCCTCGTGAGTTATTATAATTGGTTTGCCTTTAGGTATACAAATAGTCTACACTGAATTTTCTGATTAGTCTCAATGGTAAAACACACATTGTTGTGTGGTATCTGGCTTCTCATTTACCTCCTGCCAGCAACCAAGAAGAATCTAAATCATGGGAAGAGTTAAGCTCTCTCTCTAAGAATGTTTGTGCTCCAAATCAGAAGGCATGGGAAAAAATAACCACCGTTTTACATACAACTATTTTTTCCCATTAAAAAAAAAAAAAAACCTAGGCTCTTTTTTTTCCCACAAAAGATAACAATTTTAACACCTTGACTCTCACATCCCATGTTTATATATGGTATAAAAAACTAGCCACTCAATTCTTAAAACATTAAGTTTGTTCATTAACAAATATTTAACTAGCTGTAGAAACTCTATTAATAGTTCAGCTGAACACAGCTACTTTGAGCAAGATTATGGCTGCTGTAGTAAAACATCCTGCTCTGAACAGATAAGTTTATCTGTTTCTTCATTAGCTTTGTAAGCATTTGGACTTGGGGAGGGCAAAGGGAAAGGAAGGTAATGTGAGTATGTGTGTGATACTGGCCACTTGATACTGACATACAGAATATTTTAAATTTAATTTAAATTTGATTTTTTTGAGAATTTCTTGCTTGAGTGCTCTATTTACACCATTTCCCTATCCTCCCTCCTTTCATGTCCCTCTTTTAAGTAAATATTTCATCTTAAATTGGGGTTTCCCCACCTTTGATCATTCAGTTCCCAGATGAAAGACACACAGCTTTTATATTTAAATAAACCTTAGTTAATAATAAATCTGGACAGATATCTACCCTCTTAAGGTATCAGATTCTAGTTCCTCATCAATAACCCTGTACTGGCTAGTTTTGTGTCAACTTGACACAGGCTGGAGTTATCACAGAGAAAGGAGCTTCAGCTGGGGAAATGCCTCCATGAGATCCAGCTGTGGGGCATTTTCTCAATTAGTGATCAAGGGGGAAGGGCCCCTTGTGGGTGGTACCATCTCTGGGCTGGTAGTCTTGGATTTTATAAGAAAGCAAGCTGAGCAAGCCAGGGGAAGCAAGCCAGTAAAGAACATCCCTCCATGGCCTCTGCATCAGCTCCAGATTCCTGACCTGCTTGAGTTCCAGTCCTGACTTCCTTTGGTGGTGAACAGCAATGTGGAAGTGTAAGATGAATAAACCCTTTCCTCCCCAACTTGTTTCTTGGTCATTATGTTTGTGCAGGAATAGAAACCCTGTCTAAGACAAATCCCAAGTTATAACTAGGCATATTCCATCTGGGCCGCTCTTAACTCCAATTGGCCAGCCCTCATGGCTATGTTTTCATGACTCTCCCAACCCATAGCATCTTTTTCCCTTTCCATCTTCCTCCTCCCCTCACCCACTCCTTGTAGTCCCTTCCTTAGGTCCCAAGCCTGGAACTAAGACTCTGCCTCTCCTCTTCTGTCTAGCTGTAGGTTGTAGGCATCATTATTCTCCAATCAGGGATAACTTGGGGGGCAAGGTTACATAGTATCACTTGGGTCTACTTGTGGATTCTCTCATTCCTGGGGGCAACCAGGCCTAGGGGGCCAGTATTTAGCATTTCAGTACATAGTAAGAGAGTAAACATCAACAACTAACTTTTCCCATGTCTCCCCTCTCCCACTTAAATTCATAACCTCTTTTATAATCATTATTGTTACACATTGCATGTATATATATATATATATATATATATATATATATATATACCTACTAAATGTACTTTGTGTTGCTCATATGTACATGTGCTTGGGCTAAACACTTAAGACTATATAACTTATAGGTTATATAAGTTATCTGGAGATGTCTGATTCTTCTTCCTGTTTGTGGCCACTGAGGTCCTGTAGCTCTTCATGTAGGGTTGGGGCCTTGGGAAACTTTTCTAATCCACATCAGTATGTCACCTGGTGCTGTCATTATATAGATCTTGTTTATGCAACCATATTGTTGAGAGCTCATGGGTGCCTCCTCCCTTTCATGGCTACAAGACACTATTTTGCATTAGGCATACTGATCCTCTGACTTGTAAGATCTTTCCACTGCTCTTCTTTCATATTCCCTGAACCTTAAGTGTAAGATTATGTTGTACATGGACCAATTAGAGCTGGACACTTTGCCATCACTTTTCAGTAGTTTGACTAGTTGTGGAGTGAAATACAGAATTTTGATTGATGCCATTTCTAGTTCATTAGAATCATGCCTAGAGATTGGCATTGGGATAAAGTAGTGCTCTCATATGGTGTGTGCAAACACATGCATACACAAGCACATATTTTCTCACTTTAGAAGTTTATTAGAAAGTCTTGAAGGGAGGGTTTCTGAAGAAGTCTGATGACTTGAATCTCACTATCTTTGCTTGATTTCTGCATTTGCTTAGATGTTCAGATACAGTGAATAAATGTCTTAAATGTTACTGTGGTTTTGTTCTGATACTTGTCGTGTGTATAGGTTTTCAAGAATGCTTTTACATATTGTAAATATTTGTAAATATTGTTTTGTGGTCTTTCATCTTTTTAAATGTATTTTGTACAATTTTCAATTCTACATATACTGCAATAGCACAGGATCTTGAGAAGTTATTTTATCTGTATATACAATTTTGAATATCTGTGAATTCTTTATGGAGTATAGTTAGAATTAACTTTTCAGCTATATTTCAGTGGGAGAAATAACTTGAGTAAATATTACTACTTGCATTCTCTTTCACCCTGCCTCAAGTTTTATGAGACCTCATTACACTCAGTCACCCCAGGTGACCTGAAAATTGTTATGTAGATCGACTTGGCTCATCCTCCTGTGTCTACCTCAGGAGGTTTAGGACACTTATTTCCTGATGAATAAATGTGCGTAAGCTTTTTGCCAAAACAAAGTGAGTGTCTTTAATATTCAACGTTGATTAGATGATTGGATGAAAGTAAGGCACATTGAAAATAAATTGCAAATGAATTTGAACTCACCAAGATGAGTTAAAATTTTATTAATGTACTGTTTATGGTAAGCGTGATAGTTTTTTCCTACCGATGTATAACAGCTCTATTTCAATGCATTTAATAAAGAAGGGCATTCTTCTAGTGTTCAGCTCATATTATTAGAGGCTCAAACGTTTTATTCTTTTCAGGACTCTAGCCCTCTTTAAATAAATGGTAGTCTTGGGTTTGGTTTTTCTAGATCATTAGTGATATATTTGCAGGTGTTTACAGAATCCATTGAAGTAATGAAACAGTATAAATTGCTGTTAAACATATATTATATATCCCAGTAAAAATTGGAATTTTGTCTAGGATTTGTATGTCAGCAACACATCTGCAGAAGCTTTTATTTATAGTATTAATTAAAATTATATTTTCTCTAAGGTTGAAATAAGATGGTGACCCTTTGATCATGTTTTCTTAATAAACAGATTAAAAAAACTTTATCAGTTTTAGCCAATGAATTCTTATTTTAGTGAAGGTGCTGTTTTCTTTTTACCCATTTTAAAAAATATATCCAGAAAAATCCCATGCCATAAAATGGTTTCAATTTTGAGTATAAGTATTTCAGAAGCATATTTTTAAGTATAAATATTAATATTATAACTCCAGATTTGTTTTATACTTTACATTGTTACTAAAATAATGCTTGAATATTAGCATACCTAATTAAAAAAGGAATTGGTACCCTTTTAAATCATGCACAAGTTGTTTTCATTGTGAATCATATTAAAACTTCTGAGGCAAGCATTTCTTATACCATAGCACAGACTAGTGGACCTATTCATAGTGTCTTTGGGGAGGCCCTGGAATTGCACATTTGCAGCTCATATTTACACAATGGTCTTCATCTACTGAAATAATTGTTCTGCCAATCCACTTGCATAGGTGCACCTAATCTTCCTTTTATCTATGTGACAGATTAAATTTGGGATTATTTATTAAAGTGATTGTCGATTTATGTCTCTAAAGTAGATTCTTTAAGACATTCACTTATTTCACGATCTGTACTTTGTGTAATAATGTAATATTCTAATTGTGTTAGAACAAGCTGAGAATGAAAAAGGGCCAAATTTAAGTAATATATTAACATACTTCCCATTTCTTTATAGAGGAGTTAACAATATCACTTCAAATATATGCTGTAATTAAGGAGTCTGGAAATTTTCATGATGACCTGAATAAAATAAAATACTTTAATTATATGAATGTCAATTTTGAATTAAAGAAGAGCAGAATGAAAAGAAGTAGATGCTTTCTTTCTTCTCTGACATTTTAAATCCCAATATGCACACTCTAATTAAAGTCATACTCTTCTCATCTATATTTTATTATTTCACTTTTAAAAGTACGATTCTCATAGTGGATAGACAGGTGACATCACCTTTGTTAAGAAGGGGTCATTTTATTTGTATTTCAAAGGAATGGAAATGTGAGTAGATTTGAAATAGTATTTTCATCTCTTATATATAAGAAATCACTTATAAAGCTTATGTGTTGAATGTAGCTTCCTGTTTTTTCCACAAAATTTCAAAGTATATTAAAATTTAAACAATAAATGCTAATTTTAAAGACATTGTACATGGAATTATTGTTCTAATGTGAAGGTTTACATGTTTATTTAGAAATAAGTGCTAAAGAGTATTGTGCCAAATTCTTAAAGTGATCAGATATGTAGGGAGAGCTCTCAGCTACATGTCAAAATTAATAAGACTATTTTTAGACATTATAGAAAATTAATAGTGTAGCTGAGAAAAAGTATCTGATTATGTTCTTTCTCCTCATACTTGGCCAAAGGAAAAATTAAGCTCATAAAGTTGGGGGGAATTTTGTTTCTTCCTGTTTTTAACAGTTTGTCTTTCTCTCTCTCACTCTCTTTCTTTCTTTTTGTACCCACAGATTCCACTCTGATTGGTGTTCACCTCCAAACTGTGATGAGATCCATGACCGGGTAAAAGATGTCTTGAAATCACATCAAGCTCATGCAAGACATTTATGTGTTAGTTTCTAAAATTTTCTCTTTATTGAAGACATTTTAATAGGCTCCCCAAACCAGCTAAGGTGCTTACAGGTTGTAATTCTTAGTTACAGAGGAGGAAAATGCATTCTCTGAAGGAGTCCCCAGGTTTCCTATGAACAACATAGTTTGCTTGGCCATAATCCTATAAAATGCCTTCTGTTTATATTTTTATGTATTTTATTAATTTATTTATATATTGTGTGTGTATGTGAACATGTACATATGTGCTATGATACATGTGCAGGTCAGTGAGTCACGTTGCTGGAATCAGGTTATCAGTTCTCTCCTTGTACCTTGTGTCTTTTGGGGATCAAAATCAGGTCATCAAGGCTGGAAGCGAGAGCCTTCACTGGCTGAGCTGTCTTGGGTCCTAGGGTTTTGTTGTTTTTTTTTCTTTTAACATTAGATATTTATCATTTGTCAAAGACTATAAGCATTTCTAGTCATAATCTCATAAAAGTCACTATACAATTACTTCATAATAATCATTTCTAGGCTTTCATAATATGGGAACTCTTTGTTTAGTGCATTTTCTGAAGGTGCATTTGATTCTATAGGTATGTGTGAGGTAGGAGATGTGTGGGGGGCCTCTTTTGAAGTCAGTTGTCAGGCTAATTTACGTATTAATAAATATACAAAAGAAAAAAGAGCAGGTCAGATTTATTTTATGTAAGAGCTGTATATAACATTTTCTGAGATAAAGTAAATGCAGTTATATTCTTGGTAGAGGAGTCATAATAGTATGATATTTTTGTATTAGGTTTTTAAATTTCATTTATTAATTTTAAAACAATTGCTTGTCATAGTTTGTATCTTCTAAGTCATATTAGTCTTTTACACAAAGAAAAATCTAGCATCTTAATGGTTTGTTTAAATTGAAATTTATAACTTGTTTCCCTTTTTACTATTTTAATTATTCTATTTTCAAAACTATTGTTATTACTTGGAGCATTGCTCCAACATAGATACATGGCAAATTATTTCTTTGATGACCTTTCTAATAGCATTGAGGCTTGAAAGCACTGAACTTTTTGTATGTTTACTATCACATATTTTATTTCCCTATAGATAAAGTTGTTGTTCCTAAAATAACAATTATCCGCTTTAGGCTCATATATTCTCATTTATATATCAGCAGTGAGAAATTGAGATTTTTAAATTGAAATCCATAGAAGTTCCAGCAATATCAAGCTGAAGTGCTTAGATAAAATCTTAGCAAAATCTATGTGGGCTGTGTATGGTGTTAAGGGGCAAACACAGATGAAAGAGGAATAGTAAAAAGAGCAGTGTGTCAGGCTGACAGAGGGAGGGATTGGTATTTGAGACTTCGATGACCTCTAGATCCCATTATGCCACGATTTAGCTTCTTTTCAGTGCTAAGAATGAGAAGCAGAGTCCTGAGCATGTTAGGCAGCTCTTCTGCCACTGCGCTATATACCCAGATCATTTGATGTTCTCTTTTTAGTTTTTTTTTTGTTTTTTGTTTTTTGTTTTTCGAGACAGGGTTTCTCTGTGTAGCACTGGCTATTCTGGAACTCACTCTGTAGACCAGGCTGGCCTCGAACTCAGAAATCCACCTGCCTCTGCCTCCCAAGTGCTGGGACTAAAGGCATATGCCACCACTGCCCGGCAATGTTATCTTTTTTTAAAAAAATATTTTTATTTTATATGTAAGAATATTTCACTTGAATGTATTTATTTATGTTATATGTATGCCTGGTGCCCACAGATAGCAGAAATGGACACTGAATACCCTGGAACTAGAACTACAGATGGTTGTAAGTTACAGTTTGGGTGCTGGGAACTGAACTAGGCCCCACTGTGAGAGAAGCAAGTGTTTTTTAACTGTTGAGCCATGTCTCTAGCTACTTTTTGATGTCTTAATCAAAACTCCAGCTTACTTTTAAAAGCCAAATATTGGCAAGCAGATTCTAAAAGACACATAGAAAAGCAAAAGAACTTCTAAAATGAAAAGAAGGATTAATGGCTCAGCAAGTAAAGGTGCTTGCTGCCAAACCTGACAACCAGAGTGCAATCCCTGGGAACTCACATAGCTGAAAACTACTGAAACATAGCTGAGGGGAAGAAACTACTAAGAGTTGTCCTGTGAACTCCATCACATTTGTACTCATACACACATGTACACACAGATGCAATAAATAAATCATATAATGAAAAATATTTTTAAAGAATCTCCTACATGTATACAATGAAATATGATCATGCCTATCTTTTATTTCCATCTCTATCTCCCCCCACATGCATCTAATACAACTCCTTCCATCCTCATTTCTACTCCTAAAAACAAAAACAAGAAACCCTACTAAGTCCACATATATGTGTACTGTGCACAGGAGCATAGGAAACCTACCAATGGCTACATCTTCAGAAAACAATGATTCTCCCTTTCCCAACAATTATTCACTGTCTCTGGATAGTATTTACTGTACTCTAACAGGAACAAAGCTGGAAAGCTCTCCAACCAGCCATGACAGTTGAGGACAGTATAGCATTCTTTAAGCTGCAGACCTATCAAATGAATAGAATGGACTAGAGACTCCACAGATTGACCTACATAACTTCTATAGCTGACACTCAAGAAAGGTGCAAAGTCAATTAAATGGAGTCTCTGGGAGCCTTTGTCTCTCTCCCCAGTGTTGAGGTTACAATTGTACTACCCCTCCTGGTATTGCTTACCTTGGTGCTAAGGGGTTACACTTGGGTCCTCTGGCTTTCAAGGCAGACACTTCATTGACTCAACTGTCTACACAGTTAACACTTTGTATTATGGTCTTGTGAACAAATTTTTCTGTATGAAAGCAAACCAAAAACCTAGCAGCAACAATGACAAAAAAAATCCTCTTGGTCCACAACAGATCAAGAAATATTATGTATTACAAGACCTAAAGGAAAACACAGAAGAAAACATGGATAATTTAAATTTGGTGAGGAATTTTTTTGACATGCCACATCCAGTACCAGACAAAACCAAATTAAATTGGATCTTATAAAATGTATATGTTTTCCTTATGAAAGTCACTGGTAGAAGAATGGAAAGCCTTAGTCTGGGTGAAAATACTTTCAATGTGAGGTTGAGAGGCAGAGTAGGGACTAGCCAAAGTTCACATCACAAGAGATTATCATGTTCTCTTCAGTGTCATGTGATGCGAAGGTTTCTTCTCTGCGATGTTGTCACTGTTGTCTAACTTGAGAAAACATAAGACAAATCTGAGCTGAAAGGCATCCTTAAAGCATGCAAGCAATGGGCTAGAGATGGCTCAGCAGTTAAAGGTTAGGCTCACAAGCAAAACTATAAAATATACACTCATCCAAATTACCAAGTAATTGGTCACAGATTAGAGAAGACAGAACTGATGAATGATCCTACATGGTATTCTGTTCTAAGCCCTTTAACAGCAAGAGGCTATTGTTGAGAAGACCAGAAATCCAAATACAGTGGGCAGCTAATGTACTGTATTGATAAGCGTTAGTTGTAAGTGGCCCTCAATGAAAGGGGTATTTCTGTGTATCATTCTGTACCATCTTTGTAAGTTTTAAAATTACAATTGTCTTCCAAATTTTAAACGGTAAAACATTGAGTTTCATTTTATCCCTCTCAGTTTTAATAAGTTGCTGGGATTCCAGATTTCCTTCCCCTTACAGGCCCTGTGTGTAGTTTTTGTTGGCTCAGAATGGAACATACTTCCTTCTACATGGGCAGGATTTCTGCTTTAGTGCCTTCTCTCACTCTGCAGTTTCCAGTGCTCATCATGGAGGGTACAGTAAGCTTAGCTTTGCACCCATGGAGTCTCACTGGAACTTGATTCTTAGGTCTTTAATTTTGTTTTTCTTACACAGAGGATTACCAAACCCCTACTAATTTCACTGTCCTCCATCAGTGGACCTATCAAACAAAGCGTAGATTCTTGGTATCTGCTCTGTGCTCAAAATCCGCAGATGATCCAAGGAGAAAGCCAGGTGGTCTATTAGCTCATCTCTTTGGTTATCTTTTCTGGAGCTTGTCACTGTAATTATAGTTATTTGAGCAATGTTTTGGTGCTTTTAAATAGCAGAAGAATTAATATCATTATTCTACTCTATCCTATTCAGAAGTAGGAGACTTTTAGTCTACTTCTTAAAATTAACTTAGTTTTGTATTTGCTTCTGGTTTGACTTTCTGGGATATAAGTATGCTGCTCATACCAGGCACTAATTTCAATACAGTCCAGCAGCAGATGGAGCACAAACTAGTAATTACCCAACATTTTCTGCCTGTGTTCATTCATATAGCATCCCCTCCCTGAGTAGCTGTGTGCTCTTCACAGCACTGTGCAAAGCTTAGAGGCTCTTATAAAAATCAAATTTTCTCCCTGTAAGAAGCATATACAATGTTTTTAATAAACCACTGAATGAATATGAAACAGTAGAAAAGAAAACAGTGTGCTACAGCATGCAATTAAGTAAGTGAATACAAGGTATAAGCATGACTTATTTTTTCAGAGAAAATGTGAAATTGGCATATAGCAACAGTAACATTTATTAGAGGTTAGGCCCGTGTACACATTAGTCTATTTTTTCCTTAGAATAATCTTGTAAATTAAGTATTATTATGTAATAAGTAATATTTCAAAGACGAGAAAGCTGACATTCAGAAAGGCTGTGAGATAAGGTTTCACAGCCACTGCAGATGTTTGTAACCAGGATTTGAGTCCAGGTAACATCCTTGACCTTAGCTGCTCCACTCTACAGTGATGAATACTAAGTACATCCTGATACACATAAGCCCAGAGATATGGTCAAGCTTAAGGATGTAAGAGCCATAGTTGAGTACATATTCCAAAATAGGTCAGTGTAAGTGGACACCCCAGACATGGTTACTGGCATGCATGGCATATCAGTACTTTTTTTGTAAGAAAATTAATTTTGTAATAGTGAGTGGGAATTCTTGGTTTAGGACAAGAATGAGAGTTTGTAATGAGACTTATCAAAGTTGTGTGATGGAGGAGAGGAATCAGTCCAAGAGGGTGTGTGATTTGCCAGGAAATATTGTAGTTTAGATTTGATAGTTTGACAGTGAAATCTATGTCTAGTTAGAATTTTTTGAATTGCCATTTTATGCCAGAGACAAAACTAAGTGACATTTTTCCTTTTTTTTAATTAGATATTTTCTTCATTTACACTTCAAATGCTACCCTGAAAGTCCCCTATGTCCTTTCCCCGCCCTGATCCCCAACCCACCCACTCCTGCTTCCTGGCCCTGGCATTCCCCTGTACTGGGGCATATGGTCTTCACAAGACCAAGGGCCTCTCCTCCCATTGATGGCTGAGTAGGCCATCCTCTGCTACATATGCAACTAGAGACACAGCTCTCGGGGGGACTGGTTCATATCGTTGTTCCTCCTATAGGGATGCAGACCCCTTTAGTTCCTTGGGTGCTTTCTATAGCTCCTTCATTAGGGGCCCTGTGTTCCATTCAATAGATGACTGTGAGCATCCACTTCTGTATTTGCCAGGCACTGGCATACCCTCACAAGAGATAGCTATATCAGGGTCCTGTCAGCAAAATCTTTCTGGCATATGCAATAGTGTCTGGGTTTGGTGGTTGTATATGGGATGGACCCCCCCAGGTGAGGCAGTCTCTAGATGGTCCTTCCTTCAGTCTCAGCTCTGAACTTTGTCTTTGAAACTCCTTTCATGGGTATTTTGTTCTCCATTCTAAGAAGGAACAAAGTATCCACACTTTTGTCTTCCTTTTTCCTAAGTGACATTTTATGCAGGGTTTGGAATAGACATTTGTGAAATATATTTGTATAATTTTCTCTTAGGTATTGCAAGTGTTTATATATTTAGAATATACAACAAGCTTAGAAGGATAGCTATATCATAAGCCTTTAATAAATCTTGATCTTTAAAATCATGTACCTCCTAACTGGTCTGGGCTTCCAGGACTCTATAAGCTCACAGACCCTCTAGAGTCCAAGCATTGTGAAGAAGTGGAATGGTTCCCCAGGCAGACCAAACACTGCCATTACCTCTGCATTCTCCTCCAGCACCCCTGCCCTCTCCCTGACACACCCAGATATGACCTGAAGTAAATGCTAAAACAGATGAACCCAGAGCTAGATAGTTGGCTCAGTGACTGTACTTGTTGATCTTAAAGGTGGTCTGGATTTAGTTCCTGGAACCCACATCATGCCTCACAACCATTTGTAACTCTGGCGGAATCCAACACCCTCGTTCAACCTCCAAGGGCATCAGGCACTCATAGCATACATACATACTCTTATAATCAAGATACATTTTTAAATGAGAGAGACAGAAAGCCAAAGTAAAGGACAAATTAGCAGAAGATCCACAAAATTTTCTGCTGAAACTGAGCCTCCAAAGTAGGAGCTAAGGCCCTGCAGAGGAGAGAGAGAAGATCCCCGAAGGGGCAAAATAGGAAAAAAACAACCTTTCAAACACAGAGATGCCAAAACAGAGAAGGTACAGATTGCTGGGGAGCTGCAGATGCCAAGGGGAAGGTATAGATTTCATACCTGAACTTATGCACAATGAAGACTGAAATACCATTTACAAAGTTATCTAAAGATACAGAATTTGGGTTTTTAAAGCGTTTAGCACACAGAACATTTCATTGTTTGGAGAAAATGGTGCATGTGTCACTAAAAGTAGCTCCTGAGCCTGCCCAATGTAGGGGAAAATGCCTTTCTCTGGCTATTTTTGAAAACTCACAGAAGGGACTCCATTGTTACATACATGGCCACTAACGTACAGAATGCCTTGTTATGTGGGAAAGCCCAAATTCATTTTTATTTTCTCTTCCTCTTTTACCATCAACATAGATTTAAGTCTCTTAAAAACATTGCACTGTTTGAACCTGACCCCCAAAGCACTCTGGGCTTTTCAGTGGCATCATATGTGTTTCCTGAGGTACTTTATTTTTGTTTATTTTCAGTGGCACTTTATTTGGAGTTTTTAGTCATCACAGTGTTAGACCGTGGGCTTACCCCTTTATGATGATGATCACTAGCTGTCCAGAACACACAGTGTGAAGACAATGTATGTTTTAAAGCCCCACCCCTACCTCTCTGAGTTAGAAACGTAAGAAGCTCAAGTGTACTTTAAGTTCTTAGGCCTGCTTGCTCAGTCATACCTAGTACCTAGCTCCTCAGTTGTCTTCCTTATGAGCTACCTAGATGAAATCGCATGATTTGAAGGGATATAAAAGATATTTCCCCCCTTTTTTTGGTGTGTGGAGGGACAGATTTCACTAAAGGGTTCTCTAGAACTACTCCTGCCATTCTGTCCATAGCATCTATATTTCATTTACTTTAAATTCCTCATAATGAAGCTATTTTCAGGTTTTCCGTGTTTTGTTTTGTTCATTGATGTTTAGCCTGGAGATAAGTCTGTGCATATGCCTGGTGCCCTTGGATGCCAGAAGTGGGCATTGGATCCGATGGAATGGAATTAGAGACAGTTATGAACCACTGTGTAGGTGGTGGGGATCAAACCTGAATCCTCTAGAAGAGCAGCAGGTGTTCTTTAACTGCCAGACTTCCTCTTTAGAGACATCACATTGTCTCTAAAATAATGTCCTCTCTCTTTTAATGCTCTTTCACCTCAAGGAGTGATCACTATGCCCAGGGTTGTCCTCTCTCCTATTAAAGCTTATTCCTGAAAAGTCATTTTGTGCAAGCTATTCCCACAACCAACCAACCTCTGTCTTCTCTCACACTTCTAACAGACCAGATTTTGCCTATTAACACCCCCAGACTTGACTAATGAGTTTTCTTTCTCTGTGTGTGACTTTTTGATACGGACTTATTTAGTGAGATATTGTTTGTCTTTCAACTATTGATTCTATTAATGCTCCAATGAACTCAACTCTGACCAGGATAGGAACCTCTTCAGGTTGTTTAAGTCTTTTATCATTGACCTAAAAAGCTCATCTGGACCATTTCCTTACTTATTTCTCAAGGGCCCAACAGATGGTTGGAACTGTGGTATGCATCTAGGTCCTCACTAATTTTGTTATTAAAATATTCTCAGTACTAAATACCAAGCTATCACCAAAGATGAAATTGTTGAGAATAATTCGTTTCCTTATACATGCTGCCAGACTTGTCTCTAAAATAATGTCCTCTCTCTTTTAATGCTCTCTCACCTCAAGGAGTGATCATGATGTCCAGGGTTGCTCTCTCCCCTATTAGAGCTTAACTGTTTTTTCATCCTCCACTTTCCCACAATTTTGATTGTCTATATTTTTCAGAGTATGTTCTATAAGATCCTTAAACAGTCTCCCTTATAATCCTCATGTAGGGTGTTGAGTGTAAATATTAGGTTAACAACTGATTTTTATTTAGGTGTCTTCTCCGGTAATTTTATTTGCCTGAAGTGTTTTAACAGATTGCTATAGATGGACTCATTGGGCCAGTGTTTGTGAATTTTGGTATTTTATCTGTAGCTTTTATGCCATTAGTTTAGGTGCATATAAAATTCCTAGGGTACTATTTGCTAAAGATATTTTGACCTCCTTGTAATTTTTTTTATAGCAGGTGTTCAGAAGGGAGGGGGGGGAGTGTTTGAAGCTTATTAATCATATTCAGATATTGTACTATTTCTTTATCGAGGACTGTTTTATGGTTTCATTATATATTTTAAAATTTTATGAACATGTTTATAATTCTTTGTAATTTTTTCTGTTTCCTGGCCTTTGAGTTCTTTTTCAGGAACTTACTTCTGTGACATATGTTGGGTCTAATTTTCACAGATGCTGCTTAGTTTTTGCCAACTTAACAAAAATCTAGACTTATCTGGGAAGGGGGAATCTCAACAGAGGCAGTGCCTCCATCAGATTGGCCTGGACATGTCTTGTGAGGCATTTTCTTGATGGTTGATGTAGGAAGGCCCAGCCAAATGTGGGCATGTGAGCTCCTTCCTTGGCTTCCATCAATGATAGACTATAACGTGGACACCAAATAAACACTTTCTTCCCCAAGTTGTTTTTAGTCAGTGTTTTATCACAGCAAAAAAGGGAGCAAACTGGGCACAAAATGATACCAGAGAATGGGATTTTGCTGTAATGGATATGACCATGTGGTGCTTTTACCTTGGAATGTTCTGTGGGAGGAAGGTAGAGGAGGATTTTGAAGAGTTGGACTCAAAAATCCAGTCAGTGCTTCAAGCATAGTGAGCTGTTCCGGCAACTTGGAAGATAATGCAGAGGGAACTGAAGGCCTGGTTGGTGATCTTTAAGAGAATTTTTGGGGCTTTTCATGAGATATTTTTGACCATGAATCTGAGGAACTAAAAATCATTGTTCCACTGGGACAATTGATGCTACTTAGCTTGGGCTAAAAAAAAAATAATAATAATCAATTGTGACTATTTAATAAGGGAACAGTATCATTGATGTCAAATTTCTAGGAAGTTTTCCCCAGAATTCAGCACACAGAACTTGTGGTCCAGACCAGCTTTAGGATGAATCTGGGGCTGACAGCTGAACATGGCTTGTAATTTGTAAAAGTCTCCCATCTGCTACTGGATTTGAAGGCATGAAGGGATCTGGGATTGCAGCTGAGGCTTGACACCCTTGGCAGGGTCAGGGTCCCTGCTTGAGAGGCCATCAGGCCATCAGTGAAGATGCAGCACAGCTACAGTGCAGACCTCGGGATTGGAAGGATGCTGTCTAGCTTTTTGTTTGCTGTCTTTTCCTCTCTCACCAACTCATGGTCTTTCTTTGTGAAATTATTTCTTCCTAAGCGTTTTACTGTTTCACACATACTAGGTAAGCACTCTACCACTTATATTTTTATCAATACTTTTCTGAAGTTTCAGAGACAAAATATAATTTAGTGTAATTTTTAAAATAATTTTATTCCTCCCAAATATACAGTACAGTTTCTGGGATATCTTGGCTTTCTTTCTCTTCCATTTGCATAGAATTTTAAATTTTCTTTCCTCCTATTTCTCTGTTTAATTTGGATTCTGTTCCCAGGTGTTATTTTACTGTGTGGTTTTATGAAGAAAGGAAACTTTGCCTGTTAGTTTTGAGAGTTAATAGATCCCAGGTGGCTCTAGTTCCTGTGGAATTTCCTGTGACTCTTTGAGCTCACCTCTGGAGGAGTTGGAAACATCTGCCTTTGATGGCTACCCACAAGCTGATGCACTGAGCTTCTGAGACATTTGAAGTCATCAGGTGGATGCCACCTGGTTTTCCCCTGCCTTTATCTTCCCAACATGTCTACACCAGCCTCCTTTGTTAGTTTAGGTGCTATACTAACAGGCTGTTTTGTCACATCATTTCATTGTATGTGTTTCCTATGGAGTTTTAGTACTATTATTTGGGTAGTTTAAATTTTTACCTCCTTCATATTATACCCCATTTGTGCAATAGAATGAATATTAACAAAATGTACGGTGTGTAAAACAGCATCCAGGGTAGTCACAACATGATTGGTACCCCCAGTTACTCTTAGGGCCCTTTCCACCAGACATCAAAGTATTCTAATATATGACAGTATCTAGATGAGTTTGATATGGCTTTGAACTTTCAACATTACATAATTTTATGATTTCATGTCTAGTTTCTTTAGCTGATCATTGTGTGTAACATGCATATCTTCACTTTTTTTTCACAGATTCAGCAAATTATGCTCCCCAAGCAAATTCTTGGGATCTAGATATGTTCATTCATTTACATGCTATCTAAGGGCATAATAGCAGTATTAAGAATTGATCTTTTACAAAGGATACCTCAGTCAGTCTGCTGTATTTGTAATTTGAGGCTAATGCTTATATACTGCTATACACAGTGTTTTGATGTACACACACTTGATTGAAATGTAACTAAGAAGACGTTGTTGAGGGACAAAGAATTTGGATAGTCATGTGTTTAATACAATGTGTATATATATGTTTATATACAATGTACCTGCATATGTATAAATACACACAACTTTATATTTGGAGAAATGAGAAAAAAGAGCAGAGGAGAGGAGAGTGGGAAGGAGGGATCTTGGGAATGAGATGAATCTCATTTATGTTTCACATACATCTAAATATACCTAACACCTAAAGATGATTGTATAGAAGAATTTAAGTACTTTTAAAATCTTGACTCCTACTTTGATTTGACCCATTTTATGAGGACAGTGTGGAATTTTCTGTTTGTGACACTTTGCTGACACTCACTTTGAATCTTAAAGCATTTTGAGTTTTGGATTAGGAATATGCCTTTAGATTCTGAATTCGTGATTTTCTTATCCATGTTGTAAAAGCTGAGATTAGGTGCTAAGCCAGCTCAGCTTGCTCAACCAGGGCTTATTTAGGTTTCTAGCCCATTATTTCTTCAAGCATGCCTTTTAAGAATCCCATGTCTTACTTTTTGAATGTTGAACTATATTTTTAGATCTTTTGATTCTGTTTCACAGGTTTCTTAATTTTTTAAAAAGTTTTTGTGTTATTTTAGTAATTTGCCTTTATGTCTGTCTGTGTATCACTGTGTGCCTGGTGCCTACTGAGACCAGAATGGCGTGTCAGACTCCCAAGAACTGGAGTTTCAGACACATGTGAGCCACCTGGGCATCCTGGGAACTGAAACTTGGTCCTCTAGAAGAATAGCCAGTAATCTTAACTGCTGAGTCATCTTGAGCTCTGGGCTTTTTGTATTTATCATTCTGCTTGCTTTTATTATAGCTATTTATTTTGAAAATTAATTCTGATTTTTAAAATGTATGTATGTATGTATATATTTATTTATTTTTAATGATTCCAGTGTGCTGTTTACCCTTCCTCATTCATTTTCCTGGACTCATACCTGAAATTTTTAAAAATGTATGTCATTTTTCAACATACCATCAATTTTCTTGATTATATTAATCACAAAAAATAATTTAAAGTGCCTTTCTTCTATAAGTCAGTATTTAGAATATGTTTGTATTTGCATCTTTGTCTTTTTTTTTTTTTTAGCAGTGATAGTATCCTGGCCCTAGGTATTCTGCTTACTTTTAGATATAGTTCTGGATATGTTTAAAATGTTTTCTATTTTCTTCATGAAGAAAGGGTTTTGTTTTCTCTTCTAGGCAGGTAGCATTAAGGTCTAAATGCCTCTGATCCAAATGGGATCTGGTTTCAGTCTATATTGAGTTTTGATAAATTCCAGTTTATCCTTAGGGTCCTGAACAGTCCCAGCTCATCTCTCACTGTGGCATTAGCCCCCACTTTAAATTACAATCATTGGGCCTTTACTAATACAATGAGGCATTTCTTTCCTGTTGGTGAGAGGTGGTAAATTGACATTGGACCATTTGGAGAACTATGGACCCAGGGGATACTTGATTCTGGAGAACAGAAGGCTTAGTTTTTTACTTAGTTTTTGAGGACCTTCTAGGCTTCAGTTTTAATCTCTGTGGGTTTCATAAAACATATTTCTCCATCTGTAGAAATTAGTCTTTTTTTTTCTTCATGCTAGCGCTGGGATTTTAGTCTGACTAGTCAGTGTCTGTAGTTCATAAACACCAATGGGGACACTGAAGTGTCAATAGTACTGCAAGGGTTCGTTTCTTGGGGTAGTGCATCTCAGTTTTGTGATCCCCATCTCTAAACAACGCAAGATTGTTGGGGACTGCACTCTGCTTTCCAGATGATTTTATTTAGCTTTATTCCCTGATGTCTCGGGAATAAAGACATTTGAGAGTCAATATATGACATGTTTTGGAAACTGGTTGCATTCATAAGATGCTATAGAATTTAAATGTTGTCTTCTACCTTGTACAATCATAAGAAAGTCTTCACAATTTTTCTGTTCCTAGCACTAACCATTTTTCAAATGTTAGCTGTTCAAACTCAGCCTCTAGTCCATACACAGATCTTCAAATGCTTCAGAAAAAAGAGAGGTGTGCACTGTGAGTCCATTTTTGAAAGGATTGTCTCTTAAATAGCATATCATCTGTAGTCTTCATTTTGCTTCTAATATCCTAAAAATTATTTATTTTTCAGCTTTCCTAGATTTCAACAGAAATAGCTGTTTACTATAAATTATCCCATCTAACCCCAATTTTTATATATTTTTACTAGGGGTTTTGTGCCTCTTTGAGGTTTTTACCCCTATGGCTATCATATATTATCACAACTTTACTGGCTGATCATTTTATCTTTCTGTAGATTAGAGGTCTAACAAGGGCCATACCTGGCTAAATTGTAAGTAATTGTTTCATGCCTGCATTTCAGTCATAGGTGCTAAATGTGTAAGTGGCCTTTCTGAGCACACTTCCTAATCAGATGCTCTGGCTATACATGAAATGATTATTCCTATTTGTATGCTGATTGGTAATGCAGCCTGTTTTGTTTGTTGGGTCAGAATTGCCCATCATGCTGTCCTTGATCCAGATGGGCAGTGCTCTGTATGAGTGGTATTAGTGAAGTGTGCTTACTCTCTCAGGACAGCCCTCCCACTTAGTTCTTCACTTGGCCACCTTTCTAACATGGCTGGATGGCAGTTAAGAAAAAGACCCAATGGAAAGTTTGAAAATAAAGGATTAAATATTTATCATTTAAGCACTAAAAAAACCCTAATTTAATAATTGCAACAGTAGACAAAAATGTTAAAGGGAAAAGAAAGTGCCAGTAGAAACATATGGAGTTATTCATAATGGTAAGACCTAAAAGCCTTGACAACTAAAATTATATGTACTTTTCCAAAAAGTTTTAACTTGGTTGTTTATTATTCACTGGTATTTTGGCAATGCGTTTTCTTACCTGAAGTGGATGGCCCTTCCTCTGTCAACACTGCTCCTTGTGGGTTTCTGTAACCTGCTTTCTTTACTGTTATTCATGTTAACCAAGGAGTGAGAGGTGATGGCTAAGGTTAGACCAGTACTTACTAAGAAAATATAGGAAACATGCATGTGAATTTACTGGGGCACTGCAGCTTGCAAAACCAACTCAGATGACCTTGTTTCCAACGCCCTTGTTAAGAATGTGAACTTTGCCTATGTATGTTTATACCAATTAACTCACATTTCAGTTTTTCTTTTCTGGTTTATTATTTTGGCTTATTTTCAGTAAATCATTTCTTTTGCAAGTTGTGGATGCATGCTTGCATCTGTGTAATTTTTTCAAGTATTAGTATTTATGTCTCAGAAGGTAAAAGTTTATATAAAATATGTATAGCTTTATTAATTTACATATCTTGTTATACCCACTACCATTAATTCCATACTCATAAAGTATTTACTGAATGCCCAGTCTTTGCTAACTACTACTAACCAAATTATAATGTGCTTTTTTGAAACATGTATATCAATTACTATACAAATTGAACAGGTTATATTTAGGATTATGTATGCATATGCATACATGCAGGCTTTGGTTTTGAAAGAGAACAAGTATGGGCATGTGAGAGGATGTGGAGGAAGGAAAAAGAATAGAAATGATGTAATTATAATCTCAAAATGTTACTGACAGATAATGCCTTCTCAAGAGTTTGTTTCTTTCCTCAGTTGTCCAAGCACTTGATTCAGTCTCTTATAGCGAGGCAGGAGAGACACGTTTACCACTGATTCATTACTACTATGTTGGAAGCAATGGGAAAATGAATGGAAATCTTTTAATTTTTCAGGATGAGAGAGACCCAGAGAGAGAAGACGAACTGGAACTGAAAAGAAGTCTTTTATATAGAGACTCTGCTTATGACAGTGACCCTGAGTATAGGTATGGACTTGTTTCTGTGTGTGGAAATCTTTTTCATAGCTAGTATAAAAATGACCCATTCCTCTTTTTTTTTTTCTAGATTTAAATTTTATTTTCTTAATTAAAAGTCTGTATGTCTGTATGTGGCTGTGTGTACGTGAGTGCAGATGCCTTTGGAGTTCGGAGACATGGGATCTCCCTAGAGCTGTAGTCTCAGGTGTCTGTAGAGCATACAACATTGGTTCTGGGAACAAAGCTTAGCTCCTCTGCAAGAGCAGCACTCTTTTTTTTTTTCATTTTTTTATTAGATATTTTCTTCATTTGCATTTCAAATGCTATCCCCAAAGTCCTCTATATCCTCCTCCCGCCCTGCTCCTCAACCAGGGAATGCCAGGTATACTCCCGTTTCCTGGCCCTGGCACTTCCCTGTACTAGGGCATATGATTTTCCCAAGACCAAGGGTCTCTCCTCCCATTGATGGCTGAGTAGGCCATCTTCTGCTACATATGCAACTAGAGACACAGCTCTGGGGGGTACTGGTTAGTTCATATTGTTGATCCTCCTATGGGGCTTGTCTAGCTCCTTCTTTAGGGGCCCTGTATTCCATCCAATAGATGACTGTGAGCGTCCACTTCTATATTTGCCAGGCACTGGCATAGCCTCACAAGAGATAGCTATATCAGGGACCTGTCAGTGAAATCTTGCTGGCATATGCAATAGTGTATGGGTTTGGTGGTTATATATGGGATGGATCCCAGGGTGGGGGCAATCTCTGGATGGTCCTTTCTTCTTTCTCAGCTCTGAAGTTTGTCTCTGTAACTCCTTCCATGGGTATTTTGTTCCCCATTCTAAAAAGGAACGAAGTATTCACACTTTGGTCTTTTTTTTTTGAGTTTCTTGTGTTTTGCACATTGTATCTTAGGTAGTGTGTAATTTTCTGGCTTAATATCCACTTATCAGTGAGTGCATATCATGTGTGTTCTTTTGTGATTGGGTTGCCTCACTCAGAATGATATTCTCCAGGTCCATCCATTTGCCTGAGAATTTCATAAATTCGTTGTTTTTAATTGCTGAGTAGTACTCCATTGTGTAAATGTACCACATTTTTTGTATCCATTCCTCTGTTGAGGGGCATCTGGGTTCTTTCCAGCTTCTGGCTATTATAAATAAGGCTGCTATGAACACAGTTGAGCATGTGTCCTTATTACAAGTTGGAACATCTTCTGGGTATATGCCCAGAAGAGGTATTGCTGGACCTTCCTGTAGTACTATGTCCAATTTTCTGAGGAACCACCAGACTGATTTCCAGAGTGGTTGTGCAAGCTTTCAATCCCACCAGCAATGAAGGACTGTTCCTCTTTCTCCACAACCTTGCCAGCATCTGCTCTCACCGGAATTTTCGATCTTAGCTATTCTGACTGGTGTGAGGTGGAATCTCAGGGTTGTTTTGATTTGTCTTTACCTGATGATTAAGGATGGTGAAAATTTTTCCAAGTGCTTCTCAGCCCTTCAGTATTCCTGATTTGAGAATTCTTTGTTTAGCTGTGTACCCCATTTCTAATGGGGTTAATTGAATTTCTGAAGTCCAGCTTCTTGAGCTCTTTGTATATATTGGATATTAGTCCCCTATAAGATTTAGGATTCATAAAAATCCTTTCCCAATCTGTTGGTGGCCTTTTTGTCTTATTGAAATTATCTTTTGCCTTGCAGAAGCTTTGCAATTTTATGAGGTCCCATTTGTCAATTCTTGATCTTACAGCGCAAGTCATTGCTGCTCTGTTTGGGAATTTTTCCCCTGTGCCCTTATCTTTGAGTCTTTTCCCCACTTTCTCTTCTATAAATTTCAGTGTCTCTGGTTTTATGTGGAGGTCTTTGAACCACTTAGACCTGAGCTTTGTACAAGGAGATAAGAATGGATCAATTTGCATTCTTCTACATGATAACCACCAGTTGTGCCAGCACCATTTGTTGAAAATGCTGTCTTTTTTCCACTGGATGGTTTTAGCTCCCTTGTCAAAGATCAAGTGACCATAGGTGTGTGGGTTCATTTCTGGGTCTTCACTTCTATTGCATTGCTCTACCTGTCTGTCGCTGTAGCAGTACCATGCAGTTTTTACCACAATTGCTCTGTAGTACAGCTTGAGGTCAGGCATGGTGATTCCACCAGAGATTCTTTTATTGTTGAGAATAGTTTTTGCTATCCTAGGTTTTTTGTTATTCCAGATTAATTTGCAAATTGACCTTTCTAACTCAGTGAAAAATTGAGTTGGAATTTTGATGGGGATTGCATTGAATCTGTAGATTGCTTTTGGCAAAATAGCCATTTTGACTATATTAATCCTGCCAATCCATGAGCATTTGAGATCTTTCTATCTTCTGAGGTCTTCTTTGATTTCTTTCTTCAGAGACTTGAAGTTCTTGTCATACAGATCTTTCACTTCCTTAGAGTCAAACCAAGATATTTTATATTGTTTGTGCCTATTGTGAAGGGTATTGTTTCCCTAATTTCTTTCTCATCCTGTTTATACTTTGTGTAGAGAAAGGTCACTGATTTGATTGAGTTAATTTTATATTCACCTACTGCACTGAAGCTGTTTATTGGATTTAGTAGTTCTCTGGTCACTTATATATACTATATCACCTGCAAGTTGTGATATTTTGACTTCTTCCTTTCCAATTTGTATCCTCTTGATGTCCTTTTTGTTTTCTAATTGATCTGGCTAGGACTTCAAGTACTATATTGAATAGGTAGGGAGAAAGTGGGCAGCCTTGTCTAGTCCCTGATTTTAGTGGGATTCCTTCGAGTTTCTCTCCCTTTAGTTTGATGCTGACTACTGGTTTGCTGTATATTGCTTTTATTATGTTTAGGTATGAGCCTTGAATTCCTGATCTTTACATCCCTGACTTTTCTCATGAAGGAGTCTAAAAAGTCTTTAATTTCTTTCTTTCTTTCTTCCTTGACCAATGTATCATTGAGTAGAGTGTTGTTCAGTTTCCACGTGAATGTAGGCTTTCTATTATTTACGCTGTTATTGAAGATCAGCCTTAGTCCATGGTGATCTGATAGGATGAATGGGATACTTTCAATATTTTTGTATCTGTTAATGCATGTTTTATGACCAATTATATGGTCAGTTTTGGAGAAGGTACCATGAGGTTCTGAGAAGGTATACCTTTTTGTTTTATGATAAAATGTTCTGTAGATATCAAATCCATTTGTTTCATAACTTCTGTTAGTTTCAAATGTGTCTCTATTTTGTTTCTGTTTCCAGCATCTGTCCATTGATGAGAGTGGTGTGTTGAAGTCTCCCACTATTATTGTGTGAGATGCAATGTGTGCTTTGAGCTTTACTAAAGTTTCTTTAATGAATATGGATGCCCTTGCATTTGGAGCATAGATATTCAGAATTGAGAGTTCATCTTGGAAGATTTAACCTTTGATGAGTTTGAAGTGCCTCTCCTTGTATTTTTTTGATAATTTTGGGTTGGAAGTCGATTTTATTCGATATTAGAATGGCTACTCCAGCTTGTTTCTTTGGACCATTTGCTTGGATAATTGTTTTCCGGCCTTTCACTCTGAGGTAGTGTCTGTCTTTTTCCCTGAGGTGGGTTTCCTGTTATCAGCAAAATGTTGGGTCCTGTTTATTTAGCCAGTCAGTTATTCTGTGTCTTTTTATTGGGGAATTGAGTCCATTTATATTAAGAGATATTAAGGAAAAGTAATTGTTGCTTCCTGTTATTTTTTTTTTGTTGTTGTTAGTGTTGCTATTCTGTTCTTGCAGCTGTCTTCTTTTAGTTTGTTGAAGGATTACTTTCTTGCTTTTTCTAGGGCATAATTTCTGTCCTTGTGTTGGTGTTTTTCCATTATTATCCTTTGAAGGGCTGGATTCATGGAAAGATACTGTATGAATTTGGTTTTTTCATGGAATACTTTGGTTTCTCCTCTATGGTAATTGAGAGTTTTGCTGGGTATAGTAGCCTAGGCTAGCATTTGTGTTCTCTTAGGGTCTGTATAACATTTGTCCAGGATCTTCTGGCTTTCATACTGTCTGGTGAGAAGTCTGGTGTAATTCTAATAGGTCTGCCTTTATATGTTACTTGACCTTGTTCCCTTACTGCTTTTAATAGTCTATCTTTATTTAGTGCATTTGTTGTTCTGATTATTATGTGTCAGGAGGAATTTCTTTTCTGGTCCAATCTATTTAGAGTTCCATAGGCTTCTTGTATGTTCATGGGCATCTCTTTCTTTAGGTTAGGGAAATTTTCTTCTATAATTTTGTTGATGATATTTACTGGCAATTTAAGTTGAAAAATCTTCATTCTCATCTATACCTATTATCCTTAGGTTTGGTCTTCTCATTGTGTCCTGGATTTCCTGGATGTTTTGAGTTAGGATCTTTTTGCATTTTGAATTTTCTTTGATTGTTGTGTCCATAATTTTTATGGAATCTTCTGCACCTTTGATTCTCTCTTCTGTCTCTTATATTCTGTAGCAGCAGACACTCTTTACTGGTGAGCCATCTCTCCCGTCTAGTTCAATTTTTTCATTAGTGAAGATTTTCAGTAAAAATACATTTAAAGTCTAGGGAGATGGCCTGGTAAAGTGCGTCCAGTGAAAGCATAAGGACCTGTGTTTTTCTCCTTGTACCCATGCTGTGCCAGAAAGTGGAAGCAGTTGTGCACTTGTGTTTGCTGTCCCAGCCCTGTGGAAGCAGAGGCAGAAGGATCCCTAGGGCCTGTTGACTAGGTAGTGTGGCTAAACTGATGAACTCCCGATTCAATGACAGACCTTGCCTCCAAAAATAAGGGGGAAAATAATTGAGAAAGATACCATACATTGACTTCTGCCTCTACACACACTTGTCCATCCATTTGCATACATGTACACATACACATTCACACACTCAACACACACACACACACACACACACACTCAAATAGCCAACTTTTGACGATTCATTTCCTCTTTAGGATTTATTTGACTGACCAGCAAATCAATATCTTTAATGATACATTTATCATAAACTAAAAAAGTTTTTACAATTTTAGACAAGTAAATCTTTTTAAAATAATGTAAGAAAATATCCATTCTTTTAAAATTTCAGGGATTTTAGAAATAGAAAAATTTTTTGAAAAGTTATCCTAGCAAATTTTATTGTGAAACTTCAGTGCCAATGGCTATAAGATGCAGAATTAAAAACTATGAATCATGGGTAGTTGCAGTCCGAATTGCTGCTATACCATGGAGTACTGAGTTTTTTCATCATGAGATTCCTTAGGGACTGTGCTCCATGAAATGTAATTAATTTCTTTCTAGCTGAAGTTTGCACCAAACTGTTTTTAAACATTAATTCAGTTGTTCACAATTTATGAGAGATTCAAATTGCCTCAAAGTAAATAATACTGTGTTTAGGATTGTGATGTTTGTAATTGCACCTCTTCATAGATGTCATTTAAGTCTCAGTTTGCTCAGAGCTATATTTCACAAGTAGGATTTTTACTTGTTTCTTCATTTTAAATTTTTGAGAATTTTTTCATGTATGTAATGTGTTTTGAACAAATCTATCCTCATTCTCTTCCCTCCCATTCCCTATCCCCCACTTCCCCTAAAATCATACAATAGATATGGGCCTGTTTGTTTAGGTAATCATAGTTGCTGAGAGGTGAAGTAACAGCCATATCCTGTCCCCAAATCAGCATTTCCCAGCTCTCCTCCCTGGGTTCCAACTGCTTTGATACCTATGGTATTCACTGAGTCTTGAATGGTGTGGTTGGAGAGGGGGGTTGTGAGATACCATGGATAGCTAAGCACTCAAAATTACTAATACTCCCTACTTTGACCAGTTATCACTCTGCACTAACCAGGACCCACTGCAAAAAGAAGTTTCTCTGGCCAGTGCTTATAACAACAGAAATCTATAAGCATAAATATCTGAAAGGCAGTTTGACAATGCAACTAGATAGCAAGATAGTAAAAGTAGGTTTCCCTTAGGGCCTGTGGCCTTCGTGGTTAAGAACTTTTAGTAGGTTTTCAATGCCAGGCATGAAGTTATCTTCGTGGAAGGGGACCTCATATCTAATCAGAAAGCAGTTAGTTGAATCTATAACCATCATGCCCCTTTTCACCAGTGGGTACACTTAGCATGCAGGTTGATATTGTAGCATACAGTGTCCAGTGCTGGGCGAGGCCTTGGTGTCTTCTCCCCCAGCATCCTTCATAGTACCTTATGCATGTGTGCTAGCCATTGGGGGGTTTCCTAGTCAGCTGAGATGGGTTTATTGATATCCCGAATCTTACTATCTTGCTATGGTATTGTGAGATTGCTGGGCATTCAGAAAGTATTTAGCTCAATGCATCATAACCACATCTTTGTTCCAAGTAAATACTGTACCATGCACTTGATATGTATTCTCTTGAATTGTACAAACAATTATGTAAGAACATAATTAAGGTGGAAGAAGCTGAAATATTAATAACTGAAGGTTTCTGAGCATACAAAGAATTCTGGCTTTAGAAGTTCTGTTCTTATACTGACGTTGCCACTTTATCTGTGCGGTTTTAATTTTAATTTTAATTTTTTGTTTTTACTACAAGGTCTCTCCATATAGAGCAGGCTGGCCTTGAATTTACAAAGACCTTCCTGCCTCTGCCTCCCAAATTCTAGAATTAAAAGTGTGTGCTGCTGTGCCTGGATTCTGGTTGTTTTTACCTTGCTTTTAACCCTTAACACAGGGTTTTGTTTTTTTTTTTAATTTTTATTCTACATAGTTTCACATTAACAGTTTATCTTTCCCTTAGAAAGTCAGTCTTGAAAATCAAAGTCTCAATGTGTTTTGTTTTTCACAGCCCCAACATAGTATCACATGTCCATAAATACTCAGTAAATGTTTGAATACACAGTAGTGCCTCTAACTTCATTTCACCATTTTAACCTTTTTTCAACAATATTTTCTCAGCTCCTTTCAACGGCCGCGTGGCTCTTTCCATTTGGATGATGGCGAATGCTGGTCCAACAGAGCAGCCTCTTGTAAAGGGAAATCCCACCGACCCGTCTTTGAGAACAGCATGGACAAGATGTACAGGAACTTATACAAAAAAGCCTGTAGTTCTGTTTCTCATACACAGGAAAGCTTCTGAGACCATCTACCATAAACTGTATAAGCGTCCATGTCAACCTCTCAATGAAAGCGTTTGATGTGATCTGTATTTGTACGCCTTTCTTTAAAACAGATGTTCACTGAGTAACAGACTTGAACCCAGATATTTCTTCAAGTGGTAAATTATCACATCCAGCCTTTTTTACAGAAGAATGTGCTGTTTCCAATGTCAAAACTCTATAATATAGTCACAACTTCCAATTTGTGACAAGGTTATCCTGCCACATGTGCTCCTGTCACCATCGACAAACTGAAGAATAGGTTCTTTCTAGAATATTATTTCAATTTTATTCCCTTTTAACTTTCCACATGCTTGGCTGGTTATCTTATTTGGGTAATATTTAATTAATATTAGCTTCCTGTTCTCAGTAATGAGCAAAAATATGTTCTCTGCAGAAACAAATTTTAATAATTTAAGCCTGTTCTAATATTATCTACTTTTTGCCCTTAGAAGAGGCTATTGTATTTCTTAGGTCCTAAAAACTGGCTTTCTTTGTAAAGCTCACACATGCACTCACTCCTTATCTAGAAGACCAGCTGAATTATCTGAATGACTAACGGATAGATTCATTCACTAGGAGAGACCATGAATGACCCCAAATGTAGCTAATATTTTAGTGTTGGATTATTTGCAATATTTTCTTCTAGGGAAATACATTTTGATGCAAACAGAATAATGAAGCAGCCTGTGTTAGTAAGCATGTAGAAACTAAAAATAAATAATTGAAAATAAAAGAATTATATTGTAATTTTACCTCTGGTATTTTCATAGGTATCACAATGACCCAGGAAACTAACATCCACACTTTAAAGGGAATGTGGTGGGATGAAAATAACTCAGCAGGTGTCTTTTAGTAAACACCCATAAACCTAGTCATGGACTGATAAAATGTGTGGCTTGTCCCCTTACCCACTCCCATGAAGCTAGTTGCACTTTGAAAGTGCAAAGAAAGCAATGAGCATTGAAAAAGAGTGAAGGGAGGTAATGTGGAAATCAGAGAAGTGGGACTCTGCTGCAAGCTCGAGGAGCTGACAAGGCAGTGCTTTGTCCTTGACTCTACCACTTGTTAATTCAACTTTTTTGAGTTAAAAAGAAAAGAAAAACTTGGACTCACACTCTGTTTAAATCTGAGATTAAAGTATGACATACCTTTATGTTATGTCAAAATAGAACTCTTAAACATGTCAAGGCATCTCAATTTGGCAATCTGTACTATATCAAAAAGAACATCGTGTGTAGGCACAAGCATCTAGGCTTCCATCTGACCTCTGCCATTTCCTAGCTGAGTCACTTGGATTCTGTTCTTACTTTCCCTAGCTGCTGTAGGAAGAATGGAATAGCCCCCAAGCCATGTCCTGTGGGTGAGAACTAAAATTCTATGAAATGGGTATAAGAGCATAGATCTAATTATTTTATTGCTCATGTCTGCTTGCTACACACACACACACACACACACACACACACACGCACGCACGCACGCACGCACATGCACACGCACACTCAGCCATTGGGTGTAGAGGGTGCTGCAGATGTGGGAACAGAGCTTGTAAACTCACCCACATTTAGAGGAGCCTTATATGTTAGAAGCTTTAGTGCCCAGGATGTCCTCTAGCAGAGATTCAGATGCTCAATTGATGTTCCTTAATCATTTAGTGACTTATTCAGCATTCTCAGATGTGTTTGGACATAGGCTAATAAAATGTTGCAGTGTGTGAGCACTGAGTTCTCTGACATAGGCCATATTATGATTTGCATACTGTGTTTCTAAAGGTTAGCATGAGTAATGATCTTTTTAAAGTTCATGTTGGGAAACTGGAGAGATCAGTTGGTAGAGTGCTTGCCATGTGAGCAGGAGGACAGAGTTCAGATCGCAGGCATGTATGGAAAAGCTGGGTGTGGCAGTGTTCCTCTGTAATCCCAGTGCTGGGGAGGGAACACCCCTCAAGCCTACTGGCCAGATAATGCACCTCAGTCAGTGAGCTATAGGTTCAGTGAAACACTGTAGCTCAAAAGATAAGTTGGATAGTTGCCATGGACTGGACTCAGTCGGTCCCTCAACCCATGGGAGAATCAGGGTTCCAGTACTCAGGTGGGCAAGGAGTAGGCGACAAGTGACAAACAGATGTGAACACAAGGGAGTGTTGATCTGAATGTAATTTCTCAAAGTGAGCATCAGACTTATAATACAGAAGAAAAACAAGGAAGGTAGGCAATATATCAGCCAAGGTACATCGAGATGCATAATGGCTCTTTACACAAAACAGAGAAAATGCTTACAGGAACCAGGCAGTGTTTATAACTGAGATAAGATCAGCTGTATCTAAAATCAGCTATTCACAGGAGCCAGGTGAAAGGGCTAATACACCCAGGTGCAATACTAGTCTATTGTATAACCTACCACCAGGGGTCCCTTAGTAAATACCTAATTATGCTATTCCTCTGGGCCTAGTGAAAAACATGCACCAGGGAAATTCTGTTCTACTAACCCTTTCATGAATAATACAATGCTTTAGTTCCTCCTCACACCACAACCTACCTTCCTTCTACTATTACATAATGTAGGCTGCCATTCATGTCTGTAATGAGAATTCTAAGTTACGTTGCTGAACTAGCCCTGAGATTTCTAGCTCCTATCTGATTTCTAACTATCAACACTGGAGGCATTTCGTCTGAATGAGTAGCATTACCTAGTAATATAACAGCATCACAAGGACAAATCTGGAGCATTCATGCTATGGGATGCCAAGGCTCCAGGAGAAACGTTTCTGTGAAACTTTTTGCCTCAGGACTGTCCAAGCTTTTGGGCTTGCCACGCAGTCTTCACTGGAGTGGATGTGGTAGATAGTAACTACAGAAGATAATGAATGTAGTTCATTATCTACTGACCTCTGGCCTTGACATACATGAACACACACACAAACATGCACATATACAATCCATAATCAGAGAGGAAATTGATGTGTTTTACTTTAATGGGAAAAAAAAAAGCTAAAATTTAATCCATTTAAAATTACTCTTTGGCCAAGCATGGTGACATACACCTATAATCCCAATACTTAGTAGACAGAGGCAGGGGGATGGCTATAAGTTCAAGAACAGTCTGCTCTATATTGTGAGTGTCAGGCCTACAGGGCTACACAGTGATACTTTGTCTTAAAAGGGGGAAAAATGGTTTGATGAAAAGGAAAAAAAAATCATTTAAAAATTTTTCTGTTTTAAAGGAAAAAAACAAACAAATAAATAAATAAGCCCTTGATGCCCTTGTGATGACTATTAGGAGAACACGTAAAGGTAACGCTCTGAAGGGAGCTTCTGAAATGAGTATTCTGGAAGGTGTTTGCTGTGGGGTGAAACTGGCATCTCTATGAAAGATGAGAAAAAATTCCTAGATATGTAGCATCTTCGATGATTGTCTGTCTGTCCCTGTTCCTTGGGGTAAGGATTGTTCATTATTCCATGACTATGGGTTCTTAAGCTGTATCATATTTATAGAGAAATTCCTTAGGGACTGAGTATTTTATTGTTTATAGAACTTTACTGTATTTTATAAAAATCTAAAATCATTAGGCTTAGAAAAATAGACCTTTTTAGGTGATAAAATCTTTTCTTAATTGTTATATTTATTTACATTCTAAATGTTGCCCCCCCTTCCCAGTCCTTTCTCTTTAATGTATTTTTCCCCATTTAAATTTAAAAGGGTAAGGGGCAGAGATAAGAGGATCACTGAGTTTGAGGCCAGTCTGGGCAACAGAGTGAGACCCTGTGTCAAAACAAAAACAAAAACAAACAAACAAACAAACAAAAAAACAACAAAATCCCAGGAAATTTAGGAAAGAAAATGTTAAAAATTCAATGAAGAAATAAAATTCCTGGTTCTTCTAGTTATAATTTCAAGTTATATATTCTTACTTAAGTTTGATTTTTCAGACATATATGGTGATAAAGGGATTAATTTAAAATATCTTCAGCTCTCTGTAATTGGTTAATGGGTTAGTGTGAATGATCAGGAAGTCCCTGGTAGAAGAGTTGTACTCTGACTTCAGAGATTAAAAATCAGGAGTAAATAAGGAGGTCTGGTAATGTACTTAATTATTAATAATAGATTTCTTAAGCTACAGCGTTTCAAAATATAAAGGTCAGTAGTTTTTACACTGTTCCCTGAACTCTATAACCATAACCACTAAATTCAGATATTTTATCAGCCTAGAACATTTCCTGTATGTGAATAGTAACCAGTTCCTGCTTCCATTTGCCTCCAACTCTTGGAAAGCACCAATGTACTCTCTCTGTCTCTGTCTTTCAATCTTTCTCTCTCTCTCTGCTTCATCTATATACTTCATATAAATGGAATTTATGCTATGTGTTATTTACCTTGTCTGAGTTCTTTCAAGTAGCATGATGTTTTTTTAGGTCTGTCCATGTGTGTTACTTGTATGTATTCCTTTTTAGTACTAAGTAGTCCAATAAGGGGCAGCTTTTTGTTTATCCCTTATGTCGATTGACAGCTAACTTTCCCTACATATTTTGAATACGTATATGTTTTTATAGGTATGTGTTTTCACACATTTTGCTGGTTATATACTTAGGATTTGAATTGCTGTCATATGGACACCAGTGCCACCATATTGTACAATCAATCACTGGATACAATCATTGTATCCAAAGGATGGATATATCCATCCTTTGGATACAATGATAGTTCCGTATAGAAAAAAAAAAATCAGCCACTATGATGGACCACAGAATCAGAATGGAATGCAAAAGCAAGTGATTACTCAATAGATGCAAAGTATTTGTCAAATTTCAGCAGCTTTTCATAATAAAAGAGAGATAAAGGGACTTGTGTCCATGAAAAAAACCTTGTCTCCCATTTCTACAACAAAATATATAGGCAATGATTTTTAAAACAGTGAAAGTTCATTTGCAAATTCCAGTCTATGGGAGATTGGTCCTTGCTTCTGGGCCAGTGATAAGACAACATAAATGATGAGGTAGCATGTGATAGAGCACAGCTGATAATCTCCTGCCCATGTGAGAAAGACAGAGGAAGAGAAAAGTGTCCCACAGTCCATTTAAGGAGTTCATACATCACAATAGACACGGATTCTTATTCCCACTACTCCCCAAGAATTCATCTCTGGGAAACAGTACGTTGAAATGTTTATCCCTTTTGGAGAAGCTTTGGATACAAAGTGTAACTATGATGTAACCAGAGGAGAAAGCTGAGAACATTTTCTGTAAGATCTGGAATGAGCAAAATGCCTGCTCTCCTCTGTTAGGATCAGCATACTCCTGAGAGTCCTAGTAAAAATTTAAAGGTACTCAATATTGGAGGGAAATGTAAAATTATGTTGAGGTGACATGATCCTATAGATAAGAAATAATCTATTCAGAAACTGTTAAATGGAACTATTAAATTCAAGGAAGTTGCAAAAACAGAATACAAAATTCTATGTCATTGTAGATATATGGACACCAGTGCCACCATATTGTACAATCACCTACCTCTTAAGAGGACTCTCAAAATTTCTCAGTTGCTATGGGTTCCTATGGTTTTGGTATTAACCATTAGGGACCTCAGGTGCCTTGGCCCCTGTATCCCTCATTGGAATCACTCTGTTAATGTAAACCTAAAAGAAATGTTGAAGAAGTAATACTACTTACAAGTGTGATAATAAATATGCAGATATTAAAGAGATGAAAAACATGAAAATTATGAAACTGATAAATTTAAAGTTGGAAATCCAAAGACATGTAAATTCAAGGGTTGGGAGAGTTTACATTGTTAAATGACTGTACCACCCTAAGCAACCTCCATAGTCAAAATAGGTTTTCTCAGAACTCTAATGGCAATGTCTAAATACTGTTTTCACGTGGATCCATTAATATCTTTATTACTATCATTATATCCAGAGCAGTTGAGCAGGAAGAAGGCTGGAAGTACTTACACACTTACAGATTTGAATTACATTTGAAAGCTATAGTATAACACCATTCATTGGCACAAAATCAAACACTGGCAAAAGGAACAAAGTGGCGAGCTCAGAAGTAAGCCACACAGAATTGGTTAGCATTCAGCAAAGATGTCAAGAATTGAAAATGGAGAATCAGCTCTTTGAAAATTAGAGTGTGGCAAGCTGTATTACATTCAGATACAAAATAAAATTCAACTCAAAGCTAAGAGTTTCAGAAGAAAATACAAATTTTCTTGAAATTGAGCTGCTGTGCAACAGATTGATACACTCAACACACAAGCAATAAGTGCAAAAATATGAAAAGTCAGCACAATGAAAAATGTGAATCATCTAAAAGCACAAAACATTGGGTTTTATATATATATGCAGAATATATCAGGATCACAGAGTTCTGCTTTTTATGTCCTTCACTATATTATGATAGCAAAGGGATGAGGTCACCACCATATGTGCCTGTCAATAGATGAACATATATATATACGTTTCAATATATTCTACATATTAATATATATGTAATATATATTTAAACCTATTAATAGGTAGAGTAATATATATTCTACATCTATTTAAATTATTTGCATATTATTTCAATATATATTTAATATATAAATATATATTGTATAAAACATATACAAATATGTTTGTATAAAACTGGTTGTATTATATAGTATTTAACTTTTAACAAGAAGACTTGCCATTTCTGACCTCATAAATGATGAGAAATAAGACAGAAAATTACTAAATGATCTCAGATATAGGCATCCAAAATAGTTAAACTCAAGAGGAGAAAGTCAGAGAGTGATTGACATAGGTCAGAAGAGGTGGATGATAGAGATCAAAGGGTACACAGTTTCAGCCATACAAATGAGTACATTTTTTTAAAATATTTTTATTAGGTATTTTCCTAATTTACATTTCCAATGCTACCCCAAAAGTCCCCCATACCCTCCCCCCCACTTCCCTACCCACCCATTCCCACTTTTTGGACCTGGCGTTCCCCTGTACTGGGGCATATAATGTTTGCAAGTCCAATGGGCCTCTCTCTTTCCAGTGATGGCCGACTAGGCCATCTTTTGATACATATGCAGCTAGAGTCAAGAGCTCCAGGGTACTGGTTAGTTCATAATGTTGTTGCACCTATAGGGTTGCAGATCCACAAAGGCTTATTTTTTTTTCTTTTTTTTTTTTTTTTTAGTGTTCATTTTTTTTTTGATTTTTAATATTTTTGTTACATATTTTCCTCAATTACATTTCCAATGCTATCCCAAAAGTCCCCCATACCACCCCCCACTTCCCTACCCTCCCATTCCCATTCTTTTGGCCCTGGCATTCCCCTATATTGGGGCATATAAAGTTTGCAAGTCCAATGGGCCTCTCTTTCCAGTGATGGCCGACTAGGCCATCTTTCGATACATATGCAGCTAGAGACAAGAGCTCCGGGGTACTGGTTAGTTCATCATGTTGTTCCAACAATAGGGTTGCAGATCCCTTTAGCTCCTTGGGTACTTTCTCTAGCTTCTCCATTGGGAGCCCTGTGATACATCCAATAGCTGACTGTGAACATCCACTCCTGTGTTTGCTAGGCCCCGGCATAGTCTCACAAGAGACAGCTATCTTTGGGTCCTTTCAGCAAAATCTTGCTAGTGTATGCAATGGTGTCAGCGTTTAGAAGCTGATTATGGGATGGATCCCTGGATACAGCAGTCTCTAAATGGTCCATCCTTTCATCACAGCTACGAACTTTGTCTCTGTAACTCCTTCCCTGGGTGTTTTGTTCCCAATTCTAAGAAGGTGCACAGTGTCCACACTTTGGTCTTCATTCTTCTTGAGTTTCATGCGTTTATCAAATTGTATCTTATATGTTGGGTATCCTAAGTTTTGGGCTAATATCCACTTATCAGTGAATACATATTGTGTGAGTTCTTTTGTGATTGTGTTATTTCACTCAAGATGATGCCCTCCAGGTCCATCCATTTGGCTAGGAATTTCATAAATTCATTCTTTTTAATAGCTGAGTAGTACTCCATTGTGTAAATGTACCATAATTTCTGTATCCATTCCTCTGTTGAGGGACATCTGGGTTCTTTCCAGCTTCTGGCTATTATAAATAGGGCTGCTATGAACATAGTGGAGCATGTGTCCTTTTTACCGGTTGGGACATCTTCTGGATATATGCCCAGGAGAGGTATTGCTGGATCCTCCGGTAGTACTATGTCCAATTTTCTGAGGAACCGCCAGACTGATTTCCAGAGTGGTTGTACAAGCTTGCAATCCCACCAACAATGGAGGAGTGTTCCTCTTTCTCCACATCCTCTCCAGCATCTGCTGTCACCTGAATTTTTGATCTTAGCCATTCTGATTGGTGTGAGGTGGAATCTCAGGGTTGTTTTGATTTGCATTTCCCTGATGATTAAGGATGTTGAACATTTTTTCAGGTGTTTCTCTGCCATTCGGTATTCCTCAGGTGAGAATTCTTTGTTCAGTTCTGAGCCCCATTTTTAATGGGGTTATTTGACTTTCTGGAGTCCACCTTCTTGAGTTCTTTATATATATTGGATATTAGTCCCTTATCTGATTTAGGATAGGTGAAGATCCTTTCCCAATCTGTTGGTGGTTTTTTTGTCTTATTGATGGTGTCTTTAGCCTTGCAGAAGCTTTGTAGTTTCATGAGGTCCCACTTGTCAATTCTCGATCTTACAGCACAAGCCATTACTGTTCTATTCAGGAATTTTTCCCCTGTGCCCATATCTTCAAGGCTTTTCCCCACTTTCTCCTCTATAAGTTTCAGTGTCTCTGGTTTTATGTGAAGTTCCTTGATCCACTTAGACTTGATCTTAGTACAAGGAGATAGGAATGGATCGATTCGCATTCTTCTACATGTTAACAACCAGTTGTGCCAGTACCATTTGTTGAAAATGCTGTCTTTCTTCCACTGGATGTTTTTAGCTCCCTTGTCGAAGATCAAGTGACCATAGGTGTGTGGGTTCATTTCTGAGTCTTCAATTCTATTCCATTGGTCTATTTGTCTGTCACTATACCAGTACCATGCAGTTTTTATCACAATTGCTCTGTAGTAGAGCTTTAGGTCCGGCATGGTGATTCCACCAGAGGTTCTTTTATCCTTGAGAAGAGTTTTTGCTATCCTAGGTTTTTTGTTGTTCAGGATGAATTTGCAGATTGCCCTTTCTAATTCCTTGAAAAATTGAGTTGGAATTTTGATGGGGATTGCATTGAATCTGTAGATTGCTTTTGGCAAGATAGCTATTTTTACAATGTTGATCCTGCCAATCCATGAGCATGGGAGATCTTTCCATCTTCTGAGATCTTCTTTAATTTCTTTCTTCAGAGACTTGAAGTTCTTGTCGTACAGATCTTTCACTTCCTTAGTTAGACTCACGCCAAGGTATTTTATATTGTTTGTGACTATTGAGAAGGGTGTTGTTTCCCTAATTTCTTTCTCAGCCTGATTTTCCTTTGTGTACAGAAAGGCCATTGACTTGCTTGAGTTAATTTTATGTCCAGCCTCTTCACCGAAGCTGTTTATCAGGCTTAGGAGTTCTCTGGTGGAATTTTTAGGGTCACTTATATATACTATCATATCATCTGCAAAAAGTGATATTTTGACTTCATCTTTTCCAATTTGTATCCCTTTGATCTCCTTTTGTTGTCGAATTGCTCTGGCTAGGACTTCAAGTACAATGTTGAATAGGTATGGAGAAAGTGGACAGCCTTGTCTAGTCCCTGATTTTAGAGGGATTGCTTCAAGCTTCTCACCATTTACTTTGATGTTGGCTACTGGTTTGCTGTAGATTGCTTTTATCATGTTTAGGTATGGGCCTTGAATTCCTGATCTTTCCAAGACTTTTATCATGAATGGGTGTTGGATCTTGTCAAATGCTTTTTCCGCATCTAACAAGATGACCATGTGGTTTTTGTCTTTGAGTTTGTTTATATACTGGATTACGTTGATGGATTTCCGTATATTGAACCATTCCTGCATCCCTGGGATGAAACCTACTTGGTCAGGATGGATGATTGTTTTGATGTGTTCTTGGATTCGGTTAGCAAAAACTTTATTGAGGATTTTTGCATCAATATTCATAAGGGATATTGGTCTGAAGTTTTCTATCTTTGTTGGGTCTTTTTGTGGTTTAGGTATCAGAGTAATTGTGGCTTCATAGAATGAGTTGGGTAGAGTACCTTCTGTTTCTATTTTGTGGAATAGTTTGTGAAGAACTGGGATTAGATCTTCTTTGAAGGTCTGATAGAACTCTGCACTAAACCCATCTGGTCCTGGGCTTTTTTTAGTTGGGAGACTATTAATGACTGCTTCTATTTCTTTGGGGGATATAGGGCTGTTTAGATCATTAACCTGATCTTGATTCAACTTTGGTACCTGGTATCTGTCTAGGAACTTCTCCATTTCATCCAGGTTCTCCAGTTTTGTTGAGTATAGCCTTTGGTAGAAGGATCTGATGGTGTTTTGGATGTCTTCAGGATCTGTTGTTATGTCTCCTTTTTCATTTCTGATTTTGTTAATTAGGATGCTTTCCCTGTGCCCTCTAGTGAGTCTGGCTAAGGGTTTATCTATCTTGTTGATTTTCTCAAAGAACCAGCTCCTTGATTGGTTGATTCTTTGAATAGTTTTTCTTGTTTCCACTTGGTTGATTTCGCCCCTGAGTTTGATTATTTCCTGCCGTCTACTCCTCTTGGGTGAATTTGCTTCCTTTTGTTCTAGTGCTTTTAGGTGTGTTGTCAAGCTGCTAATGTGTGCTCTCTCTAGTTTCCTTTTGGAGGCACTCAGAGCTATGAGTTTTCCTCTTAGAAATGCTTTCATTGCATCCCATAAGTTTGGGTATGTTGTGGCTTCATTTTCATTGAACTCTAAAAAGTCCTTAATTTCTTTCTTTATTCCTTCCTTGACCAAGGTATCATTGAGAAGCGTGTTGTTCAGTTTCCACGTGAAGGTTGGCTTTCTATTATTTATTTTGTTATTGAAGATCAGCCTTAGTCCATGGTGATCTGATAGGATGCATGGGACAATTTCAATATTTTTGTATCTGTTGAGGCCTGTTTTGTGACCAATTATGTGGTCAGTTTTGGAGAAGGTACCATGAGGTGCTGAGAAGAAGGTATATCCTTTTGTTTTAGGATAGAATGTTCTGTAGATATCTGCCAGATCCATTTGATTCATAATTTCTCTTAGTTTCTCTGTGTCCCTGTTTAGTTTCTGTTTCCATGATCTGTCCATTGGTGAAAGTGGTGTGTTGAAGTCTCCCACTATTATTGTATGAGTTGCAATGTGTGCTTTGAGATTTACTAAAGTTTCTTTAATGAATGTGGCTGCCTTTGTATTTGGAGCATAGATATTCAGGATTGATAGTTCCTCTTGGAGGATTTTACCTTTGATGAGTATGTAGTGTCCCTCCCTGTCTTTTTTAATGACTTTGGGTTGGAAGTCAATCTTATCAGATATTAGAATGGCTACTCCAGCTTGTTTCTTCATGCCATTTGCTTGGAAAATTGTTTTCCAGCCTTTCATTCTGAGGTAGTGTCTATCCTTTTCTCTGAGATGAGTTTCCTGTAAGCAGCAAAATGTTGGGTCTTGTTTGTGTAGCCAGTTTGTTAGTCTATGTCTTTTTATCGGGGAGTTGAGTCCATTGATATTAAGAGATATTAAGGAAAAGTAATTGTTGTTTCCTGTTATTTTTGTTGTTAAAGTTGGCATTTTGTTCTTGTGGCTGTCTTCTTTTAGGTTTGTTGAGGGATTACCTTCTTGTTGTTTCTAGGGCGTGGTTCCTGTCCTTGTATTGTTTTTTTTTCTGTTATTATTCTTTGAAGGGCTGGATTCGTGGAGAGATAATGTGTGAATTTGGTTTTGTCGTGGAATACTTTGGTTTCTCCATCTATGTTAATTGAGAGTTTGGCTGGGTATAGTAGCCTGGGCTGGAATTTGTGTTCTTTTAGTGTCTGTATAACATCTGTCCAGGATCTTCTGGCTTTCATAGTCTCTGGTGAGAAATCTGGTGTAATTCTGATAGGCTTGCCTTTATATGTTACTTGGCCTTTTTCTCTTACTGCTTTTAGTATTCTATCTTTATTTAGAGCATTTGTTTTTCTGATTATTATGTGTCGGGAGGTATTTCTTTTCTGGTCCAGTCTATTTGGAGTTCTGTAGGCTTCTTGTATATTCATGGGCATCTCTTTCTTTAGATTTGGGAAGTTTTCTTCTATAATTTTGTTGAAGATGTTTGCTGGTCCTTTGAGTTGAAAATCTTCATTCTCATCCACTCCTATTATCCGTAGGTTTGGTCTTCTCATTGTGTCCTGTATTTCTTGGATGTTTTGAGTTAGGATCTTTTTGCATTTTACATTTTCCTTGATTGTTGTGCCGATGTTCTCTATGGAATCTTCTGCACCTGAGATTCTCTCTTCCATCTCTTGTATTCTGTTGCTGATGCTCGTATCTATGGTTCCAGATTTCTTTCCTAGGGTTTCTATCTCCAGTGTTGCCTCATTTTGGGTTTTCTTTATTGTGTCTACTTCCCTTTTTAGGTCTAGTATGGTTTTGTTCATTTCCATCATCTGTTTGGATGTGTTTTCCTGTTTTTCTGTAAGGACTTCTACCTGTTTGATTATGTTATCCTGTTTTTCTTTAAGGATTTGTAACTCTTTAGCAGTGTTCTCCTGCAATTCTTTTTTTTTTTTTTTTTTTTGGTTTTTCGAGACAGGGTTTCTCTGTGTAGCCCTGGCTATCCTGGCACTCACTTTGTAGACCAGGCTGGCCTCGAACTCAGAAATCCGCCTGCCTCTGCCTCCCGAGTGCTGGGATTGATTTTTGTGCTTCCTCTTTAGTGTCTTCTGCCTGTTTAGCATTGTTCTCCTGTATTTCTTTAAGTGTGTTATTAAAGTCCTTCTTGAAGTCCTCTATCATCATCAGGAGATATGCTTTTAGATCCGTGTCTAGCTTTTCCGGTGTGTTGGGGTGCCCTGGACTGGGCGAAGTGGGGGTGCTGGGTTCTGATGATGGTGAGTGGTCTTGGTTTCTGTTAGTAAGATTATTACGTTTACCTTTCGCCATCTGGTAATCTCTGGGGTTAGTTGTTATCGTTGTCACTGTTTAAAGATTGGAGCAGAAGCTGTGTTCCACTCACCAGCAGTTCCAAAATCCTGCGGCGGGGGTCGTGGGTAGCTGGCGGGTGTCAGGCAACCCTGCGCTCCAGCTACCCCGGTGCTGATCCGGCCGGATGAGGCCTGTGGCCCTACTCAGGCCGGTTTCTGCTTCCCTAACTAATGCAGTCTCAGGTCCTGTGCGCAATTGGATTGGAGCAGAAGCTGTGTTCCACTCACCAGAAGTCTTAAGATCCTGTGGCGGGTGTTGTGGGTAGCTGGTGAGTGTCAGCCGACCCTGCGCCCCAGCTGCCCCGGTGCTTTTCTGACCGGATGAGGCTTGTGGCCCTATGTAGGCCGGATTTCTCCGTACATTTTTGGATATTAATGCACAACCTTGTTATGATAATCTGTTATCTAATATTTGCTAAGAAATTACAAAGCTCAGCACAAATATGTTAACAATGTAGAGATGGTTCCTTATTTAACTTTATTTATATGCTCATTTATGGTGTATGCCTATACATCTGAAATACTATAATTCAATGTTGACTGATCTCATTTGTTTGACAAGAATAATTAAGTATATGTTACTATATTAGTAGATTACTTCAATGAAAGTCCTAAACATGAGCCTCAATAAAGTAGGTTAAAGTCTATGAAATTAAGAAAATTATTCTAAATATTAATGTGGAACAGAAAACTTAAAGTGGTAGTATAATAACTAAGAATTGACCTATGATTTACATACTCTGTGTGGACTTTTCTCTCATGGGCAATTTTCTTCATCTCTGTATTCCCAATTCTACAAATTGGTCATATCTTTTTTTTTTTAATGTTCTTTTTTTTTAATATTTATTTATTATATGTAAGTACACTGTAGCTGTCTTCAGACACTCCAGAAGAGAGCATCAGATTTCGTTACAGATGGTTGTGAGCCACCCTGTGGTTGCTGGGATTTGAACTCCGGACCTTTGGAAGAGCAGTCGGTGCTCTTAACCGCTGAGCCATCTCACCAGCCCCAAATTGGTCATATCTTAATATATACAAACTGAATTATGAATGCACTTCTTTCCGTCTAGTCAATTTTGTCTGGCCTTTTACCCCTCTATTACATGGCTCAGTAAAATGATTACATAAAAGACAAAAATATATGAAGGACCAGTAATAGTCATGAAAAGCCTAATTCCACCTGGATTTGAGACAAGAAATCCTGACAAAAGCTATCATCCAGTCTACCTATGTGTGTATGTTTCTATTCCAAGAGAGAAATGGAAAAGATAAAGGGAAAACCTTGGTTGATGACCATAATTCCAAATAAGAAAGCAATCATCCCTCTTTTTCAGAGAGCTGTTTCTACAGGTTTGTTTGTTTGTTTGTTTTCAGAAGGATAGACTTCCATTGTTTTATAGAGGTTTCATAGTATGCCTTGTTTTGTTTTGACTCTTCTGTTCATTGCTTAGCAAGCCAAGATTCTCAGAGCTCATTTAAGGAAGGCCAGCTGCTAAACCTTTGTTGCAAGAGGTGGTAAAGTAAGTCCAGTGGTTGGCAGCAGACCCAGGAGCAGGGGTTTGGGATTATTGGAAGAACATTATATCCCAGTGGAATTTAACTCCCTTCCATAAAATGCAATTTTTTAGTTCCTGGAATGAAACTGAAAGTGACTTCCTTCCCTAGTGTGTAGTTTATCTTTGTTCACTTACAATACAGTTCTTTTTTTTTTTCCCCTTTATTGAAAATGGATATTTTGAATCCCTGGGAATTCAGGCCACTCTAACCAGGGAAGTAAGTAGTCTAAAAGTTGATCTTTATTTCTTCCTTCCTCAAATCCATTCCCTCAGTTTCATCCCCAGTTCTGTAGCAGACCACCTGCTGCATGTGTCTTTCCTTCCAACCCCCATCTCTAGTGGATCACAAAGATCTTTATCTCAAAATTTTCCCCACAATTCTTCCAATTATCTCAGTTCCCAACTCCAGGAGGCATTCTCTGGGAACCCACTGACCACTCAGAGCAGGGAAATAGGTAACCTAATTGTGTATCTTCACCTTTCCCTCCACTCCTCCAAATCCAATCCCCCTAGTCTCTACTTTATAGCTGATCACCTGCTGTGACCTCCCTCTTCTCTCTGCTCCATTCTCTAGTAGATTAGCCATATCTTCTCTTCTAATCTTCCTTCCCCTAATTCCAGCCACCGATGATAGGTTTTCTCTGCAAAGAAATAAGCCAATTCAGCCAAATTAAAAGTCTAAAAATGGTAGGTCTATTTAGGAATGGGCTGGCTGAGTTCATCAATCTCAGGAGATGAAAATGGAAGAAATTGCAGGCAGATTATGACTTGGGAGCCTTTTATAAACTGTGGGGGTAGGGGTGGGGCACTTGGATATCTTGTGACTTCAGGTGAGGGGGTGGGGCACCTGTCAGGTATGTCAGGAATGCAGGACTTGGGTTTTTGCACCTTTTCTGCTCAGAGGCTTTCTGAGTAGGTGGAATTGGAGGAAGTGGGAGGAAATGGAATTTGCTGGACCATATGAGGGAGGGAGCAAGCCAGGGACTCCAAGTGAAGACCCAACTCTAGCAGACATTCCTTGGGGATCCAGCAGTCAAGCCTGCAAAAAAAGAAAGCAGACCAATAAGCATGTAGGCAAGCTTCAAATTTTCATTTTCCTTCTCTTCTCCAAATCCAACTCCCCAGTCTCAATCCCAGTTTTGTAGCAGACGACCTCTTGTGGTCCCTCCCCACTCTGTCCCCATTCTCAGGGAACTAAGCAGATCCTGGTGGAGCATCCTGCTTTGATTTCTGTGAACATCCTCCACTCTCTCTCCATCCTTATTTTTAAGGATCAGCTTCCAATGCCTAGAATCACATTTTACCTGTAACCTCCAGTTGTCACACTTTTCAGGATCCCAGAAGAATTCTCTAACAGGAAATACACAACCACCATGTTCTCTTAAGAATGATACAGGGCTCCAAACTTTGTCTCTGTAACTCCTTCCATGGGTGTTTTGTTCCCAATTCTAAGAAGGGGCAAAGTGTCCACACTTTGGTCTTCGTTCTTTCTGAGTTTCATGCGTTTAGCAAATTGTATCATATCTTGGGTATCCTAAGTTTCTGGGCTAATATCCACTTATCAGTGAGTACATATTGTGTGAGTTCCTTTGTGATTGGGTTACCTCACTCAGGATGATGCCCTCCAGGTCCATCCATTTGCCTAGGAATTTCATAAATTCATTCTTTTTAATAGCTGAGTAGTACTCCATTGTGTAAATGTACCACATTTTCTGTATCCATTCCTCTGTTGAGGGGCATCTGGGTTCTTTCCAGCTTCTGGCTATTATAAATAAGGCTGCTATGAACATAGTGGAGCATGTGTCCTTTTTACCGGTTGGGACATCTTCTGGATATATGCCCAGGAGAGGTATTGCTGGATCCTCCGGTATTACTATGTCCAATTTTCTGAGGAACCGCCAAACTGATTTCCAGAGTGGTTGTACAAGCTTGCAATCCCAAAGGATGGACCATCTAGAGACTGCCATATCCAGAGATCCATCCCATGATCAGCTTCCAAATTCTGACACCATTGCACACAATAGCAAGATTTTGCTGAAAGGACCCAGATATAGCTGTCTCTTGTGAGACTATGCCGGGGCCTAGCAAACACAGAAGTGGATGCTCACAGTCAGCTATTGGATGGATCACAGGGCCCCCAATGGAGGAGCTAGAGAAAGTACCCAAGGAGCTAAAGGGATCTGCAACCCTATAGGTGGAACAACATTATGAACTAACCAGTACCCCGGAGCTCTTGACTCTAGCTGCATATGTATCAAAAGATGGCCTAGTCGGCCATCACTGGAAAGAGAGGCCCATTGGACTTGCAAACTTTATATGCCCCAGTACAGGAGAATGTCAGGGCCAAAAAGTGAGAGTGGGTGGTTAGGGGAGTGTGGGGTAGGGTATGGGGGACTTTTGGGATAGCATTGGAAATGTAAAAGAGGAAAATACCTAATAAAAAAAGAATGATAGAGGGCAACAGAAAGAAAGGAATAAAATAACCACTCAACAAAGGCAAGACCAGATAGTAGAACCTAGAACTTCAGCTTTCTCAAACCCAGATAGATGCTTGGATCCAGTATGAAAACACAAAACAGCCAGGACAATGTCTCCACTAGAGCCCAGAAATCCTACTACAATAAGATGTGGGAGTTCCAACATAGCTGAAGCATAAAGGACCTTAAAATATCCTTTATGATTATGCTAGAGGTTCTTAAGGAGGAAATGAATAAATCACTTCAAGAAATCTGTGAAAGGCAAACCATGGAAGGAAATGCAAAAAACAAAAACAGTTCAAGACTTGAGAGTAGAAATAGAATCAATAAACTCAAGTTGAGGGAAATCTGGAATGAAAAATTTGGAAACTCCAACAGGAATTGAAGAGGACAGTCTTAACCAACAAAACACAAGGGATGAAAGAATTTTAGGCATTGAAAACACAATAGAAGAAATGGATACCTTTATCAAAGAAAATGTTAAATCTAAAAATATCCTGACACAAAACATTCAGGAAATCTGGGGCACTATGAAAAGACCAAATCTAAGAATAATAGAAATAGAGGAAAGAAAAGGATGGCCAAAGGCTCAAAAATATTTTCTTCGCTCTCTGGAGGTCTCACCGGGCGCTGTCTCCTTGACAGATTTCGGTCGAAATGTCCTACACCCCGGGCCAGCCTGTCACCACTGTAGTGCAAAGAGTTGAAATTCATAATTTGCGTCAAGGTGAGAACTTAATCTTGGGCTTCAGTATTGGAGGTGGGATCGACCAGGACCCGTCTCAGAATCCCTTCTCGGAAGATAAAACAGACAAGGGCATTTACGTCACACAAGTATCAGAGGGAGGTCCTGCTGAAATTACTGGGCTGCAGATTGGAGACAAGATCATGCAGGTGAACGGCTGGGACATGACCATGGTCACTCACGACCAGGCTCGGAAGCAGCTCACCAAGCACTCGGAGGAGGTGGTCCGCCTGCTGGTGACTCGGTAGTCTCTGCAGAAGGCCGTACAGCGGTCCATGCTGTCTTAGCAGTCAGCCACCGTCTAGACTTGGGCCCACTGACCTTTTTGTACAGTGAGAACACATCCGCGCTCTGTCTGTATCTAGTTCTGGCTTCTGCTGTGTGCTGGGCCCCAGCTTTGAGGGCTAACAGCTGATCCCAAAGGTCCAAGCCAACCTTCTTATCCCTCAACCTCCCAGCCCGAGGCCACTGGACCAGCTCTTTCTCCTGGGATACTGAGGATTGGGAATAAGGCCTGGAGTAGTATCCAGTCTTCAGTAACCATAGTAGGCCCAGTCAGAGACCTCCTATGGGTTCTGCCACAGCATGGGCTGGGCAGTCAGGAAACACCTCTTAGAGCTGCCAAAGTTTGGAAGTGCCAAGTAGGGTCCTTTTCTCCCAGTTTGCTCTGGTTGAAGGGCTTGGCCCTGCCCTGTCATCTTCTCAGTGCCTCTCCTTATGCTTCCCTCATCATGGTGCCCAGCCTGGGGCTGGACCCACATATACCAGAGACAGTATGAAGCCCACCTGGATGAAGAGGGCAGGCTCCCACTCCCTTCATTCCCCTAATGGGTGCTGGCCTCCCCACAAGTTTCAAGACTGACATTTCAAGGCAGCTCTCAGGATTGCCATTTTTTTTCTGCACCTGTGGGTCTAGCTTTTGTATTTTTTAAGTCACAACTTTGGTACAAAAGTGTTTTTATCTTACTGTTTGAATTTAGCTTACTAATTCACACACCAGGAAGCAGCAACTTGTAGCATGTGACCAAGCCAGTTGGTTACTATGGAAATGGGGCAGTATGATGCTATCCCATGTTCAACACTTGTGTCCAATAAACAAAGCTGGAATTAAAAAAAAATATTTTCTTCTATGACTGTTCCAGAAAATAAAGTACTATTGGCACATAATAGTCAAACACTAAACACACAGAACAAAGAAAGATTATTAAAAGCTCCAAGGGGAAAAGACCAGAACTGTTAGAATAACAATTGATTTCTCATTGGATACTCTAAAATACAGAAAGGCCAGATAGCTGTTATATAGACTCATAGAGACCACAGATGCCACCCCAGCAAAACTATCAATCACAATAGATTGAGAAAATAAGACATCCTATTAAAACAAAACTTAAATAACATCTATCAACAAATCTAGCCCAACAGAAGGTGCTAGAAGGAAAACTCCAACCTAGAGAGGTTAACTACACCCAAGAAAACAAAATGAATAATCCCAGACCAGCAACAATAAAATAGTAACCAACAAATACTGCTATTGATGATCTCTCAATATCAATGGTCTCAATTCCTCTATTAAATTATATAGACTAACAATAAATGTGAGCACATGATCTACCTACTGCATCCAAGTGACATATCACAATATTAAGAATAGACACCTCAGGGTAAAACGATGGAAAAATATATTCCAATGAAATGGACCTAAGAAACAAACTGGTGCAGCTATTTTAATGTATAATAGACTTCAAGACAAAACTTATCAGGGTAGGGAAGGATATTATAATACTAATTAAAGAAAAAATACACCAAGAGAGCATTATTATTATTAACACCTGTATGTCAAACAGAAAAGAACTCAAGCTTATAAGATAAACACTATTACAGTAAAAATTTATATATTCACATGGCGATAATAGGAGATTTCAATGCCTCACTTTCACCAATAGACAGGCCATTCAGTGCCTCACTCTTAGCAATAGACAGGCCATTCAGACAAAACTAAGCAGAAAACTGCTGGTGTTAGTATACATTATAACTCAAATGGACTTAGTATATTTTTAAAAAATTTCACCAGAATACAAAAGAACATGCCTTCTTCTCAGCAGAGGATGGAACTTTTTACAAAATTGACCACATACTCAGACACAAAAGCAAGGCTCCACAGATACAAGGAACTTGAGATAGTACTTTGCATCCTGTCTGACCACAGATTATAGCTGGATATCAACAACAGAAACAGAAAGCTTACAAATTCATGCAGACTGAACAAATCACTATTGAATGACAAATGGTCAAGAAAGAAATTAAAGACTTTCTAGAATTCAATGAAAATGAATACACAAGATACCCAAGCTTATGGGACACAGTGAAGGTAGTTATTAAATGCAAGTTCATAGCACTGAGTGCCTACACTGAAAAGTGGGGAGATCTCATAATAGCAACTTAACAGTACAACTAAAATTTGCACAAGAAATCACATCTAAAAGAAGTAGACATAGACAGCAAGACATAAACAGAAATAAACACAGGACTGGAATTAATAAAATTCAAACAATCAATGAAACAAAGAGTTGGTTCTTTGAGAAAATTAAGGCGATTGATATATCCTATTCCAAATTAACTAAAAGGCAGAAGATCCAAATCAAAATATTAGAGGTTAAGTGGGGGGAGGGGTACACAACAACTGACAATGAAAAAAATTCAGAGAATCATAATTATTTTTAAAATAATTCTATTTTATTTTTTATTATTTTTATTATTATATTTTATTTTTTTATTTTCCCCCTTCCCTTTCTCCCTCTTGCTCCAGCCCCACTTGCTCTAGCCCCCTGCTTGCTCTGACCCCCCTCCGGTGGTCCCCCATATCTACCATATGTCCTCCATATCCTCTTGCTCTTACATGTTGTCACTTATTCTGCAGAGATTAATGAGCCCTGGCAGATGGGAATTTGTCCATTTAGGGCTGAGTGTTCCAAGCTCTTTCACTTTCTGCACAATGTCTGGCTGTGGGTCTTTATATTGGTTTCTGTCTACTAGAAGAGGAAACTTCTCTAATGTTGGTTGAACATGGTACTGATGATCTATGAGAATATCAAGTTGCCATTAGGAGTCATTTATTGCTACGTTCATTCAGTGGAACAGAAGTACATAATTTCCTCCTAGGTCCCTGACCTGTCTAATCTCAAGTTCTTGGCCACCAAAGTAGCCCCACTATGGGTTCCATCTCATGGAGTGTTCCTTAAGTCAAATCAGATATTGGCTGGTTACTCCCACAAGCTTTGTGCCACTATTGCATTAGATTTTGTCACCATTGTGTATAGAAAGGTTTGTAGCTGGGATAGTATTTACATTTCTTCTCTGGTAGCATACAAAGTAACTTTTATTACTATGAACACTAGTCTGTAGGGGTAAAGGCTCTAGATAGACAACAGTTCAATTTCTCTGTGTTCAATGAGTTGTGTAGGTGCTGTATTCAGCAATAGGACCTTACTATCAGTTTATGGAAAGAAACCAGTATCCTTGGCAATTACCTAGGTTGTTTGGATTGTTCCTTTGGTCAATGACTCAATTTGATGTAGCCCCAATCTCAGTACTGGAAGCTTCATTTGGTGACAAGAGAAGTCCAGTTGGGGCTCTGACTTCTCTACTACTTTGGCAATCATTTAGATCGCCTTCATATATGTGTATATTTCTGGAAGTTTCTACTGTTTTAAAATTCCATATTTGCTCACAAATTGCTCTTAGTGTTAAACGTTTTCTTCCTTCACTCCTCTTCCTTCCCCATTCCCATTTGATCCTTTTGAAGCTGTATGGTGAAGAAAGAAGTGTGTGCTTATTTCTTTTATTCATTTGCATACTTCTTTTTTTTTTTTTTTTTTTTTTTTTTTTTTTTTTTTTTGGTTTTTTCGAGACAGGGTTTCTCTGTGTAGCCCCGGCTGTCCTGGAACTCACTTTGTAGACCAGGCTGGCCTCGAACTCAGAAATCCACCTGCCTCTGCCTCCCGAGTGCTGGGATTAAAGGCGTGCGCCACCACGCCCGGCCATTTGCATACTTCTTATACATCATGGAATACACTTTAAAGTTCTAAAACCAAGAATATCCAGTTTTTATTTAGGGGCCCTATTTGTACTTTGTATTTGTATATATACTCTGACATTCTTACATACCAATGAGCTGAAGAAGACATGTATGTAATCTCAACCTTACAGAGTAGAAATTAAGGATCAAACGTCTGTGACTCATCAGTATAAGTCCAGACACTAAATGGCAAGCCTTAAACTTTAACCTCAACTGTTCTCCTTCCTGTGCTTTAAATAGTAGAGCCAGTATCTCCTCAGGAAGAACTTCAGTGGATTAAAATAGAAGTGAGTTCATAGGAATATGTTAAAATCTAGGGCACATTTCTAACATCTACATGCTCAGAAGGGATTATGCCGTCAACCGAGGAAGAAGAAATATATGTAAGGAATGTCACCAGAGACACATTTTAACTGACTTGAGAGTTCACAGAGAACATCACTGATAAAGGACATGGGTATTTCCTGGGACACTTAGTTGTCCTCCTCAGCTGCGTAACCACACCATTGAGTGCTGCTACATTTCTCTTGGTATATGAATTTATAAAGATTTGTTTTTCATGGCTTTGATATTGTTCCATGAAAAGAGAAAAGCCTTTCTTGAAAGACAATATCATAGAACACAGGTTAAAAAATTGAAAATAGATACATCTGTAACTTTAATTTTTTCAAAACCTATTTTAAATCTTAGAATGATGGTTCTTAAGTACTTTAACCTTCCTTTTAGCCCACCACCCACCACAGGTAGTGGGAAATAAAGGATATGGGGGTGGAGGTAGGGAGGTGGACCTTTTTAGAAAGGTTCTTTGGTTCAACTCCCCTCTGTGTTGTTTGGGAATTGGCAGTTCAGTTCATAGATTAGCTTAATTCACTTGAAAACAGTTCAGGAACACACTAGCAGTTCAGTTTGGTAGAGTAGGGACAGCAAACACGAATCAGCAGTGATAGCAATACCTAGCAGAGAGATCCAGACCTCAGCCTCCTCTCGAGTCAGCAGTAGGGACCAAGAGGAAATCCTGGAGGAATGGCTCTCTCAGGGAAGTGAAGATCAGTGAAGACTCAAGGTCCACAAGCATTGCACAGCTGGCTTTAAAAGTATGCCTAGCTCAGGTTCTGGCACTGTCCACCAAGTCCTTTTTATAGCCTCCAAACAACACTTGTCCTTCATGAGTCTTGCCTTAGCTGATACCACTCTGCCAATCAGACTAAGTCTGAGGAAGTGGCAAGAAACTGCCACACACCACCAGAAGTTTTTTTTTTGGTGTGTTTTTTCTATGGAGTCCCATCAAATGCAGCTCAACCATGTAATGTAATACATGCATGTATATTGGTAACAAAGAATCCTTCATCATGTGTCCTTTCACATACTTGCTTTCTACTGTGTCTGCTTCAGCTAAACATTCCTTCATGTGTTTGCCCCAACAAAACAGCATCTAACTGACTTTCCAAAGAACCCTTAAGTTTCTACTTTATATACCTTTTGAGGCTTACAAATTCATCAGGGAAAAAAATCCTCAGTAATAGTAGGGAAACTACTTACAACTTTGTAAAACCTAATTTTCATCTACTTATGAACCAGGGTATGAATATATCACCTTTAATTTTTTATAGAAGTATCAGTAAATAGTAAAATAGTAAATAATAATCAGTAAATAGCAAAAAGTAAAATATTTGTGGGCTTATTCTCACATGTCAAGGACTTGTACTTTACTTGTATAGATGCTTTGGGAAAGGGAAACTACAATCTGAATAAATTCCACCTGTCATAATAGCAGTACTATGGCCTCTATGGATGAGCAGACTCAGAGTTTCCCCTGAATTTGTCACTGTTGTGCTTGTTAACCCTAATGCATGTATGTTCCAACTAGTAAGAAGGAAAATATATATGTATGTATATGTGTATATACAAGTTTATATATGAAAATTTGAGGGGATTTATTGTTATATATGTGAATATATATTCTTATATTGTGGGATTTATTATACTATACGTATACCATATATACCATATGTATATATGTACATTGCTTACAGGCTGTGCTTTGAGTAGTCCAGCAATGGCTATCTCCTAGTGGAAAGTCCAAGAGTCCAATAGTTGTTTGGAATAAGGCCTTACCTAGTAAGATAGATAGATAGATAGATAGATAGATAGATAGATAGATAGATAGATAGATATAGAGATAGATATAGATAGATATAGAGATAGGTATAGATAGATATAGGTACAGATATTCCAAAGAACTCTAACAGCAATGAAGGAATGTACTTTTCAGTGAGATTGAAGGTAAAAGTCAGTTATGTCAAATGATGTTTTGCTAAAGCAGACACACACATGTACTGTAGGACTTTCCCTGTCCAATCACATTAGGGCAGTGAAAGGCCTGTGATTGGACAGGAAAAGGGAGGCGGAGCTAGGAGTTGGGGCGGTGGAGAGGTTGCAGGAGAAGAAGCGAGGAGAACCAAGATGGCTTTGGAGTGTACCTGTGTGGCATTTTCTAGCCATAAATAGCTGTGTTTTCACAAGGTTTGAAATATTGAGATAAAGCTTTTATCCTTATCAATTGGCTTTAAAATTATTGTATTGACATCTTGTAAATAGTAATATTATTTATATATAAATCTGATTGGTTAATTAAACATTAAGAGACTTGATTCTACTGGGTAATTAGATGGTAAGGTGACAGATCATAGGTGTGTGGAGCATTGCATGGTAGTGAGATGAACTGGGGAGGGCGGGTGCCAGCAAGATGGCTAGCAGAGGCCCTGTGGCCCCACAGAGTAGGAGAGTTGGTGGGCAGAGGGACCGCTGAGTGAGAATCACTGGGCAGGAGCCCTGTGGCCCTGTGTGAGCACTGCCGCCTGCTCACCAGTTGCCTTGCCAGTACCAGCGTGGGAACATGCTGGCTTTCTCTCTTTTTTTTTTTAATATTTCCCCAACACACATGAAGGAACGTTTTGCTGAAGCAGATACAACTGAAAGGATGTTTTGCTAAAGCAAGCATGTAAAAGGACACATGTGACGGATTCTTCACTAAGAACACACATGTATTGGTTTGCCTTACATGGCCTTACTGAGCTCTGCTTGTGGTAATGCCGTAGAGAAAAATTTCCAAAGACCTTCTTGTAGGCTCCCGCCTCTCCTCGCCCCTTCCAAGGACTTGGGCCAATTGGCAGAATGATATCAGCTGATACTGACTCGTGTGGAGTTTTGTTAAGACAGACTCATGGGGTGAGGCAAGACCCGTGAGAGGACACATGATATTTAGGGGGATATAAATAGGACTCAACGGACAGCGATGGAGTCTTGCATAGCTAGCTTTGCAATGCTTCGTTGGTCTTGCATCTTCTCTGAGAGAGGCATGGCAGAGAACTTCTGGTGTCCCTCCTGGTTTTGGTTGCTCCTGCTGACTCATGCCGATTTGCTGGAGGCCTGACTGTTTCTGCCAGGTCATGTCACCACTGCTCAAACATGTTTGCTATCCCAACACTACTGGACTGCTGTTATATTCGTGAGGTGTTTGCAAGTGAATTGAGTTGCCACTGCTGATTCCTGTGAATTGAACTGCTGATTTCCTGACAATGCTCCAAAGAACAATTTCTAAACAGGTCCACTTCCCCCATATCCTAATAACCTTTCTTTTCCACAACTTCTGGTGGGGTGGTGGGCTAGAAGAGAGGTTAAAGCATTCAAGAACCTTTGTTAGAAGTAGTGTTTGTAAAAACAGCTTACAATCACCAGAAGATGTAGCCCAGATTTACAGTGGGTCTTCCCACCTCAAATGATCCAGTCCAGAAAAATCCTTCACAGGTACACTCAACAGCTTGGATTTTAGTTAATTCCAGATGTAGCCAAGTTGAGAGCCAAGAATAGACATTTCAGGGGTTTAGGACAATTATGTTTTATAAGAGCAACTATAGTTCTGACGTGGAGGATCCTGGAGACAGCAGTGGGATATCATAATTCACGTGAACTGACACTGGAATTTGTGGTCCAGAGGACTGCTTCTAGGTTACTTTAGTGATTGTGACTTATCAATCCTCATTACTGGAAGATTACAGTGTGTATATACATGTGTGTATGTATGTGAGTGCATGTACATGTATTATACTTAGCTATCACATTTTACTCAGTGGCCAGAAAAGCATAGTAGTTAAATGTATGTGGCTTCTGAAGTCAGCTGATGAATAAATCAAATCTTCATTCGACCCTTTAACTGCATGTTCTCAGAGAAATGTCTTTGAGTCTCAGTTTCATGTGTAAAATAAAAATGTTACCACCCATTTAAGATTCCTCATTAACTACTAAGTGCTTAAAACACTGCTGGGCCCCTGCTAGGAGCTATATAAAGGGCATTTATCACCACCATCACCACCACCATTATCACACCACTACCACCACCATCACTACCACCTTCACCACTATCATCATCATCATCAAACTGGCAATTTATTAGATTCATTTAAAATGCTATTTTAAAATAATCTTTTACTATTTTCCCTCCCAGAATTCACAAATTAATTATGTTACTAAATAGAAAAGTATTTTGTAAGGGAATTCACCATGTCACATAACATGGACATGTTAAAAATATTTAAAAATTTTCCAAAGAATAGGAAAAAAACCAAAAACACAAGCAAAAACAACTATGCTTTCCCTGTTCTCTTCTGTGTCCTGGCAGTGACTCACATATGATTCATTCCTACGGTTGCCCTGCATAAGGAATGCATGTTGGCATGGAGGCTGCATAGTTTGGAGAGGTTTTCTTGATAATCTTAAAGAAAACAGTCAAAATCATCTTGGTTCTATTGGAACCCAGAGGAGAACTGTGTTTTGTTGTTGTTTTTTTTGTTGTTGTTTATTTGTATGTTTGATTTTTTTGTGCCAAAAAAAGAGGAAAGATGCCCATTTTTGAGTTACAAAGTATTTTCAGGTGTTTATGTTGCGAACATGGGACAAAGAGAACATTTGACTCTAGTGGATTTTTAACCTATCAGACACTGAGTGCCTACTTAAAGTTTATAGTTTACAACACCATAGGTTTTATATAGTCTGTGCATTCATTATTCATAATTGTGACAGAATACCTGATAAGAAGGGACTTAAGGAAAAGAGATTTTAATTGGGTAACACTTCTAGGGGACACAGTCCATTATGGTGAGGAAACATGGTGGCAAAAGCTAGAGGTTGCTGGCCACATTTTACAAATTTTCATGTCTATAACATTTCAACTTTGTATTTTTTTCCAAAAAAAACCCCATCTTTGGACATTTAAACCATGCCATCTCACCTGACTGATTTAAGCCTCCATCAGTCCAAAACACCCCACTTTCCCCACTTCACCAGCATGTAGCTACCTGTAACTTGTAAATGCTCTAGTGAATAGCTCCACACCTATACCAGCAAAGGAGGGCCTGGTTAAACCCAGTGGCTCACAAAACAAAAGATAAAATAGTGGGAAGGGAACTTGTTGGGAGAGGTAAGGTGCATTAGGGAGGTGGCTAAGGAATGGGACTGAATATGACCAGAATGTATTATGCAACTGTATGAAATTTTTAAAGAATATTTTTTAAAGGTTAAAAACCATGGGCATATATAGCATAAGCAATACATGTTGAAAATATTTAGGTGGATACTCCAGGCGAGGACCACCCATTTCCTTAATGAACAATGGAATCAGATAGTGAGCCCTTCATCTTAAAGGATGATTTTTATCAGAGAGAGGGGCAGAGTTTTAGAGTTTGCTTGGAGTCACAAAGAAACACAGTGTATTCAGAAACTGAGAAAGCAGAGTAAGGTTAGAGGACAAAGGCGATGGTGATGCTGGGTCTGAGGCAGGGTTGAAACGTATGCTGGACTCCACCCAAATATTTTACTTTGATGCTTATAACATTTGAAGTTTGAAAATTTTTGCAGAAATATCTTTGGACATTTAAACAATGCTATTTAATTCTCATAGTATTATTCAGGTGTACCTGAATCCCAAAGAAGAAAGTAGAGCTAAGGTTAGAAGTTTTGTGGTTTGTGAACATAGGTGAAAAGCTGATTCCTTATCTGAAGTTTCATATGAAGAAAAATATCAAGGAGTATTCACAACCAGTATAGCTTTTGACTGAATGGAACTTCTAAAATCTCTTGTACGATATACTTCCAGAATTGACTTTTATTCTATCTTTTAAAAAATCTAAAGGAAAAATAAAGTTAAAGCCTAAACTTAATTTTTTAAAAAAAATCTAAAGAAATAAAAAGTCTCAAATTTCAAGTGCGCTTTTGAGAATAAATATTGGTAATATAAAAAGTATTTTCTGGCAATAAACCCTGAAATTATTGCCAGAGATTTTTTAGCTTAAACCCTTGCTGTTTGAATACACAGGAAAGGCTTTAGATAGCTTTTAATGTTTGGTGTAAACTTTTTTTTTCTTTCATGAAGAAAAAGAATGGCATACCTAATTCTTGTCACAGTATTATCTATAAGCTTCCCTGTATTTTTAGTGGACAGAACATATTGTTCACTGTGTATAGCCTGATACCTTTAGGTTTGCAGTCGTCTTGCTTTGGCCCAAGACTGAAATCATATAAATAATAGGCACCGTTTCTTAGACCCCAAACATCAGTAAAAAGTTCTTCTGATAAACGTGTGTTATTATTTTCTGAATAAATATCTAATCTTCAGTTAACTGAGGAACTTCATGGTGCAGCTTCCATGAGGCCATTAGTCATGATGCATATTCTAGTGATGCCCTGTTTGGGTGCTGAAGATATGGGTGATGCTCCGAAGATGGAGAAGACAGGGCTTCAGAATGACTGAGATGGGTCTATAGCAAATGTTTTCAATGACCTAAAAGTCTACTTATAAATAATTTATTAAGTGAGCTTCCAAGGAAGATGAGAGATTTAGAACTCTCACTGGTGTAACCAGCTTCTGTCCCTACAAAATATGATAGCTATGAATGAATTATCAAGCGAGGCGAGATCTGTGCAAGTAAGCAGTCAGGGGTAACTGGGAACTGGTGTGTGGAACTCAACACGGTGGTCGAAACTGTTGAGAAGTGCCTCCCTTACAAGTCTTCACAGCAGAGCTGCAGAACAGTCAGCTCAACCACCAAAGATGGATACCCAATTGGTGGGACGACCTGGGAGCTGAAACTTTGAAACAGAGCATGGATGTGACTGATGTCTCTAGGAAGCACCTGACAATGGCTTATACCCTCTCGTCCCCACTACACTAGAACCACAGAACATAACGAAGAAAAGCTTTAAGCTCTGAGCTGTGGAACCAAGGGCCCTCTACACCTCTATATAAACATAAAGCAAGAGACCATGAATATGATAATGGGACGTTGGGGCAGGCTTCCTTCTAAGGCTATTGCAGAGGTCAGCAAGAACCCTCTACAAGGGCTTTCTCCCTCTCCTACAGTGGGGTTGAACTAGACTAAGTTGGGAACTGAGAGCTATACTGTTGATTCAATACAGTCCTGACACAAACAACCCAAAGAGTAACCAGTCTAAACTCCACTGGGGCAATATGTATCCCAAATCTGGTGTAGATGGTTTGAGGTGAAATGTAAAATTATATGCATATGTCTATCAGCACAGTTCGCTACTTAAAACATCACACAAAGAGAAGAAAACATCATAGGGAGAGAAGGTAAAATCCTGTCTCACCGTGGAAGAAATGTTGATTGATATAACTTTTAAATTCTAATATACTTGCCCTTATTTTTTAATGTTTATAATTATATATAATATAACAAATATAACATGTAATATAAATTTATAAGTAATATATTTATGAAATGTAATATAAATATATAGTATAATATAAATAATACATAATATAGTAATATATATATATATATACACAATTATATATACAAATGTGTTTCATTTTAGAATCTTTAATCTTACAGAAATATCTTGCAGTAGTCTTGAGTTAGTATATACATTGCCCCCTTAGGGTATATTGTGATGATGGTTCTGTCTGATCCCCCCATTTTTCTACTGAATACTCTTGTGACAGACACATGTTCTGGAGAGATGTGACATACATTCATCTATTTACCCTGCAAAGGTAAATAAGGACAGACAAAAGCCCAGCTTGATGAACTAATGACTTTTATTGGGGTTACTTATAGGAGTATGGACTGCAGGTTACTTACAAGAGCAGAAATGACTCTAAGACCGCTGCACCTAGTGGCAGAAGCCATGCAAGAGAAGCTGCAGTGGTCAGGTGAGCTTCCTGGAGATGGCCCACTCTGTTGGGCATTTTTTTTGTGCAGATCAATATGAAGATGACTTCCATAAAATAATATTGTTTAGATTAATTAATGATTTTACAGTATTCCTGATTTGTTTTAAATACTTTTAGGAAGTTAGGGTAACTGATAGGAAGTTTAAGGAGATCATTTAAGTTATAATAAAGTTAGAATTAAGAATAGAATGTGCCCTCTCCTTTGTAGTGAAAATAAGTTAGAAATGGCGTACAGTGAGTTTTCATGTGTTACAAGCATGTAATTGTACTAGGAAGAGAAAAATAGGCTTGGGACAAGTGAGTAATGAAAGAAAACATTCATTCTAGGTTGGGTCTGAGTTACTGGATCTTGTGATTTAGGGATGTGGCCATAGGTTTCAGTGTGCAACATAAGACAGGGTTATAATTAAAGAGTAAATAATTCTCTTATAAGAGTAGAAAATAGGTAGTGTAGCTGAACAAGACTTCAAAAATAAATATACTTTTTCTATATACGTAAAAGTTTTGCTAGGCATATGTTTCAAAAAATACACAATCAATAATTCAGTTGTAATATCCTCTTGTGTAATGGTTTTATTCTGTTTTTGAAGAATATGTTTTCATGGTGATTGTTTTTAGAGAATGTGTAACTTCTGGCTATGAGATAATCTTTTCCTTAAATAGAGAACTTTGTCTTAGATGTTATAAAAAGGCCAAGAGGAAAAAATACATTGTTGTAGCTTGCTCCCTCCATTGTGTGTGTGTGTCTGTGTGTGTGTCTGTGTGTGTGTCTGTGTCTGTGTCTGTGTCTGTGTCTGTGTCTCTGTGTGTGTGAAAATTGTTGGAGCCTGCTCATTGGCGCTTTGTTCCATCCACCCAATGTGTAAATATGTATATATGTATATGTGTATATGTGTGTATGTGCATATGTATATAAAGATGGTTAGAGCTTTGTTCCATTCACTCAATGTATAATAAATATGTATGTGTGTGTGTATGTATGTGTGTATGTGTATATGTATGTATGTGTGAAGTTGTTGGAGCTTGTCTCGCTTCATCAGTGTGTGTGTGTGTGTGTGTAATTTTCTTTCCCTCTTTTACTTTTCTCTAGTCACTAGCTGCTATCAGTACTGGCCCCAAGTCACTGATTCTGTGCCCTGCCTCAGCTTGTCCTGTGGTGTTGAGGCTGGCTTTTAATACTCTTGCATGAATGACAGCTCACCAAAACTGGAAACGAAGCACTTCAACAGGATGAAGAGTGTCCTCTCCCAGGCAGCTCAGCTGGGCTTTGTTTCTTGCAAGCAGTTTGGCTTGTCTCTGTCTTTTCAGGCTGTTTGGCTGGTCCAAGAGTCTGCTTTGCAGCTTGCCTCATTTGAGAGGGACTCAGCAGCCTTTTCTGTCTTTATTCCCTTGGGGAATGGAGAAGCCCAGTGAATCTACTTTAATGGAACTCCTCTGCAAGTGAAATCTGTTACCTTACTCAGACCAGTAGTTCTCAACCTAATGCTGTGACCCTTTAATACAGTAACTCATGTTATAGTGACCCCTCAACCATAAAATTATTTTCATTGCTACTTCCTAAAATTTTGATACCATTATGAAACATAATGTAAATATCTCATATGCAAGATATCTGATATGCGACCCTAGTGAAAGGGTTTGGCCCCAAAGGCATCACAACTTACAGATTGAGAGCCATTGCCTTAGAGCATCCTTTCACTTCACCTCCTTATAAACATTACACCCTAAGATACCCTCTCAGTTCACTTTCCCTTTACATCCTATGTTGTAGGATATTTCCCTTCAAAAGGGAAGGCTTAACCTTTTAGGAAACTGCTATACAGCTGTCTTATTTCTATTCTTTCTACACACAATATTTATTGGTGAGGGTTCTCTTGAAAAGCAGAATTGACACATGAGTAGCATATAAAGCTGTTTATTAGATTGGTTTACATAATACACGTTGAGTAGTCTAAAAGTGTCTGCATTCCAGGAGACCAAGAACTCAGGAACTACTCAGTCCACAAGGCTGGGTGCATTGCAAGTGTCCACCTGGTTTTGAAGGACTTCTGGGTTTCTGATGATCTTCAGTCCATGATGGAAGGCAAAGAAACTAGATTCTGATGTCAACAAAGGATGGCAGAAGCAATGGTGACAACAAAGCAGATACACTCACCAACAAGGAACAAAGTCAGGCAGGCTAAAGCAGCCCTGCTCTTGCTTAGATCTCTATCTGGGATACTAACAGAAGGTGCCGTGAACTCTGGGTAGAGTCTTTCTGTATTAATTAATCCTTTCAGTAATTACATTCATATGCCTTCATAGTGAAAGTAATACTAAGAGGGAAATTCATAGCTGTAACTACTCATATTTTTTTAAAAATTATTTTATTTACATTTCAAATGTTGCCTCCTTCCCAGTTCCTCCTCTAAGAAGTTTTCACCCCATCACCCCTCCCCTTTGCCTCTAAGAGGGTGCCCCCCACCCACTCCACCCACCCCCTTACCCAATCTCCAACCTAAACCCCTACCCATCTCTCTTCCTATTGCATCAAGTCTTTACAGGATAAGGCACATCTCCCACCTAGGTCAGACAAGGTAGTCCTCTGCTACATATGTGTTGGGTACCATGGACCAGCCCATGTATGTTCTTTGGTTGATGGCTTAGACTCTGGGAGATCCCAGGGGTCTGGGCTACTTGATACTGTGGGTCTTCTTATGGGACTGTCATCACCTTGAGCTCCTTTAATCCTTCTAACTCTTCCATAAGGGTCCCCTACCTCAGTCCAATGGTTGGCTGTAAGTATCTGCATCTGTTTCAGGCTGCCTTCTCCTCAGGCTAAGGAACATTCTAGAGCTCCAAGTCACATGCTTTCCTCTCCTTGGTTCTCTTCAAACGAATGTTGATACTGGGGTTTGTGGAGCACCAGACATCACACAGGGCTTCTCAGAGAATTCCAGCATCTCAGGTAGCCAAACAGAACTGATTGTCTTCATAAGAACACATTAACTGGGAAAAAAAAGTAGGAATTATCCTTGCAGAGTCTCTCAGAGGACAGCCATGCTTCTGTCATGCAGGAGCCTTTGGGGTCTGGGTTACCTCATGCAGGATGATATTTTCTAGTTCCATCCTATTTGCCTATTAAAATTCATGATGTTCTCGTTCTTAATAACTGAGTTTCCACTGTGTAAATTGAATCACATTTACTGTATCCATTCTTCGGTTCAGGGAATCTGGGTTGTTTCCAGCTTCTGGCTATTATAAGTAAGGCTGCTATGAACATAGTGGAACACATGTCCTTGTGGTACAATGGAATTTTTTTTTTTTTGGTATATTCCCAGGAGCAATATAGCTGCATCTTCAGGTAGAACTAATTTCCAATTTTCTAAGGAAATGCCAGATTGATTTCTAGAGTTGTACCAGTTTGCAATCCCACCAGCAATGGAGGAAAATATAAACCTTAGGAGATCCTAAATAAACAACTTAATGATGTACTTTAGGTCCTTAGAAAACAAGAACAAACCAAACCTCAAGACGAGCAAAATAAAAGGAACGATCAAGGTCAGTGCAGAAAACAGTAAACAGGAAAACAAACAAACAAAAACAGTGGATGTAATTAGGAGATATTTTAAAATATTTTTTGCAAAATTCTATATATTGTTACAAAATCCAGTTTTCTTTTTGCAGATATTGTTCCCTACCATTTTAATGTAATATTCATTTTCATATATTCTTTATATTTTGAAGTAATATGAGAATTTTGCCTTGGCTCTCTGCTATTGCCTTGATATATCGCAACATAATTTAACAGTTAATAATTTTTGGCTACTAGGTTGTTTCCTAGTTCCTTTAGTATATGTTTAAACTTGTAAAAAGTGTGTTTGCACCAAGTGCAGGTTACAGGACCAGCTTATTAGTGTTCATGCTGTGAGTAGCTGACAGAAGGGTGGCTCTTCCTTGTTTGTTTGTTCCAGAACTTTCTACTGTTGACATACATTCCAGCCTCAATGCCATCTTCAGAAGCTTTATTTGCCTCGTGTTTCTTTTCTGGTTTGGTTAAGTCTTACATATAAAAAACCCATCTGGGAAGCATATTGCATATGCACATTGAAGGCTAGAAACTCATTTTTAATTAAAACTTTATTCGGCACTCACAGTTCACTTTGTCCTGCTTTTATTATGAAACATTTCAGTCTTCTCCCCAAAACACATATGTCTGGAGCGTTTCAAGATGTTCCTTGTTGTTCGTGTGGGACTAGTTTCTGTGTGCTGTCAGTTCACTGCCATATGTCCCGGCTGTTCATTTTGTTTCCTTCCTGGTGTTTATGAAGGCAGCATCTTGCATGCGACACAAGTTCATCTTGTTCCAGCCTCATTTGTGAAACTTATCAGGTGGTGGGTAAGCAGAGTGGAGACTGCAGAACACTTTTGTATTAGGTGTCCAGGGATCAGGGGAGGGTATGGACTTTTAGGAGCTCCAATGTGTGTGTGGAATGTGTCGAATGACACCTCAGTTCTTGGTTATGATGAGGTCACTATTTGGCGGTTTTTAATCACAACACAGGTGGTAGAAATTGCAGTTCCTTAATATAACCATTAAAGTCCAGGCTGAGGCTTGGGGGGGGGTTTAAGAATTGATCACCCCTGTATTTTTGGCAATGACACATCTCTCATGTTCTCTGAAAGTCTCTACATGATTGCCCACACCATCACAGATGCTTTTGAGAAAAGCTGTTATGCCTCAGGGAGAATTAAGAGTTGAGCTAGCTGAAAAGCAGTGATGTTTCTGTTAATCTGGATTGGAAAATGCAGTTCTAGCTACATTAGAAGCTTTCTTGCCTTTGAAGATAAATATTAGTCAGAACAGGCTTTGTACTCTGTGTAATATCAATTCATAAAGCACCAAACTGTCTGTTATGTGATGTCTAATGAGTGCAGTCTTATTATCTGAAATTATCAAATAGTTATATTTTAACTTGTTCTAGCAATTAATTCAACCTGGTCCCCTGAAATATACTGAGCATATTTTATGTTTTCAGATTTATTAAAACGTTATTGAAAATTGCATATATTTGAGGCATGTCATGTGATTCTTTGTAGTCACTGGACAAGTCTGGCTTGCCAGTGTGAACAGCAGTTGTTGGACTAGAGAAGAGACCTTTATATCTGTGGTGTGGCCTCCTCTAAGCTAGCTTGTGAAGTGGAAACTTAAGGGTTCTTTGGAAAGTATTAGATGGTGTTTTGCTGGGGAAAACACCTGAGGGAACATTTCACTGAAGCAGACACAGGGGAAAGGATGTTCTGCCAAAGCAAGCACGTGAAAGGACAGGAGATGAAGGATTCTTTGCTAACCATATGCATAAATTGGTCAGCCTTACTTTGCATAGTTGAGGTGCATTTGTCAGGACTCCATAGAGAGAAATCGCACCAAAAAACCTTCTGGCAGGGTGCTGGTGGCTTCTTGCCACTTCTGCAGACTCAAGCTGATTGCCGGAGTGATGTCAGCTGAGACAGACACACATGCTGGACAAGACACATGGAGGACCAGTGATGTTTGGAGGGCGTATAAATAGGACTCCACAGACAGTGAAGGAGCTGAGCTTGGCTTGCTTGCATAGCTAAATGTTTCTTGTCTTGAATCTCTGCTGATTTTAGTTTTGCTGAGAGAGACACAACTGAGAACTTTGCCTGGCATTCCTGTTGGCCCTGGTCCCTCCTGCTGACTTATGCCAATTTGGCTGAGGCCTGACTATCTCTGCTAGGTTGTGCTACAGCTGCTGCTAACCTGACACGACTGAAGTGGACTGCTGGTATATCTCTGAAGTGTTTGCCAGTAGACTGAGCTGCTGTTGCTGACCAGTAAACTGAACTGCTGATTTCCAGATAATAAAGATAGGATCTGCTCCAAAGAACCATTTCTAAACAGGTCCACTTCCCGATATCCTTTCTTTTCATTGCCTCTGGTGGGTGGTGAGCTAAAAAGGAGTTTAAAGCATTTAAGAACTGTCATTAAAAGTAGAGTTGTGAAAAACTGAAGTTATAAGCTTGTCTTGAAAGACTCCGAAAGGAGCCCCTCGCTCAGGCCTCAGGACAATAGCGGACACCCAAGAACTCACGACAGACTGAGCTTGTTGCAAACCACATGAGGCTTTATTCGGAGAAACCCAGAGCTCTGGGGACGACTCATATCCCACGCAGGGGTAGAGGAGTCGACCTAGAGGGGAAAGAGGTCCCACTTTTTATAGGCCCTCAGGGGGGGAAGGAGAAGGGGGAGAGTAGGGGATTTCCAGTTCTAAACAATGCCTATTCTCAAGAAATGGGTATGGGAGGGGTACAAGGAAAGAGTCTAATGAAGGTGCAGCAATGGGCACACACCTGGTCAGAACATTGGCAGACACACAGGTTCAAGGAGTGGCCAGAGCATTGTGCACCTCTATTTTTCTAAATCAGTGAAGCTAGTTCTGCTAACACTGATGTCTATCTTGCCAATTTCAGGGCTTCTGTGTCCTTTTACATTCTGCCAGGATCTTTCATTGGGCCTCCATTCTGCCAGGATCTTTCAGTCTCAATTTGGTTCTTTCATCTTTTTTTTTCCCCGGTGTTTTGGTGTTTGTCTTTCCTTTTTCAGAACTTGACTTTGCTCTCCAGATGATCTAGGTAGGTTAGAGAGGATCCTCAGAGTCGGATTATTATTCCAATCCTGTCTCTGGTCTGGCCAATGATTCTTGAATTCTTTTTTCTTACAGCTGTGTGGGAGGAGTAGAGATGGACTTCATCAGAACCTTCAAGTTTCTACAGACAGTATATTATTGGCTGACTGGTCTCTTCCTCCCTTCCTTGGTCTGAAAAAGAGGAGATAATGCTTAACTTTAGGGCTACTATAGTCACCACCGTGAGAGCCCCATTCTTACTGTGCACCAAGGGCTTCATACCATGAAGAGGATAAAACATGGCTGCCATGCAGTGAGTGCCTGGTGGATACTGACCTCTGTTATTCATACAGCTCAAACTATAACTTATTAATTCATTTGAAATTTCTTTTATGTATAAGAGTTTGTGCATTTTTATCTTTCTGAAGAGACCTGAGACGAGATTAACTTAAAAGATATGTGGTGCATAGCTTGCTGTGATTCAAAGACAGAAACAAGCCATAGAAAAATAAATCAATTAAGATTACCCCCCTAAAATGTTCTGAATGGGAGCTCCCCCTTTCCCAATCTTGACTCATTCTATCGACGCATGTCCTTGCATAGAACTCCCAAATATATTTATTTTGATTATCGTCATCTCTCTTCTGTGACCACGCAGTGTTTTCACTGGACACATTTTCCTAAAGGTTTTGTGGTCCCGGTTTAAAGAGTTTTTTTTTTATGCCTTCCTCTTTTATGTCTAGAAGCTAGACTATTTAGAGCCGGGTAGTTGATTAGACTCAGAAAATGGGATGACCATGAACTTGGCTGAAGATACAGAAACATAGCTAGGGGCCAACAATTATTACGAGATTTCAAATATCAGCAAACACTTCAGGGATGCTGAAGAGAGAAAATAAAACACACAAGGACTAATGGTTTCTGCTGTGGGTGTCTGTAGGGCAGGTTGGAAGGAGTCATGTGTAGAACACATGATAGCCTTTTTGTTATTTGTCTGACTGGGTTAATTGAAGCTTATTGCTACTCTGTCTTGAAAAACAGAAGATAGCCATTAGCTACTTCCCACAATGTGTAGGAAATGGAAAGCTTTGTGGTTTAGCTAGAGCCTATCTTCAGAAATCACAGAGGCATTGCATCGGATGACGGCAAGTATTATACACTGTCAGATGAAAAGATTGATGAGCCTGGTTCCTCATTCTGGTTCCATCTTAGCCTCTGAGACCGCAGTGAGAGTAAAGAATGCTGACTAGGGAATATTTCTGGATCCTTCCCAGTGAGGGAGGGGGGAAGAGTAAAGGCCAGGATAGAGTTGTCAAACTGAGATCCAGGTCTGATGCTGGCCTTGACTCTGGGATTTCTGGCATCTCAGAGTTGATTTATGAGGCTGAAGTGATTAATGTCTTTATATTTATTAGCCTCTGGAATTTGTGCTGCCTTCCACATCACCAGTACCCTAGTAAGAAGGGTAGGTAGCTCTTGACCAATCTGGTAGGTGTACACAGCAGCCAGTACCCATGGTTCCAAGTCTTCTATTTTTTCTTTTTAAATTAAATTAAATTTTATGTAAATGCATGTTTTATGGCATGTGAGAAAGTGCACCATATGCATGCAGTACCTAAAGAGGCCAGAAGAGGGTGATGGATTCCCCTGAAACTAAATACATCATTCTGAGTTACCTACCTTATAGGTGCTAGGAATTGGACTATGGTTACCTGGAGGAGTAGCCAGTACTCTTAACAACAGAGCTATCTCTCCAGCCCTCCAGATCTTTTCTTGGAGAACCTGCTGACACATCCCCAGTGTTCTCACTATTCCCACTCCACACCAAGTTCTATTATAGTATTTTGATACAAACACATTAGAAGTGTGGCTGGACAGGGACGAGCTCTGCCTTCTTTTCCCATTTCCTCCACAGGATATCTGCAGTATCTCTCTGTTTTTCCAATTACTACATCACCTAGGAACATCACCACTTCTCCCCTAAAAAAGCTGCAGATCCAGAGCTAAGTGTGTGAGATTGCTAGTGTTTTTCCCAAGTAGAGTTCATAGAGTTACAGCCTTGACCTCTTCACCAAGTCCAAGAAGGATACAAAGGCATCTTTTTGCCAATACCAGTGAGGACTTCACAGTATCTATGAATCAATGGACTTGTGTGAACTTGTGTTTTTTTCTTTCCCATCCAGACCAGACCTGCATCTATGAGGATCTAGCACTTTCCAGGACTGAAGGCTGAGATGTTCTCAGTCCTCTTTTTCACTGCCCACTGGGTCTGTGTATTGCTGTGGAATGCTCCAGTTAATTCAATTCTCTCTGCCCACTCTTGCCTACAGCTGCCCCAATCCAGGCTCCCATTCAAAGAAGATATCTTTTTTGTTATGTGTACTAATTTTTAAATTTTATTTTGATTTTTAAACTTTTAGCTTGCACATTAAAGTTTAAAGTTGTACATAAAATTTACATGTGAATTGGGCATAACATAAAGTAGTTATACTATTATTCATTTATTTAATGGTAACAAATTGTGTAGTTCAGTTTATGATGAAAATCAAGTTCTCCCTTCTGCCCATGGCTGATAGTCATCATCACATCTTTGGATATTCTCGAAATATCCTTTGTTGCTCTCTCTCTGACACATCTGGTAACTTCTTTGACTTTATCTATCTTATGTCCCTTGTGTAAGTGGAATCGTGCCCTATGTGTCTGTCTGGCTTATTCCAGCAAGCATAGTGTCTTATAAGTCCATTTATACTGTTGTGTATAGCACAAGTTAATTTCTCATCACAACTTCATAGTTCTCTACATCATGTTGTTTATCAAGCATGTGTTGATATGCCTTTTAATTCTTTCTCATGGTACTGTAACAGCCTCATAAATCCCCATGCTATAATAAACTCTGACTCTACAATTATCTCTGCTGCCAGAACACTATTACTAAAGAAATAAGATGCTGCCTGGATGTACTCATTCCTTCTACCATCTCTAGTACATCTCACTTCTACATCATCATTGTCATGTTGGTCCCCAAGGTCATCAGTGACATGACTTGCTCCTCTTCTGCCTCATCTGGCTTATTCTCCTCTCACTGTGTGTCAGTCACATCAGCTTCTTCGTTGCACTCTCAAAATGCATGTCCTTTTATTTACTTGCCTTGCTTTGCACCCCAACCTGGAGTCAAATGTAATTCACTGTAGTTTGTTGCGCAGAAATCTCACAAAGTAGAGTTAAATGTCAAGACAAATATTTTCTCATGGAGGCATCTCTAATTCTAGTCCTTTGATGTGTTCCCAAGTTGTTTTGCTCTTTACTTTCAATGCCTGCTCTCTTTAGTTGCCTGGTCTATATTTTCTCTATGGTGACAATATATATCTTTAACTGCTGTTACATAAGCCTGGGAAAGAAGAGCATCCACAAAGAATGCCCTGAAAGTGGATACTGCGGAGGGGGCGGGGCTGAATGTTCAGTTAGAAGTCTGGGGTCAGGGATTAGTGTGGAGGCATAGAGGCAGGGCCCTTAGGAAGTAGTCCTTTACCTCCTAGGCTTTGTTTCTTTGTTAAAGACAACATCTCCAAATCAGGTTGAGAGTAGTAGGAGAGAGATGGTACAGAGGTAGGAGATGCTCTCTGTAAAATAATTAGGGAGGTTTTTAAGCCATCAGTTTTCTTTCTGTGCTGATACGTTTAATCTCAGATAAACATGTACTTCTGCAACAAGTTGGCACTTTCCTATATATATTTTTTTTTCAGAAAGAAATCACCAGTAGTTGGGATCTAATTTTGGAATGGATCATTCACTTGAGTTCTCTTTCATACTGTTTGTTTGGGCTGAAAACTGCACATTTAACTGCAAATTTGACCCAGGTGGGTGATGGATGCTGCCCCTCAGGAGGCTGTCAGCCCTTCACAGGAGTGTGTAAAGAGAGGCTTTGAACAGAGTGTGGAAGATGTCAGAAAAGCTCTGACCCAGGCTAGGAGAACAGGAGGGTTATAGCAGGGACCTCCAGGGGATCTCCCATTCCAGTCGTCTATAATTCTGAAATTTATATGCAGACCACACTAAGAGATGGGGCAGTACTTGACATTCTATTCAAGAGGTAAGGCATAGAGCGTTCCTTTTTCCCTTTCAGCAAAAGCTGTAGATTTAATATAAGATCAGAGTAAAAAGTCCGACATTTCTACTTTGTGAATCTGGGATAAAGCTGAGATTTGATTTTGAAATATGAACATAAAGTGTAACTACCTCAATTTAAGTCACTAGGATTTATATTTATATATAACCTTTAAAGTTCTCCCAACTTTTTACCCCGGAGAAAGGAGAAAATTACAGTCATCTCACTGCTGGAAGTCTAGAGTGGCTTTCCTTCTAGGTTAATGGAAAACCTACCCTGCTTTTGTCTAGCCTTCCAGCGGCTTCCACCTCTTCTGACTGATGTGAACTCTCACACCTGGGGACATCACTGTAAGTCTCCCATGTTAAACTGAGTGCTTTTTGTGGTCCAAGCTCAATTGCAAATCATCTCTAAAGCATTTTATTCTTGATGCTTTTAAGCACACTCTTTGTTTTGAAACTGTCCCTTCACAGTACAAAGCTCCTACTTAATGTTCGGATTGCTTGTGGCAAAGCCATTTCCACTCTGGAAATGACTCTCCACCGTGACATTGTTTGTGCTGCTACTGCCCAGCCTGTCATGGAACTTGTTCCTCCTGTTCACCTCCTTACCACCCCATGGACTTTGCCTTCTTCATGTGTGGGATCAAGTTAGAAATATATGATGTCATGCTTGAGAAGATTTAACCTTTATAATAATTCTCAATTAAGGGATGAAGAGATTGAAGCAAGTGCAGCAAGGAGCATCACAAAGCAAATAGCAAAATCAAACTATGATGCCAGCTTTGACCTTTTGTCTCTCCTGCAGTGAGAGGAGGTAAGCTGAAGTAAGGACCCGAAAACTGTTGTAAGAGTCGCCAACAGGCACAATGAACAAGCAGTTTCCTTTCAGATGGGCTGGTAGAATGTTTTTACTATCTTTACACACACACACATACACACACACACACACACACACACCTCTCTCTCTCTTTCTCTCTCTCTCTCTCTCTTTCACACACACACACACAGTGTCCATACTGAAGCCTCAAACAATGCTGAAGTACCACATAATATTAGGCTGGGTGACTTCTTGCCTACTCACAGGTAAGCAGGCAGAGCCTGAGCCTGAGAACAGGAACTTGTTAGAAGCAGAAAGCCTGGTGGGGTGACAAGGTTGTAAAGGCGATACAGAAGCACTGTAGTGTGGGAGGCTGATGTGCCACTTTGGAGACTATCTACCAATTTGTATGCCCATGGTAGACCCACCCAAGACCTTGGGTCGAGTGCAGGATTCCAAATGTCCTGCCCTCTAGCCCCATGTATGTCAAAGCTGACTTGCTCACCACCTTTAAAATGTTTTATTTGTATTTGATGCGCCTCCAAATATATTGGCATTCTTAATGTGAAGGCTTCTTTGCTTCACCATGTGCATTTTGAAGCTCATATGGCAGTGACTATCCTCTCTGAAAAGGTGGCAATACTTGCCTACCATCCTCTAGAAGTTTGTAGGAATTTGATGAATCTTCATGCCCAGCAGGATTTTGTAACCCCAAAGGCTATATAGACAGCTACTCCTAATTATTGCTCTGGTTTATGATTAGAAATCAGAAAAATTAACAGGCAAAATATATTATGTAGTGAATTTATGAATTTTAAATGTACTCCATAATTTAATATTCACTTATTCACTGGATTTTTTTGAGCATTTACTAGGTTTTCTGATATATATCGTCCCTGGATGAACCCAGTACCCAACTTTAAAGAGCATTGTTCTATAACAAAGAAGAGTAGAAGAGAAATTGTGATGTGAGCACGAGATTCTTATGGTTGAGATAATACAGCATGTGGGAACTCAGAGGCACACAGACGCCCACTGGGTGAGAGGTATCAGTAAGTTATTGGAAGAGATGGTTCCTGAGATGAGCAGGAGCTAGGAGGTACAGGGGAGGAAGTCAAAAGTTGAGTGTGTTCCAGATAGAGGGAGCCACATAAACAGTGGTTAAGACAGAGGAAGGATGGTTAGGTGGGAGAAACTCTAGTGTCCTTTAGATGGCAAGAGTGAGACAAACACATTTATGAATAGATATACACATACACACACACACACACACAAACATAGATACACACATATACACTCACACACACACAGAAACTCTCTCTCTCTGTCTGTCTGTCTCTGTCTCTCTCTCACTCTCTCTTTCTTGAGGGCAATTTATGAGCCCATGGTAGAGCCATAGAGTCTTGGGGTGGATTCAGGATTACAAATGTCCTGTCCTCTAGTTCCAGAGTTTACTTACTGGGTCAAAGATACATGATAGAGCCATAGAGTCTTGGGGTGGATTCAGGATTACAAATGTCCTCTCCTCTAGTTCCAGAGTTTACTTACTGGGTCAAAGATACATGATATTGGCCTCAGGGAATTAAACCAGGCCAGTTGGAGGGGCCACAGCAAGACTGAGGCTGTGATAGTTTTATTGAAAGCAATTAGATGTTTTATACCTTTATCCCGAGAAAGGATCAGCATAGTTGTTATTGCCAGGATACAACGATGGTTGCAAACTTTACAGGGTACACAAAATTCAAGTCTAAAACCAATTGTCCTATCAGACTTCCATGCTTCCTCAACTTCCAAGGGAACATACAGAGAAACATAAAGAAGCGTGAAAGCTTCACTGCCTGAGGGAGTGCTTCAGTCTCTCAGGAAATGGAAGGCACATTGTGTACCAGGAACCATGGACTCTACCCTGAAAAACCCATGGCTCAGGCCTCTCAAGGCAGCTAGGCCAGGCTAACTCCCTGATTCTGTACACCTACCTATGTCAAAGCCAACTTGCTCATCACCTGTGTAACATCTTTTATTTCAGTGGACCATGGTAACTGTTGACACCCTGTAGGATTCTGACTATGTCCCAACCCCACTGATGGCTTCTTTTTTTTCTGGAGGTTCTTTTCAGAGCTGACATTCGCCCACAAGCTTCTTGCCACACCATTTTATTGTTTGCCTCTGACTCCGACTCCACTCACAACCTCACCATCCCATGAACAAGCAGTTTTTAAAATTCTCTCGTTTCTTCAGATCTAGAGTGCTGGGAGCAGAACTCAGGTGACCTTGAGTCCCACCGTGGGGCTCTTACCTTTACACTACCTTGGACTTCATTATAAGAGCTGAATTAGAAGTGTTCTGGTTCTTACAGTACACTGCTGGAGAGTACAGCTTCTCAGATGGGCCAGCTTAGTGACTCTCTGATTCAAAGAGTCAGTGAGGTCAGAAAGTCAGTGAAGGGAAAATTTGGAAGCAGCTGTAAGATGAACAGTTCAGAGATGCTGCTGTGTCTGCAGATCAATGAAATGGGGTTTTATTTGTCTTCAGCTAGAATGAGCAATCATTGACATGGTGATCAAAAGTACATTGCAGAGGACCAGAGAAGAGGGAGAAGGGTCATTCTCAGCTTCATCTGTTCCATTCGGCCTACACACATGAGACTCAGCTGCTTCTGATACCTGAAGGTCATCTCTCCAGAAGCCAACTCCACAACTCTCTTCCCCATCATCCAGAGCACAAAAGGCACAGGGCCTGTAAGAGTGTATGAATCCAACAAGCATCTATTGCCTTCTTTTGTTGATAGGTACAAAGTCAGGTTGTGCATCTCCATTGATCCTGGCTCCTAGGCATGCACCCTCTACAAGGTAAATAGCACTACAGGACAGTGTGGTAAGGGCAACAAGGAGATAGCAAATGCATTGTAGGGGCTGATTGGGACCTTGACTTAGTGTGAGGAATTTGGAAATCTTCCCGGGAAGTTGTTTAAGGACACAGTTTCAGGTTTATTTCAAGGAAGGAGTCTTGGCAAGTAAAGACAGAGGGATAAGGGCCATGGTGTGCCCACACCCAGGCTGTCTGCTCTGCTCCATAAGGCTCTTTGATTCCTGTTGTTTTCAATACATTTTATTTTTACAGCTGGGCTCTAGGTTCCTAGGATATGGAAAAGGTGTTGGGGCAGAAGCAGAATTAGAGCTGTGCCAAGGAGAATCCTGGTCTTGGAGCACTTGTCTCTATACCTGTGCTCTTCGCTGTAATGGGAGTGGCAGGCACAACAGCAACCAATGGCATGATAAGACCCTCCTCACTAGACTCATCTTACTGGGAGCTAAGGAGGCAAAGGGAGAGGGAGACAGGAAGCATAAAGGGATCAAGGGTAGAGAAATGGAAAACCCAGTGTACATGGATAATTTTTATAAAACTCTCTATTCATTTTTTTTTTTTTTACTATGTGTCTAACCAGAAGATACACATACAATGAAGATTGTTGAATAAACTGAGGGGATAATTTTTTTTGAGGTAGGATTACAGGACAGTATAGTAGAAAGAGAGTTGGAGTTGGAGACCCAGTGTGAGTCCTACTGTGTGACCCTGGGCGATCCTAGTGATCGCTCTAGTCCTTCGTATCTCCACTTGACAAGCATATAGGACTGGATGCTCCTCACGGGCTCTTTCATGCTCAGCCTCTGTATTCTGCAGTTAGCCCAGCAAGTTGGAAAGAGAGCTTGCCTCTGGTCTTGGGGACTGACCAGGGTTCAGGGGTTCTTACTCATTTCAACTAAGTCCTAGTCTTCGGAGTCATGCAAAATAGCCCCAGAGAAAGATGTTGATGGCCAGCAGGATGATGGCGTTGATGTTGCAGACACGTCTCCAGAGCGGCTCCTCCTCGATGCTGGTCAGCTTCTGCTCCAACACAGCCTTCTCAGCTGGACTCAGGGCTTGCTGTGGGGCTCCTGAGAGTCCGCAGAACCAGTTCCACAGCCATTTTCCCCAGGACCTGTGTAGGGCTGGGTGGCAGGCCATAAGAGAAAAGGAGGGGAAGGGACAGGGGAAGAAGAAAAAGAAAGGGAAAGGCAAGGGATGAGAGGGTGGGTAAGACATGGAAGGAAGGAGTGGGGTACACGTGGGGAGGACACTTTGTAAGGCACAGGATGGGTGGTCACAGCTGAGAAGCATTTCATTACAGGGATAGTGTGTTGGAGCTAGCTAGCATCATGCGTTGTCATTCAGAGCACCAGTGCAGAGTGGGGACAGAAAAGAGCCTATTTTACCCAGAAAGGGGAACATCTAAACCAGACAGACTCATTTCCCTGCATATGGGGTCTGACATTGAGCTGGAGGCCAGAAACCTAGCAGCCAGTCCAGGTCTTCCATAAGGCTATGCATAAATAATGCATCCCCTTAATGGCAGGCACTTTCTCCTTCACATGCCTTATGACAAGCCCTGCATTATTCTAGGAGTTGTTTAAGTATCTAATGAGAATGGTGGTTAAAACGCTGTCAAGGGCTATGAGTGCTGGACCTGAGCAAGGCTGTGTGAGTGATGTCCAAATGCTCAGGTACCTAAGGAATTTCGGGCCAGGCTAGCAGTATGGAGAGAGTCGCTGAACTTGTGACTACAAAGCTCACAAAAGCTAAACTTAAAGAGGCTGCTTCCCTCCTGTCTTGAGGTTTCTTTGTTTATAGAAGGATCTACTCCATAAGCAGATGCCTTCCCTGTCCCTCTCATTCCTCCACAGTGGTGTTTTGTAATAGGGTTGGGTTTTAGGCACTAAGGCTGTATTTCTCTGGATACCATGGCTCACTTTCTTAGAGGCTCACTTTCCTCTCTTAGGTGCAGCTGCTCAAGGGATCAGGCTTTCCTTGGTATCAACAGGAACTGTTTGTCCTGAACACGGGGACCAGCAAGGAGCCAGTCTGTCTCTGTCTCTGTAACTGTTTGTCTATCGAGCTCTGGGGTCCAGCCGTGGACTGCTTTAACCCTCTGGAAATACTCTTTCCTCTCTTCTCTCATAGCTGCTTCACCTACACGATTGCTTGAAGGATGGTCTTTTCAGGTCATAGATTTTGTAGGAGCCAAAGTCAGTCTACACAGTGAGCGGGGAAGCAGTTTTAAGACCCACTCAAAATCAGGTACATGGTTATAAAACTTGCAAAAGAAAAATGAAGCTACATGTTGCCAAGCGAAACACACTGAAAATAAGTGGGCTGACTGGTAAGTCCCGAAAGAGTGGCTTTGGCCTGTGGTGCCTCTGAAGTGAGCATCTCTGTGTCTAATGTGGGGATTATGAGAGAGAATATTTCTCCCTTTCAGGCTGCTCCACTGACCTTTGAGCACCACTGCCTGGCAAGAAGTATTGAGCCTTAGATGTTGGTGGCTCTGGAGCACATGGTATCGTTAGCTACTAGAGAGTGGTCCTTTGTATAGTATAAGGACCTTGAATGAAGGGAAGGGCCTCAAAAAGTGTGGCTCCATTCAAGTCTGAGGGTCAATGCAGGGTTTTGGACCCTGTGAATGCAGAAGAACTGGGAGGCAGAGTATCGACAAATGTACAGGTCCAGCAGTGATGCTTTGCTAGGTGTCTGGTTTAACTTCCTGCCGTTACAGAAAGGTCGGTACCGCAGAGGCAGCTACAACACCCAAGCTTTCTGAAGTCTGAGGTAGTTTTGCCTAAATTTATGTAAAGCAGCTGGTGAGAGAATCTCAGCTCCATCTAGGCAGTGAGACTCTATCTAACTAGGGCTAGAAATAAACACAGCACGTACCTTTTATTAAATTGCTACCTCATAAGGGAAAGATAATTGACTTTGGACTTGTAACTGATGTGACTTTTGAAATTTAAAATTTTTCCTTGGGAATATTATAACTGAAAAAAATCTCAATAATGATGTCATTCTATCATTGTGATGCCTTAATATTATTATTGAATCTCACTACAGGAAGGTTATGACCTCATTATATTGTCAACTGGCACATTGTGGCTTTGATTTAATTAATGTACTATCCTAACATATTTAACAACCTCTGGGAAGGCATAAGTAGCTCAAAGAACCCGACAGAAAAGTAGTCATTTTTCTACAACATCCCTATGACAATTATATAGTGTATGGGCATGTTTTATACTTTTCCCACAAGGGGAAACTATGCTACCTTCCATATGGAGTAAACTCAGTAGGTGTAATGCTGTTCAATTTCCTGCCCATAGGTTTCTTCTGTAAGGCTGTTGGTTAGACCCTCTGGAGAATGGGTAGCCACCTCATGAGTTATCAAGTCAGTTTTTAGACTTCCATCTGTCTTAACCGGTTTACTAGTAACATGGGAAAGTGAAAGGGTGATTTTGATTAGATTTTCTCAGAGTTCTATATCCCCAGTAACCATGAAATTGGTCCTTGGGGGATTATGTTTGTCCTCAAGCTCCTTTATGCCCCGTTATGCTGCCCAAGATGCACTCAACCTACCTCCTGGTTGTTCAGGCCCCTGGGTGGTGTTTGCTTCTCCCTCATCTCCTGCAGGGCCCTCTACCACTGGCCTCCCTGCCAGTCCTGGAGAGTTGTCACCCTCTGTGTTGTTCACACTCACAGAGGTTTTCTTCTGCAGGTCAGATATGGCACAGTTCCTTGTCCACCAGGTCAGGCGAGCAAGCTAGAAAAAAGAAGAAACAATATTTGGAGTCAGAGAACAGTCCTGCTATGGAGAAGGGAGTCTCATTTGTGGGAGCAACAGAGCAATAGTAAATAGACTGAAGAACTAGGGGAGGCTGGGAAAGCCACGTTGCTTTCCCTTTTCATCAAATATGAGTCTTTCTTGAGTAGCCACTTTCTGTCAGGCCTACATTAGGTGCTAGAATTGAGATCTGAGTCAGGATTTCCCCAGTAGCTTGGAGCTCAGCCTGGGAGAAAACAAGTCTAGACAGGAAGCAGGTGCCTGATCACCGTGAGAAGCTTTGAAAGTCTGGGGGAGGAGCTGATTAGTGGCAAGAACAAACCTGAAAGCCAGCAAGAGCTACTGCAGCCTTTAGTCAAAGAGAAGGATCTGTAAGCTAGGGTTTTCAAGGCTCTTTCAAATTGAATTGAAATGGTCAGGATTGGAAAGGGATGAAAAGTGAAACAAGAAATATTGAAAGAAATAGTAAGTAATCTAGAAAACAGATTGGAGGGGAAGGCCTCTGCATTTAACTATGCATTGATTCCCTTTGCAGTGCTTGGAGTCAGACCTAGGACTTACCCAGGCAAATATTTATTTAGGCAAATACTCAACTACCCATCTCAAACATCCATTCGAGGAGGTGGCAGCATTAGGAGATGTTAAGAGAGTAAAACTCATAGGATATGGTGACTTATGGAAGGATCAAGTGAAGAGGAGAGACTACCATGGTTCTTGTTTTCTGGCTCAGCTAATGACATGGGGAACTGAAGCCCCTCCAACAGAGAAAAGATACAAGAGTGGGTTTGGGACTTTGGGAGAGGAGAGGAGAGGGAAAATGTGCACACGAATATGATGGTGAACTTGAAGTGTCTGTAATGTTGATGAGACCTCCAGTAAGGAAAACCAAGCCTTATGTCTCGTGGATGGTTCTGGTAACTTTGAACTCTGTTTTTTCTTTTCTTTTCTTTTCTTTTCTTTTCTTTTCTTTTCTTTTCTTTTCTTTTCTTTTCTTTCCTTTCCTTTCCTTTTCTTTTCTTTCCTTTTCTTTTCTCCCCCCTCTCCCTCCCTCCCTCCCTCCCTCCCTTTCTCTCTCTCTCTCTCTCTCTCTCTCTCTCTCTTTTGGTGGTCCAGAAGAGTAAAACACAGCTTCCCTAGTTGATAACAGTGGTGTTAGACTCGACCATGATTGTGCCTCTGAGGGTCTTCTTCAATAAAACTCTTCTACTGACCCAGCAGTCTTGTTACATGCAGAGCCAGGTGTCACCTGTCTGCTTCTGCAGACCTACTTTGTGACATCTGTATCAGACCCAAGTGTGCCTCTGTCTGAGATTGTAAGTACTGAGAGATTTGTCTGTTTCTACACAATGAATATATGAACTTCATGTTCATCCTGTGTGTCACTAATATCATATAGGTAATGCATCTTCATGTTACCTGAGACAGTTAGATTTTCAGTTTCAGTCTTGAGAGTGAATAGAGAAGAGACAAAATTGAGCATCATAAGCAGTGTTAAATTGGTAGCCCAGGGACATTCTGGGACAGTGGTTCTCAAGCGTTCTAATGCTGCTACCCTTTAATATGTTGTGGTGACCCCTCCATAAAATTATTTTATTGCTACTTCATAACTGTAATTTTGGGACTGTCATGAATTGTTATGTAAATATCTGATATGTGGGATATCTGACACATGACCCCTAAACGGGTTGTGATCAGCAGGTTGAGAATAGCTGCTCTAGGGTAACATGCCTCAGAGGTGTTTCTAAGGTAAAAGAATAGCCCATGAAAAGAATAGAGATTAGAACAATGAAACAAAAGTCAGGAGCAAAAATATACCAGATGTCAGTAGAGAAGAGGCCTTCACAGTCCAGAGTGTGGTCAGTGGTGTCTAGCTCTCCTCAGAACTGACATAAGATACTGACAAGAATTAACCATTCATTTTAGCCACAAGAAAATGAGTAGCTTCAATGAGAACAACTTGAGTGGTCTTCTGGGTACAGCAGTGGGCTGAGAGAATACAGATAGAAACAGAGGATAGAAATGAGGAGAACTGTTCTTTATTCAGGTTGTCTGTAGAGAGAGGGAGTGGAGAGGCAACCATCACCAGAGAAAAAGATGGTGCCCCTGAACTTTTATTATCATCCCTCATTTTTTTTTCATGGCCCAAAGGTCTAAAACACAACTTCTGTAGCCAACATCAGTATCAGAGATGATCCCAGGATAGATTCTAACATGAGAATGGCTTTGATATGGGGAGTAAGGATTCAAAAAAGGGAACAGAGACCCTGGCAGCAGGAGATCATGTTTGGCCACAGCATGAGCCAGCCTTACTTGTTCATCTGTAAGAGCCCCTCTTGTTTGGGGGAGTCATATGATCATTTTACAAGCTCACAGGTACCACACAGGTGGAAGTATTATCAGTGACTGCCACTCAATGTTTTAGGGCCCAACTTCTACCACAGGCTGTCAGTGGCCACACTGTATCCTATCAGACTTTTCATGTTGAAGTCTTAACTCCCATAACTTGGATTATAGCTACATATGGTGATAGTATTGTTAGAAAGTAATTCAGACAAGATAAGGTGGCATGGATAGGCCCTACTGGGATCAGGCCCCACCTAGACACAGAGGGAAGACCATGAGCACACTCAGGAAGAATATGGTCATGTCCAAGCCACACAGGGGCCCTCAGATGTAAACAGCCTGCTTCTCCCTTGACCTTAGGCCTCCAGGCTCCAGATGGTGATGTGACATATTTTTGATGTTTATGCTGTTTAGTCAGTAATAAGTAATTTTGGTGGGCCTTAGTAAACAAAATAGGCTAGAAGAGAAAGGCTTTAAGTGACTTGTGCATCACTATACAGAGGATGGGGGGCTCTCTTGTTTCTTTCCCATGCACTTATCTATGTCTACACCTACATCTATCTATCTATCTATCTATCTATCTATCTATCTATCTATCTATCTATCTATCATCTAACATCTCCAAGTCCAACTCAGAGAGACATTGCTAGTGAACCTGTTACTGGATACCTGTGCTTAGTTCCTCTCATTAAGCCTAGTACTTCTGTACCTCCTCTTTGTGTGGTTAAGTTTGTGCTGGTATCTGCTCTCCTGGGGACAGTTGTTGGTAGGGACTGGCCACTTATCTTTGTAACCCCAGCACCACCCCTGGCTCACAGTGAGCAGACAATGAGTAGCTTTGAGCTGAATGTGTTACTTTTCAGCTGGAAACTCATACCCAGTGAGCACATCCTCCAAAAGCTATCTGATTGGCAGCTGGTGAGATCATAATCCAGCAGGATGTAGCCCAATGGACGGGGGATTCCAGGCACTAGATGCAGAGGAACTGCCACTTGCCTTGTCATCGGGGATGGGCTCCGTGAAGAAGCTGATTATGACAATGATGATCGCTGTCAGTCCACAGAGGAGGAGGGCAAAGTATAGGTAGTGGAAGTCCTTTAGAACAGCTGGCCGCCTGTCCATCTCCCCACAGGCTGGGGCTGAGTATGAGAACTCCAGAATCATACGCAGTATTCCGACGACCAGGCCAAACATGAGGCCCCAGAAGGCACCCTAAGGAGAGAGTGGAGACATGGACAGGGAGGAGATAGACTGGGATGAGTTGGAGGAGAGAGGCTGGGATGAGTTGGGGGAGGTCCTAGGAAGTTGAGACACCATGCTCTAACATCTCTCTCCTACTGGTTTATTACAGGGGAAATTCCAGCCATCTTACCTAGTTCCCCATCAAAACTCTGCATTTTGACTTAAAAGGCAGATAGAGCACTAACTGAGGTGGGGCTGAGCTTCAGAGATGACTTGAGTCCATTGATGTGAGCACGCTGGCTTGGAGTTTTCTTATGTGGAATGCAAAGGAAGGTTGGCAAGTACTGAGTCACAGATGCTCAGTATTCGAATAGAAATGGGGTGTGTGTTTTTCTGTTAAGCAAGAAACACCAGGAACCTCTTTGCAAAATTCTGTTCTGAGAATTAGAAATCAGAGCAGGGCTGCACCCTCCCTTTTCATAAAAGAAAGTCTCAGACCTCAAGTTAATTATAATTCCCATCTGTTCTTAAGCCACACCTGTTTCTAGTATGAACTGGTCAGATGACTGAGATTTTTAACAAAGAGATATTGATCTTGAATTCAGCACTTTGGAATGAGCAGGAACACCCAGAATTCTATGGGCCTTTGCTGTGTTCTCTGGATGTCAGCAAGAATAGATCTTGCAAGTGGTAGACATCTTGCTTAGGGAGATATAAAGGGAAGGGTTCCTATGGTGGCCTTCGCCATGACCTTGAGTTCTCTCACTGACTGTGTAGAGTCATGAACATGACATCCTTTAACTTTTCAAGGCACTTCCAGAAGACTTGGGCCAGTGTCGTCTTTTTATCCTGAGATGTAGTCAAGGTCCCCATCCTGGCATCTCTACTCCCATCACATTTGTCAGGATTCAATATAGCTACAGGACAGCATCACTCCCATCACATTTGTCAGGATTCAATAAAGCTACAGGACAGGTGTGTGCATCACCCCAGGAGTTCACACTGGGTTAACACTGGTGTCCTTGCTGCTGCTTTAATTGTGCATAGAAGGATGCAGGCTTAGAGATGGGGCAGAAGCCACAGAACCTCAGGCTGTCCTGAACTTTCACAAGTCTCTCTTCTCCAGCAGTTTCTTCATCTACCACTGACCTTTGGGAATCTTCTCAAATGAACACTCCTTCCAGGAAGTCTTTCCTGTCCCTCTCTTAGGAGTTTCCTCACTGGCTCCTCAAGTCACACAGGCCATTGTCCTTTGCTGTTATTGCTTATTTAGTAATTTTTCTTTCCTGTCTGCGCAAGATGGCAGAACTGTGTGAACTTTGTAAACTATTACATTCTTGGGGATGTCATACATGAGTTGATAAATGTTTGCTGGGTGCATGAGAGAATCTTAACTTGATAATAGGCAAAAACCTAGAGAAGGCAGTGGCTTGGCCAAAAGGTCCTAAGATTTTGGGCTAAGATGACAGACAGAGTGTCACTACAGACTTTGTGATGTGTGGGGGAGGGGCAGGGTTTTTCACTCACAGGCTCGTTGACCCTCTTGCAGAAGATAGCCAGCAGGAAGAGGGCTGTGATGGGTGGGGCTAAGTAGCTGGTGATAGATTGGATGTAGTCAAAGAGCTGCCCACTATTGGAGCTCTGGATGATGGGGATCCAGAGGATGCTGATGACTACCAGGAAGACTATGAACAACCTGTGGGAAGAGCACAGGGTTATGAGAGTGTCATGCATGTGATCATGAGAGTGTGCATGGGAATCAGGAAGGGGAAATGAGTGGTCCCTGGGCCACAGAAGGTCTGTAGGTTAGAATATCAAATATTAAGATGCACAAATTTAGATAGTTAAAATCCTAGGACTTAGAGCTCCAGAATTCAAGAAACCTTTGTTTTCACACACTAGACGGCTTCAGATTGTTCTGTCCACCAATGAGGAATAAACATACTTTTCACCCCAGCCATGCGCTGAAAAGTCTCTTTGCACTCAGCACTGTCTACAGTGGCTTGCTTTTCTAGAATGGATCCAGACTTTCATTGGCCCCAAGTCTCTGCTTCTTCTTTTTTACCCCCTCTTGGCTGATCCTCACTCTTGGTGACTGATTTTATAAAACATGAACAAACCCGATGGAATTTTCTTGGATAGACTGGGTGCAGTAATGCATATGGCCACGAGATGGCGCCAAACTCACACTAATTGAGAATGATAGGCTGGTTGAGGTGCAGAGAGGAGGAATACTTCTGAATACTTTTCCTCTCCTCTGTCTTTATTCCGACTTTGTGGGGCCCTGTTAGAGCAGTAGCTGCCCATGCTACTAGTTTCCTCTCCTGTCCTACTCTTAGAGGCTGGGACACTGCCTGGCAGTGTGCAGATGATCAGGCTATAGGGCAGAAACAAAACACCCTGGAGGAACAGACAGTGAGTGTGAAAAGTGAGGTATCTAATCTCACATCTCTAACCACCAAGGAGGATGGAATGTGCTCTTTAGTTCTAAAGACAGAACCAGGAAGACTTGAATTGTGAGGCAGAGATTTCAGAACACAGCCCCTTACCTTTATGTGAACTCTAAATCCCTAGTCTACGGAGAATAAGAACATTTACCGCTAAGTTAAACATAAAATGCTACATACAAGGTGAAGTTCAACTTTCACAGCGTGATGTTCATAGTTTGTGGGTCATTCAGTGACAACTTCTTTATGGACATCTTCCGTAAGACTGCACTTCACTGTACCTTGAAGTTCCCTCTTCCTCAGAGCTGGACTATATCATGTATTCCTGTGTCCCCAGTACAATGGTGTGCCCAATGATGTATATTATAGGTCTGTCTGGTGGGTGAGATTAATGGTATTCTCATTGTCCTGGTATAACAGCCAGAGCTGGCTCAAAAGATTTCAGGGGCTGAGATGTCCCCCTACTTACATTTTGCCAGTCTGGGTTTACACAACCTGTGGGTTATGACTCCTTTGTCAATCAAAATAACTCTCTCATAGGGGTCACAGAGCAGATATCCAGCATACGAAATACTTACATTATAGCTCATAATAGTAGAAAAATTACAGCTATGAAGTATTAAAAATAATTTTATGGTTGGGGGTCACCACAACACAAGGAACTGAATTAAAGGGTCGCAGCATTAGCTAGGTTGAGAACCACTGCTTGGCATCCATTATCATCTGACAGTGACCTTGTAGACCTGGTACAAGAAGCAGTTAAATAGATAAGGATAGACACCCCTGAGCCCTGGTATTCCAAAGAGGGAGAGGTGGCATTATTCTGGGGTGGGGTTTAATGCAAAGTCACACAGACCCCACTGTTCTGAGAGCTAGCCTGTGGTCTAGTCTAGCTCAGTCTTCCCAGGAAGCAGGGATGAGAGAGGAGAGAGAGTTCCTCTGAAAGCATGGCTCACCTACCTGCCTACCACCATCAGCTCTTGTTCTGATGCCTGCCTGCGGAAGCGCTGCCACACATCTATGGCAAACAGGGTGCTACTGCTGTTGAAGATGGAGGTGAGTGAGCTCATGAGGGCAGCCATGATCACAGCAATCATCAGGCCTCGCAGCCCTAGGGAAAGACAGAGCTGAGTGGGAAACTATCCATTTAGGGGCTCTGCTAGGACAAAGTGGGTTGCCTCAGAGTCACACAAAGTCAGGAATCTTTGGGTGGGGAAAGGGAAGCTGTGAGTGCTGGTGAGGGTCCCATTTAGGGAAAATACAGAATCAGAAGACCTGCAGTGCTTGAGCCCACGGTTCTGACTCCTCTCTGCCTCTGCTTTGTGGCCCCGGGTGGCTCACTGGCACTTCTTGAACCTTGATTACTCCTGTGCACCATAAAGTGTACATGAGTCAAGATGATAGGAGGTCTTGTTATCTGCAGTCTTGATGTCTATCTCACTTTCCAGTTGTGGATCTCTGAGGCTGGGAGTAAGAGGGTGGCTATTAACATTTTTAAATGTTTATGATGTGGTTTCTATGCTTTAAAAGTATAAGTGTTTTGTATCACATTATAGTCATTATCTGAAATCTTAGCCTTGGAGACAGAAACCTGGGCTTTTTCCTGGTTTGGTAGCTAGCTATCTAAATGGATGATATTTGACTAGTAGTTTCTTCTCTCCTCTCCTCTCCTCTCCTCTCCTCTCCTCTCCTCTCCTCTCCTCTCCTCTCCTCTCCTCTCCTCTCCTCTCCTCTCCTCTCCTCTCCTCTCCTCTCCTCTCCTCTCCTCTCCTCTCCTCTCCTCTCCTTCTCTCCTCTCCTCTCTTCACTTGGACAAAAGAAACATTAGAGGGTGCACTGATATTTAAAGTCTCTACATCTGATGGTCAAGCTTCTGGAAATGACCTTTCAACCTTGGGGAGATGACCCCAGTCCCAGGAGTTGTCCAGCCCACCCAGGGCCTCTTTCTCCCAAATGTGCATGGTTAACCAAGTCTTAGTGTCTCCTTGGAAGCCTTGAGAGCATTTGAATGCTCAAAGGTCCCAAACTGAGATGTCCTCCTCAGTTCTTTGCTGCCCTCAGGCTAATAATGCCTTATTGTTTTCCCTCAGATACCAGCATTATCCTAGACCCTTCTCTCATTTCTTCCCCTTCCTTCTTTTTGTTAACCACTTGGCCCTAGGTGGACCTTTCTTATCTCTGCTGTTTCTCTGACTGGTTGTAACTACTAAAGGGAAGCAACAACTGCTCATATACTGCCTTCCAGTTCCTTGACGAAAAATCACTTCTGAAGATCAAGAATTGGAACCATCTTTGGGTCTGTCTTTCTAGTCACTAATGAATACTGTATAATCAAATTGTGCCGGTATTACTTCACCAATGTCTTCGAATGCTTTTTCTTCATCTCTAAAACCACTGCTCTGGTCAAGTCATCAGTGCTGCTTATCTGGAACACTGCAGAATCCTCAGTTTTGTTTTCTTGACCTTCCCCCCATAGTCTGTCTCCATGCTGAACTCTCCAAGCATAGTGGCCCTTTGGAAGCACAAATCTAATCATCCATGTTTGGATCAAAATCTCCCAGTACCCAGTGCCCTTCTTTGCTCTCAAAGAAAAGGCTATTCTTCTGCATGGTGTTTGACCATATCATTCCCATGAAAAGCTGTGCTGATGGTACATTGTGTGGTCTTTCCTCCCTGGTCATCTGCAGGTGTATTGTCTTCCTGGAGTGGTGTTTCACATGCTCTTGGTCTCTGACCAGGCGTTTCTTGTGACTCAGCAGTACTTCCTTTGGATAATTCTTTCTGACATTCTCCAGACTTGGTCAATACCTGCTTAAGGCTTTCTTGGTCATCATGACTTATACTCTTGGGAAGCCCAGATATATTTCCTGGATACCACATAAAGCCTGGAATCAGGGAACTGCCATTCAGCACTGCATTTCCAATACGTGGAACATATAGCAGGTATCTAGCATGTATCATAGCAGGTAGGAAAGCTTGAGGAACAGTGTGTGTGTGTGTGTGTGTGTGTGTGTGTGTGTGTATTGGAGTGATCACAGAAGTGGGTCTTGTTCTTCACTCTTTCCAGTCTATTTGTACTTCAGTCTGTCCTAGGTGTGAGTGTTGGAGGAGGTACTGAGTGGCAGAAAGGGTGTGGGAGCCAAGACTCACCCACAGGCATGAGAGCCATAACCAGCTTGGGGTAGGCAATATTGGAGCATCCAACTCTGGCCCCACACACTCTTTGACAGATGTCAGGGTCCACACAGGCAACTTCATCTGCAAAATAAGGGAGCTAGATGATGTTGTCTAAACATGTCTAAAATGTTTCCTTTTTTAAGTGTTCTCTTGGGGAAGAAATCCTGCCAGTCCCTTCTGTAGCTTACCTATCTCAGAAATACTTTCTCTGTAAATGCCTTGCAAAACCCCAATGCATAGAGCACATCATTAGCTCTTACCTGGGTACAGAGCCCTGCTGATCATGCCAGGCATGACAATGAAGAACATTGGGAGGATCTTTAGGTAGCCCCCTAACACGGAGCCTCCCTTGGCATGTGAAAGATTCTTGGCCGAAAGAGACCTCTGCACAATCACCTGAAAGAGCAGCAGTGGTGATATGTCACTGGGTCAGAGCAGGCATAGCTTAGTGCAGGTGAGCCCCATGACTTGCCCCTTTTTGCCTCCATACAGTCCCAGGAAAATGTGCAATCTTCTCTATACCAAAGTGCCTGTTTGTTTATTGGTTTTCAGGAAGTCCCTGCTGGGCCATGCCAGACTGGGGACATTACCTGGTCTGTGCACCAACACCAGGTGGCCAAGACTGTGAGGCCAAAAATGAGACCTGGCCAGGGGATGTCTCCATTCACAGGATCTCGAAGCATGTGGAAGGCATCAGGCCGTGGGAGGTGACAGGTGGTGTTGGGAACTGTGGTATTGGGGATGGCCTGTCTATAGAGCTGCTGCAGGCCTGGATACCAGCCAACCTCCTGAAAGCCTGTGGGAGAAATGTGGTATGAGAAATGGCCCGAAGCTCTACTCCTAGCCCCATGTGAGCCTCTGGGTTTGAACTGATAGAAAGATTGGGAGTAGGCAAGGGTGCTGGGCTTTGGATTTTGGAGTAGTGAGAACCCTTATTTTAGGAAGTGTTGGCCTAAAAAATTTATATGGCTTTGGGCTATGGAAAATTCTAGGGGCTAAGAAAGGGTGTCTTTAGAATTCTTTCTTACCCAGAAACATGAGGACCAGGGCTCCCCCGACCATGATCACAGTCTGTAGAGCATCTGTGTAGATCACAGCTGTGAGGCCCCCTGGGTACCCAAGGAGAGGATAGATCAGTCAGCATCAATGGGAGGTTTCTCTATGGCCTACTTCTATGTTCAGATACACTAGGAGACCAGAGAAGACACAGGAGACCTTTTAGCAGGAATCCTAGTGACAGTCTCTCTCTCTATTCCACCCAAGGATGATGGAGGCCAGTTGTAGACCAGTGAGTTCTGATGCAACTATGTTTGTCCCTGGCAAGGTCTAGTCACCATATCATCAACACTCCATTGTTTTTGCCATTAATATCCCCAGGCTCTCTGTTTTTCCCTCAGAAGGCCCACATAGATGGTTCCATCATTCAAAGACAGCTAACTTAACCCTAAGTTGTTTTTTTTCTGGGGTGCTATGGCAGGATACCAGTTGTATAACTCAAAGGAAACAGAGCAGAGTGGGTTCATGGCTTTTGAGACAGTGATTATGGCCAAGACTCTAGACTGATCTTCTACCTCGTCCCTGAACAACTCATCCTCAGCAGGACCCCATGTCTCTCTTATTCCCTGTTTTTGTGGAGTGGATTTTTCATCTCTATACTTCCTATCCCCTTTTTGCCTACTGTCTTTTCATCTTTCTCTGTGAGCTCTCTCATCTTAGATCTCTGTCTTCATTTGTTTGTCTCCGTGTCTCTTTCTCTTACTATCTCTCTCAGGATCACACGTCTTGTGCATGTCTCTGTCGTTAACTTTCTGTGTTTGTCTCAGTGAAAGCATCCTTCGTCACCTCACTGTCTCTACATATCAATATGGCCCTTCCTCCTTTTTACCTGCAATGGTGTAGACAGCTGTCACCACCAGCAAGATGACTGTGGAGAGATAGAGATTCCAGCCCAAGGCCATCTGGATGAAGAGGGCTCCAGAGAAGATATCAGTCTGTAGAAAGTCAGCACCCACAAGTCCATGCCACCCAATGCTTTCAGGATGGTTGCTGTAGGTGTGTCACCTACCTTAGCAGGTGTCTTCAGCCTGTCCTCAGCTGTCATCAAATAGTGAAGACAAGACTGAAGTGCTATGCTGATGAGTTTGGTTTTGGTGTTAAAGTGCCACACTAGAGAATATGGCTTTGACCTTGCAGACATGGAGGCATGGTAGAATTTAGAGGGAAATAAAACTGTTTATATATATATATATATATATATATATATATATATATATATATATATAAAAACAAAATAGCTAGGCCTGAATGATTTGTTTGTCTATTATGAAAGGGAAGTTAAGAATGAAAGTGGAAGATGGAGGAAGTAAAGCTAAAAGCTGGAGATGGAGAAGACAACATATGGCAGGAGAGAATATATGCAATGCAGGCACCTTCAGGGCATAGCATAGGCCTGCTGACTGGCCAGGCAACCATGGACTCTGGATAATCTATGTGCTTGGGTTTATTATTGGACTTGGAGTATAGACTTTACCCCAGCTAACAATGTTGGTCCTCAAAGTAATTTGATTGCTAATCTAGTATCTGATTAATTTTGTTTCCTTCAGTCTGTTTGTTCAGCCAATCACATGATTGTTTATTAACTGATTTCAGAATCTATAATATTATAGTGTGTATGTGTATGTGTGTGTGTGTGTGTGTGTGAGAGAGAAAGAGAGAGAGAGAGAGAGAGAGAGAGAGAGAGAGAGAGAGAGAGAGAGAGAGAGAGAGAGAGAGAGAGAGAGAGAGAGAGAAAACCCTCTGGCGGTACAGCAGTCAAAATCCAATTCTGATTCCAGATAAGTCCTTCCTCTGTGTAGACTTGGATAATTCATATAACCTGTCTAGATTTGTTTTCTGAATTTAGTTCAATAAAGTGGCAGTAGAAATCTTTCTGACTCCAACATTCTAGGCTATTAATTGTTGCTGAAGGAAGAAGCATCAGTTAATAAAGAGATGAAACAATGGGCTCTGATAGTTTTTGGAATGAAAGATCAATATTCACTTAAAACATTTATCCTTCATTTGTGATTGCTTCACTTCTGGATGAAGGCACTCTCTGAGGTCATGTGGATCCATGGATCTTTCTTTTAACCCTCATTTCATTCAAACATGCTTTCATTTTATTCCCTCCCTCCATTCATCCCTCTCCCTTTTCTTCCCTCCTTCCTTCCCTGCCATCAATGGTCTCAGCATAAGGCCCACAGTAAGGGATCCAACTTGGAGTCATACCCACCGATATCTTGGTGAAGATGTAGAGAATGAGAGAAAGAACTGACATGTACACCTGGATCCTTTGTCCCCCAAATCGTTTCTTCAGATACTGTGGCATGGTGACCACACCAGCTGCGATGTACACAGGGACAAAGATCCAGCCCAGGGCTAGAAGCAGGAAGGTTGCCTGGAAGAACATAGAGAGAGTATTTTGATTGTAGAAAAGATGAGCAACTTTCCACCTGAAGATATAGCATGTTGTGTGGGAGAGCCCTGAACAAGGAAATGAAGGAACCGGGTCCTCATCTCAACTTTTCTGAATAACTCCAGCTGAGTCCCCCCCCCCCCCCTCTCTCATCTCTAAGGCCAGGCACAGGAGATGGTTCTGACCCTCAACACTCTGGAGCAGTCAGGTCAGCTTCCTTACGTTCCATTCGAAGCCACCCACAGCAAGGCCTCCAGCAGCCCCTGTTCCAGCCAGGCCGATAAATAAGCCACTGCCCACATTGCTGGACATTAGAGATGCCCCAATCTGCAAGGCACAAGTAAGGTTAAGGGTCAAAGTTAGTTTGAAACAATCTTGGGTCAGGACCATTAACAGAGGAAGCAGCTAGAGGCTGTGATTTTTGAGACATTGTAGAACCATTTCTGGGGGTTCTTCTTTCTCCTCATAAGGGCACGGATAGAAGCACAAGTCATATCGCATTACCCCTGTGAGATTCCAGGTTCCCAGATCAGGTAGTCTTTCATGCTAAACAGACATGGGTTCCTTGTCCTTAGACTTCCTGTTCCAAATAACCAAGATATTTAGAGGCGCCTGAAGGCTGTCAGGGTTTTCTCTACTCTTTAAAGAGAAGAGTATGAGCAGTGGTGAGCAGGCAGCCATGGTGAGTATCACCAAAACGGAGGTGCAAACATGGCAGACATTATGTGTGAGTGAATGAGAGAGAGAGTAAGTGAGTAGGTGAGAGTATGTGGGGGTCGGTTTGTTACAAGTGAGATTATATGAATGAGTGTGTGGGAGTGAGTGGGGACAGTACATTTGTGCACTGTGCAAGTATATGCAAACATTGGCTTTATGAATGTCTGTGTCTGTGTCTGCCTTAAGGTGTGGCTATGTGGTTGGGAGACTGTATGAGTACATGAATGAGCATGTGAGAATTTGCGTGTACATTTGCTGTGACTGGGTTTCTAAAGAGGCTGGACCTCCCTTCATCTGACTTTGGGAAAAAGGAGTTAATTTTCAAGAGTCAGTAGAAATTTAGGGTGTGGTCTGATGGACAGATGAGGTTTACATATGTCTGGGATCAGTTTTTGGAGATTGTTGAAAGCAATCTCATGTCAGTCTTCTTTAGCAGTAAGTGTATATGTCATTTTTTCAAGAAAATAATTTCTACTTCCTATCTACTCATTGCCTGAGACCCAGCAACTTCATCAAGCAATGGATAACCCCAGTGCCTTCTTATACCCCAGGTTTGATTATATTGTTCATAACCCCGCACAGCTCTGTGCATTTCTATAGCATAAAAAAACTCAAGATATGCTTCGATAGATCCAGTGCCCAACATAAGGCCCACATTTGGAAACAGAGGAGGGGGACTCAACTCTCCTTGGGTATTTGGATACAAGGTTGCATCAAGTGTTGTTAAGGGTATTTATTTCTGAAGTCTTATAACTTTTTTCCTGTGAATGAGCAAAACTGTGGAGAGTATGAGTGGCTTTGTCCTTTGACTGACAGCTGACAAATTCTTCTCTTAAGCCTGAATGCCTTCATCGGGCAGCTGTCAATTGAGCAACTCCAATTGGGTGACTGGTCATACTGTCATCGTGTTATCTCAGCTGCTTCCAGTGCCTTATGGATCCATAGAGGAGACTAACACTGCAGCTTCAGAGGGGTGCTGCAACTTTGGTGCTGTAGAAGTCACAAATGGCTACTTTCAGAGGCTGTGCTGTGGTCATGACCTCTTCAGAAAAGATGCATCAAATTGGGAAGAGCATAACTTGGGCTAGACTAGACTTGTGGATGACAGATGAGTCCTTATTCTACAGCTACTCAAGTAACACAGGAGGAGAAGAATCGCCCCAGGGGCACAGAAAATGTCTGTCATTAGTACAGTGTGAGGCTTGTGATTGGTCCTTATCTAATGAGTGTGATTAGTGGAAATGGAAGCTGTATGTATACAAAGATGTAACTGTAGGAATTATATTCTGAGTAAAATGTGCTTTACTTCTTTTCTGGCCTATAAGTTGATTGGTTGTCACTTTTGGTTCAGTTGGTTTGGGAGACTTCTCTTCTGTGTATCTCCCCAAACTGCCTGCTGCATCTCAGTGTAGACATATTTGGCCTAAATGGTCTCTTCTCCTACTCAGTGAACATGCTGGGTTTGTTGCATGAAAAGCAGATATTAGACCACAGAGCATACCAGCTTTAGTGGTGGGGGCAGCTGAGTTCCAAAACCCTCTGAAAACTAATGACCCTGATGTTCAAAACTGTGACACAGAACCTTAGGCTGAAGAGTTACACAAACAATTGAGGTCAGAAACTGCAAGAAACTTAAGGATATAGTGGGACCACTGAGAACCAAAGAGACTGTTAAGTGCTGAATGGTAGCTGAGCATACAGCACTGTAGATCTGGATCAATGAAAAAGTTTGAGAGAGACACAAAAGGCTGAACAGTTGAGGTGCCCAACACCTGAAGCTCAGAGATGTAACTTTATTTACTCTCTGGGTGTTGGAGCTTCAAGCTCAGAGCAACAACCCCTGCCCTGTGCACCTAGAACAAGAATTCTCTGGGACCATGAGACTTCATTTCTATTGTATAGACCTTCTGTTTGGAATCACAGCTTACAAACTTCTGGTGTTGAGTGCTATCAACAATATGCCCCCTTTCCATCTCTAATTTCTTTCTAGATAGAACAAAAGAACCCCTAGAGAGCCATCTGTGACACACACAAGAGGCATCTCAGGCTGCTAGTGGATTGGGGCAAGAGATGTATCCAGAGTTGGGAAAAACATTAGCATAGTACCTATATAGTTCTGGCAAGAAAAGCTGAGAGAAGACCATGGGTGGTGAAAGCTGAGAGTATATCCTGGGAGAGGAGGGAGGAAGGTCAACTCACTGGCCACCAGGTCATGGATCTCCCAGCCAGGAAATAGCCACCAATGGTCCCTCGACTTGCACGGATGGATGACTGGAAAGAATATGCAGAGATGTTAGCATTTTCCAAGCTTCTTTACAAGTCCCCATCTTTCATCCCAGATTAACTGCCCCTTTGGTATTTGGGGGCATTGTGGGGACGAAGAAGGCAAGAACTGAGGTAGAGCAAAGTTGTCTGTATACTGATGGTGTCAATATTTTTAAATTGTAGTCTGTGGGAGTACCGCATTATCTTTGTTAGTTTTGCTCTATCTATTTCTCAGGCCTGATAGAAAGAGCAAAGGAAGCAAAGACTGTCCAGGTCTTCAGGAATAGTAGAATGCTCAGAAAACATTCTGGATGGTAATTAGGATCTCCGTCCTCTCCCCTTTCTTAGCAGCTACTCCCAAAAGATTCATTGAAATTTGTCTCAGGGACATAATGACCAACTCACCCCTGAGCTAGCCTCTTCTTTCTTCCCACTGAAGAGGATACTGTTGTAACTGACCAACTCAGAACACTGAGAGAACACATCTCTGAACACTGAGCCAAATGAGGGACTCTATTCGGTTATTCCTTGATATGGCTTAGAGTTGGAACATACCATTGAGCCCACTGAGGATCTTGGAAAGAGCCAGTAGGTGGTCAGGCAATAGCCTGTTTTGGGATGTGAGTGTAAGCACTTTCTCTGGGAACATGAGGCCAAATGTGTTCGTCAAGACACTAACATAACTGGAATGATAGCTGTGGATTCTCCACATCTATGGTATTGATGTAGAGAAGAGGGTGTATATTAGGCTCAGGGTAGCTAAGGGATGGTTAGGGCATGATGAGAGTCTGTGATGTGGGCTGATACTGGGTAAGGGTGTGTTGCAATTTGTGTTCAAAAGCCTCATGTTTTAAATTGTTTCAAAGCCTCATGTGTTAAATACTTAGTCATCGGTGCGCTATCAGACATGGAGAGTTCAGGAACTGTTGCTTTATGAGGGTTCTCACTTAATACATCAATACATTGTTGGATTCAAAATCAAATAGGCTATTGGGAAGTGGCAAAACTATGGAAAATGAGCTCTGATTAGGAAAAAAAGGGTTACAGAGGGTGTGTATTTGAAGGTTATGTCTTGTCACCAGCATGTTCCTCCCTCCCTGTCTGTTTCCCAGTGTGCATGCGATGATCATGCTCCTCCATTGCATGTTCCTGTTGCCCTCCTATGCATCCATTGTAACAGTCAGCTGGGTACAGTCTGAGGCCTAGGAAACCTGGAGCCTAAATACATCTTTACTTCTTTAAACTGATTTACAGCGTTTTGTCACAACAGAAAGCTGACACGGGAGTAAAAATTACTTCATAGTGGGATCTGACTAGATCTGAGAAAAGAGATCCTTGAAGTAGGGGAAGGAAAAAGAAAAGGAATTAGGGTTCTCCCACTGGCTACCACAGGGGCTGCTGACCTCCTGATTCCCAACCTCTTTTCCCCATAGCAAGCCTGTGAAGCAAGGGCTAGCACCTCCCCAGAGGAGAGGACTAAGATCCATAGGAATTCCTGACTAGCTAAGAGTAGGGTGATAATCCACCTCACAGTAGTCAGAAGGTACTGGCCTTTCAGCAGAATCTTGTGTTGATAACAGACTCTCTTTATTGCCTGGAACCTGCATGCCAGGCACTGTGCCAGGTGCTTGCTTGTGTCCTGTCACTGAATGGTTACAGCTTTCAACAGTATCCACTGCAAACACATGGGGAACTGAGAGGTTTCCACACCCCCAGGGCCATATGGCTCTGACTGCTGGAGTAAGATCTGGGCTCAGGGTTCTCTGACCTCAACATTCTGCATTTGGCCTCAGCTTTGTGGTTTCAGTGAACAATAGGAACTTCGGAATCTGGAAGGTGCTATCCCCCAAGAGAACATGAGTTTAGCTCCTTGTTTTAGATGTGAATAGAAATGGAAGAAGGCTGAAGATTGATACTTCTCTGAGATAGGAGTCTTGAGGCAGAAGAGAGGAGGGTTAGACTCACAGAAGCTATTGTGCAGGCCATGGGCGTCTCTGAGTTTCAGTCAGCCATATACAGAGAGAAAGAGGAAGGAAGTGGATGATTCCTAAAGTACCAGTATCAGCTATCTTTGGTTGGGCGCTCTCTCTCTCTCTCTCTCTCTCTCTCTCTCTCTCTCTCTCTCTCTCTCTCCTCAAAGTGAAAGGCTGTTCTTCCTTCCTGCCAGGCTTCAGCATTACTTAATTCCCCACTCACCCAAATTCCCACAGCAAGGACAAAGACAAAATAGATGACCACCACCACGATGTCATAGGTATGTAGCCCCAGGCTTGGGTGCGTTGTTGTCTCAGTTCTGACTCCATTCCTTGACACTCCTGGTTCCATTGCCACAAGCTCCGTGTTCATCTGAAACTGATGGTTCTCAGCAGGCTGGACTTTGATGTCCTTCTGGCTTCATTCCTTTCCTTTAATGATTAGACAAATCCAAGTATGATTAGCCTTTGAGAAAGGGAGGAGTCCTGCTGGCATGTGAAGTTCTGCCCACTTTTCTTGTAACTGTAGTGCCTTCCCCTGCATACCTTGCTCCCTCCCTCTCTTTGCCTGCTGCATTGTATAGACCTGCATGCACATGTATTTGCATGCACACACTCTTTAGAAATCAAGGTGCCCAAGCATCTGCTTTGTAGAAGAGGAACTAAGGACAGTGAATGTGGAGCTGAGGCTGAAGTTCCAGTTTCTTAGTCATCAGTTTAATACAATTTTCCTTTACCCAATAAGAGGGAGAGGAGGGATGGCAGAAGAGTCTATGACCATCTTTGTAAAGTCATTGCTGCCTCATAGACCTTCACCTCCAGTTCCCTGCTTCACAGTGGAGGAAACATAAACCTAGGGAAAGCTTAATTAAGTTTTCTTGCAAAGAATGGGGTCAACTGCATCAAGGCAGGCCAAATTTACATTTTCTGTACTCAGTCCACACTTCCTGTCCTTGGCTATGACAGGTAAAATGGTTGAGGTCAGAGTCTACCTGGGAAAAGGTAGCGTTCACTGAAGATCATCTTCTAAGATTTAGACAGCTGTGTTTCTGATCCCCACCATGTCTTTCTACCACAGGTGTGATGATTTTGGGCAATTTGTTGCCTCTGAACTTAGGCATCCTTCTCATCAATGTGTACCCTGTACCCTGTTTACCTCACTGCAATAAGGAGATAAAAATATGCTCCCAAGATCCTCTTCAAACTCTGGGCTATTTTGTGCTCAGGGCTAAGACAGAAAAACCAGTACTTGCAACCATTTAGCTAATGGGCCCCTAAACTAGGCATGAGACATGCCTGTTAATATCATCCTGTAATAGCTACATTTAGACATTGCAGTCTGCAAGTGCTGTGTTTTGTTTTGGTGCATAAGCAGGCCAGTCTCTGGTTGGGGTTGTTAAAGGGGCCCCACTGACCATGCATCCCCACCTCAGTGTGCTGTGAGAAGCATAGACCTGGGTGTAGGGAACAGATTCTCTTTGCCTTTAATTAGAGGATAAAATAAGTAAAAAGCAGAGGTGGGCACTTCTTTTGGCTTGGCCCTCTAGCCTAGAATAACAAATACAGGCTATCCAGAGCCATAAGGAGTTGGGCGTGAATCTCCAGGGTAGCCAGTTGGAATAGATACAGTAGAGTGTAACACCCATTTGGGTTAGAGGCCAGAAGAACAGAGTGGCAAATTTGTAGCAAAGGTGTCTTCCACATGTATTTACACAAAATAGGTATTTATCATGTAAATGAGAGGGGTGAGGAGCTTAGTCACTGTTAGCAACATAAGGGACAAGTGAGGACAATTCCTGGTGTACTCCTTGCAGATGGGGAACTAAGCTTGCGATTACATGAATGTTGTTCAGGAGGGATAGAAGCTAGGTGTGAGCTCAGGGTATGAGAATGGCATAGTGCTGTCTGGGGCTCATTTCTTCAGAGAAAGATGAGAGTATAGAAGGGAGAAGAGAGCCAAGCTCAGAAAGTTCTGCTCTCCCCATTCGGAAAGGCCATCTGGGCCCAGAGGGCTCTACTGTCTAATCACCTTATACCTTGTACCCAGCAGCCCCCTCACAAATGCCTGAGGCTAAGCCCAAGTTTTGTTTCTGGTCTAATCCTAAACAAGCAGGTTTGGCTATAAAACATCAAAGCTATCAGAATATGGCAAGGAACACTGAATCCTGGAGCCCAAGCACCTGATGTGTCTTAGGGTCCCATTAAAGTACCCTGAACACTGCCAAGGACATGCCCAGGAAAATGCCAGCCTTCCAAGGACATGCCCAGGAAAGTGCCAGCCTTCTGCCTTTTCTCCAGTAAAACCTTCTTAGGAAGTCCTGTTCAAGTCAGAACTTCTTTGCCAAGAGCATCTCTCCTTCCTCCTCTGCTTGCAGCTACCAGATTTTGCAGCAGCACTTCCGAGAATCCAACTATAAAAAGGACAGGATGCACAGGGAGGAGAAATCTGGCTGTTGAATAAAGACAAAATGAAGTATTGAACAGTCGGAGTTACTTGGCATTACAATTTCTGAGTAATATTTGAATTGGGGCTGTATGTTCAGACTGAAAATGTCAGAATTTCCATGTACCTGTCACCAGAAAATGACCTGAATTTTTATGTAGGAATATAAGAAGAATGTCCCAAGGAACAACCAGCTTAAGAAAATTGCCTTCAGGATCACTTCCCTGAGTGCAGCCTACTCTGCCCTTCAGTACATGGGAGATCAGACCCATCTCCTGCATCTTAGCTGGGTATCCCTTAGGCTTTTGACTGGGTCCTTAATGAAGACATTGCAATTCTTGGAATCCTTGCTAGAGTATTGGATCCCCCTAACTTCTCAGTCTCATCAGTCTTGGTCGTCTCCTACCATTTCAGTCCTTTTGGACAGCTCATGTCTCCCATACTCTTAGCCTCTCCTGCTATGTCTGTCATGTCATTTCCCCTTTGGTCATTCTGCAGGATACAAGTGAACAGGTTGCCTTGACAGCTATCTTGGGACTCTGGTCTATGGGTACCTTATGGGAGTTCTTCTCTTCCCCACAGCCATTAGAGTTGGGGTGAGAACCCTTCCTGTGCTTTCTTGCTGCTGAACTATATGTTGGGGGTGGGCAACACTGGGATGGGGCATGCTTGCCTCATCTCTGGGATTTACCCACAGAAAAGATCAGTTGGGAGCTTTTGACCAAGTGAAGGAACTGCTGATGGGGAGGCCTTGAGCATTTGGTGTCAGATGCTTGAGCATAAAGAGCATTACCCAGCCATTCCCATTCCATGTACCATACAATTGGTCCTTTCATGAAAGGAAAGGACCTTTTATGCAGCTGCCTTCTGTTTCTTTATAGGGTTCCTTACCTCTGTAATGCTGGGCACGCCCTGTGTACCTCCCACTGGCTTGTATCCAGGCTACTTACAAGTCCTTCCTGTAAAACTGCTCTGCCAGGAATCCTGCTGACAACTTCCTTATTGACAATAAAGTATAGGAGACTAATGTTTAAGATTACTATTTGTATTACTGGGTCACATACAGAACAAACAGTGGCATTTGGACATGGATTTATTTTTATTATTATTATTATCATTATTATTATTACTATTATTATTATTTTCGGGTGGAAAAATATTAGCTAACACCTGGGCTGGTTTGGGTTTTGACTCTGGGCTTGGATGACTCTAAAAGCGCTCAGGACCATGGTCCCTTCTCTCCAGGCCCTCTGTCTCAAAGAGAGAACAGAGAAAAACATCCTGCTTGTGGTTGGATAGAGATTTTCTCTGTCCTGTTCTTTCCAACTGAAGCTTGGAGCAGGTTGAAAATGCAGCCAAACTAGGAATAGGAGGCTCCCCAAGTTTGGGTCTTGGTTCCATGACAGTGATTACCACTGCAGTCTTCACTCAGCCCTCCTCTATGCCTTTGCAATTCTCAGACCTCCAGACCTGGGGATGCAATTTCCACATGTCTTTGTTCAGTTCAGTTCAAACCTAGATCTCATTCACTAACCAGGTCAGGCTGTGCCATGAACAACTGCAGAGTACATTACTCCCAAGAGATCAACACCAGCAGCACCCCACCATAGAACAAGGCTCTCTCACAGGGGCAAGTGTCAGAGAGGCAAGTCAGGATCCTGGCAAGCAAATCACATGGTCTTCAGGGACAGAGTTGGATACCTGCTGTTTTGTTCACTAGTGCCTCTCTCCAGCTGTCAAAGGCCAAATTTCTGGGAGTCACCTGTGTCCAGATGGTTCCTGAGGAAGAAAGGAGACCCTATATACACAAGATAGATGCTTAATTGTAAGAGGAAAGGAGCAATACATAGATGTATAAGTCTGAGAAAGATGGCAGCAGAATACCAGAAATGCAGAGGAAGGAAGAGAGAAAGACTTATACTCTAGTCACCATAAACATACCTGCACAGCCTGGCCTGGTCAAAACCTCCTGGGCTCAGTGTCAAAGCTTCAAGCTCCTCAGTGCCAAGGCATGGCCTTTAACAACTTCTCTCAGTCACAGAAGACTGAGAAGGAGCCTAGCCCCTCCCCCAGAGGGTGGCAGGCCAGGCCCTGAATATCACCCCAGTCACTGGGCCTTGGTTTCTGAGGGACAGTGTCTGCTTTTGTGACAAGGTGTGGTTATGGGGTAAAGTAAACACACTCTGTAGGGGGTTCAGAGTTGCCCAGACCCCCAGGGGAGGTGGGAAGGGAGACACAGCTCAGTGTGACACACTGTCATTGTGGTCACAGCCTCCTCTCACACCTGGGCAAACTGGTTTCTCAAGGCAGGCAGACAGTGTTTCAGTCTCCAGAAGAACAAATTCTGGGCTCTGATGTATATATAGCATGGCTTCTTTGCTTGATCAAGCATGTTGTATGCTTGAAGTACAATAAGCAAGTATAGCTGGGGCATTGTAACTGCATGCTCCAAATGTGAGCTTGATGGAGCTAATCGTTTTACAATATAAAGTTATAAATGTTAAATGACTACATCAAACCATCTCATGACTTACAATTTCTTTATGTCAATTCTGTTTTTCTTTCAACATAATATCTTTATGATTCCTTGGGAATTTCATATCATGTACCCCAATCACACTCACTTCTCAGTCCTCCCCTCTCCTCTCTTCCACTCTTGTGACCTCCCCTGAAAAGAAGAAAACGAAAAAAAAAAATGAAAAAGAAAAGTAAGTCCATTTTTTGTTGTTTCTATACTCACTGGAGCATGGTCACATTCTACCTGGGCAGTGCTTCTCTACCTCTACCCCTGCCAGAGCCATCGTTTATGAAGAGCTACATTTCAGCACCCTTATCACAAATTTTTAGGGCTTTCTTTGATAGCTCCCTATGTAGGTTACATTGTGTGGGGTAGGAATGGGTTGGAGGTAGGGGTTTCTATTTTCATCTTTCTCAACTGTTCATTTGCAGTCATTGATCCTACTGTGAGGCTGTCCTCCTTGTTCTTTATAGTCAGCAGGAGCATAAATCCTGGATTTTTACATGGATTCTGGCCATAGCACAGACCACAAATAGCACAGACCATAGAATCTTCACATGGTCTCTAGCATTAGCACTCACCGTGGACCTCCTTGGACATCAACATGGCCCTCTGCCAAAGCACAGGCCATGGGTCAGCATGGCCTCTGGGAGAAGTACAGACCCCATGGTCCAAACCAGTAAGTTAACCATTATTCATCTGAAATATTATTTCCCTGTTCAGAGGCAGGGTACTCCTGCAGCTGTGCAACTGCTTCAGGGCCTGAGTGTGCACAAGCTCCAGGTTGCTTCACACCATCCTGCTGACCCTACTGTGTAACAACCTGTTCCTGCATGCACTGCAGCCCTCTCTCACACCCACCACAACTGTTGAGTCAAGTTCTACCTCTTTTCACTGAGCATGCTCCACTGTGCTCTTCCATCTTTCTCACCTCTCCTCTAGTTCATCAAAGTGGGATCAGAAGCTGCAGAGTGTCACAATACACCCTTTTCCACAAACAACTTTACATGTGAATGTTCATTGCAATGAGGAATCATTGTTGATCTGGTTAAGACCTCTGGATTCTGCTACACTATCAATTCTGAAACCCTAGTGGAGACTTCTCTCACATATCCTGCTGTTGTCTAGAACCATGTACAGCAGTACACTAGTACCTCACAGATGGAGTAGATGTTGGGGTGGAACAGCTCAAAGCTCTGGATCTGGGCAGGGAGTTGGTCATCCTGGGCCTCCCTTAAGTCAGCAAGGGCAGGACTAGCACTCCTGCTGTCACTGAACTGCCTGTTAACTGTTTTCATAAGGCTGGAGAAACTAAATGAAATTCTTTCCTGTCTCCCCCAACACATGTGGGAAGTGATAGCTAAAAGGAAATACATGCAGTTAGGATGTTCAGTCATGTTGGGATTGGACCACAGCTTCAGCACAGGTGTGAAAGGACCTCACCAGTGCTCCCCCAACCATTGGGAGCTTGTTCAGAGAAAGTGAGAAGTAACAGTGAAGACACCTAAAGTAGAACAAGTTCAGATTCCTTTGGGTTCCTCCCCAAACCAGTCCCTTTGGCCAGGGGTACAAAACACTTTGCACTTCTGTCTCCCTTTTTCTTTTAGAAGAAGAAAATTACCATCCCACAAGCTGATGGAAGAAGATAAAAGTGTTTGAGAATGTGTTCTTTTCTCCTATTAATAATGCCTCTTTCCTGAGGTTCTATCAGGATTCCAGGTTGGCGTGCTATAGCCCCTTACCTGGCCTGAAACTTTAGTTTAGAGAAGTTAAAAACTGAGTCCTATGTGATACTAGGAGGAGTATCTTATGCATATTGTCTGTGGTGGTTTAAATAAAATTGTCCCATAGGTCAAAAATAAATGGCATTATTAGGAGGTGTGGTCTTGCTTGTTGTTTTATTTGGAGAAATTTTATCACTATGGGAGTACTTTGAGATCTCAGATGCTCAAGCCATGTAGCTGTTTCTTTTCTACTGTGTAAGGATCAAGGTGTAAAACTCTTAGCTCCTTCTCCAGCACCATGCTTGCCTGCATGATGCGGTCATGCTTCCCTGACCTTTCAAACTGTAAGCCAGACCCAATTAGATGTTTTCCTTTATAAGAGTTGCCTTAGTCTTGGTGTCTCTTCATGGCAATAGAAACTCTAACTGAGATAACACCCAAGAATTTGGGTTTATAAAATGGGATGGTAACATATGTTTCCTAATCTCTTTGAAACATTAAATATGATAGTAGATAATGAACAAGGTACTAAAATGGGACCTTTTCTGTGTCATTTCTGGCTGTCACCTGAGACTCCAAAACATCATAGGCTATTGCCTTTCCTCTCAATTTCTTACCAGAAATTTAAGGTAAGACCCTATTGCTGCATGCCCTATACACTTTGGGCACAAGGCTTGGAGAAATTGAACTGGAAATGATCTAGAAGCCTCCTCCTTGATGACTATATCACATAGGTTTGGAGGTGCTATGGAAACTACTTGCTGAAAGCCTGTGATCCACAATGACTAGCCTAGCAATAAACCCCCAATTATGAAATAGTGTCGCTTAGGTTTGGGGCCTAATCAACAGACACATAATTGAACTTGAAGGCCTTCTTAATAAGAAGGAATTTATGCCCGATTCTGTAAACCTAGCCAAATACCCATGACTGCTTAAGTCATGTAACTTTGAATACCTAATACTGCCCCTTTCCTAAACTGGTTTCAAAGTTGTTATTCTGGACCCATAGATAAGTAAGGCTATCATGCCTCATCAAAGAATCTTATTTTTGTAGCAAACATCAACCGCTAATGAAATCCACAACTGCTTACAATCGGGGTATCCAACACAACACTAATCTCAGGCTCAGGGAACATTGAGGAAGAGGAGAATAGATTAGATTTTAAGAACCAGAGGATCAGTTGTCATCCATGGGATCATGTCTTCCATGTATAACAAGGAAACCCAGGGGAACCACACACATGAAATGTCAACAATACAGCTGCTAAACAAAACCTGAACTATGATAATACCAGTTGACATTCCAACAAGGATGGGTGAAATCTCAAAGATCCTACCTCTAGATGAAGAGCTACAAACAAATGTTGACTTCTGAGAAAGAGGAAGTCAGTCTTCCCCAGGAATGAACTCACTTATAGGTTACCTAATTCCAAGTGGTCAGTTCTAAACATATACATAGAAGCTGTATTAGTTAGGGTTTTACTGCTGTGAACAGACACTATGACCAAGGCAAGTCTTATAAAAAAAACCAACATTTAATTGGGGCTGGCTTACAGGTTCAGAGGTTCAGTCCATTATCATCAAGGTGGGAGCATGGCAGTATCCAGGCAGGCATGGTGCAGGAGGAGCTGAGAGTTCTATGTCTTCATCCAAAGGCTGCTAGTGGAAGACTGACTTCCAGGCAACTAGGGTGAGGATCTTATACCCACACCCACAGTGACACACCCATTCCAACCAGGTCACACCTATTCCAACAAGGCCACACCTTCAGATGGTGCCACTCCCTGGTCCAAGGATATACAAACCATCACATTCCACTCCCTGGTCCCCATAGACTTGTTCAAAAACATGAGTCTATGGGGGCCATACTTAAACATAGCATAATTCAAAATGCATTTAGTGCAACTTTCAAAGTCCTCATAGTCTATAGCAGTTGCAACAATGTTAAAAGTCCAAAGTTCAAGGTCTCTTCTGAGATTCATTCAACTTAATTAACTGTAATCCCCAAAGCAAGGCAGGAAACCAGCTGGGCAAACTCCAAACTCTGCATCTCCATGGCTGATGTCAAAGTGATCTTCAGATCTCCACTCCTTTTTCATCTTTTTTGACTGCAACAAACTGCTTCCTCCTGGGCTGGTTCTACTCCCTGTTAGCAGCTTTCTTCAGCATGTATCCCATAGCTCTGGCATCTTTAACATCTTTGAGTCTCCAAGGCAATTTCAATGTTACAGCTTCTTCTTTCAATGTCTGGGATTCCACTTGATCTTTTGGGCTCCTCCTAAGGGCTGGCATCACTTCTCCATCTCTGTCCTCTGTAGCACTCTATGCTCAGGTTGATCCACTCCATTACGGCTGCTGTTCTTGGTGATCATCCCATGGTACTGACATCTCCAATACACTGGGGTGTTCCACTCCAACTAGGCTTCACCAATAGCCTCTCATAGGCTCTCTTCAGGGTGCCAAGCCTCAAATCCTTTGCATGACCCCTTCAATCCTGGGCCATCAACTACAGCTGAGGCTTCACCTTCTCCAATGGGCTTCCCTGGCCTCTCACAGTGCTAAGCCTCAGCTTCTCTCCATGATCCCTTCATTCCTTCACAAGCAGTACCACCTGAGTGACTCTTACACATTACCAAGTCCAGCCGCAGCATGAGGTACAACCTTGGGTATCTCTGGAACACAGCTTCTCTGTGCTCCCAGAAAACAATTTCCAGAAGATTTCACCTCAGTGATGCTTGTCTCTTCTTAATCACTGCTAATTCCTTAGCTCCAGCTAACCAGCATCAATTTTCCCAGTAGTTCCTTCCATTTTTAACTCTAGAGCCAGAGCCACATGGCTGAAGCTGCCGAGTTCTGCTGCTTACAGGAACTAGAACATGATCCCCTTGTATTATTACATTATCACTAGCTTTCTGTTTTCTAAATCCTTCACTGCCTAAGCTTGGCTATCCTGGTTCTTGCTCTGTAGATTGAGCTTGAATGTAGAGATCAGCATGCTTGTCTCATGGGATTAAAGGTATGTACCACCATGCCTGGATCTAATTTAGCTGGGTAGGATCTTGCCCCAAGGTCCCATTCCCTTAATCTTTATCTCCTAGAACACAAGATTTTGCTCCATTTCACTTCCTGGTACTCCTTTAATACTCATATATTTTATATTTTTCCTTTCTAAGCTTGCTATGCTTGTTCAAACTTTTCTTCATAAGACTTAACCAGAGAACAAAGTCTCTGCTGGGCTTTTTTGAAACTTCTTTTGTCAATGCAATTAATCCAAGTCTCTTCACCTTAGCCTCAGGCAAACTTTTCAGACAAGGGCAAAAAGTAGCCACATTCTTCACCAAAATACCACAAAACCAGTCCTTATGCCACATTCTGAAATTCTTCTCCTTTGAAATCTCTTGGGCCAGGTCAACACAGTTCAAATCACTCCCAGCAACAAAATCTTCCATATTCCTACTAGGATGACCCATTAAGCCCCATTTAAAGCATTCCACTGCTTTCCAAATCCAAAGTCCCAAAATCCACATTCTTTCAAATAAAAGCATGGTCAGGCCTATCACAGCAATACCCCACTCCTGGTACCAACTTCTGTATTAGTTAGGGTTTTACTGCTGTGAACAGACACTATGACCAAGGCAAGTCTTATAAAAAAAAACAACATTTAATTGGGGCTGGCTTACAGGTTCAGAGGTTCAGTCCATTATCATCAAGGTGGGAGCATGGCAGTATCCAGGCAGGCATGGTGCAGGAGGAGCTGAGAGTTCTATGTCTTCATCCAAAGGCTGCTAGTGGAAGACTGACTTCCAGGCAACTAGGGTGAGGATCTTATACCCACACCCACAGTGACACACCCATTCCAACCAGGTCACACCTATTCCAACAAGGCCACACCTTCAGATGGTGCCACTCCCTGGTCCAAGGATATACAAACCATCACAGAAGCCTCACTAAACTACAGGCTGTGTGTGTGTGTGTGTTTGTGTGTGTGTGTGTGCATAAAACAATAATTAAAATAGGACAAAAATTTGAAAGAGAGTAGTAGAAAATAGAAGGAATTAGAGGAGGGAGAGAGAAAGGAAGAAATGATGTAAATATAATAGATATATATGACATTTAAAAACATCTAAAGAGGTGTGTGTAGGAGTCCACTGAGTACCCTGGGACATGCCCAGGTTAATAATAACAATGGTGGCATAAGTTCACGTATACCCATGTAAAGTAAGACAGGAGAGGGAGAGTTCACATGTGAATTCTCTTACTAGGTCTTGATGCAGAGCATAAGTAATTAAGATCAGTATCAGTATTTTTAAAGCAAAACTAACTCTTTTTAGAATATCAGTACTAGTCACAGCCACAGAGAGTGAAGCAGAACACCAACTCTTCCATCCAGCATCCCTCTGGGGAGTGGGGCAGACTACAGGTATCTAAAATACCTCTCTGACATGTCTTAATCTGTCTGTGGGGCTAAAAGCCCATATGCAGAATCTGTAGGAGTAAAGGAACCCGCTGGGGGTTTTCATTTACAATCTGGGTTCTAAATAGCCTGAGACATTCCTTATAAAAAACAGGAATGCGTGAGAAAAGTATCTGACCACATATGATGTTTATCTTTCCTAAATTTTGTTCTGATATTTTCAGTTCTCTGGGTGATTTTTCTCAAATCCCTACTTCTTTTTTATCTTTCATTTCCATCCTTTTCTCTCCTTCCCACCCTTTCTTTCTTACTCCCTCCTTTCTTGCCCTTCCTCTTTATGTCTTCCCTTCTTCCCCTTTCATTCAAAATTTACAGATTTCTATAATTAAAGTTTTGGGTAACTTTCTTAGGGATGCCCTTTGTATCTCTCAAAAACTTTCAGAAACATTCCAAGATAACCTTTGCTAAAAATCTCTGGAATCTTGATCTTTCTGGAAGTCTTTCTCCCACTTTCTTTTCTCTTTGAGACAGTGTCCTCTCTGAACCTCAGACATCAAGTCCCCTGTCTTCCACAGCTTACTATCATTTTGAAAATGGATGCTGGTCAAAGAAACCTGCTAGATTCAGAAAATCTCCACACTCACAAGCCCCTGTAATTTCCAAATATGTTAGGATCAAGTTAGAGCCAGAAAAGAGACTGGCATTTAGGGTCAGTGTATCTAAGGTTTGATTTTATTTGTTTTGATACTGTTTGTGTGGCCTTTGGAAAATTGCTTGTCTCCTTCCAGAACTTTCTTTTGTGACCATGAGAAAGCAGTCGTGGAAGTTATGGTGTTTTTCGAGCATTGGATCAATCCTTATGCCTCAGCTATGTGGTTGTGCTTCAGAAGAGGTTGCTAAGTGATAAGTGCCTGGGTATGCACTCATGACTCATGATTCTCCATGAGCCAAGAAATAAGGAAACAAAAAGCTTCTGTTAATACTTCGTATATCATTTGGTAGAAAGATGAAATGACTTGGAAAGTCCCTTGAATTTTAGAAGGTGTGTTGTGTAAGTTCATTGCAAATGCCCTCTGTGTATACTCTTTTGGACTGTATTTAAATACTGTCTTTAATAGCTGAGTAGTACTCCATTTGTATCTGGAGGATATCATCCTGAGTGAGATAACCCAATCACAAAAGAACTAACTTGATATGCACTCACTGATAAGTGGATATTAGCCTAGAAACTTAGAATACCCAAGATACAATTTGCAAAACACAAGAAAATCAAGAAGAAGGAAGACCAACATGTGGATACTTCATTCCTCCTTAGAATAGGGAACAAAATACCCATGTAAGGAGTAACAGAGACAAAGTATGGAGCTAAGACAAAAGGATGGACCATCCAGAGACTACTCATCCCAGGTATCCATCCCATAATTAGCCACCAAACGCAGACACTATTGCACATGCCAGCAAGATTTTGCTGACAGGACCCTGATATCACTGTCTCTTGTGAGGCTATGCCAGTGCCTGGCAAATACAGAAGTGGATTCATCTATAAGATGGAACACAGGGCCCACAATGGAGGAGCTAGAGAAAGTACCCAAGGAGCTGAAGGGGTCTGCAGCCCTATAGGTGGAACAACAATATGAACTAACCAGTAGCCCCAGAGCTTGTGCCTCTAGCTGCATATGTAGTAGAAGATAGCCTAGTTGGCCATCATCGGGAAGAGAGGCCCCTTGGTCTTGCTAAGTTTATATGCCCCAGTACAGGGGAACACCAGGGCCAAGAAGTGCGAGTGGGTGAGTAAGGGAGCAGGGCAGGGGGAGGTTATAGGGGACTTTCAGGATAGCATTTGAAATGTAAATGAAGAAAATATCTAATAAAACTTTGAAAAAAGAAATACTGCCTTTGAAAGTGCAATACTAAGAATTGGACACAAGGTGGCACCATGGAACCGGCTTCAACAGTGTCTGTACATTTTGAGAAAAGAGAAAAAACATTAAATGATACAGCTATGTGTGAGCCCACCAGCCTGCAGAGCTCAGCATCAAAGAGGATTGTTAGGATAGTAGGAAGTCTGAGCTGCCCTGTGATAAGACATCATTGTGTTTAGTATGTAGGCAAATGTTATTCAGTAAACACTTCCAGAGACAGAAATATTCTATAAATGTGTTGTCTGAAATGATAGCAATTAACCACACACTAATACTTCGTGTATGGTTATTGTGACAAAGGAGTACACACTTTAACTAATTTAAAAGATAAATAACCATTCTAATAATTTCTGGACTGTACAGTACAGAATTCTAGAACATTTCAGGTTTTTATTTTTAAATGATAAATGATAAATATTCTAGTCAACACTCTCTTCCAATTTGGACTTTTTAGTTCAATTTTGTTCATATGTTTCTCACAGTGGTGAGGAAGTGGTGAGACAGAGGAAGCGGTGGAGGACTGAAAGATGATTTCCTAACATAATAATACAAGCAAGTCAGTAAGAGCTAGAAATCGCTCTTGTGTTTTCTTCTGACCACTAACCAAATGAAAATCATTTCTAATGTGGCCTAACATAATAGCAGTCCTATGATGCTGTGAAAATGAGAAAATTATGGTCCAACATGGCATAATGGCTTTTTATTTGTGGCATGGAAATTAAGAAATTAAGTGCCATCTAAAAGAGTGTTATTCCCCCACACTGCATAAGGCTGATTAAACTTTAAAGCAGGAATGATCCACACTCAATAGCACTGGTATGGAAGAATTTCTGAAGGGAGTTGGCTTTGAGATGGGCAGGGATGATGTAGTAAAGTTTTGTTAAAAATGGGGAGACACAGGTACCAAGTGGATGGATTGTGTCGGGCATTGACCAGGGGATGCTCTAAGTAAGCTGAGCACAGTGACTCTATTAACTGGTATTGAGGAACTTTACTATCTAGTATGAAACAAGCTAGGCAAATTCCTAAAAAGAGGAGATCCTATATCTATAAGAAAACAAATATGTTATGCTCCATGAAGAATGTCATCATGGATTACTGGTATGGGAAAGATAGCGTGAGTTTCCATATGAGGTAGAGGGCTCTGCTGTACACAGTGGAATATAGGCAGGAAGAAGGCCCCAGAGTCATTTTGGAAATGTTTGATGAAGATGTAGTGTTTTGTACTACCGTGGCAATCTGGAGGCATCACTCTACCAACCTAACAATTTAGCTCTGGTTTTGACCAAATGTTGACAAATGTACTGAGTCATCAGAACAAATCCTTTGTTAAAGCATTATCATATAGATCATGGTGGATATTTTTTGAAGTGTGATTGGATTCTATTTGCTAGTATTTTATTGAGGATGTTTGCATCTATGTTCATAGCAGGTCTGTAATTTTTATTTTTTGTTGTGTCTTTGTGTAGTTTATGTATTGAGCTAATTCTGGCTTCCTTAAAAGAAGTAGGCAAACTGGATTGCTTCATATAGAGGAATACAAATAGATCCTGGTTTATACCCTACAAAAAACTCAACTCCAAATAATTCAAATACCTAAACACAAGGCCAGATACTGTGCATTTTGTAGATGAAAAAGTGTGGAATAGTCTTGAACTTATTGACACAGGAAAAGACTGAACAGGACACTGATAGCACAGGCACTAAGACCAATCATGAATCGTATGGGACAACATGAAACTGAAAACCTCTGTATGGCAAAGGAGTATCAGGAAAAGTGAGAAGCTACAGAATGGGAAAAGATCTTTATCAATTACACATACAATAGAGGGTTAATATCTGAAATATATAAAGAACTAAAAATTGGACATCAAGAAAACAAAGAACACAATTAAAAATGAGGTACAAAGCTAAATAGAGTTCTCAAAAATGTAAAAATGGTTGAGAAACATTTAGAGAATTGTATGTCTAGTCATTAGAACATACAACTCAAAACTAGTTTGCAACTTCATTTTACTTCAATCAGAGTGGATGAGGTCAATAAAATAAACAAAAGGATATGGGAAACTAGGAATGCTTATTCAGTTCTGGTGAGAGTGAAAACCTGTACAACCACTATGGAAATCAAGGGGTGGTTCATCAGGAAGCTGGGAATAGATCTTCTTCAAGTTTCAGTTCTCCCACTCTAGGGCAGACACCCAAAAGACTCTACATCCTACCATAGAAACACTTGCTCTCCCTGTTCTTTGTTTCCCTGCTCTTAATAGCCAGAAATTGGAAACAGCTTAGATGTCCATCTGTGGATAAATAGATAATGAAAATATTTCATGCTTACACAATGTGCTATTATTCAGCTGTTAAAAAAACCCTATGAATCTCAGAGGAAATGGATAGAGATAAAAAAAAACTCTGAGTGGTAACCCAAATAGTGTATGTATTTTTTTATATTTGGATACTGCTTTTTAAGCCTTAAATAAGCTTACTACAATGCATGTAAACACCCAGAGAGGACACCAAGTAAAAGACTGTGGGTGGGAAGTATTGCCCCATGAAGGGGCAATAGAATTTATAGTAATGGAGACATTTGTGAGAGATGGAGTAGGAGGGCTAAACTGAGAGAGGGAGAGAAAAAAAGGGTAAAAGAGGGAAACTATGGAGGAACAAATAATTCTAATCCCTATTTGCGGAGTCAAATGGAGATATACTACTGTAGAATTTTCTCAAAATATATACATAATTTGAAAGAAATTTAGAGAAATGGAATCATCAAAATAACAGGAGAGATGATGTCTCAAATGAACTTCGTTGCCATCAAGTGAATCACCTAATACCAGGAATGGGTTTTATGTAATAGAATCAATGGCTCAGGTGGTCATGTAAATTCCAACACAATTCACGCTATTGACAAGGCTGTTATTTCTTCTCCATAAAGTGATAGCAAGCCCCTATTGCTGAAAATAACACTTGCACATCTCACTGAAGTCAAATAGGTGCCTAAGTAGAGTCCTCCATGTCCCCTGCCTCCAGCCAACTGACCAATGCTGGAAGGTATTCTGTACAGTACCAGAGAAGAAAGGTACCCAGCTACAACTCTGAGGCCTACAATATTGACCTGCCTGCATGATAGGCTGCTTCAATAGTGGCACAATTGTTCATGGTGCTAGAACTGGAGACCATATACACATGAGAGAGCTAGTGTGAAAAGTGAAGGCTGGCTGTAAATAAACTCCACAATTTCCGGCCAGGGTTTTTCACGAAGCTTCCACCTGGAGGGAGTTTGATGTAAGGAAGGAATCTAATGGCAAACATAGACAAGAAAAGACAGCAAGCTGCTGGGGAGTTCCATGAAAGGGGAAGTGATTAAAAATAGGAGAGATTTCAACTAGTAAGCGGTGGGGGAATAATTAACACTCAGAGTGTTGAAAAACTACAGGGAAACATTCACATATATATTGGAGTTATGTCATATGTGTGGTGATAATATTCTCTCCAAGAGCCATAGACTATCTTAACAAAAACTCCAGTTCCAGGAACGAGAAACCTATCAGTGGTCATCCAAACCAGTATGGATCATGCCATTGCCATTAGTTGCCTCAGGAAGTTGAAGGGGATATTATTGAATACATCACAGGGCTTGAAGAAATAGAACTGAAACTGACCTGGAAGTCTCCCTGAGGACTAGCTCTCACAGTTTCTGAAGGTGCTATATTAGTTGCCAAGGGAGAAAAGGAACCAGTATTCCTATATATATGTAAAATCTGTGAGCCACATCAATGATCAGCTGAGCAAGAAGTACCCAATGGTGCAATAGTCGCACTTATATTTGGGTGTGACAGCAGCCATCTAATTGGACTTAAGGCCAACTTAATAGGAAGGAATTTGTGACTGTTACTTTAAAACTAGTTATGTACTCAAGGACAGTGATGCTCTGAAACCACTTTCCAAAACCAGAATACTCTCTAGTTGCCTTGTAAATATCCACCCAGGCCCACAGATAAGTGGAACTCTCACCCCTCATCAGTAATCACACTCCCAGCATATTAAAGCGACTATTAAAAAAAAAAAAAACCTACAACTGTCAAAATGCAGAGAACAACTGACCATGAGTGTCTAACTCTCAATTGATGTATCTACAATGTAACTCTTTAAAAATTTTTTAAAAAATTAATTAATTAATTTTTTCACACTCCAGATTTCATTCCCCTTCTGATCTACCCTCCGACTGGTGAATATCCTATACATCCTCCCTGCCCCCCTGTCTCTTCCTGGATGTCTCCACCCCCACCACCTATCCCCCAAGACATCTAAACTCCCTTTGGCCTCCTATCTCTTGAGGGTTAGGTACATCTTCTCTGACTTAACCCAGATCCGACAGTCCTCTGCTGTATATGTGTTGGGGGTCTCATATCAGCTGGTGTATGCTGTCTGTTTGGTGATCCAGTGTCTGAGAAATCTTAGGAAACCAGGTTAATTGAGACTGCTGGTCCTCCTACAGGGTTGCCCTCTTCCTCAGCTTCTTCCAGCTTTTCCCTAGTTGAACCACAGGGGTCAGTAGCTTCTGCCCATAGGGTGGATGCAAATATCTGCATCTTACTCTCAGGGGCTTGTTGGCTCTTTTGGAGGGCAGTAATGATAGGTCCCTGTTTGTGAGTACTCTATAGCCTCAGTAATAATGTCAGGTCTTGGGTACTTGTCCTGAGCTGGAACTCACTTTGGGCCTGTCTCTAGACCTCTTTTCCTTAGGATCTTCTTCATTTCCACCCTTGCAGTTATTTCAGAGAGGAAAAATTATAGGTCATATTTTTTGACTGTGGGATGGCAACCTCATCCATCACTTGATGCCCTGTCTTTCTGCTGGAGGTAGGCTCTACAAGTTCTCTTTCCCCACTGTAGGGCATTTCATCTAAGCCCCTCCCTTTGATTCCTGAGAGTCTCTCACCTCCCAGGTCTCTGGTACATTCTGGAGGGCCCCACCTCAACCCTCTACCTCCTGAGGTTGCCTGTTTCCATTTTTTCTCCTGGCCCGCAGGGTTTCAGTCCTTTCCCCCAACCCAGTACCAGATCATGTTCGCCTCTTTTCCCCTGTCCCCTTCCCCTCCCAGATCCCTCCCTCCCTCCCTCCCTCCCTCCCTCCCTCCCTCCCTCCCTCCCTCCCTCCCTCCCTCCCTCCCTCCCTCCCTCCCTCCCTCTTGTGATTGCTTTCTTCTCCCTCCCAAGCAGGACTAAGGTGTCCTCACTTGGGCTCTTGAGCTTGTTGATCTTTTTGTTCTGTGGTCTCTATCTTGGATATACTGTACTTTTTATTTTGACAAATATCCACTAATTAGTGAGTAATACCATGCATGTCCTTTTGGGTGTTAGTTACCTCTCTCAGGATGATATTTTCTAGTTCCATCCATTTGCCCACAAAACTCAGGATGTTCTCATTGTTAATAGCTGAGTAGTATTCCATTGTGTAAGTGAATCACATTGTCTGTATCTATTTTTCTGTTGTAGGACATCTGCATTGTTTCCAGCTTCCGGCTATCACCAACAATGCCGCTATGAACATAGTGGAACTTGTGCCCCTGTGGCATGGTGAGGCATCTTTTGTGTATATTATATATTGTGTATTTTGTGTATTACTGGGTTTTCAGGTAGATCTGTTTCCAGTTTTCCGAGGAACCTCCAGATTGATTTCCAGAATGGTTGTACCAGTTTGCAATCTGATCAGCAATAGAGGACTGTTCCTTTTTCTGTATATCCTAGCCAACATGTGATCAACCTGAGGCTTTGATCTTAGCCATTCTGACTGGTGTAAGGTAGAATCTCAGGGTCGTTTTGATTTGCATTTCTCTGATCACTAAGGACTTTGAACTTTTGCTTCGGTTCTTCTCAGCCATTCAAAATTTCTCTGTTGTGAATTCTCAGTTTAGTTCTATAACCCAGTTTGATTGGGTTGTTTGGATTTTTGATTGTTAGGGTCTTGAGTTATTTATATATTTTGGATAGTAGCTCACTATCAGATGTGGGGTTAGGGAAGATTTTTTCCTAATCTGTGGGTTGTCTAATTGACTATGTTCTTTGCTCTACAGAAACTTTTCAGTTTCCTGAGATCCCATTTATCAATTCTTATTCTTAGAGCCTGAGCCATTGGAGCTCTGTTTAGGAAATTTCCCCCTGTGCCAATGAGCTCCTGTGCCAAGGTTCTTTCTCACTTTCTCTTATATTAGATTCAGTGTATCTGGTTTTGTGTTGAGGTCCTTTATTTACTTGGACTTGATCTTTGTTCAAGGTGAAAATTTTGGGCCTATTTTCATATTTCTACATACAGTCAGCCAGGTAGAGAAGTACCATTTATTGAAGATGCTTTCTTTTTTTCCATTGTATATTTTTGGCTTCTTTGTCAATGATCAAGTGTGTGTGTCTAGTTTTATTTCTGAGTCTTAAATTCTATTCCATTGATCAACGTGTCTGTCTCTGTACCAAAACAATGCAGTTTTTAATCACCATTTCTCTGTAGTAAAGCTTGAGGTCAGGAATGCTGATTCCCTCAGCAGTTCTTTTATTTTTAAGAATTCTTTTTACTATACTGTTTTCTTTTTTCTTCCTTTCTTTTTTTTCTTTTTTTTTTTTGTCTGTCCAAATGAATTTGAGAATTGCTCTTTCCATGTCTTTGAAGAATTCTGTTGGGATTTTGATGGGGATTGCATCCAAACTGTAGGTTGCCTTTGGTAGGATGGCCATATTTACTATATTAATTCTGTAAGAATAACATAGAGAATAACATAATTCAAGAGTATGGAGATTTATACACTTTCTGAGATTTTTTTTGTTTTCTTTCTTGAGAGACTTGAAGTTATTGTCATACAGATATTTCACTTGTTTGGTTAGAATTTTCTCAAAATATTTTATATTATTTGTGGCTATTGTGAAGGGAGTTGTTTCCATAATTTCTTTCTCAATCTGTTTATCATTTGTATAAAGAATGGCTACTGATTTATTTTAGTTATTTTATATCCAGCCACTGTGTTGAAGTTGTTTATCAGCTTGAGAAGGTCTCTGGTAGAATTTCTGGGGTCACTTATGTATACTATCCTATCATCAGCAAATAGTGATACCTTTACTTCTTTGCCAAAAATCCCATTGATCTCTTTTTGTTGGCTTATTGTTCTAGCTAGCACTTTGAGTACTATATTGAATAGATATGGGGAGAATGGCATCCTTGTTTTTTCCTGATTTTAGTGGGCTTGCTTCAAGTATCTCTCCATTTAATTTGATAACGGCTGTTGCTTTGCAATAAATTGCTTTTATTATGTTTAGGTATGGGCCTTGAATTCCTGATCTCTCTAATACTTTTAACAGAAAGGGCTGTTGAATTTTGTCAAATGTTTTTTCTACATTTAGGGAGATGATCATGTGATTTTTTTCTTTTAGTTTGTTTATATAGTGAATTATGTTAATGGGTTTTCGTATATTGAACCAACCTTGCATCCCTGGAATGAAGCCTACTTTATCGTGACAAATGATGGCTTTGATGAGTTCTTAGATTTGGTTTGTAAGAATTTTATTGAGTAATTTTGCATGGATATTCATAAGTGAGATTGGTCTGAAGTTCTCTTTTTGGTTGGGTTCTTGTTTAGTTTAGGTATCAGAGTAATTGTGACTTGATAGAAGGAATTAGATAGTGTTCATTCTGTTTCTATTTTATGGAATAGTTTTAGGAATATTGGTATTATGTCTTCTTTGAAAGTCTGGTAGAATTCTGCACTAAATATGTCTGGCCCTGGGCTTTTTTTTTTTTTGGTGGGGAGGTTTTTAATAACTTCTATTTCCTTATGTGATATGGACCTGTTTAGATAGTTTACCTGTTCTTGGTTTAACTTTGGTATGTGGCATCTGTCTAGGAAACCATCTATTTCATATATATTTTCCAGTTTTTATATAGTAGGATCTTATAATTTTAAAAAATTCCCTCCATTTCTGTTGTTATGTCTCCATTTTCATTTCTGATTTTTTTCTTTTATTTAATTAGATATTTTCATAGTTTACATTTCCAATGCTATCCCCAAAGTCCCCCATACCCACCCCCCCAATCCCCTACCCACCCACCCTTTTTGGCCCTGGCGTTCTCCTTACTGGGGCATATAAAGTTTGCAAGTCCAAAGGGCCTCTCTTTCCAGTGATGGCTGACTAGGCCATCTTTTGATATATATGCAGCTAGAGATGAGAGCTCCGGGGTACTGGTTAGTTCATATTGTTGTTCCACCTATAGGGTTGCAGTTCCCTTTAGCCCGTTGGGTACTTTCTCTAGCTCCTCCATTGGGGTTTTTTTGACCCATCCAATGTGAGCATCCACTTCTGTGTTTGCTAGGCCCCCGGCATAGTCTCACAAGAGACAGCTATATCTGGGTCCTTACAGCAAAATCTTGCTAGGGTATGCAATGGTGTCAGCGTTTGGAAGCTGATTATGGGATGGATCCCTGGATATGGCAATCACTTGATGGTCCATCCTTTCGTCACAGCTCCAAATTTTGTCTCTGTAACTCCTTCCATGGGTGTTTTGTTCCCATTTCTAGGAAGGGGCAAAGTGTCTACACTTTGGTCTTCATTCTTCTTGAGTTTCATGCGTTTAGCAAATTGTATCTTATATCATGTGTATCCTAAGTTTCTGGGCTAATATCCACTTATCAGTGAGTACATATTGTGAGAGTTCCTTTGTGATTGGGTTACCTCACTCAGGATGATGCCCTCCAGGTCCATGCATTTGCCTAGGAATTTCATAAATTCATTATTTTTAATAGCTGAGTAGTACTCCATTGAGTAAATGTACCACATTTTCTGTATCCATTCCTCTGTTGAGGGGCATCTGGGTCCTTTCCAGCTTCTGGCTATTATAAATAAGGCTGCTATGAACATAGTGGAGCATGTGTCCTTCTTGTCAGTTGGCACATCTTCTGGATATATGCCCAGGAGAGGTATTGTGAGATCCTCCGGTAGTACTATGTCCAATTTTCTTAGGAACCACCAGACTGATTTCCAGAGTGGTTGTACAAGCTTGCAATCCCACCAACAATGGAGGAGTGTTCCTCTTTCTCCACATCCTTGCCAACATCTGCTGTCACCTGAATTTTTGATCTTAGCCATTCTGACTGGTGTGAGGTGGAATCTCAGGGATGTTTTGATTTGCATTTCCCTGATGATTAAGGATGTTGGACATTTTTTCAGGTGCTTCTCTGCCATTCGGTATTCCTCAGGTGAGAACTCTTTGTTCAGCTCTGAGCCCCATTTTTTAATGGGGTTATTTGATTTTCTGGAGTCCACCTTCTTGAGTTCTTTATATATATTGGATATTAGTCCCCTATCTGATTTAGGATAGGTAAAGATCCTTTCCCAATCTGTTGGTGGTCTTTTTGTCTTATTGACGGTGTCTTTTGCCTTGCAGAAGCTTTGCAATTTTATGAGGTTCCATTTATCGATTCTGGATCTTACAGCACAAGCCATTGCTGTTCTATTCAGGAATTTTTCCCCTGTACCCATATCTTTGAGGCTTTTCCCTACTTTCTCCTCTATAAGTTTCAGTGTCTCTGGTTTTATGTGGAGTTCCTTAATCCACTTAGATTTGACCTTAGTAGAAAGAGATAGGAATGGATCAATTCTCATTCTTCTACATGATAACTGCCAGTTGTGCCAGCATCATTTGTTGAAAATGCTGTCTTTTTTTCCACTGGATGGTTTTAGCTCCCTTGTCAAAGATCATGTGACCATAGGTGTGTGGGTTCATCTCTGGGTCTTCAATTCTGTTCCATTGGTCTACTTGTCTGTCACTATACCAGTACCATGCAGTTTTTATCACAATTGCTCTGTAGTAGAGCTTTAGGTCAGGCATGGTGATTCCACCAGAGGTTCTTTTATCCTTGAGAAGAGTTTTTGCTATCCTAGGTTTTTTGTTATTCCAGATTAATTTGCAGATTGCCCTTTCTAATTCGTTGAAGAATTGAGTTGGAATTTTGATGGGGATTGCATTGAATCTGTAGATTGCTTTTGGCAAGATAGCCATTTTTTACTATATTGATCCTCCCAATCCATGAGCATGGGAGATCTTTCCATCTTCTGAGATCTTCTTTAATGTCTTTCTTCAGAGACTTGACGTTCTTATCATACAGATCTTTCACTTCCTTAGTTAGAGTCACACCAAGGTATTTTATATTATTTGTGAATATTGCGACGGGTGTTGTTTCCCTCATTTCTTTCTCAGCCTGTTTATCCTTTGTGTACAGAAAGGCCATTGACTTGTGTGAGTTAATTTTATATCCAGCTACTTGATTGAAGCTGTTTATCAGGCTTAGGAGTTCTCTGGTGGAATTTTTAGGGTCACTTATATAAACTATCATATCATCTGCAAACAGTGATATTTTGACTTCTCCTTTCCAATTTGTATCCCCTTGATCTCCTTTTGTTGTCGAATTGCTCTGGCTAGGACTTCAAGTACAATGTTGAATAGGTAGGGCGAGAGTGGACAGCCTTGTCTAGTCCCTGATTTTAGTGGGATTGTTTCCAGCTTCTCACCATTTACTTTGATGTTGGCTACTGGTTTGCTATAGATTGCTTTTATCATGTTTATGTATGGGCCTTGAATTCCTGATCTTTCCAAGACTTTTATCATGAATGGGTGTTGGATTTTGTCAAATGCTTTTTCTGCTTCTAAAGAGATGATCATGTGGTTTTTGTCTTTGAGTTTGTTTATATACTGGATTACATTGATGGATTTCTGTATATTGAACCATCCCTGCATCCCTGGGATGAAACCTACTTGGTCAGGATGGATGATTGTTTTGATGTGTTCTTGGATTCGGTTAGCAAGAACTTTATTGAAGATTTTTGCATCGATATTCATAAGGGAAATTGGTCTGAAGTTCTCTATTTTTGTTGGGTCTTTTTGTGGTTTAGGTATCAGAGTAATTGTGGCTTCATAGAATGAGTTGGGTAGAGTACCTTCTGTTTCTATTTTGTGGAGTAGTTTGTGAAGAACTGGGATTAGATCTTCTTTGAAGGTCTGATAGAACTCTGCAGTAAACCCACCTGGTCCTGGGTTTTTTTTGGTTGGGAGACTGCTTCTATTTCTTTAGGGGATATAGGACTGTTTAGATTATTAACCTGATCTTGATTTAACTTTGGTACCTGGTATCTGTCTAGAAACTTGTCCATTTCATCCAGGTTTTCCAGTTTTGTTGAGTATAGCCTTTTGTAGAAGGATCTGATGGTGTTATGGATTTCTTTAGGATCTGTTGTTATGTTTCCCTTTTCATTTCTGATTTTGTTAATTTGGATGCTTTCTCTGTGTCCTCTAGTGAGTCTGGCTAAGGTTATATCTATCTTGGTGATTTTCTCAAAGAACCAGCTCCTTGATTGGTTGATTCTTTGAATAGTTCTTCTTGTTTCCACTTGGTTGATTTCACCCCTGAGTTTGATTATTTCCTGCCTTCTACTCCTCTTGGGTGAATTTGCTTCCTTTTGTTCTAGAGCTTTTAGGTGTGTTGTGAGGCTGCTAATGTGTGCTCTCTCTAGTTTCTTTTTGGAGACACTCAGAGCTATGAGTTTTCCTCTTAGAAATGCTTTCATTGCGTCCCATAAGTTTGGGTATGTTGTGGCTTCATTTTCATTGAACACTAAAATGTCCTTAATTTCTTTCTTTATTCCTTCCTTGACCAAGGTATCATTGAGAAGAGTGTTGTTCAGTTTCCACGTGAATGTTGGCTTTCTATTATTTATTTTGTTATTGAAGATCAGCCTTAGTCCATGGTGATCTGATAGGATGCATGGGACTATTTCAATATTTTTGTATATGTTGAAGCTTGTTTTTTGACCAATTATGTGGTCAATTTTGGAGAAGGTACCATGGGGTGCTGAGAAGAAGGTATATCCTTTTGTTTTAGGATAAAATGTTCTGTAGATATCTGTTAAATCCATTTGTTTCATCACTTCTGTTAGTTTCACTGTGTCCCTGTTTAGTTTCTGTTTCCATGATCTGTCCATTCGTGAAAGTGGTGTGTTGAAGTCTCCCACTATTATTGTGTGAGGTGCAATGTCTGCTTTGAGCTTTACTAAAGTTTCTTTAATGAATGTGGCTGCCCTTGTATTGGAGCATAGATGTTCAGAATTGAGAGATCCTCTTGGGAGATTTTAACTTTGATGAGTATGAAGTGCCCCTCCTTGTCTTTTTTGATTACTTTGGGTTGGAAATCGATTTTGTTAGATATTAGAATGGCTACTCCAGCTTGTTTCTTCATACCATTTGCTTGGAAAATTGTTTTCCAGCCTTTCATTTTGAGTTAGTTTCTATCTTTTTCTCTGATATGAGTTTCCTGTAAGTAGGAAAATGTTGGGTCTTGTTTGTGTAGCCAGTTCGTTAGTCTATGTCTTTTTATTGGGGAGTTGAGACCATTGATATTAAGCGATATTCAGGAAAAGTAATTGTTGGTTCCTGTTATTTTTGTTGTTAAAGTTGGCATTCTGTTCTTGTGGCTGTCTTCTTTTAGGTTTGTTGAGGGATTACCTTCTTGTTGTTTCTAGGATGTGGTTCCCGTCCTTGTGTTGATTTTTTTCTGTTATTATCCTTTGAAGGGCTGGATTCGTGGAGAGATAATGGGTGAATTTGGTTTTGTCGTGGAATACTTTGTTTTCTCCATCTATGGTAATTGAGAGTTTGGCTGGGTATAGTAGCCTGGGCTGGCATTTGTGTTCTCTTAGTGTCTGTATAACATCTGTCCAGGCTCTTCTGTCTTTCATAGTCTCTGGTGAAAAATCTCGTGTAATTCTGATAGGCTTGCCTTTATATGTTACTTGACCTTTTTCCCTTACTGCTTTTAGTATTCTATCTTTATTTAGTGCATTTGTTGTTCTGATTATTATGTGTTGGGAGGAATTTCTTTTCTGGTCCAGTCTATTTGGAGTTCTGTAGGCTTCTTGTATGTTCATGGGCATCTCTTTCTTTAGATTTGGGAAGTTTTCTTTAATAATTTTGTTGAATATATTTGCTGGTCCTTTGAGTTGAATATCTTCATTCTCATCCACTCCTATTATCAGTAGGTTTGGTCTTTTCATTGTGTCCTGGATTTCCTGGATGTTTTGAGTTAGGATCTTTTTGCATTTTCCATTTTCTTTGATTGTTGTGCAGATGTTCTCTATGGAATCCTCTGCACCTGAGATTCTCTCCTCCATCTCTTGTATTCTGTTGCTGATACTCACATCTATGGTTCCAGATTTCTTTCCTAGGGTTTCTATCTCCAGCGTTGCCTCACTTTGGGTTTTCTTTATTGTGTCTACTTCCCTTTTTAGGTCTTGGATGGTTTTATTCAATTCTATCACCTGTTTGTTTGTGTTTTCCTGCAATTCTTTAAGGGATTTTTGTGTTTCCTCTTTAATGTCTTCTACTTGTTTAGCAGTGTTCTTCTGTATTTCTTTAAGTGAGTTATTAAAGTCCTTCTTGATGTCCTCTACCATCATCATGAGATATGCTTTTAAATCCAAGTCTAGCTTTTCGGGTGTGTTGGGGTTCCTTGGACTGGGCAAAGTGGGAGTGCTGGGTTCTGATGATGGTGAGTGGTCCTGGTTTCTGTTAGTAAGATTCTTACATTTACCTTTCGCCATCTGTTAATCTCTGGCGTTAGTTGTTATAGTTGTCTCTGTTTAGATATTGTTCCTCTGGTGATTTTGTTACCCTCTATCAGCAGACCTGGGAGACTAGCTCTCTTCTCTGAGTTTCAGTGGTCAGAGCAGTCTCTGCAGGCAAGCTCTCCTCTTTCAGGGAAGGGGCACAGTTATCTGGTGTTTGAACCTCCTCCTGGCCAAAGATGAACGCCCAAAACAGGATATTTCTGAGATGCTGTGTTGCTTTGTCCTATCACAGAAGCCTTTGTTTCAATAGTCCACACTCTCCCCTGTGTAGACTACTTTCTTGGAGTCCTGAAACCAAGATGGTTACCGTGGATCCTGAGGCAAATGTCACCCAGGCTGGGTGGACACCTGTCCTCTGGCCAGGAAGGTGGACGGTTGTCTGGAGCCGAAAATGGCACCGCCTCAGGAGCTCTGTGGCTCTCGCCTGTCCCAGAAGCTGCTAGCCTCTGTAGTCCACACTCTCACCTTCTGACTGCCCACTGTGGAGTCCCGGAACCCATTTCTGATTTTGTTAGTTTGGATACTACCTCTGGGCCTTTTAGTTAGCTTGGCTAGGGGTTTATCTGTTTTGATGATTCTCTCAAAGACCCAGCTGTTGGTTTTGTTGATTGTTTGTATTTTTCTCTCTATTTCTATTTGGTTGTTTTTTGCTCTGAGTTTGATTATTTCCTGCTGTCCACTCCTCTTGGGTGTGTTTACTTTTTTATTTCTAGAGCCCTCAGGTGTGCTGTTAAGTTGCCAGTGTAAGATCTCTCCAGTTTCTTTACCAGGGCACTTAGTGCTATGAATTTTCCTCTTAGCACTGTCTTCATTGTACCCCGTAATTTTGGGTATTATGTGTCGTTTTTTTTTTTTTTCATTAAATTCCAGGAAGCCTTTAATTTCTTTCTTTATTTCTTCCCTGACCAAGTTAACATTGATTAGAGAGTTGTTTAGTGTCCATGTGTATGTGGGCTTTTTGTTGGTTTTGACGTTATTGAAGACCAGGCTTAGGACATGGTGATCTGATAGGATCCATGGGATTATTTCAATCTTCTTGTGTCAGTTGAGGGTTATTTTGTGACCAAGTATATGGTTAATATTGGAGAAGGTACCGTGAGATGCTGAGAAGGTATAGTCTATAGTTTTAGGGTGAAATGTTCTCTACATATTATCTGTTAAATCCATTTGATTCATAACCTCTATTAGTTTCACTGTGTCTCTTTTTAGTTTCTGCTTCAATGACCTATCCACTAGTGAGAGTCAGGTGTTGAAGCCTCCCACTAGTTTTGTTTGAGGTTCAATGTGTGTTTTGAGCTTTAGTAAAGTTACTTTTATGAATGTGGGTGCCCTTGCCTTTGGGGCATAGATGTTCATAACTGAGAGTTTTTCTTGGTTGATTTTTCTTTTGATGAATGTGAAGTGTCCTTCCCCATCATGCCTGATAACTTTTGGTGAAAGTCTATTTTACTGGGTATTAGGCTGGCAACTCTACCTAGTTTCTTGGGACTATTTTCTTGGAAGACCTTTTTCCATCCTTTTCCTCTGAGATAGTGTCTGTCTTTGTTATTCTGGTGTGTTTCTTATATGCAGCAATATGCTGGATCTTGTTTTTGTATGCAGTCTGTTAGCCTATGTCTCTTTATAGGTGAGTTGAGTCCACTAATATTGAGAGATATTAAAGACAGTTAACTGTTGGTTCCTGCTGTTTGATTTTGTAGGTGACTTTATGTACTTGTGGTTCTCTTCTTTTGGTTTTGTTGTGAGATGCTTAGTATCTTGTTTTTCTTTGGTGTAGGTACTCACTTTGTGTTGGAGTTTTTCCTCTAGGATCTAGGGCTGGATTTTAGATAGATACTGTTTGAATTTAGTTTTGTCCTGGAATAATTTGATTTCTTCATCTATGTTGATTGAGAATTTTGCTGGGTATAGTAGTGTGGGCTGGCATGTGTGTTCTCTTAGAGTCTGCATGACATCTGTATAGGATATTTGGGCTTTTGGTGTTTCTGATGAGAAGTCTGGTATAATTCTGATAGGTCTACCTTTGTATGTTACTAGGTCAGTTTGTAGGCAGTGAAGGGGAGTGATATCTTCCATGTCTCAAATGCCTCCATCTTGAAGTACTTATACACTAACACTCAGTGTTGCTTGTTTTCTTAATTATGGGTACTCTAACTGGAATCAGATGACATCTAGTATATGTTTAATTTGCATCTCATTAATAGCAAAAGACGTTGAGTACTTTTTCATGCTAATTGATGATCTGTATTTCATCATTGATGAACTTCATGTTTATTTCACTAGACCATTTGTTAGTAAGGTTGTTTGCTATTTTGCTATACAGTTTCTTGTGTTCTTTATGTGTTCTGTACATTAATCTTTTGTATATATAGAAAATAATTTCCTGCACAGAATATACATTATTTAAGTGATATGAAATTAGAAGCTGGAGTATTTGGAAAGTAGATCCGGGACATAGAAAATGGTGGCAAGATACAAGAAGAGATGAATATGATCAAAATACATTATATACATGAAAGAAGATGACACAATGAAATATATCACTTTATACAATTAATATTCATGATAAATAGCACAAATAAATACAAATTTGATTTTTTTAAACATTCTGCTATCCCCCACATTATTGCCTTGCTCAGCTATAATCAGAGAGCTTTCCTTTTTGAGTAGATAGGAATGAACACAGAGACCCATGATTGGATTAGATGTAGAGAGCAAAATATTTTGAAACAGTGACTCCTAAATGGAATGTGATCATCAAACCCTTCCAACAGGGGTCAGAGAACTATGCAGTATTAATAGAAATCAGAAACATTGTAAGAGTAAGAGGGATGGATGACACCAAGGAAACTGTTGTTTTCCAGATACCACAGGATTGATGCATATAGGAATCACAGATCCTATGGCAGCATCATAATACCAGCACAGGTACAGGCCAGATGTAGTGAAAATAGACAAAAGCTTCCGTACCTAATTAAGAATCTATCTCCAATTGAGATATGGTTACAAAGGAAAAATTATTTTTCTGTAGTGGAGTACTACAATTAAGGTTAGATACCATGCCTAGAAGTAGATGGACAACACAGAATGAACTGAATGATAATTTTTTAGACTTTTTTTTTTTTAAATCTCATATCACTTTGATCATTTTGGTCTTACTGGACTTTTCTTTATATTATGGTTTCTGATTTTCTGTTTTTATGTCATGTGTGTTGGTTGTGCTTTATTTACATTAGTTTTGTTGCTTTTAAAAAAAATCTGATTTGCTATTTGATGTTTGCCTATTTGTTTTCTAAAGAGAAAGAAAAAAGTATAGAGTTGAAGGGATGTAGGGAGGATTTTTCAGAATTTCAGGGAGGGGAACTTTGATCAGAATACACTGTATAAAAATTTATTTTCAAAAAAGCTTCCTATATACTTTATTATAAAACTTTTGCAATTATCACCAACCCTATTCCATACACATCATTATACAAAATATTGCAAATAATCTGAAAAGGAATGTGTTTTGTATCAAGAAATATCAAAGTATTTGGAAAAAGGTAAATAACATTTATATAGAGAGTGGTAAATTCAAAAGTACATGACTATCACTACAAGCAAGTTTATTTTAGTTTTTCTAATGTTCTCAAGCAAAATTTAGGGGAAAATATGTTAACAATCATTCCTTGTCTCAGAGATCATCACCAGACAAGCAAGTCATGTTGGAACAGGTCTACTGCAAACAACAGAGAGCTCAGTAGTGCTGTAGTGTATGATGCATGTCTGTGTGAGCTCACATGCTTTTTATAGAAATAAGCAAAGTAGAAAGCTCCCAGTTCTTTCAGTGAACAAATATGTATTTGAGGATGACAAGTGACAAATATCACCCTGGAGGAAACTGGTTGACCCTGGAGAGATCACCAACTCTGAGCTAGAGGAGGTGTAGGTGAACACTGATAAAGGAGCTTTGCTGAACAACCTACAGGCTCAGAGGGTTTTTGAAGGACCAGGAAAGAAATTCTTTCTAGATTCTGGAGCTCAAGTAAGTGATCTGTGTATGTATAATATTTGGAGACAAGAATAGTTCCTGCCTCTGTAAGTCTAGTCTTAGGGTTTTAACTCTAGTAGCTAATAGCTAGACAGTTCTTCATCATATATGGGGCTTAGAGATCTGATTGGAATTTAGGTCCTTCAAAAGAGAGAGTTTGTATTCAAATTTTATTGTTAAGATGGCTGATAAGGGTTATTGTGCTCTGAATTTCAGAAATTATACTATTTCCATGGCCTGTTTTATAAATTAAAGAATCAGAGAGAAAAATAGTGAGGCCAATGTTATAGACTTGATGATACTCATCCATAGAGGTGTTTCCAGTTAGTGAGGTCAGTTTATTAACTGTAAGTTATATAGTAAGGTATACATGATAAAGTATACACATAAATGTTCACCAAAAAATCATCACTAATAGTTTATTTAAAAGGTACTCTTTGTAAAGAGATTCAATGAGGTTAACTGAAATGCAATGAAGTCTGTATTATGTTTAAAAGAAATAATTTGTAAGTCTTAGAAATATATGTATAATCAAGAAATTGTCACTACAGTCCACATAACATATAACTGTGACCTCAAAACTGTGTTGGTGTGCTTTTAGGACCATTCCTCCCTTTCCTTTTTTTTTTTTGTCCCTAGGAAACCACTGATATGTTTTTATGATTACTTGCATTTTTTAGACATTTCTGTACTTGTAATTATAACACATGAACCAATCTCATTTGACTTTTAATGCTGCCAAATTCTCTACAGATTGATATCTGACACTTATAGAAATGGTCCACTCCCCTTATTGACTCATATAGTATATGGCTATCCATAGATTATTTATACAGTTTATTGTCAGAAAAATGGTTACTTCCAGCTACTGGCTTTTAATGTACCAATACTAGATAAAAGACTACTTGAACTTTTATTTCTCTTATACTTTTCCTTTTCCCTTTCCCTTTCCCTTTCCCTTTCCCTTTCCCTTTCCCTTTCCCTTTCCCTTTCCCTTTCCTTTTCCTTCCCTTCCCTTCCCTTCCCTTCCCTTCCCTTCCCTTCCCTTCCCTTCCCTTCCCTTCCCTTCCCTTCCCTTCCCTTCCCTTCCCTTCCCTTCCCTTCCCTTCCCTTCCCTTCCCCTTCCCTTCCCCTTCCCTTCCCCTTCCCTTCCCCTTCCCTTCCCCTTCCCTTCCCCTTCCCTTCCCCTTCCCTTCCCCTTCCCTTCCCCTTCCCTTCCCCTTCCCTTCCCCTTCCCTTCCCCTTCCCTTCCCCTTCCCTTCCCCTTCCCTTCCCCTTCCCTTCCCCTTCCCTTCCCCTTCCCTCCCCTCCCCTCCCCTCCCTTCCCCTCTCCTTTCTTTTCTTTCTTTTCTTTCTTTTCTTTCTTTCTTTCTTTCTTTCTTTCTTTCTTTCTTTCTTTCTTTCTTTTCTTTTTTTCTGTAGTGACTTCATTTTTATTCCAATGATCTTGAACAATACAACAAAATCTAAGGCTAGTGTATGCATGCATGTTACTAAATATCTTTTTAAAAAATTATCTTTAATTTTTTAACTGTCCAGTCATTTCCCTCTCCTGGTCTCCCCTCCAAACACTCCTGATCCTACTCTTCCTTCCATGTCTCCATGAAAATGTCCTCTGTCATCTCACCAGCCCACCCCCTATTCCCCAGGGCCTCAAGTCTCTTAAGGGTTAGGTGCATCTTCTTTCATTGAGACCAGACCAGGTAGTCCTCTGCTGTATATGTGTCAGGGGGCCTCATTTCAGCTAGTGTATGCAGCCTTGTTGGTGGTTCAGTGTTTGAGAGATCTCAGGGATCCAGGTAACTTCAGGAGGTCTGAGATTGGGGGATCCTTTAGAATGTACCAGAGATCTGGGAGGTGAGAAATGCCAAGGACCCAGTCTGGGGGACCTTAGATGTAGTGACCAACAGTTGGGAGAGGGAAGTTTTAGAGTCCATCTCCAGTAGAAAAACAGGGCATCAGTGGAGGAATATGTTGCTATCCCATACTCAAAACACTTTGACCCAGATTTGGTCCTGTCTAAAATAACTACATGGACAAAAATGGAGAAGAGACAGAAGGAAACGAGGTCCACTTTACTAGCAAAAATTGGGATCCAGCTCAAGCGTAGACTCCAAGCCTGACCCTATTACTGATACTATAGTGTGCATACACAGAGAAGACTAGCTTGGCTGAAATCTGAGAATCCCAATATCAGCTGAAAGAGTCACATGCAGATACTTACACCTAACCAGTGGACAGAAGACAGGGACGACTGGGATTGAATTTAGGAAAGATTGGAAGAAGCCGAGGAGGAGGGGACTAAGAAGACCAGTAGTTTTCTTTTAAGAAAACATCTTTAATAAATTCAGCCATTAGGTTAATTGTTCTGAAAGTTGTGGGTGGTAATGGAAAGTGATACCAGAATCACACCCATCTGTCATTTAGAGATTACATTTCTTATCATGTGTCCTTGTTTGCTGGAACCTGCTCTTCCAGATTATAAGCCAACAAATCACCTACACAAAGCATGTGTGTAAATCATATGATGGAATAGGGTTATGTAACTTTTGTTATTTGTCCGATAAATAGAAAATATTCCAATAACGTTAGTGCATACTAACCACACATAGGCCAAGTAGACCTCCAACTTTCATCAATAGCAGAGGGATTTTGATGTTCTCCATGGCCATAGGAATTTTCTCCTCCTGATCTTGACTCATCTCTAGAACATATGGCTAAGGCTTTAACAAAATCCCATATTTCTCTCTATTATATGTTTTTTTTTGAAATGCTTCATTATTGTTAGCTTGCAGGCTGACTTGGCATGCTGACACAGTGAATAAACTCATATCTATGACTTTAAGGTGATTTGTGTTTACCTAAAATGCAGGATACCAGTTAAGTTTGAAGTAATTTATTTTGACATTCCATATCCAAAGATTCAGTTATATTTATATATGATTTCATCATTTCTTTAAACTTGAATTTGAAGATGTACTATGATTTTGCATCAATGTTTAATTTAGAGTGAAATTTAAAGTTTAAATTTATTAAATGCCAGTGTTTCCTTATTTGTTATCTACCTATCAATCTATCAATCTATGTATCTATCAATCTATGTATCTATCAATCTATGTATCTATCAATCTATGTATCTATGTATCTATGTATCTATGTATCTATGTACCTATCTATCTATCTATCTATCTATCTATCTATCTATCTATCTATCTATCTATCATCTATCTATCTATCTATCTATCTATCTATCTATCTATCTATCTATCTATCTATCTTATCTATCTACCTACCTACTTATCATTCCTTTTTATTTATTATTCCATTGAGACTTTCAAGTTTTATACAAAAGTTTTCATCATATTCAACCCCCAAATCCCATTTCCATTCCTATTTTTTTTTAAATCTTACTTTGTTTTCATTTTGGTGCCCTTTAAGAGCAATTTAATGCTACCTAGAAGTTCATGGATGTAGAGTCTTCCATGGAGTGTGGTTAATTTTCCAATCCTTATACTCTGAGAAATCTAGCCCTTCTTTTTCCTGATTGCTACCAATTTTCAATTGCTCTAAACATAGGGGTGAAATTGTATGTCCAACTCTCTTTTTCACTTGCAATGGTTTGTGTTTGCCCAAGTTTTATGCACAGTGTCATAGGTGCATCTGTCCTAGTGTGTCTAGATGTTTATGTTTAATCATCTACCACCTCTGATTAGTATACTGTTTCTGAACCCCCTTAACCAATCATCCTCGAGTCCTGGGTGGGTGAAACATGAGGAATATATATTCCTTCCGTGCTAATCATTTTCATTATCATATTTTTTGTACTCTGGCCAGTTGTAATTATCTGTCTTCATCACTATCTACTGAAAATATAAACTTCTGAGATGATTATTAGACATATTATTCTGTGAGTACTAGGATAAGTCATTGGTAGTTATAGATTATGTCAATTTAGAAGCATACTAAGGTAGGTTTTGTAGCGAGTAGCTTCTACTACACACTTTAAGTTCTGGGCATATCATTCTTTGTTTGTTTCTTTGATTATTTGTTTTTGTTTTTGTTCTTTTCCTCTATCCTCTTTTTTTTTTTAATTAGATATTTTTTCATTTACATTTCAAATGCTATCCAGAAAGTCCCCTATATCCTGCCCCCTCCTTGCTCCCCAACCCACCAACTCCTGCTTCCTGGCCCTGACATTCCCTGTACTGGGACATATGATCTTCACAAGACCAAGGGCCTCTCCTCCCATTGATGGCTGACTAGGCCATCCTCTGCTACACATGGACCTAGAGACACAGTTCTGTGTGTGTGGGTACTTGTTAGTGCATATTGATGATCCTCCTATAGGGTTGCAGATCCCTTCAACTCCTTGGGTATTTTCTCTAGCTCCTTCTTTAGGGGCTCTGTGTTCTATCCAATAGATGACTGTGAGCATCCAATTTTGTATTTGCCAGGCACTGGCATAGCCTTACAAGAGATAGGTATATCAGGGTCCTTTCAGCAAAATCTTGCTGGTGTATGCAATAGTGTCTGGGTTTGGTGGTTGTATATGGGATGGATCCCTGGGTGGAGCAGTCTCTGGATGGTTCTTTCTTCTGTCACAGCTCCGAACTTTGTCTCTGTAACTGCCTCAGACCCTCTTGGTTCCTTGTCTGCGTGGAACAGGTCTCTGGTCAAAGGTGGGCAAGGAGTCGGTGGGAATTGACAGACTCGACACAAGGGAGTGTGGATCTGAATGTATTTTGTCAAACCTTTTTATACAGAAAAAAATAGGGAAGTTGGGTGACACACCAGCAAATACAAAGAGCTTACTGGATTCTTACACAAAACAGAGGAATGTAATCACGGAAGAACTGGCAGAAACTAACTGAGATAAAATTCAATGTTAACAACTGGGATCAAAAACAGTTCCACCTAAGGTCCACTTAATCTGAGAAGCCAGGGGCAAGGGCTTCGTGCCCTTGCCATAGTTCCCACTCTAGTCTATTGTATAGTCCACCTTCCCCCTAGGCCATTGTAAATACTTGTGTATGGGTGTAACTCAGCTACCTATAGTTCTAAGTATCTACTCTGGTTTCTCTTTAGGTCACAAACTTCCTTCTTCCTAGATAATGGTAAATTTCTGTGTAGGGCCGTGACTTAGCTATCCATGCCCAAGGTCAGATCAGGGACTGCCTAGAATCTAACTTAGCTATATGTCAAAATATCAATCCTTAGGAGCACTCGTAATAAAGCAATATTAAGGGAAAGCACACAGATCCGTTTATCAACTAAACAAGGATATTGGAGCATTCTTTATACAGGATGCCACGATTCCAGGAGACTAAGTTTCCGTGAACTTTTCGCCTCAGGACAGCACCCAGGTTTTCGGGGCCTGTTGCCCTTGTCACTACTGGAGTGAATATAGCATGTAACTCCTTCCATGGATATTTTGTTCCCCATTGTAAGAAGGAATGAAGTATCCACACTTTGGTCTTCCTTCTTCTTGAGTTTCATGTGTTTTGCAAATTGTATCTTGGGTAGTCTAAGTTTCTGGATTAATATCCACTTATCAGTGAATGCATATCATGTGTGTTCTTGTGTGATTGGGTTACCTCACTCAGGATGATATTGAAAGACTCCGAGAGGAGCCCCTTGCTTGGGGCTCAGGACAATCATGAGAGACCAAGCTTGATGCAAAGCACATGAGGCTTTATTAGGGGAAAGCCAGAGCTCTGGGGATGACTCATATCCCATGCAGGGGTAGAGGAGTCGACACCGAGGGGAAAGGGGTCCCAGTTTTTATAGGCCATCAGGGGGGAAAGGAGAAGGGAGGGAGTAGGGGATTTCCAGTTCTAAATAATGTCTATTCTCAAGAAATGGGTATGGGGGGGGTACAAGGAAAGAGTCTGGTGAAGGTGTAGCAACTCCGGATTGGCCAGGCTGTGGTTGCTGTGGAGATTTTTCAACTCTTTTCCAGCAACCAGTATCACAAACACCTGGCAATGGGCTTCATCAGTGGGCACACACATGGGTTCAAGGAACAGTCAAACACTGGCAGACACACTGGTTCAAGGAGTGGCCAGAGCATTGTGTACCTCGATTTTTCTAAATCAGTGAAGCTAGTTCTGCTAACAATGAAATCTATTTTGCCAATTTCAGGGCTTCTGTGACTTTTTACATTCTGTCAGGATCTTTCAATATCCTCCAGATCCATCCATTTGCCTAAGAATTTCATAAATTCATTGTTTTTAATTGCTGAGGAGTACTCCATTGTTTAAATGTACAGAACTAAACAAAGAATTTTCAACTGACGAATACCAAATGGCTGAGAAACACCTGAAAAAATGTTCAACATTCTTAAACATCAGGAAATGCAAACCAAAACAACCCTGAGATTCCACCTCACACCAGTCAAAATGGCTAAGATCAAAAATTCAGGTGACAGCAGATGCTGGTGAGGATGTGGAGAAAGAGGAACACTCCTTCATTGTTGGTGGGATTGTAAGGTGGTATAACCACTCTGGAAATCAGTTTGGCAGTTCTTCAGAAAATTGGATATAGTAATACCAGAAGATCCACCAATAATTCTCCTGGGCATATACCCAGAAGATGTTCCAACTTGTAAAAAGGACACATGCTCCACTATGTTTATAGCAGCCTTATTTATAATAGCCAAAATCTGGAAAGAACCCAGATGTCCCTTAACAGAGGAATGGATACAGAAAATGGGCAGACCATTCTACTAAACACTACTCAGGAGTCACACCAGATCTGTGGATGAACACCCCCCCACACACACACACACAAACACACTTAATTTAATATGCCTTTTAGTTCAATACCTAAACACGTCTAAGTCTCCTTTGGATAACGTGCACTTACCTTCCCTCACAGCTCAACATCTTTGAATCTGCCCTCAGCTTACTTGCTCAGTTACCCTTACTGCCAGCTCAACACCTCTAAATCTTCCCTCAGCTTACTTGCATTTCTAATCTTCCACCTGCTACCCTAGGCCCAGTTGAGGAAATGGCCAATGGCCACTCTGTTGAAGATATCACAAGGCTGGTGCCTTTTTCTCCCTCTGAAGCATGACAGATCTAATTTTCCTCCTGCATATTTTAGCCAGCCTGCAAGAACCCAGAAGTTCTGTCTTCCTTCTAGCCATTGGCTGCTAGCATCTTTATTGATTGATCAAGAACCAATTGGGAACAAAACCTTCAGAGTTCACAGGCAGAGCCCTGATCAAAGCATCAGAATTACTCCCTACAGGTTTTTTCTGAGGGTCTACCACCTGTCTAGACATACTTGAACCATAGAACATGATAAAATAGATGAGTCTGAGTCAGTGGGATAAAGGTACAGAGAAGACTTCTGATCAGAATGATGTATGAGGTTAGAGACATTCTATTAAACACTGGGAAGCCTTACTATTTCAAAGTAAATACTTACTATAAGTTTAACCCTTTTTATAGTTATGAAGAATATCTGTCTATGTAGACAGTGCATGCCTCATGTCTCATTGCTTCTAACCTCTTTCTGGAGTCATTTTCAGATATGATGAAGCCTGAGTTATCTCACTTTTCCGGATTCTGTGTGTACTTTCTTTTTCTGCAAGTGATGGTGTCTTCAGGTAAGAAGTTTATTTGTTTAAAATAAATAAAATCCTTTAAAATCTTTTCAAATTTTCTTTGGTCAGTTGATAAACATGTATAGTAAATTTAAGTTGTATTCACTTCCTTTCCCTGTTCACACCCTATTTCTTCTCCTGCTGAAGCTCTTCTTACAAGTTGGTCTCACTCATACACTACTGAAAAAATTGGTATTCCTTACCCCAGAAGCCATTTAGATCCAACAGATCCTCTGGCATATGTGGGAGCTCTTGACCCCCTCTATGAGCATGATGAAATATTGATGGATTTGATAACGTGCCATGATTGTGTTTATGGCCACAGCTTTCATGGCTGCATGAGTACAACATCTGTTATATCCAGAGGATTATTTTTTCCTACACATCTTATCATGATCTCTCTTTTCATTCATTCTGTCCCTTCTGCTCCAATACTTTTAGAGCCTTAAAAGGAATGATATACATATCCGATTTGACCCAGAACAGTCCTCAATCCCACCATCTTGGCCAGCTATGGGTTTCTGCATTATCAACCACACTGTACAACATGGAACTTCCTTGATGAAGGCATAGATCATCATTAATCTTAGAGGAAGAGACTTGAAGATAACTTGTCCCCTCCCCTTTTTTTTCTGTGCATCGAATCTAAGATTCACTTCCATTTGATTCCTTCTGCATTTAAGGTGCAGAAACTCATCATTCCATGTTATGACAAGTAAAATGCTGAAATAAATGATCCCTGGAAATCTGAAATTTATTTTTTCTCCTTAAATGTGAGATAACTAAGAAACTAGGAGCTAAAGCAAATCTCAAATCTCCTTTCTTTTAATTGTTTCTCTGAGAAATTCCACCACAGTTCCCATCAAATGACTAATTCTAAGGCCACAATATCTTGTGAAGTTTCAAAATAGTTGCATCTGGCAGATTGTTTTTAAAGTAGAGAAACAAATTACTTTTGCTTTCTACTCTACAATCATCTACCCTACATCTCTAAGGTACAATGAAATAGTATTGTGTTTTCAAAATATAAAATATTGATGGAGTACAGGGAGTACAGTCAGAGCTGAACATTTGGATCAGCTAAGTAAAATAGGCAGTGTGTAGTATGTATTTTTTAAAACAGAGTATATACAGAGAGGAGGTCATGGCATCAGACTTATTTTGGTATTTTTTGTTCTTCCACAGAGAAACTGAGGGTAACTACTCCCACAAGATACCTGTTAGCTAGAGTAGGAGGCCAGGCTGTGCTCAGCTGCCAAGTGATCCCACCACACAGTGTGATGCATATGGAGGTACGCTGGTTCAGGAGTGGCCATTCCCAACCTGTTTACCTATACAGAGGTGGCCATAAAATGAGTGAAGAAGCTGCTCCTGAATATGCAAATCGTACAGAGTTTGTGAAGGAGGCCATTGGAGAAGGCAAAGTGTCCCTCCGAATTCATAATATAAACATTTTGGATGATGGACCTTACCAATGTTCATTTAATGGTAGTGGCTTTATTGATGTGGCTATCATGAACCTCAATGTGACAGGTAAGTTGTTTGTGGAGCACAGTATACCAGTGTCTTTGTGCCAATAAATGGAATTACATGCTAATTATGTTGTGATGTTTGGTTTTCTTTTTTCATATTTTAAGTTTATAAGCACTAAAGTTTTATTATTTATCTAATATAAATAATATATTTATTTTTAAGATAACACTGAAACATTGAGGCACCTATATAAACTAGTCATTGTTATCTGCTAGTTCCAATGATATCATAGTTCCTTTTGAAATTTTTTTTTGTTTTTTTGAGATTATAGTAAATTTACATAATTATTTTCTTCATATTTTTTCCCTCCAAACCCTCTGATATATCTCTTATTTGGGCACATGGTAAGAAGTGATATACCTGGAATATAAATTAGATTTACTTTTACCTTTGAAAATTCTCAATACTGATTCCAAAAATGATTGCACCAGTTTCAGTTCTATCAGTGATGAATCAGGCTTATCTTTTCTCTTACCCCCCCCCCATCAGCACTTCCTGTTGTTGTTTGTTTCTAATCTTTGCTATTTACATGGTGTAAGTTCAAATTTCAAAGCTGTTTTGATTTTCACTCCCTAAACTGCCCCCCTCCAAATATACATTTTTTTCCTTGAGGTCTTTTGCTTATCATTTATTTCTCTTCTTTTGAGAACCTTTATTCTGGTTCCAGGCTCACTGTTTTGAAAGGGTAGTTTCTTTTTTTCTCCCTCCCTCCCTCCCTCTCTCCCTCCCTCCCTCCCTCCCTCCCTCCCTCCCTCCCTCCCTCCCTCCCTCCCTCCCTCCCTCCCTCCTTTCTCTTTCTTTCTTTCTTTCTTTCTTTCTTTCTTTCTTTCTTTCTTTCTTTCTTTCTTTCTTTCTTTCTTTCTTTCCTTCCTTCCTTCCTTCCTTCCTTCCTTCCTTCCTTCCTTCTTTCTTTCTTTCTTTCTTTCTTTCTTTCTTTCTTTCTTTCTTTTTTTTAATTTTTAATATTTTTATTATATATTTTCCTCAATTACATTTCCAATGCTATCCCAAAAGTCCCCCATAGCGCCCCCCACTTCCCTACCCACCCATTCCCATTCTTTTGGCCCTGGCATTCCCCTATATTGGGGCATATAAAGTTTGCAAGTCCAATGGGCCTCTCTTTCCAGTGATGGCCGACTAGGCCATCTTTAGATACATATGCAGCTAGAGACAAGAGCTCCCGGGTACTGGTTAGTACATCATGTTGTTCTAACAATAGGGTTGCAGATCCCTTTAGCTCCTTGGGTACTTTCTCTAGCTTCTCCATTGGGAGCCCTGTGATACATCCAATAGCTGACTGTGAGCATCCACTCCTGTGTTTGCTAGGCCCCGGCATCGTCTCACAAGAGACAGCTATCTTTGGGTCCTTTCAGCAAAATCTTGCTAGTGTATGCAATGGTGTCAGCGTTTAGAAGCTGCTTATGGGATGGATCCCTGGATACGGCAGTCTCTAAATGGTCCATCCTTTCATCACAGCTCCGAACTTTGTCTCTGTAACTCCTTCCCTGGGTGTTTTGTTCCCAATTCTAAGAAGGGGCACAGTGTCCACACTTTGGTCTTCATTCTTCTTGAGTTTCATGCGTTTAGCAAATTGTATCTTATATCTTGGGTATCCTAAGTTTTGGGCTAATATCCACTTATCAGTGAATACATATTGTGTGAGTTCTTTTGTGATTCTTTCTTTCTTTCTTTCTTTCTTTCTTTCTTTCTTTCTTTCTTTCTTTCTTTCTTTCTTTCTTTCTCTCTTTCTCTCTCTCTCTCTCTCTCTCTCTCTCTCTCTCTTTCTTTCTCTCTTTCTTTCTTTGTCTAGTAAGTTCTTTATTCATTGTTTATATTAATCCTTTGTCAGATGTATTGTTGGAAAAGATTGTCTCCTCTTTTTTGTCTTCATCTAGTTGATTGTTTCTTTTGCTGTGCAGAAACTTATAAGTTTTATAAATTTCCATTTATCAATTGTTAACCTTAATTCCTGGAGAAATGGGCTAGCAATGAAGAAGTGTTTTCTAAGCCTCTATCATGTAGCATACTGGCTATATTTTCTTCTAGTAGTTCCTGGTTTCATGTTTATATCTTTGATCTATTTGTAATTAGTTTGTACAAAGTGGTAGATTCTAGTCTAATATAATTGTGCATGTGAATATCCCATTTTCCCAGATCCATTTGTTGAAGAAGCTGTTCCAGAAAATATTAAAATCTTAATGAGTAAAATTCATGTAGCCAACTCAAAAATACACTATGCAGTGGATAGACATCAACTGCCAAATGGTTACTCTAAATTGTAAATCAAATATGGCATTAATTCATCAAAGTTCTGAGATTATAGAACAAACTTTTGTTTTTAATCCTTGAAATTATCAATTCAACTTCAACACAATATCCTGATTGTATTTTTCTCATTTTCTCCAGCAGTTGGATTGGAGACAGAGATACATGTTCAGGCTCCTGATGCTGATGGAGTCATGGTGGAATGTAATACAGGAGGGTGGTTCCCAAGGCCCCAAATGGAGTGGAGAGATAGCAAAGGAGCAACACTTCTGCACTCATTAAAATCATATTCACAGGATGAAGCCAGATTTTTCCACATGAAGATGACTCTTCTCCTCACAAACATGTCACATGGCAGCATCATTTGCTGTATTTCCAACCCTGTAACAGGTGAAGAGAAGCAAACAAGTATCATTCTAGCAAGTGAGTACTGTCATCTGGCTTGGCTGTTGTTCTCTAAACAAAGACAAAAATATGGAGGCAATTCACATTAAGAAAGCATTATAGGCTGGGCGTGGTGGCATATGCAGAGGCAGGCAGATTTCTGAGTTCAAGGTTAGCCTGGTCTAAAGAGTGAGTTCCAGGACAGCCAGGGCTACACAGAGAAACCGTGTCTTGAAAAACAACAAACAAACAAACAAACAAACAAAAAGAAAGCATTATGGAGTTCCCTTTGGGTTTTACTAAGAGAGGTATTGTCATGCAGTATGATGAGAGTTTAGAAGGCAAGTAGACAATGATACTCTGTAATAAGTTGATTGGCACCTTGAGAGTTATTTCATTAGACATAATATTTTTGTGTCAGCTAAATAAGATAAAAGAATATTGTTGATATATTTATCTAATTTTATCAATGTTATTTATGTTTTATGTTGTTTATATTTTTATCTAGAAAATGAATATATAACATGTTTTTTAAGTTTCATTTCAGTTAGTGGTGTGTGTGTGTGTGTGTGTGTGTGTGCACATGTAAACTTACATGATGGTACATGTGTAAAGGTCAGGGGACATCTTCTTCAGTTAGTTTTTTCTCCTACATTGGGTTTCAGGAATTAATCTTGGGTCCTTAAGCTTTTGTGGCTAGCAGTTTTACTTATTTAATCCTCAATTTAATGAGTTTTTTAATTTTTGTCTATTTGTTTATTTTTGATTTTGAGAAAATAAATCTCACTATGTAGCCCTGGCTGGCCTGTAACTTTCACAATTTGCTAGACTGGTCTAGAACATACTCAGATCTTCCTGTCTCTGCTCTAGGATTGCTAGGATAAAAGGTATGTGCCATTGTGTCTGTTGTCAACTTCTATGGCTTTTTTTTTTTTTTATGAATCCTAGTGAGTTTAAGTAAAAAGCTTTTATCATTCCCAATTAATATTCAATACTATTCTTACATTGAGTATAGTGCTAAATGATAGTTGACAGAAGCCAGGAAAATCACTAGTAAGTAACATGTGCAACTAGAGCACAGACTGCTTACTCTTGCATTGTTTGTAGTTTTGAGGTATAATGCGTGAATGCCAAAGACTAGTAAGAAAGATTTTGTATATAGTATTTATAATTTTTTTTAACCTAACAAGTCTCTGTTAAAGATGGTTCTATGAGAAGGATGTCAGCATCGGGTATATGTACCCGTGATATCACTTCTCACTTCATGGAATCATTTTTTTATATCTCTCTTTACATTTAGAAGATTAGAAAGCAAAGAGAAAAATAAATATTTCTCTGTCTATTTATGAATATGTAGGAAAATTTTCTGGGATCACAGCAAAATTCATGAATTGAAGGTACAAAGACACATGCCTGTAAACTCTGAGGTGAGAGTGATAGATAGTTCAAGAACAGTTTATAGTACAAAGTGAAACCTTGCTGAGATTAGATAGATAGATAGATAGATAGATAGATAGATAGATAGATAGATAGATAGTACACATTCTGCAGAGATTTCCTGATATATTTAATTTGTAGCAAAAGATATTTTAGAATAATAACAAGTTGAAAAAAAAGGAATCTGACACAGGGACATTGTATAATGAACACATCACAGATATAAGATTCCGGGACTTTAAGGGGAAGAAGGTATTTAGGACCCAACCATTGATGCTGCCTATAATATTCTTATTGGCTTTAAGACATTTTGTCCTTTCTTTTAGATGAACTTTTCAATCAAGACTACATATGGGTAGGAATTTTTCCTTTCAGTGTGGGTTCATTAATTTTTTTTGGAGTTCTGCCACTCATCAACTGCTTTTTCAGGAGCCGAGGTAATGATATAATGAAGGTAGAATAATTAAGGTGTCATTAAGAAATTTGGTTCCAAGTCATGTAAGTGTTATGCAAAGCTAGATGACATTGATCTCCCAATTTGATGTTTATTATAAGCAGACTCATGACTTTTTTCATCTTAGAAATGTTGAATTTCACATTGATAACATTGAGATTCCCAAGGCATGGCTGTTCTTAGGGGTTGTGTCTATTGACATGTTTTATGGCCTTTTAGTTCCCATAGTCACTTCTCTACCTCTAAAAGAGCATATAATGAAGTAATGAAATAAATGTGAAACAATATCCTGAAAATTAAAAGAATAATTTCCCTATTGAGAAGTAGTTCAGCTCAAAATGGAATAGACTCAACTTGTGCTGCTTCAAATCTAGATCTCTGAGTGCAGCAATTTATTATGTTCTCTCTTGCCACTAGTTACAAACCAAACTTTCAGTTGGATTTCTGCTAAATAGATCAAGAGGGCATGAGATAGTGACTCCTGCCTTTCAAGGTAGTTATCTATAGGTTAGATACTACAGTCATGTACTCCTCGTATATTCTATCCTTCTCTGTTCTAGGGTGTGCATCTGGATGCCTATCCAAATATCTTCATGTGGTGACCTCCTGGCCTGTTCAAATAGTGCATTTCTTAGTCTGTTCTGGAGTACTCTTTGCTGTGTATTTACCTCACCGGCACAGAGGTAAATGGAATCAGTAGTGGTGGGATACCCCTTAGTTTATCTCATTTTACTTAAAAAGTGTTTCCTGGAGATTTAGTTATGCAAGAGTTTCATCACTACTAGGAGAAGCTGTGCTTTTGATGACATCTCACAGGACCATTTTCCAGTATTAAAATTGCAGATGTCAAGGACTAGACATACTCTCATTGATTCCACAATGGTTCCAGTTATGCTAGACATCAGAGCTTCCTGCTCCTTCTGCCACAAGAGAAAAATAAATGCATGATCAGATATTATGATTAAGTTCAGTAAATCAATTTAAATATTTAAACATTGGTGTCACTTAACTGTCATTACGAATACATGACACCAAGTTAATTTTTACAGACTATTTGGGGCTCACAGTCTACACTGTAGCATGCTTGATACTAATTTTCCCAATGATTTCCAGTGCTAATACATATCCTGAACAAATATGCCCTTTAAGGAGATTTATGAAACTTTGAAATATTACTGTGGATGTATTTCTAATAAGATGTGGTTTTTATTTAAAAATTAATAAACTATTGATATAATTGTGGTAATTGCTTTTGTTGTTTTATCAGTTCTCTATTATTTAGAGGCTTACAGGGAAATTCATCTAGAGGAGAGTTCTAACCAATCAAAGCAAAGAAAATGTTCATTATTTTATTTTATTTCATTTAATTATTTTTAGCATGACTTCCCAAGCAGAAGTGAGAAATTTAAAGTTATAGGGGTTCCAGCAAGGCTTTCTTTATTCCTCCATTTCCCACTATCTTGCTAGATAGGTCTTGGAAAAGAATATGTATAGACAGGTATTCTAAACATCTCCTCTGAAAATTACAGCATCCAACTTTGGAATTTATAAAACAAGGGGAGAAAAGAAACCCTGTTCATTATTGTGCAATTAAAATGAGTACAATTTTATTCAAAATGTAAACACAAAAATCCAAGGTGATAATAAACCAAACCAAACCAAATCCTAAATCCTAAACTCCTCCAAACATCTGCATTCAGCTAAGTGTTTCTTGCTCTTAAATATTCTGTAGGAGAAAATGTGAGGATCCAAAGACTAGGACAAAGACCATCTCAGCTTCTAAATTATTGTTGATTATTAATGTTTTTTGAATTTTCTGAATACACAGGAATTATAGAAATTTCTTTGGAAAAGATAACTCTAAATTGAGCTGGATTGTATGTTGAACATTCATATAACTCTGCAAGTTACTACTAAGATGCAACACTTTACACATCATTAACAATGAACTAGGGAGCATTTATTATTGAATTGTGTGTTTCATATGTATTAACTTTTGATCATATATATATATATTATATATATATATAATATATATATAATTTTCTTCTCCTCCTGTTTATTTTCTCTGTTTTCAAAAATTTTCTGTTTCCAGTAGTTTCTCCTAGATTTGATTATTTTTTTTCTGTCTTTGCTGTTATATTTAAGAAATCATTGCAGAGGCAAATGCCAATTTTATTGTTTTCTTTTAGAATTCTTATGCTTTTAAGCCTTAGCTTTACATGTTTAATCTATGAACTGATATTTTTGGTATGTGATGTAATACAGAGGCTTGGTATTTTTCTTTTACATGTGGATATCTAGTTTTCCCAGGACAATTCACTGACAAAAGTATCCTGTTTCCATTGCATATATCCGGTGCCCTTGTCAATTTCAATTGATTACAAATACATGGGTGTGTTTCTAGGTTCTCTCTTCTGTTACATTGATGAATCCATCTGTTTTTTATGCCAGTACTGCATTGTTTTCATTGCTGTATCATTGTAATGGAGTTTTGAAGTTGGAGATTTAGTCCAGAGGTATAGAGGTAGCTTAGGAAGCATAAAACTCTAGGTTAAGTCCTAAACACTGAAAACAAAATTATGTAGTTTGAAGTATTATGTTCCCAAATTTGATTTTTATGTACAAGATTTTTTGGCCTACTTGGAATTAACTTTGTGGTGCCATATGTACTTTAGAATTGTATTTAATTTTTCATTTTTTGTTTATTTTTTATTTTTATTATTCTTCCATATTTTTTACACTCAAGTCATTATCCCTATCCTGGTCTGCCTACCCTCTGAGTGTTCCTCATTCCATTCCTCCTCTTCTATCTCCAAGAGGATTTCCCACCCTCCTAACTCAAACCCAAACCTTCCCATTTCCTGTAGCCTCAACTCTTGAGAGGATTAGTTGCATCTTCTCTTACTGGGGCCAGACCAGGAAGTCCCCTGATGTATATGTGTCAGGGGCCTCATATCAGCTGATGTATGCTGCCTGGTTGGTGGCTAAGTGTCTGAGAAATCTCAGGGGTCAAGATTAGTTGAGACTCCTGGCCTTTCTATATTGTTACCTTCTCTCTTAGCTTCTTCCAGCCTTTCTCTAATTCAACACCAGGGGTCCCCATCTTTTGTTTATCGATTGGGTGTAATATCTCCATCTGACATACTCAGCTCCTTGTTAGGTCATTCTGAGAGCAGCCATGCTAGGCTACTCTGTAAGTACACCATACCATCGGTAATAGTGTCAGGCCTTGGAGAATCCCCTTAAGTGGGATCCCATGTTGGGCCTGTGACTGGATCTCCTTTTCCTTTGTCTCTTCTCTATTTTTTTCCTACAGTTCTTCTAGATAGGAACAGTTCTGAGCCATAGTTTTTTAGTGTGGTTTGGCAACCTCATCTCTACACTTGATGGCCTGTCTTTCTACTGGAAGTGAACTCTACAAATTCCTTTTCCCCACTGTAGGGCATTTAATCTAAGGTCTCTTCCTTTGAGTTCTGAAAGTCTCTTACCTCCCATGTCCCTGGTACATTTCAGAGGGTACAACTCCTACTTCCTGAGGTTGTTTGTTTCTATTCTTTCTCCTGGCCCTGAGGGCTTCAGTTCTGTTTCCTCCTCCCCCTAAAACTTGATCATGTTTCCCCTTTCTCCTCCCTGTCACCTCTCCCATCCAGCTCCTTCCTTCAACCTGCCCCCCATGATTACTGTTTTCTTCCTTCCAAGTGGGATTGAGGCATCCTCCATTGGGCCCTCTGCTTGTTAACCTTCTTGAGTTCTGAGTATTCTATCATGGGTATTTTGTAATTTTGTCTAATTTTCATGTATTAGTGCATACATACCATGCATGTCCTTTGGGTCTGAGTTACCTCACTCAGGTTGATGTTTTCTAGTTCTATCCATTTTCCTGAAAAACTCATGATGTCCTCATTCTTAATAGCTGAGTAGTATTCCATTTTGTAAATTAACCACATTTTCCCTATCAATTCTTCTGTTATGGTATATCTGAGTTATTTCCAGCTTCTGGATACCAAAAATAAGGCTGCTATGAACATATTGGAGCATGTTACCCTGTGGCATGGTGGGGGATCTTTTGGGTATATGCCCAAAAGTGTTATAGCTTGGTCTTCAGGTAGGTCTATTTCCAATTTTCTGAGGAACCTCCAGATTGACTTCTCAGAGTGGTTGAATCAGTTTGCAATCCACAAGCAATGGAGGGGTGTTTCTCTTTCTCCACATCCTCACCAAGATATGATGTCACTAGAGCTTTGATCTTAACCATGCTGATTGGTGTAAAGTAGAATCTTAGGGTCATTTAGATTGGCATTTCCCTGAATACTAAGGACTTTGAACCTTTAATTGTTTCTCAGCCATTCAAAATTCTCCTGTTGTGAATTTTCTATTTATTTCTATACCCCAATTTTTGATGGAGTTGTTTGGTTTTTTTTTTTTTTTTTTTTTTTTTTTTGGTGGTTAGCTTCTTGAGGTTTTTTTTTTTTTTAAATATATATTTTGGATAATAGCTCTCTATTGCATGTGAGGTTAGTGAAGATATTTTTCCTAATCTGAAAGTTGCTGATTTGTCCTAGCGACCATGTCCTTTGACTTCCAGAAGCTTTCCAGTTTCATGAGATCTCATTTATCAATTCTTGATCTTAGAGCCTGAGCCATTTGGGGTCCTGTTTAGGAAATTTTCACCCATGCCAATGAGTTTGAGGTTCTTGCTTATTTTCTCTTCTATTAGATTCAGTGTGTCTGATTTTGTTTTGAGGTTTTTGATCCACATGGAATTGAGATTTGAGCAAGGTGACAAATATGGGTCTATTTTAATCTTTTCTACATAGAGACTGAAAGTTAGACAAGCACCATTTATTGAAGATACATTCTTTTTTTTCCATTTATAGTTTTGAATTCTTTGTCAAAGATCAAGTGTCCATAAGTGTGTGGTTTTACTTCTGTGTCCTCAATTCTATTCCATTGATCAACCTGTTTGTCTCTGTACCAATACCATGCAGTTTTTATTACTATTGCTCTGTAAGTATAGTTTGAGATGAGGGGTGGTGTTTACCCTAGAAGTTCATTTATTGTTAAGAACTGTTTTCACTATTATGAGTTTTTTTCCAGATTAAATTGAGAATTGCACCTTCCATGTCTTTCAAGAATTGTGTTGGAATTTTGATGGGGAATGCATTGAATCTGTAGATTGCTTTTGGTAGGATGTCCATTTGTACTTGTTAATTCTACCATTCCATGAGCATGAGAGGTCTCTTCATTCTCTGAGGTCTTCTTCAATTTCTTTTTTGAGAGACTTGAAGTTCTTGTCACACAGATCTTTCACTTGTTTGGTCAGTTACCCCAAGATATTTTATATCATTTGTGAGCATTGTGAAGGGTGTTTTCCCTTAATTTCTTTCTCAGCCCAGTTATCACTTCTGTAAAGGAAAGCTACTGATTTATTTGACTTAATTTCATACTAGCACTTTGTTGGAGTTGTTTATCAGCTCTGTTCCTCTCTTCCAGTTCCTCTGGAAGTTCTCTTGTAGAATTTTTGTGGTTGCTTATGTATACTATCATATCATCTGTAAATAATGATACCTTGACTTCTTCTTTCCCAATTTGTATCCCCTTGATCTCCTTTTGTCTTACTGCTCTGGCTAGAACTTTGAGAACTATATGGAATATATAAGGGTAGAGTGGACATTCTTGTCCTGTCCCTGATTTTACTGGGATTGCTTCAATTATCTCTCCATTTAATTTCTTATTGGTTATTTGTTTGCTGTATATTTCTTTTATTATGTTAGGTATGGGCCTTGAATTTCTGTTCTCTCCAATACGTGTTATATTTTGTCAGATGCTTTTTCAGCATCTAATAAGATGATCATGTGTTTTTGTTGTTGTTGAGTTGTTTATATAATGAATTATATTAATGGATTTTCATATATTGAACCAACCTTGCATCTCTGGAATGAAGCCAACTTGATTGTGATGAATGATGGTTTTGGTGTGTGTTGTGGATAGCCCTGGGGCTAATTATATTTGATGTTAATTCTGTTCTCTAGTGAGGGGTTGGGATCAAGTCAGCATTCAGGCAATTTCCGGTACACCTGCTTCCCATGTTAATTTGTAAAATAAAGGAGAGCAGATGATAGGACAGATAAAGGGAAGGTGGAGCAGAAGGTGGGGAGAGAGAGAAGAAAGAGAAAATGGAAGAGGGAGAAGATGTAGAGGAGGAGGAGGAGGAAGAAAAGCAGAGCAAAAGCACATGGCCTGCAGAAACTGCAAATTCTTTTTTTTTAAATTTTTATTTTATTTTATTTTAATTAGGTATTTTCATTTACATTTCCAATGCTATCCCAAAAGTCCCCCACACCCCCCCTGCCCTACCCACCCACTCTCACTTCTTGGCCCTGGCATTCCTCTGTACTGAGGCATATAAAGTTTTCAAGACCAATGGGCCTCTCTTTCCACTGATGCCCCACTAGGCCATCTTCTGATACATGTGCAGCTAGAGACACAAGCTCCTGGGGCTACTGGTTAGTTCATATTGTTGTTCCACCTATAGGGTTGCAGACCCCTTTAGCTTCTTGGGTACTTTCTCTAGCTCCTCCATTGGGGGCCCTGTGATCCATCCAATAGCTGACTGTGAGCATCCACTTCTAGGATGTTTGCTAGGCCCTGGCATAGCCTCACAAGAGACAGCTATATCAGGGTCCTTTCAGCAAAATCTTACTAGTGTGTGTAATGGTGTCAGCAAATTCATCTGGAATAACAAAAAACCTAGGATAGCAAAAACTCTTCTCAAGGATAAAAGAACCTCTGGTGGAATCACCATGCCTGACCTAAAGCTGTACTACAGAGCAAATGTGATGAAAACTGCATGGTACTGATAATAGTGACAGACAAGTAGACCAATGGAATAAAATTGAAGACCCAGAAATGAACCTACACACCTATGGTTACTTGATCTTTGACAAGGGAGCTAAAACCATCCAGTGGAAAAAAGACAGCATTTTCAACAAATGGTGCTGGCACAACTGGCAGTTATCATCTAGAAGAATGTGAATTGATCTATTCCTATCTCCTTGTACTAAGGTAAAATCTAAGTGGATCAAGGAACTCCACATAAAACCAGAGACAGTGAAACTTACAGAGGAGAAAGTGGGGGAAAGCCTCAAAGATATGGCCACAGGGGAAAAATTCCTGAAACTGCAAATTCTAAGGGGTCTCATTGATGTAGAAGATGGTAGTGTAGTGGTAGATTTGCCCAATCTAGGTGCACAGCATGTAATCATATTAACCGTGTTGTGTTTTCATTGCCTGGGCACATTTGGGTTGGGGATTTACCACAACAGGTGTGTTCTTGGATTCAGTTTGTAAAAACTTTGAGTATTTTTGCATTGATATTCATAAGCAAAATTGATCTGAAGTTCTCTTTTTTTGTTGGGTCCTTGTGTGGTTCAGATATCAGAGTACTTGTGGCTTCATAGAATGAATTAGTTATTATTCCTTTTGTTTCCATTTATGGAGTAGTTCATAGACTTCACTAAAGTCATCTGGCCTTGTGCTTTTTTTGGTTGGTATGTTTTTCATGACTTCTATTTCCATAGGCTATATGGGCCTGTTTAGATAATTTACCTGTTCTTGATTTAAGTTTAGTATGTGCTATCTGTCTAGGAAATCATCAATTTCATCTATATCCCCCCCCCCCCGCCTTTTGAGTATATGCTTTTGTAGTAGGATCTGCTGAACCTTTGAATTTCCTCCATTTCTGTTGTTATATCTCCCTTTTCATTTCTGATTTTGTTAATTTGGATACTCTCTCTGGGCCCTTTAGTTAGTTTGGTTTATCTAACTTTTTGATTTTCTCAAAGAACCAGCTTTTGGTTTTGTTGATTCTTTATATCATTCTCTTTGTTTTTATTTGGTTGATTTTTATTCTGATTTTAACTTCTACTCCTCTTGGTGTGTTACCTTCTTATTGTTCTAGAGCTCTCAGGTATGGTGTAAACTTGCTATTGTAGAATCTCTCCAATTTCTTTACCAGGGCACTTAGTGCTATGAATTTTCCTCTGGGCCCTGTTTTTATTACATACCATAAGTTTAGGTTTGTTGTGTCATAATTTTATTTGAATTCCAGGATGTCTTTAACATCTTTTTCTTTTTACTTCTTCTCTGACCAAGTCATCGTTGAGTGGAGAGTTGTTCCGTTTCCATGGGTTGTGAGTGTTCTGATGTTTTTGTTGTTATTTAAGTCTAGCCTTAGTCAGTGGTAATCTGATAGAATGCATGGAATTATTTTAGTCTTCTTGTGTCTGTTGAGGCTTGTTTTGTGACCAATTATATGGTAAATTTTGGAGAATGTAATATGAGATCCTGACAAGAAGGAATATTCTTTTTTGGGGGTGGGGTTTGAAATGTTTCTTATATATCTGTTAAATCTATTTGGTTCATAACCTCTATTGGTTTTTGTTTCAATGTCCTTTCATTAGTGAGAGTGGTGTGTTGAAGACTTCCACTATTATTATGTGGGGTTCAGTGTGTGTTTTGAGCTTTAGAAAAGTTTCTATTATGAAAGTGGGTGCCCTTACATTTGAGGTATAGATGTTCAAAATTGAGTTTCTCTTGTGGATTTTCCTTTGATGAATATGAAGTGTCCTTCCTTGTCATGCTTGATAACTTTTGGTTGAAAGTTATTTTATTGGATATAAGAATGGCTACTCCAGCTTGTTTTTTGGAACCATTTTCTTGGAAGATCTTTTTCTATCCTTTTACTCTGAGACAGTGTCTGTCTTTGTTATGCTGGTGTGTTTCTTGTATGCAGCAATATGCTGGATCTTGTTTGTGTATCAAGTCTGTTAGCTTATATCTGTTTATAGGTTAGTTGAGTCCATTAATATTGAGGGATATTAAAGACATATGACTGCTAGTTGCTGCTATGTTTGTTTTTCTTAATGGCATTATGTGCCTATGATTCTTTCCTTTTGGCTTTGTTATGAGATGCTTAATATCTTGTTATTTTCTTTGTTGTAGGTACTCTCTTTGTGTTGGCGTTTTCCTTCTAGAATCCTCTATTGGTCTAGTTTGGAAGATAGATGTTGTTAGAATTTGGTTTTTCCCTGAAATATTTTGGTATCTCCATCTGTGTTGAGAATTTTGCTGAGTATAGTAGCCTGGGATGACATTTGTGTTCTCTTCAGCTCTCTCTGTCCAGGCTCTTCTGACTTACAGTGTCTCTGATGAGAAGACTGGTGTAATTCTGATAGAACGGCATTTATATGTTACTATGCCCTTTTCCCTTACAGCTTTTAATATTCTTCCTTTATTCTGTGCATTTAGTGTTTGGATTAGCGTGTAACAAGAAGATTTTCTTTCCTGGTTCAATCTTTTTTGGTGTTCTATAGGCTTCTTGTACCTTTATGGCCATCTCTTTCTTAAGGTTGAAGATTTTTCTTCTATGAATTTTTGAAGACCTTTTCAGGTCTTTCAAGCTAGGAGTCTTTGTTCTCTTCTATTCCTATTATTCTTAGATTTGGTCTTTTCATTGTGCCCTGGAATTCGTGGATATTTTGGGTTAGAAGATTTTTATATTTTGAATTTTCTTTGACAGTTGTCTCGATATCTTCTAAGGCATCTTCTAAACTTGAAACTCTCTCTTCTATGTCTTGTATTCTGTTGATGATGCTTACATTTGTAATTAATGATTTCTTTCCTAGATTTTCTATTATATGGGTTGCCTCCATTTGTGTTTTCTTTATTGTTTCCACTTCCACTTTTAAGTCTTGAACCACTTTGTTCAATTCCTTCACCTTTTTAATAGTATTTTCCTATATTTCTTTAAAGAATTTGTTTCCACTTTAATGGCTTCTACCTGTTTACCTTTGTTTTCCTGTACTTCTTTCAGTGAGTTATTTATATCCTCCTTAAAAGACTCTATTATCTTCATGAGATAGGATTTTAGGTCAGCTTCCTGATTTTTTTGGTGTGTTGGTGTATCTAGGGCTCACAGTGTTCAGAGAACTGGGTTTTAAGGCTGCCAAAGTTTATTGGCTTCTGTTGCCTATGGTCTTGTGCTTGCCTCTTACCATCTGGTTATCTCTAGTGATAGCTGGTCTGGCTGTCTCTGTCTGGAGCCTGCCTCCTGTGTTTCTGGGTTGTTGAAGGTCTCCTGGGAGGGCTGATGCCCTGGCTGTAGCAGACCTCCTGTGAGGCCTCCAGTCTGTGGGGTCTTCTGAGGACCAGACAAGCTGCTGTTCTCTTGTCTTGGCTGCAGCAGATCTCCTGGGAGGACTTCAGACTGTGAAGTCTGTTGTCCTGTACTTCTGGTAGGCCTTCAAACTGTGGTGTTTTCATAGAGGCAGACAACTGTTGATCTGCCCCAGCAGAAACCACAGGCTGGAAGCAGAATGAATTTGAGGGTCAGGGGATTGGGGGGTGATGGGTTCTGAGTCTCCTGAGGTCCTCGGGGTTCCCAGTTGCTGCAGTTGTTTGGGAGGGTCTCTTACCTATTGCCCTGCATGCAGCAGAATTTCTGGGAGGCCTTCAGATTATGGTTTGTTTGTTTTTCTTCAATTTCATACATAACTACTATAATTACATCATTCTTACTTTCTTCTCTACCACTTCAAATCCTCTTGTGGTCCTTCAACCTCTTAAATTAATGAGCTCGTATTAATTAGTATTTAATGGATATATATCATAAATATAATATACTGAGCCCACTAAGTGTTGCTTATATGTATATGTGTTTAGGGCTAAGCATTTGGTATTTGATAAACTTATCGGGGCTTTTCTCTGTAGAAGACTGATTTTTTTTTCTCTCTCTACAGACAGCAATAGCCTGCAGCTCTTAATCTAGGGGTTGGGCCTTGGGGGATCTCTGCCAACCATGTTGGCATGTCAGCTGTTTTCATTGTTCAGATCTTGTTTAAGTGACCATATTGTTTTGGCTTCTTGAGTGGCTCAGCTTCCTAACTGTTGTCAATATAGGTGTGCATCACAGTACTCAGCTCAAATTAAAGACATTTGGTAGCATGCAAAGGAATATTAAATGTTATTTTAAAAAGTTGAACCTATAGTACAAACTCTCTTGTTTCCTAATTGTATCTCCTTCTTTAGTCTCTCTTTCAGATCCCCAGTTTCCCTTATACAACAACTGGATAACTGAATTGCTAATTGTGATACTTTTCCTGACATGTTTTGTCTTACCAATCATTGTCTTATTATTAATAAAACTTTAACCCACATGTCTGAATTAATGGGAGAAGAACAAAGATGACATCATGGATAGCCAACCGGGACTGGGAAAAGCCCATGAAGCCTCAGTCCTATATGAAGAACAACCAAGAAAAAGCTGGGAGCAGGAGAAGTGATTTCTACAGGGAAGAGCTGTCAACTGATTGTCCAGTGTCAAAACATCAGCCCTGAAAACATACATACAAGTCACATTATGCCAACCAAACAAGTTATATTTAAGAATATATATTATTATATATACAATATATTTGTATATATGTATATACATGTAATAAAAATTATTGAAAAATGAGGCCATGTCTTTGAAGAAGATTAGGGAGGGTTTTATGGTGAAGTTTGAAGGAAAGAAAGTGAAAAGAAAAAATATCATTAAATTAGAGGATGAATAAGTGGAGGAAGCAAGTAAAAAGCTGAGGTATGGACTTCATTTGCCTAGGTCTTCTAGCACAGAAAGCAAGTATAGACCATCCAGAACCACAAGGAGTTGGGCATGGATCAGACAGGGTAACCAGTTGGAATATGTAAAGCAGAGTGTAACACCCATTTGGCAGAGAGTCAAATTCATAGCAAAGGTATCTTCCAAATGTATTTACATATAAATAAGTATTTATTAAGTGAATGAGAAGGGTTAGCAGCTCAGTCCTTGATAGCAATACAAGCAACAAGTGAATGACAGTTCTTGGTGCACTCCTTGCAGAGGTGAAAGTAGGCTTGCAATTGTGAGGATTTTCTTCAGGAGTTGTAGAAGCTAGGTGTGAGCTCAGGCCACTGAGAGTGGCAGAGTGCTCCCTGTGGCTCATTTCTTAAGAATGAGGATATAGCAAGTACAAGAATTCTGAGCCCAAATTATTCTGTTCTCCCCACTCAGAAAGGCCATCTGTACCCTTAGGGCTCTACTGCTTAATCACCCTATACCTTGTCTCCTGCTGCCTCCTCACAACCATTGCAGCACAGCCCAAGTTTTCTAGCTGTTCTATTCCTAAACCACCAGGTCTGGTCACAAAATATCAAACTTATCAGAACACAGCAGTGAACACTGAATCCTGGAGACTGAGAACCTGATGTGTCTTAGGGTTCCATTGAAGGACACTGAACACTGCCAAGGACATGCCCAGGAAAGTGCCAGCCTTCTGCCTGTTCTCCAGTAAAACCTTCTTAGGAAAGTCCTGTTCAATTCAGAATTTCTGTGCCAAGAGCATCTCTCCTTTCTCTTCTGCTTGCAGCTACCAGACTTTGCAGCAGCTCTTCTGAGAATCCAACTATAGAAAGGACAGGGTGCACAGGGAGGAGAAGTCTGGCTGTTGGATAAAGACTAAATGAAGTATTGAACTGTCTGAGGTACTTGGCATTATAATTTTTTAAAAAGAGGATGATTTCTTATTTTAATAAAAATTATGAAAAATTTCTAAGCATCAGCTAATAGAAGAGATTTTTGTCTAAATTTGATTTTTTTTAAAATTAGGTAATTTCCTCAATTACATTTCTAATGCTATCCAAAAAGACCCCAATACACTCTCCCCCCCCCCAGTCCTCCACCCACCCATCCCCACCCCTTGACCCTGGCATTCCCCTGTACTGGGGCATATAAAGTTGGCAAGTCCAATGGGCCTCTCTTTCAAGTGATGGCCTACTAGGCCATCTTTTGATACAAATGCAGCTAGAGACAAGAGCTCTGGGGTACTGGTTAGTTCATAATAATGATCCACCTATGGGGTTGCAGTTCCCTTTAGCTCCTTGGGTACTTTCTCTAGCTCCTCCATTGGGGGCCCTTGATCCATCCAATAGCTGACTGTGAGCATCCACTTCTGTGTTTGCTAGGCCCCGGCATTTTCTCACAAGAGATAGCTATATCTGGGTCCTTTCAGCAAAATCTTGCTAGTGTATGCAATGGTGTCAGCGTTTGGAAGCTGATTATGGGGTGGATCCCTGGATATGGCAGTATTTAGATGGTCCATCCTTTCTTCACAGCTCCAAACTTTATCTCTGTAACTCTTTCCATGGGTGTTTTGTTCCCAATTCCAAGAAGGGACACAGTGTCCACACTTTGGTCTTCGTTCTTCTTGAGTTTCATGCGTTTAACAAATTGTATCTTATATCTTGGGTATGCTAAGTTTTTGGGCTAATATCCACTTATCAGTGAATACATATTGTGTGAGTTCCTTTGTGAATATGTTACCTCACTCAGAATGATGCCCTCCAGATCCATCCATTTGCCTAGGAATTTCATAAATTCATTCCTTTTAATAGCTGAGTAGTACTCCATTGTGTAAATGTACCACATTTTCTGTATCCATTCCTCTTTTGAGGGGCATCTGGGTTCTTTCCAGCTTCTGGCTATTATAAATAAGGCTGCTATGAACATAGTGGAGCATGTGTCCTTCTTACCGGTTGGAACATCTTCTGGATATATGCCCAGGAGAGGTATTGCTGGATCCTCTGGTAGTATTATGTCCAATTTTGTGGGGAACCGCCAAACTGATTTCCAGAGTGGTTGTACCAGCTTGCAATCTCACCAACAATGAAGGAGTGTTCCTCTTTCTCCACATCCTCAGCAGCATCTGCAATCACCTGAATTTTTGATCTTAGCCATTCTGACTGGTGTGAGGTGGAATCTCAGGGTTGTTTTGATTTGCATTTCCCTGATGATTAAGGATGTTGAATATTTTTTCAGGTGCTTCTCTGCAATTCGGTATTCCTCAGGTGAGAATTCTTTGTTCAGTTCTGAGCCCCATTTTTTAACGGGGTTATTTGATTTTCTGGAGTCCACCTTCTTGAGTTCCTTATATATATTGGATATTAGTCCCCTATCTGATTTAGGATAGGTAAAGATCCTTTCCCAATCTGTTGGTGGTCTTTTTGTCTTATTGATGGTGTCTTTTGCCTTGCAGAAGCTTTGCAACTTTATGAGGTCCCATTTATCGATTCTCGATCTTACAGTGCAAGCCTTTGCTGTTCTATTCAGGAATTTTTCCCCTGTACCTATATCTTTGAGGCTTTTCCCTAATTTCTCCTCTATAAGTTTCAGTGTCTCTGGTTTTATGTGGAGTTCCTTAATCCACTTAGATTTGACCTTGGTACAAGGAGATAGGAATGGATCAATTCGCATTCTTCTACATGATAACCGCCAGTTGTGCCAGCACCATTTGTTGAAAATGCTGTTTTTTTCCCACTGGATGGTTTTTGCTCCCTTGTCAAAGATCAAGTGACCATAGGTATGTGGATTGATCTCAGGGTCTTCAATTCTGTTCCATTGGTCTACTTGTCTGTCCCTATACCAGTACCATGCAGTTTTTTATCACAATTGCTCTGTAGTACAGCGTTAGGTCAGGCATGGTGATTCCTCCAGAGGTTCTTTTATCCTTGAGAAGAGTTTTTGCTATCCTAGGTTTTTGTTGTTCCAGATGAATTTGCAGATTGTCCTTTCCAATTCGTTGAAGAATTGAATTGGAATTTTGATGGGGATTGCATTGAATCTGTAGATTGCTTTTGACAAGATAGTCATTTTTACAATGTTGATCCTGCCAATCCATGAGCATGGGAGGTTTTTCCATCTTCTGAGATCTTCTTTAATTTCTTTCTTCAGGGACTTGAAGTTCTTGTCATACAGATCTTTCACTTCCTTAGTTAGAGTCACGCCAAGGTATTTTATATTGTTTGTGACTATTGAGAAGGGTGTTGTTTCCCTAATTTCCTTCTCTGCTTGTTTATCCTTTGTGTACAGAAAGGCCATTGACTTGCTTGAGTTAATTTTATATCCAGCTACTTCACAGAAACTATTTATCAGGCTTAGGAGTTCTCTGGTGGAATTTTTAGGGTCACTTATGTATACTATCATATCATCTGCAAAAAGCGATATTTTGACTTCTTCTTTTCCGATTTGTATCCCCTTGATCTCCTTTTGTTGTCTAATTGCTCTGCCTAGGAATTCAAGTACAATGTTGAATAGGTAGGGAGAGAGTGGGCAGCCTTGTCTAGTCCCTGATTTTAGAGGGATTGCTTCCAGCTTCTCACCATTTACTTTGATGTTGGCTACTGGTTTGCTGTAGATTGCTTTTATCATTGTTAGGTATGGGCCTTGAATTCCTGATCTTTCCAAGACTTTTATCATGAATGGGTGTTGGATTTTGTCAAATGCTTTTTCAGCATCTAACGAGATGATCATGTGGTTTTTGTCTTTGAGTTTGTTTATATAATGGATTACATTGATGGATTTTCGTATATTGAACCATCCTTGCATCCCTGGGATGAATCCTACTTGGTCAGGATGGATGATTGTTTTGATGTGTTCTTGAATTCGGTTAGTGAGAACTTTATTGAGGATTTTTGCATCAATATTCATAAGGGAATTTGGTCTGAAGTTCTCTATTTTTGTTGGGTCTTTATGTGGTTTAGGTATCAGAGTAATTGTGGCTTCATAGCATGAGTTGGGTAGAGTACCTTCTGATTTTATTTTGTGGAATAGTTTGTGAAGAACTGGGATTAGATCTTCTTTGAAGGTTTGATAGAACTCTGCACTAAACCCATCTTGTCCTGGGCTTTTCTTGGTTGGGAGACTATTAATGACTGCTTCTATTTCTTTAGGGGATATGGGACTGTTTAGATCATTAACCTGATCTTGATTTAATTTTGGTACCTGGTATCTGTCCAGAAACTTGTCCATTTCATCCAGGATCTCCAGTTTTGTTGAGTATAGCCTTTTGTAGAATGATCTGATGGTGTTTTGGATTTCTTCAGGGTCTGTTGTTATGTCTCCCTTTTCATTTCTCATTTTGTTAATTAGAGTACTTTCCCTATGCCCTCTAGTGAGTCTGGCTAAAGGTTCATCTATCTTGTTGATTTTCTCAAAAAACCAGCTCCTTGATTGGTTGATTCTTTGAATTGTTCTTCTTGTTTCCACTTGGTTGATTTCACCCCTGAGTTTAATTATTTCTTGCCGTCTACTTCTCTTGGGTGAAATTGCTTCCTTTCGTTCTAGAGCTTTTCGGTGTGTTGTCAAGCTGCTAATGTGTGCTCTCTCTCGTTTCTTTTTGGAGGCACTCAGAGCTATGAGTTTTCCTCTTAGAAATGCTTTCAGTGTGTCCCATAAGTTTGGGTATGTTGTGGCTTCATTTTCATTAAACTCCAGAAAGTCCTTAATTTCTTTCTTTATTCCTTCCTTGACCAAGGTATATTTGATAAGAGTGTTGTTTAGTTTCCACGTGTGTGTTGGCTTTCTATTATTTATTTTGTTATTGAAGATCAGTCTTACTCCATGGTGATCTGATAGGTGCATGGGACAATTTCAATATTTTTGTATATATTGAGGCTTGTTTTGTGACCAATTATGTGGTCAATTTTGGAGAAGGTACCTTGAGGTGCTGAGAAGAAGGTATATCCTTTCGTTTTAGGATAAAATGTTCTGTAGATATCTGTCAGATCCATTTGTTTCATAACCTCTGTTAGTTTCACTGTGTCCCTGTTTAGTTTCTGTTTCCATGATCTGTCCATTGGTGAAAGTGGTGTGTTGAAGTCTCCCACTATTATTGTGTAAGGTGCAATGTGTGCTTTGAGCTTTACTAAAGTATCTTTAATGAATGAGGCTGCCCTTGTATTTGGCGCATAGATATTCAGAATTGATAGTTCCTCTTGGAGGATTATACCTTTGATGAGAATGAAGTGCCCTTCCTTGTCTTTTTTGATGACTTTGGGTTGGAAGTCAATCTTATCAGATATTATAATGGCTACTCCAGCTTGTTTCTTCCTACCATTTGCTTGGAAAATTATTTCCCAGCCTTTCATTCTGAGGTAGTGTCTATCTTTTTCTCTGAGATGAGTTTCTTGTAAGCAGCAAAATGTTGGGTCCTGTTTCTGTAGCCAGCCTGTTAGTCTATGTCTTTTTATTGGGGAGTTGAGTCCATTGATATTAAGAGATATTAGGGAGAAGTAATTGTTGCTTCCTTTTATTTTTGTTGTTAGAGTTGGTGTTCTGTTTTTGTGGCTGTCTTCTTTTAGGTTTGTTGAGGGATTACCTTCTTGCTTTTTCTAGGACGTGCTTTCCGTCCTTGTATTGGTTTTTTTCTGTTATTATCCTTTGAAGTGCTGGATTCGTGGAAAGATAATGTGTGAATTTGGTTTTGTCGTGGAATACTTTGGTTTCTCCATCTATGGTAATTGAGAGTTTGGCTGGGTATAGTAGCCTGGGCTGGAAATTGTGTTCTCTTAGTTTCTGTATAACATCTGTCCAGGCCCTTCTGGCTTTCATAGTCTCTGGTGAAAAATCCGATGTAATTCTGATAGGCTTGCCTTTATATGTTACTTGACCTTTTTCCCTTACTGCTTTTAGTATTCTATCTTTATTTAGTGTATTTGTTGTTCTGATTATTATGTGTTGGAAGGAATTTCTTTTCTGGTCCAGTCTATTTGGAGTTCTGTAAGCTTCTTGTATGTTCAAGGGCATCTCTTTCTTTAGGTTTGGGAAGTTTTCTTCTATAATTTTGTTGAATATATTTGCTGGTCCTTTGAGTTGAAAATCTTCATTCTCATCTACTCCTATTATCCGTAGGTTTGGTCTTCTCATTTTGTCCTGGATTTCCTGGATATTTTGAATTAGGATCTTTTTGGATTTTGTGTTTTCTTTGATTGTCGTGCTGACGTTCTCCATGGAGTCTTCTGCACCTGAGATTCTCTCTTGCATCTCGTGTATTCTGTTGCTGATGCTTGTATCTGTGGTTCCAGATTTCTTTCCTAGTGTTTCTATCTCCAGTGTTGCCTCAATTTGGGTTTTCTTCATTGTTTCTACTTCCCTTTTTAGGTCTTGGATGGTTTTATTCAATTCCATCACCTGTTTGGTCTGGTTTTCTGCAATTCTTTAATGGATTTTTGTGCTTCATCTTTAATGTCTTCTACCTGTTTAGCAGTGTTCTCCTACAATTCTTTAAGGGATTTTTGTACTTCCTCTTTAATGTCTTCTACCTGTTTAGCAGTGTTCTCATGCAATTCTTTAAGGGATTTTTGTGCTTCCTCTTTAATGTCTTCTACCTGTTTACCAGTGTTCTTTTGTATTTCTTTAAGTGTGTTATTAAAGTCCTTCTTGATGTCCTCTACCATCATCGTGAGATATGCTTTTAGAACCGGGTCTAGCTTTTCCGGTGTGTTGCGGTGCCCTGGACTGGGCGAAGTTGGAGTGCTGTGTTCTGATGATGGTGAGTGGTCTTGGTTTCTGTTAGTAAGATTCTTACATTTACCTTTCGCCATCTGGTAATCTCTGGGATTAGTTGTTATTGTTGTCACTGTTTAAAGATTGGAGCAGACTCTGTGTTCCACTCACCAGAAGTCTCAAAATCCTATGGTGGGTGTTGTGGGTAGCTGGCGGGTGTCAGCAGACCCTGTGCTCTAGCTACCCAGGTGCTGTTCAGACCGGAAGAGGCTTGTGGCCCTACTCAGGCCGGATTTCTGCCTCCCCAACCAAAGCAGTCTCAGGTCCCGCGCACAATTGGATTGGAGCAGAAGCTGTGTTCCACTCACCAGAAGTCTTAAGATCCTGTGGTGGGTGTTGTGGGTAGCTGGTGAGTGTCAGTCGACCCTGCGCCCTAGCTACCCCGGTGCTGGTCTGACCGGAAGAGCTGCATTATAATTTCTGAATATTTGAATTAGGGCTGTATGTTCAGACTGAAAATGTCAGAATTTCCATGCACCTGTCACCAGAAAATGACCTGAATTTTTATGTAGGAGTATAAGAAGAATGTCCCAAGGAACAACCAGCTTAAGAAAATTGCCTTCAGGATCACTTCCCTGAGTGCAGCCTACTCTGCCCTTCAGTACATGGGAGATCAGACCCATCGCCTGCATCTTAGCTGGGTATCCCTTAGGCTTTTGACTAGGTCCTTAATGAAGACATTGCAATTCTTGGAATCTTTGTTAGAGTATTGGATCCCCCTAACATCTCAATCTCATCATTCTTTGTCATCTCCTACCATTTTAGTCCTTTTGGACAGCTCATGTCTCCCATACTCTTAGCCTCTCCTGCTGTGTCTGTCATGTCATTCTGCAGAGAACATGTGAAGAGGATGCCTTGACAGCTGTCACAAGATACTGGTCAATGGGCCCTTAAAGGAGTTTTTCTTTTCCCCACACCCCTTGGAGTTGGGGTGAGAACCCTTCCTGTGCTTCCTTGCTGCTGGGCTATATGATTGGGGGTGGGCAGCACTTGGATGAGGCATGCCTCATCTCTTGGACTTGTGAGTGCTGTGTCCTCTATCACCTTCTTTCCTCAGAAGCCCTCTGTGACTCCCAGCCTGGGGACAACCTGAGCTCCAGAGTACCCTGCTCATTTTCCCAAAGGCAACTGTTGATTTGAGGCCTGATTGTCTTAGAAATGAGATCCCGGATGTTTGAACTGTCTTATTTTTATTTATGGCTCCTACTGACTAGAACAAAGCCATTGAGGGGGATGATGAGAGGTATTTTAGAAATTGCTCTTGAGGCCAGTGTGTGTGATAGGCAAGAATGCAACAGCTGGTGCTGTAGTGTAAGTAGAGCAGTGTATAGAGCAAGGTGGAGACAAAGGTCCAATGTAGCTGTTCTCACCTAGCAAGATGTGTGCCAACTTGCATGGTTCTTTCCCTTAGGGTCTTTCCCACCACCTGAGAGTTCTTCTTATTTAGTCCCTCGTTCCACAAGTGTGAAACATATTCAGTTTTGAATCAACACAAAAGAATGATATTGCCTATCAAAAAGATCAGTTGGAAACTTTTGGCCAAGTGAGGGAATTGCTGATGGGGAAGCCTTGAGCACTTGGTGTCAGATACTTGAGCATATAGAATAGTACCCAGCCTTTCCCATTCCATATACCATACAATTTGTTCTTTAATGAACAGGAAGGACCTTCATGCAGCTGCCTACAAGCCTTCTGTCTCCTTGTAGTGTTCCTTACCTCTGTAATGCGGGACAAGCTCTGTGTACCTCCCACTGGCCTGTACCCAGGCTACTTACAAGTCCTTCCTGTAAAACCACTCTGCCAGTATCCTTGCTGACAACTTCCTTATTGACAATAAAGTATAGGAGACTAATGTTTAAGATTACTGCTTGTATTACTGGGTCACACACCAAACAAACAGTGGCATTTGGACATCGATTTATTATTATTAATATTAACTATTATTATTAATAATAATAATCAGGTGGAAAAATATTAGCTAACGCCTGGGCTTGTTTGGATTTGGTGCCTCTAAAACTGCTCAGGACTACTGTTCCTTCTCTCCTGGCCCTCTGTCTCTAGAGAGAAAATGGAGAACTATTCCTGCTTGTGGTTGAATAGAGATCTGCTCTGTGCTGTTCCTTTAAACTGGAGCTTGGAGCAGGTTGCAAATGCAGCCAAAGTAGGAACAGGAGGCTCCCCAAGTTTGGGTTTTGGTTCCAAGTCAGTGACTACCACTGCAATCTTCACTCAGAACTCCTTCCTGTGTTTTGCAATTCTCAGACCTGCAACCCTGGGGATGCCATTTCCACATGTCTTTGTTCAGTTCAGTTCACACCCAGATCTCATTCACTAACCAGATCAGGCTGTGCCATGAACAACTGCAGAGTATACTACTCCTAAAAGAGCATCACCAACAACACCCCACTACAACAGCACCCCACTATAAACAATCCTCTCTCACAGGGGCAAGTCTCAGAGAGGAAACTCAGGATCCTGACAAACAAATCACATGGTCTTCAGGGCAAGAGTGGATACCTTCTGTATCCAGTTGCTCACTTGTCCCTATCTCCAGCTGTCAAAGGCCAAATTTCTGGGAGTCACCTGTGTCTAAATGGTTCTTGAGGAAGAAAGGAGACCCTATATACACAAGATAGATGCTTAATTGTAAGAGGAAAGGAGAAATACATAGATGTATAAGTCTGAGAAAGATGGCAACAGAATACCAGACATGGAGAGGAAAGAAGAGAGAAAGACTTATACTCTAATTACTATAAACATACCTGCATAGCCTGGCCTAGTCAAAATCTCCTGAGCTCAGCATCTGAGCCTCAATTTCCTCAGTGCCAATGCATGGTCTTTAACAACTTCTTTCAGTCACAGATGACTGAGAAGGAGCCTGGATCCTCCCCCAGAAGGTGGCAGGCAAGGCCCTAAATATCACCCCAGTCACTGGGCCTTGGTTTCTGAGGGATAGTCTCTGCTTTTGTGGCAAGGTGTGAATCTGGAGTAAACTGAACACACTCTGTAGGTGTTCAGAGTTGCCCAGTCCCTCAGGGAAGGTGGGAAGGGAGACCCAGCTCAGTGTGAGGCTCTGTCAGTGTGGTCACAGCCTCCTCTCACACCTGGGCAAACAGGTTTTCAAGGCAGGCAAACAGTGTCTCAGCTTCCAGAAGAACAAATTCTGGGCTCTGATGTATAGCATGGCTTCTTTTCTTGATCATATCATGTTGTATGCTTGAACCACAGTAAGCAAGTATAGCTGGAGCATTCTCAGTGCATGCTACAAACGTGAGCTTAGTGGAGCAAGTCATTTTACAACATAAAGTTATGAAAATTAAATGACTACATCAAACCATCTCATGACTTATAATTTCTTGACTTTAACTATGTTTTTCTTTCAACATAATATCTTTATGATTCCTTGAGAATTTCACATCGTGTACCCCAATCACACTTGCTTCTCAGTCCTCCCCTCCCCTCTCCCACTCTTGTTACCTCCCATGAAAAGAAGAAAAAGAAAAAAAATATGAAAAAGAAAAGAAAGTCCATTTTGCTTTGTTTCAACACTCACTGGAGCATAGTCAAATTCTACGTGGGCAGTCCTTCTCCACCTGTACCCCTACCAGAGCCATCAATTATGAAGGACTACACTTCAGCACTCTTATCACAAATTTTTAGGGCTTTCTTTGATGTCTTCCTTTGTAGGTTGTTACATTTTGGGAGGTAGGAGTGGGTTGGAGGTAGGGATTTCTATTTTCCTCTTTCTCAACTGTTCATTTTCAGACATTGATAATATTGTGAGACTGTCTTCCTTGTTCTTATCAGGAGGATATTGTCAGCAGGAGCATAAATCCTGGGTTTTTACATGGTTTCTGGCCACAGCACAGACCACAAATAGCACAGACCATAGAATATCCACATGGTGTCCAGCAGTAGCAGTTACCATGGATCTCCTTGGACATCAACATGTACCTCTGCCAAAGCACAGGCCATGGGCCAGCATGGCCTCTGGGAGAAGGACAGACTATGGAATTCCAAACCAGCAAGTTTAGAATTCTTCATCTGAAATAACATTTTCACTGTTCCAAGTCAGGGTGACCATGCAGCTGGGCAATTTCTTCAGGGGCTGCGTGTGCACAAGCTCCTGGTTGCTTAACACCATCCTGCTGACCCTACTGTGTAACAACCTGTTCCTATATGAACTGCAGCCCTCTCTCACACTCACCACAGGTGTCAAGTCAAGTTCTACCTCTTTTCACTGAGCAGGCACCAATGTGCTCTTCCATCTTTCCCACCTCTCCTCTAGTTCATCAAAGTGGGATTAGAAGCTCCAGGGTGTTACAATACACAATTTTACACAAACAGCTTTACATGTGAATGTTCATTACAATAAGGAATAATTGTTGATCAATGGTTCAAGACCTCTGGCTTCTGCTACACCAATTCTGAAACCCTTATTGAGACTTCTCTTAAATATCCTGCTGTTGCCCAGAACCATGTACAGCAGTACACCAGTACCTCACAGATGGGGTAGATGTTGGGGTGGACCAACTCAAAGCTCTGGATCTGGGCAGGGTAATAACTGAGTTGGTCATCCTGGGCCTCCATTGGGCCAGCAAGGGCAGGACTAGCACTCATCTTACCACCTAAGCTGCCTGATAACTGTTTTCATAAGGCTGGAGAAATTTAATGAAATTATGTCCTGTTCCCCGAACACATGTGGGAAGTGATAGCTAAAAGGAAATACATCCAGTTAGGATGTTCAGAGTCATGTTGGGATTGGACCATAGCTCAGGCACAGGTATGAAAGGACCTCACCAGTGCTTCCCTCCACCAACCATTGTGAGCTTGTTCAGAGAAAGTGAGAAGTAACAGTGAAGACACCTAAAGTAGAACAAGTTCAGATTTCTTTGGGTTCCTCCCCAAATCAGTCCCCTTGGCCAGGGGTACAAAACACTTTGCACTTCTGTCTCCTTTTTATCTTTTAGAAGAAGAAAATTACCATCCCACAGGATGATGGAAGAAGATAAAAGTGGTTAAGAATGTGTTCTTTTCTCGTAGTATTAATGCCTCTTTCCTGAGGTCCTATCAGGATTCCAGGTTGGTGTGCTATAGCCTCTTACATGGCCTGAAACTTTAGTTTAGAGAAGTTAAAAACTGAGTCCTATGTGATACTAGGAGGAGTATCTTATGCATATTGTCTGTGGTGGTTTAAATAAAAATGGCCCCATAGGTCAAAAATAAATGGCATTATTAGGAAGTGTGGCCTTGCTGGAGAAGGTGTGATTTTATTTGGAGAAATTATATCACTATGGGAGGACTTTGAGATCTCAGATGCTCAAGCCATGCCCAATGTAGCTGTTTCTTTTCTACTGTGTAAGGATCAAGGTATAAAACTCTTAGCTCCTTCTCTAGTACCATGTTTGCCTGCATGATGCTGTCATGTTTCCCTGACCTTTCAAACTGTAAGCCAGACCCAATTAAATGTTTTCCTTTATAAGAGTTGCCTTAGTCTTGTGTTTCTTCGTGGCAATAGAAACCTGAGACAATGCCCATGAATTTGCATTTGTCAAACTGGATGGTAACATATGTTCCCCAATCTGTTTCAAACATTAAATATAATAGTAGATAATGAACAAGGTGCTGAATGGGACCTTTTCTGTGTCACTTCTGGCTGTCACCTGAGACTCCAAAACATCATAGGCTATTGCCTTTCCTCCCAATTCCTTACCAGAAATTTAAGGTTAGATACCATTGCAGCAGGCCCTATACACTTTGGGCACAAGTCTTGGAGAAATTGAACTGGAAATAACCTGGAAACCTCCTCCATGATGACCAGCTCATATAGGTTTTGAATGTGTTATGCAAACTATCAAAGGGAGGAAAATAATTAATAGTTCTACTTTCTGAAAGTCTGTGATCCACAGTGACCAGACTAGCAAGAAACCCCCAATAACGTCAATTAGGTTTGTGGAATAATCAACAGATACATAACTGACCTTAAAGGTCTTCTTCATAAAAGGAAATTTATGCCTGACTTTGTAAACCTAGCCAAATATCCATGACTACTTAAGTGATGTACCCTCGAATACCAAAAACGCCCCCTTTTCTAAACTGCTTTGAAAATTGTTATCCTATACCCATAGATAAGTAAGGCTATCATGCCTCATCAAAGAAGATTATTTTTTGTAGCAAACATAAAACACTAAAGTAACCCACAACTGGTTACAGGGCGGGTATCCAACACAGCACAAATCTAAGGCTCAGGGGACACTGAGGAGGAGGAGGAGGAGGAGGAAGAGGAGGAGGAGCAGGAAGAGGAAGAGGAGGAGCAGGAAGAGGAAGAGGAGGAGGAGGAGGAGGAGGAGGAGGAGGAGGAGGAGGGTGGGTTAGACTGTAAGAACCAGAGGTTTGAGTGTCAGCCATGGATCGTGTCTTCCATGTATAAACAAGGAAATTAAGGGAACCACACACATGAAATGCCAACAATATGGCTGCTAAACAAAACCTGAACTATGACATATCAGTTGACATTCCAACAAGGATGGGTGAAATCTCCAAGATCCTTCCCCTAGATGAAGAGTGACAGGCAGTTGTTGGCTGACGAGAAAGAGGAAGTCTTCTCCAGGAATGAGCTTACTTATAGGTTACTTATAAGTGGTCAGTTCTAAATACATATACATGCTAGCCACACTAAATCACAGTATGTGTGTGTGTGTGTTCCATAAAACAATAATTAAAAAATAGAACATAAATTTGAAAGAGAGTAGTAGAATGTAGAAGGAATTAGAGGAGGGAGGGAGAAAGGAAGAAATAATATAAATATAGTTGTCAGATATGACATTTAAAAACATTTAAAAGAGTGTGTATGTTGGAGTCCACTGAGTCCCCTAGGGCATGCTCATGTGAATGGTAACAATGGTGGCATAAGTTCACATGCACCCATGTAAAGTCATATAGGAGAGTGAAAGTTCACATGTGAACTCACTTATAAGACCTTGGTTAGGACTGTAAGTAATTAAGAATCAGTATATTTTTTCCCCAGAATATCAGTACAAGTTACAGCCACAAAGAGTGAAGCAGAACACCAACTCTTCCATCCACCATACTTCTGGGGAGTGAGGCAGACCGCAGCTCTCTGAACTACCTCTCTGATATATCTTAATCTGTCTGTGTTTCTAGAGGCCCATATGAAGCATCTGTAGGTGCTAAAGGGACTCTTTGGGGGTTTTCCTTTAAAATCAGGTGCTAAATAGCTTGAAACATTCCTTATAGAAAACAGGGATGTGTGATAAAAGTATCTGACCACATATGATGTCTGTATTTCCCCAAACTTGTTCTGATATTCTCAGTTCTCTGGATGATTTTTCTCAAATATTCACTTTATCTCTCCTTTCACACTTACTCCTTCTTCCTGCCCCTCCCCATCTCAGTCCTCCCTCCCTTCCTCTCTCCCTCTCCCCTTCGAGCCCTTCCTCTCCATGTCTTTCCTTTTCCCTTTTTCATTCAAAATTTATAGGTTTCTACAACTAAAGTTTGTGTAACTTTCTTAAGGATGCCCTTAGTATCTCTCAAAAACTTTAAGAAACATTCCTAAATAACCTTTGTTAAAAATCTCTGGAATCTCAATCTCTCTGGAAGTCTTTTTCCCACTTACCTTTCTATTTGAAACAGTGTCTTCTCTGAACCTCAGCGACAAAGTTTCTTATCTTTAACAGCCTAATATAATTTGGCAAATGGATGCTGGTCAAAGAAACCTGCTGGTTTCAGCAAACCTCCACACACACAAGCACCTGTAATTTCCAAATATGTTGAGATCAAGTTAGAGCCAGAAAAGAGTCTGGCATTTGGTGTCAGTGTATCTAACGTTTGATTTTATATTGTTTGATACTGTTTGTGTGGCCTTTGGAAAATTGTTGTCTCCTTCCAAAACTTTATTTTGAGATCTAGAGAAAGCAGTCGTGGATATTATGGTGTTTTTTGAGCATTGGATCAACCCTTATGCCTCAGCTATGTGGTTGTGCTTCAGAAAAGGTTGCTAAGTGACAAGTGCCTGGGTATGCAGTCATGACTCATGATTCTCCATGAGCCAAGAAATAAGGAAACAAAAAGCTTTTGTTTATACTTTGTATAGTATTTGGTAGAAAGATGGAATAACTGGAAAATCCCTTGAATTTTAAAAGGTGTGTTGTATAAATTCATTGCACAAGCCCTCAGTTTACACTGTTTTGGACTGTATTTAAATACTGCCTTTGAAAGTGCAATACTACCAGTTGGACACGAGGTGGCAACATGGAACAGGCTTCCACATTTTCTGTACATTTTATAAAGGAGAGACAGAATTAAATGATTCAGATATCTGTGAGCACATCAGCCTGCAGAGCTCAGCATCAAAGAGGATTAGTAGGATAGCAGGAAGTCTGAGCTGCCCTGTGATAAGACATCATTGTGTTTAGTATGTAGGCAAATGTCATTCAAAAAACCCCTTCAGGGACAGAAATATTCTATAAATGTGTTTTCTGAAATGATAGTAATTAACCACACGTGAATACTTCTGGTATGGTTACTGTGACAAATGAGTACACATTTTAACTGATTAAAAGATAAGTAACCATCCTAATAGTTTCTGGGCTGTACAGCACAGAATTCTAGTCCATTTCAGCTTTTTTTTTTTTTTTTAATTGTAAATGATAATTGTTCTAGCCAACACCCTCTTCTAGTTTGGACTTTTAAATTCAATTTTATTGCTTTGTTTCTCACAGTGGTGAGGGGGTGGTGAGGCAGGAGAAGCAGTTGAAGATTGAGAGATGAATTCCTAATACAAATACAATAATACAAGTAAGTCAGTAAGAGCTAGAAATCACTGTTGTCTTTTCTTCTGACCACTAACCAAGTGAAAATTGTTTCTAAGGTGACGTAAGGTGCAGTCCTATGATGCTTTAAAAATGAGAAAATTAAGGTCCAACATAGCATAATGGCTTTTTATTTGTGGCATGGAAATTAAGTGCCATCTAAAAGAGTGAGGTAGCCGTTTCTACATAAGGCTGATTAAAGTTTAAAGTAGCAATAAACCACACACAATAGTGCTGCTATGGGAGAATTTATGAAGGGTGTTGACTTTGAGATGGGCAAGGATAATGTAGTAAAGGTTTGTTAAAAAGTGGGAGACTCAGTTACCAAGTGAATGGATAGTGTGGTGCAGTGACCAGAGGATGCTCTTAGTAAGTTAATCACAGTGACCCTGTTAACTGTCATTGAGGAACTTTATTATCTAGTATGAAACAGGTTAGGCAATTTCCTAAGAGGGGGAGGTCTGAACTTATAAGCAAACAAATACATCATGCTCTATGAAGAATGTCACCATGAATTACTGGTACGGGAAAGATAGTGTGGGGTTTCCATAGGAAGTAGAGGGGTCTGTAGTCCACAGAGGAGAAAAGGCATGAAGAAGACCCCAGAATCATTTTGGAAATGTTTGATGAAGTTGTAGTGTTTTGTACTACCATGGCAACCTGGAGGCAGCACTACTCCAATCTAACAATTTAGCTCTGGTTTTGGCCAAATGTTGACAAATGTACTGAGTCATCAGAACAAATCTTTGTTAAAGCAGTATCATATAGATCATGGTGGATAATTTTTTAGAAGTGTGCTTGGATTCTGTTTGAGGATGTTTGCATCTATGTTCTTAGGATGTCTGTAATTTTTATTCTTTGTTGTGTCTTTGTTTATATATGAGGTTATATATGAGGTTGTTGTTAGTTTATATATGAGGTTAATTCTGGCTTCCTTAAAATAACTAGGCAAACTGGATGGCTTCATATAGAAGAATACAAATAGATCCTGGTTTATACTCGACACAAAACTCAACTCTAAATAATTCAAATACCTAAACACAAGGCCAGATACTCTGCATTTCATAGAGGAAAAAGTCTGGAATAGTCTTGAACTTGTTGACACAGGGAGAGACTAAATGAACAGGACACTGATAGCACAGGCACTAAAACCAACAGTTAATAGATGGGACAACATGAAACTGAAAATCTCTGTATGGTGCCATAGTATGGGCTCAGTGTGCCCCCTCAATCCATGGGAATCAAGGTCTCAGACAGATGGGCATAGAGTTGGTGAATGTGGGTGACAAACACATGAGGACACGAGAGAGTATGTTGGATCTGAATGTAATGTCCAAATGAAAACTGGACTTTTTTTTTATACAGAAGAGAAACAAGAAGAGCCAGGCAGACACATCCACCAAGTTACAGTGACACAAAACAAAAGGAATGCATACATCAAAAGATGGTGGGGACTAGGCTCTGTTTACCACTTAAAATGGAGCCAGGTGAATGCTCTGATGTAATGCTAGTCTATTGTTAAACCCACCACTAGGGGTACTTAGCAAATACCTGATTATGCTATTCCTTTGGGCCTAGTGAAGAATCCTGTCCCAGGGGAATTTCCTTCCACTAACTCTTTTTAAAACTAAAAAATACTGAGTGAGGTAACTCAGACCCAGTGAGACAAAGGCTGCATGTTCTCTCAATCTGCAGATCCTACTTATCAATCTTTAGATTTGAATATATAGCTCAGAGTAATTCAGAAACTAGGAAATTGAAGAGGGGCCAGAGAGGGGGGGGGGCTTTAGAAAGTAAAATGGTAGAACTTTTAGGTTCCATGAAAGGGGAAATAGAACCTGAAATGGAAATAAATAGGAGAGACTTGAACTGGAAAGTGGTGGGGAAATAAGTAACACTCAAAATATTTGAAAAGCCTTTCAGGGTATCATTGAGCTACAGGCAATCAATGGCTACTGAAAGAACAAGAATGGTTCTTTTCCAGAAACTAGCCTCCTCATATGTTATCTGATCCCAAGACGTTGTTCCCGAACATCTATTCATATGAGCAACAGGAAATGGACTCAGTAGTTTGTACATGGGAAGATTTTGAGGGGTGGGGGGAATAAGGTATGCAAATGACATAAATAATACCCATGTATGAAGTTCTCAAATATGAATAAATTAAAAGAGAAAACAACATATTTGTGAAGAAATCATCAGTTAAAGAGATTTGAGCTGGGCAGTCAATGGTGAGAAAACTACTAAAAGATGAGTGTTCTTGGAGGAGGTGGATTTGAGCCAGGGGAAGACAAAGGTTATTATAGTAAGCATATCTGTCTTATTCCATTTCAATTTTCAATCTCTATGATAGGGCATTGTGATTATGAAACAAGGTGGTTTCCTTTCTCTTGGGAAACTTTGAAACCAGTTCTTAGGAAGTGAAGAGGAGTGATATCTTCCATGCCTCAAATGCCTCCAGCTGCAAGTACTTTTAGGCAAGCATTCATTGTTGCTTGTTTTCTTAGTGATGGCTACTCTAACTGGAATGAGATGATATCTAGTATTGGTTTAATTTGCATCTTGCTGAGAGCAAAAGTGTTGAATATGTTTTCATATTTATTGATGATCTGTATTTCATCTTTGATAAACTTTATTTTCATTTCATTAGCCCATTTATTAATTGGGTTATTTGCTATTTTGCTATACAACTTCCTGTGTTCTTTATGTATTCTGTACATTAATTTTTTGGCTATGTATATATAGAAAAGAATTTCTCCCACAGAACATACACTATTTAAAGGCTATGAAATTAGAAGGTGACACAAATATTTGGAAAGTAGAGTGGGGACACAGAAATAGTGGAAGAAGACACAAGAAGAGATGAATATGATCAAAGTACATTATATAAATGAATGAAAATGGCACAATGAAATATACCATTTTATACATTTAATATATACCATAAATAGCACAAATAAATACAAATTTGCTATTTTCAAACATTCTGATATCCCGCAAATTATTGCCTTGCTCAGCCATAATCAGAGAACCTTCCTTTTTTAGTAGATAGGAATTAACACAGAGACACATGATTGGATTACATGCATAGAGTAAAATATTTTGAAACAATTCATCCTTAAAAGTAATGTGATCATCAAACCTTTCCATCATGGGTCAGAAAACTATACAGAAGAGGAAGCAGAAACATTGTAAGAGCCAGAGGGGATTGATGGCACAAAGGTAAAAGCTGTTTTTCAGACACATCAGGATTGGTGCACATATGAATCACAGATCCTGTGTCAATATCATGGGGCCTGCACAGGTTCAGGCCAGATGGGGTGAAAGTTAACACAAGCTCCAACCCCTAACTGAGAATCTATCTCCAATTGCGATATGCTTGTAAAGGAAAAAATTATAAAATCGAGTACTATAATTAAGGTTAGACACCATGCCTAGAAGTAGATGGCTAACATAAAATGAACTGAATGCTAATTTTTTAAAACTTTTTTTCTCATATCACTTTGGTTATTTTTTGGTTTTACTGGTCTTTTCCTTACATTATGATATTCTGTTTTTATGGCATGTGTGTTGCTTGAGCTTTCTTTACATTATTTTTGTTTTGTTTTGTTTTGTTTTGTTTTGAAATATGGTTTGTGATTTGATATTTCCCTGTTTGTCTTTTAGTATTTGTCATCTTCAATAAATGGTACTTCTCTAACTGGCTGACTGTATGTAGAAATATGAATATAGACCCATAATTGTCACCTTGAACAAAGCTGAAGTCCAAGAGGATCAAGGACCTCAATATAAAACCCAATACAATGAATCTAATAGAAGAGAAAGTGGGATAGAGCCTTGAACTCATTGGCACAGGGGAAACTTTCCTAACAGAACTCTAATAGATCCCTCTCTAAGATAAAGAATTGATAAATGAGACTTCATGAAACTGGAAAGCATCTGCAAGTCAAAGGACCTAGTCACTAGGAAAAATCAGCAACTTTCAGATTGGGAAAAAAATCTTCACTAACCCCACATCTGACAGAGGGATAGTATATAAAATATATAAATAACTCAAGAAGCTAAACACCAAAAATCAAACAACAGCAACACCACCACCACACACACACACACACACACACACACACACACACACACACAAAACCCCAACATCAACCAAACAACCCAGTCAAAAATGGAGTATAGAACTAAACAGAGAATTCACAACCGAAAAATTTTGAGTGGTTGTGAAGCACTTAAAGAAAGGTTCAAAGTCCTTATTATTCAGGGAAATGCCAAACAAAATGACCCTGAGATGTCACCTTACACCAATCAGCATGGCTATGATCAAAATCTCAGGTGACAACACATGTTGGAGAGGATGTGGAGAAAGAGGGATGCTCCTCCATTTGTGGTGGGATTGCAAAGTGGTACAACCACTCTGGAAATCAATCTGGAAGTTCCTCAGAAAATTGGAAATGATCTACCTGAAGACCCAGCTATACCACTCTTGGGCATATACCCAAAAGATGCCCCACTATGCCACAGAGGCATGTGTTCTACTATGTTCTTAGTGGCCTTGTTTGTGATAGCCAGAAGCTGCAAACAACCCGATGTCCACAATTGAATACTTCTCAGAATTTTTCAGGAAAATGGATGGAACTAGAAAATATCATCCTGATATTTGTGGTATCTAAGGTGCCAAAATAACATGCATACTATGTACTCACTAATAAGTGGATATTAGCCAAAAAAAAGTACAGAATATCCAGGTTACAATCCATGGAACTCAAAAAGGTTAACAAGCCTAATGTCCAAGTGAGGATGCCTCAGTACTACTTGAGAAAAAGAAGAAAACAATCATGGAGGGGCATCTGGGTGGGAAAGGGGACAGGGAGGGGAAGAGGGGAACATGATCAGGCATTGGGTATGGGGAACAGGACTGAAGCCATATTGGCCAACAGAAAGAATGGAAACAGCAAACCTTGGGAGGTAGGTCATGGGGGTTCAATCCAGAATGTACTAGAGCCATGGGAAGTAGAAGACCTCAGGATTCAAAGGGAGGGACCTTAGATAAAATTCCCTACAATGGGGAGAGGGAACTTGTAAAGTCTACTTCCAGCATAAAGACAGGACATGAAGTGAGGGATGGGGTTGTCTTCCTGCAGTCAAAAACTCTGACCCATAATTTTTTCTGTCTGAAAAATTTCACGGACAAAAATGGAGAAGAGCCTGAGGAAAAGGTGGTCCAGTGACATGCCCAAAGTGGGATCCAGCTCAAGTGGAGGCCCCAAGGCCTGACAATATAACCGAGGCTATGGTGTGGTCACAAAAAGGGGCCTATTATCACAACCTTCTAAAAGAACCAACAAGCAGCTGAGAGAGTCAATGGAGATATATACACTCAACCAATGGGCAGAAGCTGCTGACCACTGTGGTTGAATTAGGGAAGAGATGGGAGAAGCTGAGAAGGGTGACCCTGTAGGAGGACCAGCAGTCTCAACTAACATAGATACTTGAGACCTCTCAGTCACTGTGTTACTAACCAGGCAACATACACCAGCTGATATGAGGCCCTGCAAAGCATATACAGCAGAGGACTTCTGAATCTTGACTCAGTCAGAGAAGATGCAACTAATCCTCAAGAGACTGGAGGTCCTAAGGATTGGGGAATTCTGGTGTGGTGGGGGGTGGGAGGATAGGGACATCCTCGTGGAGACTAAGAGGGGAGGAGGTATGGGATGTGGAATAGTCAAGGAAAGACCAGGAAAAGGATAAAATCTGGACTGTAAGAAAAGATTAAATAAAATTAAAAATAAAATAAAATATAAATAAAATGAAAGAAATAAAGAGAGAAAGAGAAAGAAAGGAAGAAAGAAAGAAAGAAAGAAAAAAAGAAAGAAAGAAAGAGAGAAAGAAAGAGAGAGAGAGAAAGGAAGGAAGGAAGGAGGGAAAGGAAGGAAGAAAGAAAGAAAGAGAAAGAAAGAAAGAAAGAAAGAAAGAAAGAAAGAAAGAAAGAAAGAAAGAAAGGAAGGAAGAAAGGAAGGAAGGAAGAATGAAAGAAAGTGTAAAGTTGGATGAAGGAAGGGAGGATTTTGGAGAAATTCAGGGAGGAAAACTTTGATCAAAATACATTGAATGAAAAATTTTATTTTCAATAAAAATCCTACTATTTATTGTAAACCTTTGGTAATTATTACCAGTCCTATTTTATACCCTTAATTAAACTGAATATTGCAAATAATCAGAAAGGGAACATATTTTGTATTAAGAAGTATCAAAGTAGTTGGAAAAAACTAAATAACATTTTAAATGGTAATTTCAAAAGTACATGACTATCAATACAAACAAATTTGCTTTTAGTTTTCTAAAATTCTCAAGGAAAATTTAGGGGAAAATATGTGAACAGCCATTCCTTGTCTCAGATATCATCACCGGACAAGCAAGTCATGATGAAACAGGTCTACTGCAAACATCAGAGAGCTCAGTAGTGCTGTAGTGCATGATGCATATCTGTGTGAGCTCACATGCTTTTTATAGAAATAAGCAAAGTAGAAAGCTCCCAGTTTTCTTAGTGTATTTGAGAATGACAAGGGTGATAAATATCACCCTGGAGGAAACTGGTTGAACCTGCAGAGATCACCAACTCTGAGCTAGAGGAGGTGAAGTGAATACTGATAAAGGAGCTTTGCTGAACCACCTACAGGCACAGAGGGTTTTTGAAGGACCAGGAAAGAAATTCTTTCTAGATTCTGGAGCTCAAGTAAGTGATCTGTGTATGTATAATGTTTGGAGACAAGAGTAGTTCCTGCCTCTGTAAGTCTAGTCTTAGGGTTTTAATTCTAGTAGCTAATAGCTAGACAGTTCTTCATCATATATGGGGCTTAGAGATCTGACAGGAATTTAGGTCCTTCAAAAGAGAGAGTTTGTATTCAAATTTCATTGTTAAGATGGCTGATAAGGGTTAATGTGCTCTGAATTTCAGAAATTATACTTTTCCATGGCCTGTTTTATAAATTAAAGAATCAGAGAGAAAAATAGTGAGGCCAATGTTTTAGACTTGATGATACTCATCCATAGAGGTGTTTCCAGTTAGTGAGGTCAGTTTATTAACTGTAAGTTATATAGTAAGGTAAACATGATAAAGTATACACATAAATGTTCACCAAAAGATCATCACGAATACTTAGTTTATTTAAAAGGTACTCTTTGTAAAGAGATTCAATGAGGTTAACTGAAATGCAATGAAGTCTGCATTATGTTTAAAAGAAATAATTTGTAAGTCTTAGAAATATATGTATAATCAAGAAATTGTCACTACAGTCCACATAACATATAACTGTGACCTCAAAACTGTGTTGATGAGCTTTTAGGACCATTCCTCCCTTTCCCTTTTCCTTGTCCCTAGGAAACCACTGATATGTTTTTATAATGATTACTTGCATTTTTTAGACATTTGTGTACTTGCAATTATAACACATGAACCAATTTCATCTGTGAATACTTAATGCTCCCAAATCCTGTAGAGATTGATATCTATCACTTATAGAAATGGTCTGCCCCTGTTATTGATGCATATAGTATATAGCTATCCATAGATTGTTTCTCTATTTTATTATCAAAAAATAGTTACTTCCAGCTACTTGCTTTTAATATGTACCAATACTAGATACAAGATTTCTTGTGTATTTATTTCTTGTGTAGTTTTCTTTTTTCTTTTTCTTTTTTGTAATGACTTCAATTTTATTCCAAGGACCTTGGGCAACCCACCAAAATCTAAGATTAGTGTGTCCATGCATGTTACTAAACATTTTTTAAAAAAATTACCTTTAATCTTTTTTTACAGTCCAGTTGTTATCCACGTCCCGGTTCCTCCTCCAACAGTTCCTCACCCCATTCTTCCTCCCCCTTCTCCAAGTGAATGTCTCCTGCCTCCAAGCCCACTAGGCTTTTCTACTCCCTGGGGCCTCATGTCTCTCAAGGGTTAAGTGTATCTCACTGAGGCCAGACAAGGCAGTCCTCAGCTATATATGTGTCAGGGGCCTGAAATCAGCTACTCTGTGCTGTCTGGTTGGTGGCTTAGTGATTGAGAGATCTCTAGGGTCAAGGAAACCTAGGGAGGTAGGAGGGAGGAGGGAGGAGGTCCTTCTAGAATGTACCAGAGACCTGGGAGGTGAGTGATGCCTAGGACTCAAAGAGAGGGACCTTAGATGAAATGCCCAACAGTGGGGAGAGGAACTTGTAGAATCTGCCTCCAGTAGAATGTCAGGGCATCAAGTGGTGGGATAGGTTTGCCATCCTACACTCAAAAATTCTGACCCAGAATTGTTCCTGCCTAAAAGAACTGCTGGGACATAAATGAAGAGACAGGGAAACTGGGATCCAGATCAAGGGGAAGTTCCAAGGTCTGGCACTATTAAAAATGCTATGGTTTCGGAGCCTAGCATGGAGCCTAGCATGGCTGTCTGCTGAGAGGTCCAACAAGCAGCTGGAATATAAAGACATAGATACTTACACCCAACTAATGGATTGAAGCTAGGGAATCCTGTGGTTGAATCAGGGAAAGTCTAGAAGAAGCTAAGGAGGAAGTGATCTCATCGGAAGAGCAGTAGTTTTTGTTTGTTTGTTTGGTTGGTTTTTGTTTTTTTGTTTTTTGTTTTTTTTTTTTAAGAATAAATATCTTCAATAAATTCAATCATTAGATTAATTGTTCTGAAAGTTGTGGGTGGTAATGGAAGGTGATTCCAGAATCATACCAGTCACTTAGAAATTACATTTCTTATTATGTCTCCTTGTTTGCTGAAACCTGATCTTCCAGATAATAAGCCAACCAATCACCTACCCATAGCATGTGTGTAAGTCATTTGATGGAATAGGGTTATGTAACTTGTGTTATTTGACAGATAAATGGAAAAATATACCATTAGTTTTAGTGTACACTAACCACACAAACGCCAAGCAGACCTCCTACTTTTATTTAGTAGCAGAGATATTTTGATGATCTCCATGGCCATAAGGATTTTCTCCTCTTGATCTTGACTCATCTCTAGAACATATGGCTAAGGCTTTAGCAAAGTCTTGTATTTCTCTTTAATATATGTGTTTTCTGAAAGTCTCTTTGTTGTTAGCTTGCAGACTGACTTGTCATTCTAACACAGTGAATAAATTCATACCTATGACTTTACAGTGATTTGTGTTTACCTAAAATGCAGGATACCAGTTAAGTTTTAAGTAATTTATTTGTTTTGATATGGTGTATCCAAAGATTCAGTTACATTTATATAAGACTTCATCATTTCTTTAAAATTAAATTTGAATATGTACTATGGTTTTGCTTAAAGTGCTAATTTAGAGGGAAATTTGAAGTTTAAATTTATCAAATGTCAATGTTTCCTTATCATCTATCTCTCTATCCCTATCTATCTATCTATCTATCTATCTATCTATCTATCTATCTATCTATCTATCTATCATCTATCATTTCTTTGCATTTATTATTCCTTTGAGAGTTTCCATTTTTGTACAATAAGTTTTGATCTTATTCACCTCCAAAACTATCCCATTTCCATCCCTTTTTAAAAATACAATTTTGTGTCTATTTTAAAGCCCTTGAAGACCAATATTATGCTACCTAGATATTCTTGGATGTATAGTTTTCCCTTGAAGTGTGATCAGCTTTCCAATCTTTATACTCTTTGAGAAATCTAGCCATTTTTTCCCAGATGCTAATAATTAGCAATTGCTCTAAACATAGGAGTGAAATTGTGTGCCCAGCTTTCTTTTTCATTTGGCATGGGTTGTGTGTGTGCAAGTTTCATGCATAGTGTTATAAGTGCATCTGCCCTAGTGTGTCTAGAAGATGTTTACTTTTAATCATCCACTACCTCTGATTACTATACTGTTTCTGAACCCCCTTAACCAATCATCCTTGGGACCTGTGAGGGTGAACCATTAGTAATATATGTACCTTCAGTGATAATCATTTTCAGTATCATATTTTTTGTACTTTGGCCAGTTGTAATTATCACTATCTACTGAAAATAGACGCTTCTGAGATGATGATTGGACATATTATTCTGTGATTCCTAGGATAAGTCATTAGTAGTTAGTTAAAGATTATATCAATTTAGCAGCATACTAAGGAAGGATTTTGTATCTAGTAGTTTCTACTACTCCACTTTAAGTTCTGGGCAGACGACTCTACTAGCCACTGCTCAGGAGTCACACCAGATCTGTGGATGAAACACACACACACACACACACACATACACAACCACACTTATTTTAATATGCTTTTTAGCTCAATGCCTGGAAACATCGAAGTCTCCTGTGGCTAACCTGCCCTAACCTTCACTCCTAGCTCCACATCTTTGAATCTTCCTCAGCTTACTTGCTCAGTTACCCTTACTGCCAGCTCAACACCTCTAAATCTTCCCTCAGCTTAGTTGCATTTCTAATCTTCCACCTGCTACCCTAGACCCAGTTGGGGAAATAGCCAATGGCCACTCTGTTGAAGATATCACAAGGCTGGTGGCTTTTTCTCCATCCAAAGCATGGCAGATCTAATTTTCCTCCTGCATATTCTAGCCAGCCTGCAAGAACCCAGAAGTTCTGTCTTCCTTCTAGCCATTGGCTGCTAGCATCTTTATTGATTGATCAAGAACCAATTGGGAACAGGACCTTCAGAGTTCACAGGCAGAGCCCTGATCAAAGCATCAGAACTACTCCCTACAGGTTTTTCCTAGGGTCTACCACCTGTCTAGACAAACTCATACTATAGAACATGATAAAATAGAAGAGTTTGAGGCAGTGGGATAAAGGTACTGAGAAGACCTCTCCTGATCAGAATGATGTATCAAGACAGAGACATTCTGTCAAATACTGGAAAGCCTTACTCTTTCAAAGTAAATACAATAAATTTGACCCCATTTATAGTTATGAAGAATATCTGCCTGCATAGACAATGCATGCCTCATGTTTCATTGCTTTGACCTCTTTCTGGTATCATTTGCAGATATGATGAAGCCTGAGATTTCTTGCTTTTCTGGATTCTGTGTGTACTTTTTTTTTCTGCAATTGGTAGTATCTTTAGGTAAGAAGTTTATTTGCTTAAAATAAAATTCTTTTAAAGTCATTTCAAATTTTCCTTCGTGATTTCATACATATGCATAGTAAATTAAGTTGGTTTCACTTCCTTTCCCTGTTCACACACCGTTTCTTCTGCTAAATCCCTTCTTCTAAGCAAGCCTCACTCCTACACTACTGAAAAAAGTGATATTCCTTACCCCAGAAACCAATTAGGTCCAACAGATCCTCTGGCATGTGTGGGGGCTCTTGACCCCCTCTCTGAGCATGAGGAATTACTGATGGATTTGATAGTGTGCCATGATTGTATTTATGACCACAGTTTCCATGGCTGCATGAGTACAACATCTGTTATATCCAGAGGATTATTTTTTCCTACACATCTTATCATGATCTCTCTCTTTATTCATTTGGCCCCTACTGCTTCAATATTTTTAGCGCCTTGAAGGGAATGATATAAATGTCCCATTTGATGCAGAGAAGTTCTCAATCCCATCATCCTGACCAGCTATGAATTTCTGAATTAGTGAACACACCCTCAAACTTAGAGCTTCTTTATGAAGGCAGAAGTCAGCATTAATCTCAGATAAAGGAAGGTGCTTGAAGATAACATATTTATCCAATCTACTCAATTATTTTCTGTGCATGGAATCTAAGATTTAATTCCACATGACTCCTTCTGCATCTAAGAAGTAGAAATTCATCATTCTAGTGTTATAATAAGAAAAATGCTGAAAAAAACCAAACCCTGAAATCTGAAATTCATTGTAGCTCCATAAAAGTGAGACAACTAGGAAACCAGGAGCCAAAGCAAATCTCTCCTGATGTAAGGTGTTTCTCTGAGGAATTCCACCACAGTTCCCAGCAAATGACTAATTCTAAGGCCACGGTATCATGTGAAGTTTCAAAATAGTTGCATCAGGCAGATTCTATCTCCTTTTTTTTTTTTTTTTTAAATAGGGAAACAAATTGTTAGTGGTTTCTGCTCTACAATCATCTACAGTATATCTCTAAGGTACAATGAAATAGTATTGTGTTTTCAAAAAATAAAATATTGATGGAGTACAGGGAGTACAGTCAGAGCTGAACATTTGGATCAGCTAGGTAAAATAGGCAGTGTTTAGTATGTATTTTTTAAAACAGAGTATATACAGAGAGGAGGTCATGGCATCAGACTTATTTTGGTATTTTTTGTTCTTCCACAGAGAAACTGAGGGTAACTACTCCCACAAGATACCTGTTAGCTAGAGTAGGAGGCCAGGCTGTGCTCAGCTGCCAGGTGATCCCACCACACAGTGTGATGCATATGGAGGTACGCTGGTTCAGGAGTGGGCATTCCCAACCTGTTTACCTATACAGAGGTGGCCATAAAATGAGTGAAGAAGCTGCTCCTGAATATGCAAATCGTACAGAGTTTGTGAAGGAGGCCATTGGAGAAGGCAAAGTGTCTCTCCGAATTCATAATATAAACATTTTGGATGATGGACCTTACCAATGTTCATTTAATGGTAGTGGATTCATTGATGCGGCTATCATGAACCTCAATGTGACAGGTAAGTTGTTTGTGGAGCACAGTATACCAGTGTCATTGTGACCAATAAATGGAATTACATGCTAATTATGTTGTGATGTTTGGTTTTCTTTTTTTATATTTTAAGTTTATAAGTACTAAAGTTTTATTATTTATCTAATATAAATAATATATTTATTTTTAAGATAACACTGAAACATTGAGGCATCTATATAAACTAGTCATTGTCATCTGCTAGTTCCAATGATATCATAGTTCCTTTTGAAAATTTTCTTTTGTTTTTTTGAAATCATAGTGAATTTACATAATTATTTTCTTCACATTTTCCTCTCCAAACCCTCTGATATACCTCTTATTGGGTCACATGCTAACAAGTGATATACCCTGAATATAAGGTAGATTTACTTTTATCTTTGAGAACTCTCCATACTGATTACTAAAATGAATGCACCAGTTTCAGTCTTACCAGTAGTGAACCAGGGTTACCATCCCCCTGTTCCCCCTGCTTCCCCTCCCCACCCATGCCTCAGTATTTGGTCCTGTTGGTTTATTTTTGTTTTTTGTCTTTTTGTTTTTTAAATCTTTGTCGTTTATATGGAGTAAGTTCAAATCTCAAAACTGATTTGATTTGCATTTTCTAAATTTTCAAGGATGATAAACTTTTTTTTTTTGAGATTTTATTTACCATTTATTTCTCTTTGTTTTAAAACTTTTGTTCAGGTCTCAGGTTTATTGTTTTGAAAGGATCCTTTGTTTGTTCATTTGTTCATTTGTTTGTTTATTCCTTCCTTCCTTTTGTAAGTTCTTTATTCATTGTTTATATGAATTCCCTGTCAGATGTATTGCTGATAAAGATTCTTTCTTATCCCCTAGTTGATTGTTTCTTTATCTGTGCAGAAGCTTTTTCATTTCATAAATGTCCATTCATCAAACATTAACCTTAATTCCTGGTGAAATGGGGTAGTAATGAAGAAGTGTTTTCTAAGCCTCTATCATATAGCATATTGGCTATACTTTCTTTGTATTTCCTGGTTTCATGTTTATATTTTTGATCTACTTGAAATTAATTTTTTTGCAAGGTGATAAATTCTAGTCTAACTTAATTCTGTATGTGAACATCCAGTTTCCCCAGATACATTTCTTGAAGATGCTGCCTCAGAAAATATTAAAAGATTATAGTAATGAGCAAAAATCATGTAGCCAACTAAAAAATACACTATGCAGTGGATAGACATCAAATGCCAACTGGTTACTCTAACTTGTAAATCAAATATTGTATTAAGTCACCAAAGTTCTGAGATTATAGAACAAACTATTGTTTTTTGTTTGTTTTTTTGTTTTGTTTTGTTTTTTTAATCCTTGAAATTGTCAATTCAACTTTAACACAATACCCTGATTGTATTTTTTTCTCATTTTCTCCAGCAGTTGGATTGGAGACAGAGATACATGTTCAAGCTCCTGATGCTGATGGAGTCATGGTGGAGTGTAATTCAGGAGGGTGGTTCCCAAGGCCCCAAATGGAGTGGAGAGATAGTAAGGGGGCAACACTTCCACACTCATTAAAATCATATTCACAGGATGAAGCCAGATTTTTCCACATGAAGATGACTCTTCTCCTCACAAACATGTCACAGGGCAGCATCATTTGCTGTATTTCAAACCCTGTAACAGGTGACGAGAAGCAAACAAGTATCATTCTAGCAAGTGAGTACTGTCATCTGGCTTGGCTGTTGGTTGGGAAACAAAGACAAAAATAAGGAGGCAATTAACATTAAAAAGGCTTATTTTACTATGGAGTTCCTGTGGGTTTAAGTAAGACAGGAATTGTCATGTGGTATGATGAGAGTTTCAGAAGACAAGTAGACAATGACATTCTATAATAAACACAGCTTGATGGCCATTGAGAGTTATTTCAGTAGACATAATATTTTTATGTAAATTGAATAAGATATATTTTTGATAACTAAGAATGTTGTTGATATATTTGTCTACTTTTATTGATGTTATTTATATTTTATGTTGTTTATATTTTATCTATGTTTTTACCTGTTATGTATATGTATCTAGAAAATGAATATATAATTTACATCATGTTTTAAATTTTTATTTCATTTAGTTGTGTGTGTGTGTGTGTGTGTGTATGTGTGTCTATGCACATGTGAGTATACAAGATGATGCGTGTGTAAAGGTCAGAGGACAACTTTCTTGAGCTAGCATTTTTTTCTCCTACATTGGGTTTCAGAGTTTAAACATGGGTCCTCAAGCGTTTGTGACAAGCAGTTTTACTTACTGCACCTTCAACTTAATGATTTTTAAATTTTTGTCTATTTGTTTATTTTTGATTTTGAGAAAAAAAAAATCTCACCATGTAGCCCTGGCTGGCCTATAACTTGCATAATTTTCTAGGCTGGCTTTGAATATACTCAGATCTACATGTCTATGCTCCTAGAGTGCTGCGATGAAAGGTGTGTGGCATTGTGCCCGTGTCCCTGTTGCCAACTTGTATGGCTTTATTTCTTTCTTTCTTTCTTTCTTTATTTATTTTTACATTATAAATCCTAATGAATTTAAGCAAAAAGCTTTTGCCATTCTTAAATAATAATCAGTAGCATTCTTACATTTGATTATAGTGCTGAATGATAGTTGACAGAAGCCAGGAAAATCAGTTCTAACATATGCAACTAAAGTGCACACTGCTTACTTTTGTTTGTCCTTTGGAGGTGTAATATGTGATTGGCAAAGACAAATCAGAAATAACTTGTATATAGTGTATATAACAATTATCTTTGGCTAACAAGGCTCTGTTAAGGATGATTCTAGGAGAATGTTTTGAGCATGGGATATATGTAACTTAGATTTCACTTCTTTTGTCATGAAATCATTGTTTTTTATACCAAGAGCAAAGGCTCTCTCTCTCTCTCTCTCTCTCTCTCTCTCTCTCTCTCTAGAGATGATGCGTGTGTAAAGGTCAGAGGACAACTTTCTTGAGTTAGCATTTTTTTCTCCTACATTGGGTTTCAGAGTTTAAACATGGGTCCTCAAGCGTTTGTGACAAGCAGTTTTACTTACTGCACCTTCAACTTAATGATTTTTAAATTTTTGTCTATTTTGTCTCTAGAGAGAGAGAGAGAGAGAGAGAGAGAGAGAGAGAGAGAGAGAGAGAGAGAGAGTTATTCTACAAATTTTGCAGAGATTAGAGATTTCCAGATATGTTTAATATGTAGTAAAATATATTTTAAGATGATTACAAGGTGACAAAACTGAATCTGACACAAAACTGAATCTGACACAGGGACATTGCATAATGAATACCTCACAGACATGAGATTCCAGTACTTAAAGGGGAAGAAGAATATTTAGGATCAACAATTTTCCAAACAATTGATGCTGTTTATAGTGTTCGTATTGGCTTTAAGATATTCTGTCCTTTTTTTTTAGATGAACTCTTTTATCGGGACCATATTTGGATGGAAAGTTTAGTTTCCATTACATGGATAATACTCTCTGTATATATTCTATCCATAATCTGCATTTTCCGGAGAACAGGTAATTATATGGTGAAGGTAGAATAATGAAAGTATCTTTAAGAAATTTTATTTCAAGCCATGTGGGTGTTAGGTAAAGCTAGATGACATGGATCTTCCAATGTGATGCTTGTCACAAGCAGACTCATGACATTTTTTCATCTTAGAAATGTTGAATTTCACATTGATTACATTGAGATTCCCAAGACATGACTATTTTTAGGGATGTGTCTACTGACATGCCTTATGGCCTTTTAGTATATTAACCTATAGTCACTTTTATAGCTCTAATGGAGCATGCAATGAAGTAATAAAATAAATGAAAAATTAAAATTTTAAAATAAAAGGAATAATTTCCATTTTCAGAAGTAGTTAAGCTCAAAATGAATAGACTCAGCTTGTGCTGCTTCCAATACAGATCTCCTGGTACAGCAACTTTTTCCCATTCTGTCTTGCCACTAGCTACAAACCAAACTTTCAGATGGATCTCTGCTAACTAGATCAAGAGTGCATGAGATAGTGCCTTTCAGGTAGTTGCCTGTAGGTTAATATACTACAATCATGTACTCCTCATTGTATATTCTACCCTTCTCTGTTCTAGGGTGTGCATCTGGATGCCTGTCTAAATGTTTTCGTGTGGTGACCTCCTGGCCTGTTCAAATAGTGCATTTCTTATTCTGTACTGGAGTATTCTTTGCTATATATTTACCTCACCGCAGCAGAGGTAAATGGAACTAATTGTGGTGGTATATCCCTAAGTTGATCTCATTTTCCAAAAAAATTGTTTCTTGGAGATTTAGTTATGTGAGCATTTCATCACTATTAGGAGAAACTGTGCTTTTGATGACATCTCACAGGACTATTTTCCAGCATTAAAATTGCAGATGTCAAGAACTAGAGCTACTCTCATTGATTCCACAGTCGTTCCAGCTGTGCTAGACATCAGAGCTTCCTGCTCCTTCTGCCACAAATAGAAAAACAAATACATGACCAGAAAATATGATCAATGTCCAGTTAATTGCTTTCAATAATTTAAGTGTTGGTGTCACTTAATTGTCGGTATGAATCCATGACACAAAATCAAGTTTTAGAGTCTATTTGAGACTCAAGAATTACATTGTAGCATTCTTTTTTTTATTTTTAATATTTTTTATTACATATTTTCCTCAATTACATTTACAATGCTATCCCAAATGTCCCCCATAGCGCCCCCCACTTCCCTACCCACCCATTCCCATTCTTTTGGCCCTGGAATTCCCCAATATTGGGGCATATAAAGTTTGCAAGTCCAATGGGCCTCTCTTTCCAGTGATGGCCGAATAGGCCATCTTTCGATACATATGCAGCTAGAGACAAGAGCTCCGGGGTACTGGTTAGTTCATAATGTTGTTCCAACTCTAGGGTTGCAGATCCCTTTAGCTCCTTGGGTACTTTCTCTAGCTTCTCCATTGGGAGCCCTGTGATACATCCAATAGCTGACTGTGAGCATCCACTCCTGTGTTTGCTAGGCCCCTGCATAGTCTCACAAGAGACAGCTATCTTTGGGTCCTTTCAGCAATATCTTGCTAGTGTATGCAATGGTGTCCGCATTTAGAAGCTGATTATGGGATGGATCCCTGGATACGGCAGTCTCTAGATGGTCCATCCTTTCATCACAGCTCCAAGTTTTGTCTCTGTAACTGCTTCCATGGGTGTTTTGTTCCCAATTCTAAGAAGGGGCATGGTGTCCACATTTTGGTCTTCATTCTTCTTGAGTTTCATGCTTTTAGCTATATCTTGGATATCCTAAGTTTTGGGCTAATATCCACTTATCAGTGAATACATATTGTGTGAGTTCCTTTGTGATTGTGTTACCTCACTCAAGATGATGCCCTCCAGGTCCATCCATTTGGCTAGGAGTTTCATAAATTCATTCTTTTTAATAGCTGAGTAGTACTCCATTGTGTAGATGTACCATAATTTCTGTATCCATTCCTCTGTTGAGGGACATTTGGGTTCTTTCCAGCTTCTGGCTATTATAAATAGGGCTGCTATGAACATAGTGGAGCATGTGTCCTTCTTACCGGTTGGGACATCTTCTGGATATGTGCCCAGGAGAGGTATTGCTGGATCCTCCGGTAGTACTATGTCCAATTTTCTGAGGAACCGCCAGACTGATTTCCAGAGTGGTTGTACAAGCTTGCAATCCCACCAACAATGGAGGAGTGTTCCTCTTTCTCCACATCCTCGCCAGCATCTGCTGTCACCTGAATTTTTGATCTTAGCCATTCTGACTGGTGTGAGGTGGAATCTCAGGGTTGTTTTTATTTGCATTTCCCTGATGATTAAGGATGTTGAACATTTTTTCAGGTGCTTCTCTGCCATTTGGTATTCTTCAGGTGAGAATTCTTTGTTCAGTTCTGAGCCCCATTTTTTAATGGGGTTATTTGACTTTCTGGAGTCCACCTTCTTGATTTCCTTATATATATTGGATATTAGACCCTTATCTGATTTAGGATAGGTAAAGATCCTTTCCCAATCTGTTGGTGGTTTTTTTGTCTTATTGATGGTGTCTTTTGCCTTGCAGAAGCTTTGCAGTTTCATGAGGTCCCACTTTTCAATTCTCGATCTTACAGCACAAGCATTGCTCTTCTATTCAAGAATTTTCCCCCTGTGCCCATATCTTCAAGGCTTTTCCCCACTTTCTCCTCTATAAGTTTCAGTGTCTCTGGTTTTATGTGAAGTTCCTTGATCCAGTTAGACTTGACCTTAGTACAAGGAGATAGGAATGGATCGATTCGCATTCCTCTACATGAAAACAACCAGTTGTGCCAGCACCATTTGTTGAAAATGCTGTCTTTCTTCCACTGGATGTTTTTAGCTCCCTTGTCGAAGATCAAGTGACCGTAGGTGTGTGGGTTCATATCTGGGTCTTCAATTCTATTCCATTGGTCTATTTGTCTGTCACTATACCAGTACCACGCCGTTTTTATCACAATTGCTCTGTAGTAAAGCTTTAGGTCCGGCATGGTGATTCCACCAGAGGTTCTTTTATCCTTTAGAAGAGTTTTTGCCAACCTAGGTTTTTTGTTATTCCAGATGAATTTGCAGATTGCACTTTCTAATTCGTTGAAGAATTGAGTTGGAATTTTGATGGGGATTGCATTGAATCTGTAGATTGCTTTTGGCAAGATAGCCATTTTTACAATGTTGATCCTGCCAATCCATGAGCATGGGAGATCTTTCCATCTTCTGAGATCTTCTATAATTTCTTTCTTCAGAGACTTGAAGTTTTTATTATACAGATCTTTCACTTCCTTAGTTAGAGTCACGCCAAGATATTTTATATTATTTGTGACTATTGAGAAGGGTGTTGTTTCCCTAATTTCTTTCTCAGCCTGTTTATTCTTTGTGTAGAGAAAGACCATTGATTTGTTTGAGTTAATTTTATATCCAGCTACTTCACCGAAGCTGTTTATCAGGCTTAGGAGTTCTCTGGTGGAATTTTATGGTCACTTATATATACTATCATATCATCTGCAAAAAGTGATATTTTGACTTCATCTTTTCCAATTTGTATCCCTTTGATCTCCTTTTGTTGTCGAATTGCTCTGGCTAGGACTTCAAGTACAATGTTGAATAGGTATGGAGAAAGTGGACAGCCTTGTCTAGTCCCTGATTTTAGAGGGATTGCTTCAAGTTTCTCACCATTTACTTTGATGTTGGCTACTGGTTTGCTGTAGATTGCTTTAATCATGTTTAGGTATGGGCCTTGAATTCCTGATCTTTCCAAGACTTTTATCATGAATGGGTGTTGGATCTTGTCAAATGCTTTTTCCGCATCTAAGGAGATGACCATGTGGTTTTTGTCTTTGAGTTTGTTTATATACTGGATTACGTTGATGGATTTCCGTATATTGAACCATCCCTGCATCCCTGGGATGAAACCTACTTGGTCAGGATGGATGATTGTTTTGATGTGTTCTTGGATTCGGTTAGCAAGAACTTTATTGAGGATTTTTGCATCAATAATCATAAGGGATATTGGTCTGAAGTTTTCTATCTTTGTTGGGTCTTTTTGTGGTTTAGGTATCAGAGTAATTGTGGCTTCATAGAATGAGTTGGGTAGAGTACCTTCTGTTTCTATTTTGTGGAATAGTTTGTGAAGAACTGGGATTAGATCTTCTTTGAAGGTCTGATAGAACTCTGCACTAAACCCATCTGGTCCTGGGCTTTTTTTGGTTGGGAGACTATTAATGACTGCTTCTATTTCTTTGGGGGATATAGGGCTGTTTAGATCATTAACCTGATCTTGGTTCAACTTTGGTACCTGGTATCTGTCTAGGAACTTCTCCATTTCATCCAGGTTCTCCAGTTTTGTTGAGTATAGCCTTTGGTAGAAGGATCTGATGGTGTTTTGGATGTCTTCAGGATCTGTTGTTATGTCTCCTTTTTCATTTCTGATTTTGTTAATTAGAATGCTTTCCCTGTGCCCTCTAGTGAGTCTGGCTAAGGGTTTATCTATCTTGTTGATTTTCTCAAAGAACCAGCTCCTTGATTGGTTGATTCTTTGAATAGTTCTTCTTGTTTCCACTTGATTGATTTCGCCCCTGAGTTTGATTATTTCCTGCCGTCTACTCCTCTTGGGTGAATTTGCTTCCTTTTGTTCTAGAGCTTCTCTAGTTTCTTTTTGGAAGCACTCAGAGCTATGAGTTTTCCTCTTAGAAATGCTTTCATTGTGTCCCATAAGTTTGGGTATGTTGTGGCTTCATTTTCCTTGAACTCTAAAAAGTCCTTAATTTCTTTCTTTATTCCTTCCTTGACCAAGGTATCATTGAGAAGCGTGTTGTTCAGTTTCCACGTGAAGGTTGGCTTTCTATTATTTATTTTGTTATTGAAGATCAGCCTTAGTCCATGGTGATCTGATAGGATGCATGGGCCAATTTCAATATTTTTGTATCTGTTGAGGCCTGTTTTGTGACCAATTATGTGGTCAATTTTGGAGAAGGTACCATGAGGTGCTGAGTAGAAGGTATATCTTTTGTTTTAGGATAGAATGTTCTGTAGATATCTGCCAGATCCATTTGATTCATAACTTCTGTTAGTTTCACTGTGTCCCTGTTTAGTTTCTGTTTCCATGATCTGTCTATTGGTTAAAGTGGTGTGTTGAAGTCTCCCACTATTATTGTGTGAGGTGCAATGTGTGCTTTGAGCTTTACTAAAGTTTCTTTAATGAATGTGGCTGCCTTTGTATTTGAAGCATAGATATTCAGAATTAATAGTTCCTCTTGGAGGATTTTACCTTTGATGAGTATGAAGTGCCCTTCCCTGTCTTTTTTGATGACTTTGGGTTGGAAGTCAATCTTATCAGATATTAGAATGGCTACTCCAGCTTGTTTCTTCATACCATTTGCTTGGAAAATTGTTTTCCAGCCTTTCATTCTGAGGTAGTGTCTATCTTTTTCTCTGAGATGTGTTTCCTGTAAGCAGCAAAATGTTGGGTCTTGTTTGTGTAGCCAGTTTGTTAGTCTATGTCTTTTTATCGGGGAGTTGAGTCCATTGATATTAAGAGATATTAAGGAAAAGTAATTGTTGTTTCCTGTTATTTTTGTTGTTAAAGTTGGCATTCTGTTCTTGTGGCTGTCTTCTTTTAGGTTTGTTGAGGGATTACCTTCTTGTTGTTTCTAGGGCATGGTTCCCGTCCTTGTATTGGTTTTTTCCTGTTATTATCCTTTGAAGGGCTGGATTCGTGGAGAGATAATGTGTGAATTTGGTTTTGTCGTGGAATACTTTGGTTTCTCCATCTATGTTAATTGAGAGTTTGGCTGGGTATAGTAGCCTGGGCTGGAATTTGTGTTCTTTTAGTGTCTGTATAACATCCGTCCAGGATCTTCTGGCTTTCATAGTCTCTGGTGAAAAATCTGGTGTAATTCTGATAGGCTTGCCTTTATATGTTACTTGGCCTTTTTCTCTTACTGCTTTTAGTATTCTATCTTTATTTAGTGCATTTGTTGTTCTGATTATTATGTGTAGGGAGGTATTTCTTTTCTGGTCTAGCCTATTTGGAGTTCTGTAGGCTTCTTGTATGTTCATGGGCATCTCTTTCTTTAGATTTGGGAAAATTTCTTCTATAATTTTGTTGAAGATGTTTACTGGTCCTTTGAGTTGAAAATCTTCATTCTCATCCACTCCTATTATCCGTAGGTTTGGTCTTCTCATTGTGTCCTGTATTTCCTGGATGTTTTGAGTTAGGATCTTTTTGCATTTTCCATTTTCCTTGATTGTTGGGCCGATGTTCTCTATGCAATCTTCTGCACCTGAGATTCTCTCTTCCATCTCTTGTATTCTGTTGCTGATGCTCGCATCTATGGTCCCAGATTTCTTTCCTAGGGTTTCTATCTCCAGTGTTGCCTCATTTTGGGTTTTCTTTATTGTGTCTACTTCCCTTTTTAGGTCTAGTATGGTTTTGTTCATTTCCATCATCTGATTGGATGTGTTTTCCTGTTTCTCTTTAAGGACTTCTACCAGTTTGGTTGTGTTTTCCTGTTTTTCTTTAAGGACTTGTAACTCTTTAGCCATGTTCTCCTGTAGTTCTTTAAAGTCCTTCTTGATGTCCTCTATCATCATCATGAGATATGCTTTTAAATCCAGGTCTAGCTTTTCAGGTGTGTTGGGGTGCCCTGGACTGGACGAAGTCGTAGTGCTTGGTACTGATGATGGTGAGTGGTTTTGGTTTCTGTTAGTAAGATTCTTACGTGTACCTCTCGCCATCTGGTAATCTCTGGAGTTGTTATAGTTGTCTCTGTTCAGAGGTTGTTCTTCTGGTGATTCTGAGTATCGTCTGTCAGCAGACCTGGGAGACAGGCTCTCTCCTCTGAGTTTCAGTGGTTAGAGCACTCCCTGCTGACAAGCTTTCCTCTTAAAGGGAAGGTGTACAGATATCTGGCATTTGGACCTCCTCCTGGCCGAAGAAGAAGGCCGAAAACAGGACCTTTCCCAGATGCTGTGTTGCTTTGGCAGGTCACAGAAGCTGTCAGCTTCTGTGGTGCACACTCTCAGCTGTGCAGACTACGTTCCTAAGTTCAGCGGAGTCCTGGATCCAAGATGTGCTCCCTGCTCCTGAGGCAGAGGGCTCCTGTGCAGGGCAGAATACAGTCTTCCAGCTGGGAGGGTGCCGGATGTCTGCAGCCCCAAAAGGGTGCTGCCTCAGCATCTCTGTGGCTCCTGCCTGTCCCAGAAGCTGTCTGCCTCTGTGGTCCTCACTCTCACCTCTGCAGACTAAGTTCTGAGGAGCCCCGGAGCCAAGATGGCGCTCCCTGCAGGGTGGATCACTGTCCTCCGGCTGGGAGGGTGCTGGATGTCTGCAGCCCCAAAAGGGTGCTGCCTCAGCGACTCTGTGGCTCCCGCCTGTCCCAGAAGCTGTCTGCCTCTGTGGTCCTCACTCTCACCTCTGCAGACTAAGTTTGGCGGAGCCCCGGAGCCAAGATGGCGCTCCCTGAAGGGTGGATCACTGTCCTCTGGCTGGGAGGGTGCTGGATGTCTGCAGCCCCAAAAGTGTGCTGCCTCAGCGACTCTCACATTGTAGCATTCTTGATATTAACTTTTCCCAATAGTTTCCACTGCTAATAAATAATAAAGATCCTAAACAAATAGGCCCTTTAAGGAGATTTATAAAACTTTGAAATCTTTCTATGGGTGCATTTCTAATAAGATGTGGCCATTATTTAAAAGGGAATTAATGATTGATACAATTATACTATTTGCCTTTGATGCTTTGGCAGGTCTCCATTATTTAGAGGCATATAGGGAAATTCATGTAGAGAAAAGTTATCTCTAATCAGAGCAATGAAAATTTTCATTATTTTATTTAATTTCATTATTTTTAGCATGACTTTCCAAGCAGAATGAGAAATTTAAAGTTCTAGGGGTTCCAGTCTTTCTTTATTTCTTCATTTCCCATTATCTTGCTAGATAGGCCCTAGAAAATAATATATATATGTCAAATATCTCCACTGAAAATTACAGCATCAAGCCTTGGAATTTATAAAACCAGGGGAGATAAAGGAACTCTGTACATTATTGGGCAGTTGAAATAAGTACATTGTTATTCAAAATATAAACACACAAAACCAAGTTAAGATTAAATCAAACCAAATCAAACCAAACAAAACCCCAAACCCCAAACTCCTCCAAACATTTGCATTCAACTAAATGCCTCTTTCTCCTAAATATTCTGTAGAAGAAAATATAAGGAGACAAAGACTAGGGCAAAGAACATCTCAGCTTCTAAATTATTCCTGATTATAAATGAGTTTTTAAATTTTCTGAATACACAGGGATTGCAGAAATTACTTTGGAAGCAATAATTGTAAATTGAGCTGGATTATATGTTGAGTGTATGTATAACTCTGTAACTACTAAAGTGCAATAATTTGCACATCATTAGCAATGGACAGGGGAGCACTTGGTATTGAGTTGTGTGTTTCATATGTATTAAGTTTGATCACACACACACACACACACACACACACACACACACACACACACACACACATGGATTTGATCTTGTGAAGAGTATATGCCTCAGAATAGGGGAATGCCAGGGCCAGGAAGTGGGAGTGGGTGGATTAGGGAGCAGGGCTGGGGGAGGGTATAGGGGACATTTAGGATAGTGTTTGAAATGTAAATGAAGCAATATCTAATAAAAAAATTGAAAAAAAAAGAAATAAGTTTCTTGTCCCCCCATTTCAGTAGTTTTCTTTTCTTTTGGGCTTATTTTCTTTGTTTTCCAAAACCTTTTTTTTTTTTTTTTATTCCAGTAGTTTCTCCTAGTTTTGCTTCTTTTGTCTGTTTTTGCTGTTGTGTTCAAGAAACCATTGTGGAGGCATATGCCAACCTTTACATGTTTAAACTATTGACTTGATATTTTGGTATGTGATGTAATACAGAGGTTTGATATTTCTTTTTTTTTTTTTTACATGTGGACATCTAGTTTTCCCAGGACTATTCACTGAAGAGAGTATCCTGTTTTCATTGCATATATATGGTGCCCTTGTCAACTTCAATTGATTACAAATACATGGGTGTGTTTCTAGGCTCTCTCTTTTGTTCCATTGATGAATCAATCTGTTTTTATGTCAGTACTACATTGTTTTCATTACGGTATCATTGCAATGGTGTTTAGAGTTGGATATTTAGTCCTAAGGCATAGAGGTAGCCTAGCAAGCATAAGACTCTAGGTTTTGTCCTTAGTGCTGAAAATAAATTATATAGTTTGAAGTATAATAGTATAATGCTTTCAAATTTGATTTTTATGTGCACGATCACTTTTTTTTTTTTTTTTTTGGTTTTTCAAACTCACTTTGTAGACCAGGATGGCTTCGAACTCAGAAATCCACCTGCCTCTGCCTCCCAAGTGCTGGGATTAAAGGCATGTACCACCACACCCAGCTAAGATCTTTTGGCCCATTTGGAATAACTTTGTGGTGCCATATGCACTTCAGATTTGTATTTTTTGTTTATTTATTAAATGTAAATGTTCTTTTTTTTCAGAGTTTCATACATGACTACAATAATTATATCATTTTCCCTTTTTTCTCTCCCACTTGAAATCCTCTTGTGAACAGGCCTTCAACATCTTAAATTTATGATCTTTTGTTCATTAATAATTACTGGTTCATAATATATATATATATATATATATATATATATATATGTTTATATATAATACATAAATATAATCTGCTGAGCTCACTAAGTGTTGTTTATATGTATATGTGTTTTGGGCTAAGCATTTGGTATTTGATAAACTTATCAGAAACTTCTCTTTGTAGAAGACTGATTTTTTTCTTTCTGCAGACAACAATAGCCTGAAGCTCTTAATTTAGGGGTAGGGCCTTAGGGGATCTCTGCCAACTATGTTGGTATGTGGGATGAAGTTTTCATTTTTCAGATCTTGCTTAAGAGACCTATTGTTGTGGCTTCCTGAGTGCCTCGGCTTCCTAACTGTTGACTATATAGGCGTGCATCACGGTACTCAGCCCTAGTTAAAGACATTTGATAGCATGCAAAGGAATACTAAATGTCATTTTAAAAAGTTGAACCTAACCGGGCATGGTGGTGCACGCCTTTAATCCCAGCACTTGGGAGGCAGAGGCAGGTGGATTTCTGAGTTCGAGGCCAGTCTGGTCTACAGAGTGAGTTCCAGGACAGCCAAGGCTACACTAGAGAAAACCTGTCTCAAAAAAAAAAAAAAAAAGTTGAACCTATCTCACTTCTTACTTGTTTCCTAATTGTGTCACCTTCTTTAGTCTATCTTTCAGATCCTCAGTTTCACTTATACAACAACTGGATAACTGAATTGCTGTTTGTGGTACTTTTTCTGACAATATGGTTTGCCTTGCCCATCATTCTCTTATTAATACAATCTCAAACCACAAGTCTGACTAAATGGGAGAAGAACAAGGATGGCATCATGGACAGCCAACCAAGACTGGGAAAAGCCCATGAAACCTCAAGCCTATATAGATAACAACCAGGAAAAAGCTGGGAGCAGAAGTGATTTCCACAGGGAAGAGCCGCCAACTAATTGTCCAGTGTCAAAATATTAGCCCTGAAAACATACATACAAGTCACATTATACAAGCTAAACAAGTTATATTTGGGAATATATTATTATATTTATTATGTGTATATTATATATATGTCCATGCAATAAAAATTATTGAAAAATGAGACCTTGCCTTTGAAGGAGATTAGTGAGGAATTTATGGGGATGTTTGAAGAGAAGAAAGTAAAAAGAAAAATGTAATTAAATTATAATCTCAAATGTTAACAAAAATCTTACTAAAAAGAAAAAAATGTGAGAAAAGTCATGACTGAGATACCCTACTGGTTTAGATTTAATTTCATCTTTTTAAAAATATATTGTTTATTTTTTTTATATTTTTTATTACATCTTTTCCTCAATTACATTTCCAATGCTATCCCAAAAGTCCCCCATACCCTCCCCCATACTTCCCTACCCACCCATTCCCATTTTTTTGGCTCTGGCGTTCCCCTGTATTGGGGCATATAAATTTTGCATGTCCAATGGGCCTCTCTTTCCAGTGATGGCCAAGTAGGCCATCTTTTGATACATATACAGCTAGAGTCAAGAGCTCCGCGGTACTGGTTAGTTCATAATGTTGTTCCACCCATAGGGTTGCAGATCCCTTCAGCTCCTTGGGTACTTTCTCCAGCTCCTCCATTGGGTGCCCTGTGATCCATTCACTAGCTGACTGTGAGCATCCACTTCTGTGTTTGCCAGGCCCCGGCATAGTTTCACAAGAGACAGCTATATCTGGGTCCTTTCAGCAAAATCTTGCTAGTGAATGCAATGGTGTCAGCATTTCGATGCTGATCATGGGATGGATCTCTGGATATGGCAATCTCTAGATGGTCCATCCTTTCGTCACAGCTCCAAACTTTGTCTCTGTAACTCCTTCCCTGGGTATTCTGTTCCCAAATCTAAGAAGGGGCATGGTGTCCACACTTTGGTCTTCATTCTTCTTGAGTTTTATGTGTTTAGCAAACCGTATCTTATATCTTGGGTATCCTAAGTTTTGGGCTAATATCCACTTATCAGTGAGTACATATTGTGTGAGGTCCTTTGTGATTCTATTACCTTACTCAGGATGATGCCCTCCAGGTCCATCCATTTGGCTAGGAATTTCATAAATTCATTTTTTTATTCGTTTTAATAGCTGAGTAGTACTCCATTGTGTAAATGTACCACATTTTCTGTATCCATTCCTCTGTTGAGGGGCATCTGGGTTCTTTCCAGCTTCTGGCTATTATAAATAAGGCTGCTATGAACATAGTGGAGCATGTGTCCTTCTTACTGGTTGGGACATCTTCTGGATATATGCCCAGGAGAGGTATTGCTGGATCCTCCGGTACTACTATGTTAAATTTTCTAAGGAATCACCAGACTGATTTCCAGAGTGGTTGTACAAGCTTGCAATCCCACCAACAATGGAGGAGTGTTCCTCTTTCTCCACATCCTCACCAGCATCTGCTGTCACCTGAATTTTTGATCTTAGCCATTCTGACTGGTGTGAGGTGGAATCTCAGGGTTGTTTTGATTTGCATTTCCCTGATGATTAAGGATGTTGAACATTTTTTCAGGTGCTTCTCTGCCATTCGGTATTCCTCGGGTGAGAATTCTTTGTTCAGTTCTGAGCCCCATTTTTTAATGGGGTTATTTGATTTTCTGGAGTCCACCTTCTTGAGTTCTTTATATATATTGGATATTAGTCCCCTATCTGATTTGGGATAGGTAAAGATCCTTTCCCAATCTGTTGGTGTTCTTTTTGTCTTATTGACGGTGTCTTTTGCCTTGCAGAAGCTTTGCAGTTTCATGAGGTCCCATTTGTCAATTCTCGATCTTACAGCACAAGCCATTGCTGTTCTATTCCGGAATCTTTCCCCTGTGCCCATATCTTCAAGGCTTTTCCCCACTTTCTCCTCTATAAGTTTCAGTGTCTCTGGTTTTATGTGAAGTTCCTTGATCCTTGTACTAAGGTCAAATATTGTTTATTTTTATTAAACTAATAAAATTTATTTTAAAGTGTACAAATCAGTATTGACATTTTTAAGTCATCAAAATAATTTATAATAGTTAAATGCCTCTTTAATATACATGATATCTTCTGAAACTAAAAGTAATATACACTCGTGAGCTTGTTTGAAGTTCTAGCAGGGTAGCACAGCTACTCATATACCCTTGACCGAAGACCTGTCCTCCTCTATTGGGGCAAGGTTGTCTTCTTCAACGTAGTGCGCAGCTTCGGGAGGGACACACGTAGAGGTGAGGGAGGAAGGGGACACCTGCTTAGCCAGCAAGATTAGCCGAATCAACCCTGGCGATCAATGGGGTGATAGATGTCACAGCCAGAGCGCCGTCACATCAGGTGACAGCAGGTGCTTGTGAGGATGTGGAGAAAGAGAACACTCCTCCATTGGTGGTGGGAATGCAAGTTTGTACAACCACTCTGGAAGTCAGTCTTGAGGTTCCTCAGAAAATTGGACATAATACTACCAGAAGATCCAGCAATACCTCTCCTGGGCATATACACAGAAGAAGTTCCAACTGGTAATAAAAACACATGCTTCACTATGTTCATAGCAGCCTTATTTATAATAGCCAGAGCTGGAAAGAACCCAGATGTCCCTCAACAGAGGAATGGATACATAAACTGGTACATTTACACAATGGAGTACTACTCAGCTGTTAAAAAAATGAATTTATGAAATTCTTGGATAAATGGATGTATCTGCAGGATATCATCCTTAGTGAGGTAACCCAATCACAAAAGAAGTCATTAGATATGCACTCACTGATAATTGGATATTAGCCCAGAAACATAGAACACCCAAGATACAATTTGCAAAACACAAGAAAATCAAGAAGAGGGAAAACCAATGGATGGATACTTCATTCCTCCTTAGAATAGGGAACAAAATACCCATGAAAGAAGTTACCGAGGAGACAAAGTTTGGAGCTAAGATGAAAGGATGGACTATCCAGAGACTGCCCCACTAGGAGATCTATCCCATAATCAGCCACCAAACCCAGACACTATTTCATATGCCAGCAAGATTTTGATGAAGGGACCCTGGTATAGCTGTCTCATATGAGGCTATGCCAGTGCCTGGCAAATACAGAAGTGGATGCTCACAGTCATCTATAAGATGAAACACAGGGCCCCCAATGGAGAAGGTATAGAGAGCACACAAGGAGCTGAAGGGGTCTGAAACCCTATAGGTGGAACAACAATATGAACTAACCAGTATCCCCAGAGCTCGTGTCTCTAGCTGCATATGTAGCAGATTATGGCTTAGCCGGCCATCACTGGGAAGAGAGGCCCCTTGGTCTTGCAAACTTTATATGCCCCAGAACAGGGGAATGCCATGGTCAAGAAGTGGGAGTGGGTGAATAGAGGAGCAGGACAGGAGGAGGATAGGGAACTTTTGGGATAACATTTGTAATGTATATAAAAAAATCTAATAAAAATAAATAAATAAATAAATGAAACAAAACAAAAAAAAAGAAAAAAGAAGAAAAGAAAAAAAGTAATATGCACTCAACCAGTTTTCTTTTTCAATTTTTATTAGATATTTTCTTCATTTACATTTAAATGATATCCCGAAAGTCCCCTATACCCTTCCCCCGCCCTGCTCGACCACCCACCCACTCCTACTTCTTGGCTCTGGCATATAAAGTTTGCAAGACCAAGAGGCCTCTTTTCCCAATGATGGCCAACTAGGCCATCTTCTGCTACATATGCTGCTAGAGACAGGAGCTATGGGGGTACTGGTTAGTTCATATTGTTGTTCCACCTATAGGGTTGCAGACTCCTTCAGCTCCTTGGGTACTTTCTCTAGCTCCTCCATTGGGGGCCCTGTGATCCATCCAATAGCTGACTGTGAGCATCCACTTCTGTGTTTGCCAGGCCCCGGCATAGTCTCACAAGAGACAGCCATATCAGGGTTCTTTCAGCAAAATCTTGCTAGTGTATGCAATGGTGTCAGCTTTTGGAAGCTGATTATGAGATGGATCCCTGGATATGGTAGTCTCTAGATGGTCCATCCTTGCGTCTCAGCTCCAAACTTTGTCTCTGTAACTCCTTCCATGGGTGTTTTGTTCCCAATTCTAAGAAGGGGCAAAGTGTCTACACTTTGGTCTTCGTTCTTCTTGAGTTTCATGCATTTAGCAAATTGTATCTTATATCTTGGGTATTCTAAATTTCTGGGCTAATATCCACTTATCAGTGAGTACATATTGTGCGAGTTCTTTTGTGATTGGGTTACCTCACTCAGGATGATGCCCTCCAGGTCCATCCATTTGGCTAGGAATTTCATAAATTCATTCTTTTTAATAGCTGAGTAGTACTCCATTGTGTAAATGTACCACATTTTCTGTATCCATTCCTCTGTTGAGGGGCATCTGGGTTCTTTCCAGCTTCTGGCTATTATAAATAAAGCTGCTATGAACATAGTGGAGCATGTGTTCTTATTACCAGTTGGAACTTCTGGATATATGCCCAGGAGAGGTATTGCTGGATCCTCCGGTAGTACTATGTCCAATTTTCTGAGGAACCGCCAGACTGATTTCCAGAGTGGTTGTACAAACTTGCAATCCCACCAACAATGGTTCCTCTTTCTCCACATCCTCGCCAGCATCTGCTGTCACCTGAATTTTTAATTGTTGTACTCCATTATGTTCATGTACCACATTTTCTGTGTCCATTTCTCTGTTGAGGGACATCTGGGTTCTTTCCAGATCCCGGCACTTATAAATATGGCTGATATGAACATAGTGGAACATGTGCCCTTATTACATATTAGAGCATCTTTTGCGTAGATGCCCAGGAGTGGTATAGCTGGGTCCTCAGGTAGTACTATGTCCAGTTTTCTGAGACACCACCAAACTGATGTCAAAAGTGGTTTTTACCAGCTTGCAATCCCACCAACAATGGAAGAGTGTTCCTCTTCACATCCTTGCCAGCATTTGCTGTCAATTGAGTTTTTGATCTTAGCCATTCTGGCTGGTGTGAGGTGAAATCTCAAGGTTGTTTTGATTTGCATTTCACTGATGCCTATGGTTGTTGAACATTTCTTTAGGTTCTTCTCAGCCACTTGGTATTCCTTATTTGAGAATTCTTTGTTTCTCAACTAACCCTATTAAAAATAGCTCTGTACCCTATTTTTAATAGGGTTAGTTGGTCCTCTGGAGTCTAACTTCTTGATTTCTTTGTATATATTGGGTATTAGCCCTCTATTGGATGTAGGATTGTGAAAATTTTTTTCCCAATCTGTTGGTTGCTGTTTTGTCCTGTTGACAGTGTCCTTTGCCTAACAGAAGCTTTGAATTTTTATGAGGTCCCATTTATCAATTCTCGATCTTAGAGAATTAGCCAATGGTGTTCTGTTAAAGAAATTTTCCCCTGTGCCCATGTACTCGAGGCTCTTCCCCTCTTTATTTTTGATTAGTTTTAGTGTATCTGGTTTTATGTGGAGGTCCTTGATCCACTTGGACTTGAGCTTTGTATAGGGTGACAAGAATCGATTTGCATTTTTCTACATGCTGATCTTCAGTTGAACCAGCACCATTTGTTCAAAATGCTATCTTTTTTTCCCCACTGGATGGTTTAGGTCCTTTGTTAAAGATTGACCATAGGTGTGTGGGCTCATTTCTGGGTCTTCAATTAGTTTTCATTGATCTATCTGTCTGTTACTGTAACAATACCAGTATTTATCATAATTGTTCTGTAGTATAGCTTGAGGTCAAGGATGGTGATTCTAACAGAATTTCTTTTATTTAGAATAGTTTTTACTCTCCTGGGTTTTTTGTTATTCCAGATGAATTTGGACATTGCTCTTTTTAACTCTGTTAAGACTTTATTTTGAATTTTGATGGGGATTGCATTAATATCTGTAGATTGCTTTTGGCAAGCTGGCCATTTTTACTATATTTATCCTGCCAATCCCTGAGCATGGGAGATCTTTTCATCTTCTGAGATCTTTGATTTCTTTCTTCAGAGACTTGAAGATCTTGCAATATAGAGCTTTCACTTACTTTGTTAGAGTTCTCTCCACAGAACCCTGCAGAAGCATATTAGGAATTCGTGTGCCAAGCTGGCAAGTAAGTTGATTCAGTGTCCTAATTAAAATGACTAAAAAAAAACCCTAAATTAGATTCATATTTTAGATCCATCCTTGCTTGTCACTTTTCCAGTTTAGACTAGCTTCTAGCCTTTTAACTTTATGGCACTAGTACATCAGAGACTGTATATTCAGACTTAGTAAAATTAGTCATTTAATAGAGTCATAATGATTTTTCTCTTTTCTTCAGTGTGACCAGCCATTCTAACTCAATCTTAGACTGGTCTAATATTCAGTCAAAAATTAGAGATTCCTATATTCTAAATTACCTAGCAAAGTTAATTCAGAGCATATCCCCCAAGGTCACCAAAGGCTCACCTTGCCTTCACCTTATTTGTCCTAAATTTTTTGCAAACTGATATTAAAGGTCAGTCTGCAGCAGATCGCCATTGGCATCCAGTTACTTCTAATTCTTATGCATTGGTAAAATGGAAAGATCCCCTGACTAACGAATGGAAGGGTCCAGATCCGGTTCTAATTTGGGGAAAGGGCTCAGTTTGTGTTTTTTCACGAGATGAAGATAGAGCTCGGTGGCTGCAAAAATGATTAATTCGTCAGATAAACACAGACTCTGACTCTTCTCTTAAGTATCATTCTGAAGACTAAAATTTCTCTTGTGCTTAGAATTCAGCTGAGAATGGAAGCTCCCAGGAAAACTGTTTTCCTGCTACTCTCTAAAGAGCCTCCTCTACAGGAGGCCAGTGACTAGCCTTAGCTTTACAATTTGCAACTGAATAAAGTCCCTAGACTTCCCCAAAAAGAAAATTTGCATTGCTACTTTCTCATTGTCTAGATCTCTTTCTTTTTTCAAACAGGTTAATCGACATTCTCCAGCCGGACCAACAGGCATACATTCCCCTCCCCCAAGAGCACACAGGTGGCAACTGCTATCTTCCTTCCAAGGACATTCCAGCACGTGGCTTTCAGTCTGAGTTAGAAATTAGGTTTACCAGAGGACTAGAAAGGTAGAAATTTCAAATATTTACAGAGATGGAATTTTATTTTGATAGATGGGCTTAGTCCCTTAGCTGGCCTCTAGCTTTTAACCCTTGCTGTTACTGCAAGGTTTCCTTAGTTCCTCAGGCTATGGAAATAACAGAGATGAGGAGGAACGACTTCCAGCTCCTATTTTAGCCACAAATCATGGTGTTACTAATGACATAATTCTTGCCTAGGCCTTGCTAAATCTGAGGTTGACAATTCTCCTTTAGGAGCTGCACAGTACTCAGAATTGTGAATACTGGTTCGTGATCATACGAATACAGTATGAGTATTACTTGGTGCAGAGAATTACTGCAGGGGAAGGTCCAGCTTGACCATTTCTGAGTTCCCTGTGCGACATACCTGATTTAAAATAGAGGTTGGTATCTGATTCCAGCTAAAAAACAAAAAATACCTAAGGCTCTGCCTCCCCCTCCCCCAAAAATACCAAGAGCCACAGGTGTGGGTTGTGATTGCACCCACTGGAGGAATTGGGTCAATGTCCACCCAAGCCAAGGTTAAAAGCCCACTCATCTACGGATGAGAAAATCATTTGATCACCTCAGTTTAGCATTGTCTTATTAAACTTAATTAATAGGGGGGAGAGAGGTTGGAGACTGTACTGTGAAGGCAAGCCCTTCACTGCCTCCCACCCAAATGAAAAAGCCAATTGGCCTTGTACTACGGAGCCGGTCATACCCCTTCTCCCTGTTTCCCGCCTGTCATCCATAAATGCGGTGGAATATCAACTCAGTGTTATTCTTAATAAAGTGTATTTCAAATTTGTTCAGTCAAACTTAGCCAGCGTTCCAATGCCCTACTTAAAATGCAACCAGGAAGTTACCTATTCAGCACTAATTAGCATTATAAAGTCAGAGCCTACAGCTCAGGGCTATTCTGTTAGTTGCTCACTAGGATAGAAAGGACAGTCTTAGCCAGATACAGTTTACCATAAGAAAAGTTAGAGAATCCCACGAAAGCAGGTTTTTTCTCTAGCCCTAAGAATTCAGGCAGAACTATTGAGCATAAATCATTTTTTTGCCTCAGGCCAGTCCCTCCCCCCCCCCTTTTTTTGCTAACAAATGGGAGGAGATGTAGTCTCCCCACCTCCAGCCTGGAACCTGCTTGCTCAAGGGTGGAGTTTCCTGCTCATTCGTTCTGCCACGCCCACTGCTGGACCATGCCACTTTGCTGCTTGGAGCCACACACGTGCTCGCCCTGCTACTGGACCCGGAGGCTATTTGGTGGGAATCGGGTCCCCTCCCCTTTCTTTTATAACTGAGTGTCTGAACAAGTAAAATGGAGCTTTGAACAGAATGACCATTATCTTGGCTCTGTTTCTTCTTTCTCCCTGTCTAGTTCCTCCCTTAGCTCAAGTGGTCATCTCAGTCGAACCATTCTCATTGCGAGCTGCTGGCCAGCCGCAACAGTGAGGGATGTGTTTTTTTTTTCCCTAATTTCTTTCTTGTTTATCCTTTGTGTAGAGAAAGGTCACTGATTTGTTTGAGCTACTTTTATATCCAGCCACTTTGCTGAAGTTGGTTATCACATTTACAAGTTTTCTTATGGAAAACTTTTTGAAGTCACATAAGTATATTATCATATTGAAAGAAAATGAGATTTTGTATCTTGTGAGTTGTTTAGGAGCCTGAGCCCCGGCCTGGGGATGAGAACAAAGCAGAACAGACAGGGCTGTTGTTAAGACATTCCTAAGAACAGCTTGATTGTACAAGCAGGGCTATCTTGTCTGGGTCAACACCACCTGGCCGGAACCTCCCCTCTATCTACTGCCCCTTGATGCCGGGTAAAGTCATACATCAACTGGTTGCTATGTGAACAAAGATAAGCCCCCAGCCCACAGGAACAAAGTCCTGATGCCCTGTAATCTTTCTGTTAATGTTTGAATAAGCCAATAGTGTGTCGCTATGCTGAATTCCACACCCCTAAGCCCCTTACCCCATAAAAATCCCTAGCTTTCGAGCCTCGTGGCCAACATCTGTTATCTCCTGTGTGGGATGCATGTTGGTCTAGAGCTCCGTAATTAAATGTCCTCATGTAATTACATCAAGAGATGGTCCTTCGTGATTTTTTGGATGCACGTCAAATCGGAAATTGGGTGGGGGTTTCCCCACTAGGTTCTTTCAATATCATCTGCAAAGAGTGATATTTTGACTTCTACCTTTCCAATTTGTGTCCCCTTTACTTCCTTTTGTTGTGTAATTGCTCTGGCTAGGATTTGGAGTCCTGTATTTAGTGGTAGGGAGACAGTGGGCAGCCTTGTCTAGTCCCTGATTTTAGTGGGATTGCTTCAAGTTTCTCTCCATTTTCTTTGATGTTGACTACTGGTTTGCTGTAGATTGCTTTTACTATGTTTATGACTGGGCCTTGAATTCCTGATCTTTCCAATAATTTTATTATGAAGGAGTGTTGGATTTTTGTCAAAAGCTTTCTGAGCATCTAATGAAATGATTATGTGGTTTTTATGTTTGAGTTTGTTTATATAGTGGATTATGTTGATGGATTTCCATCTATTGAATCATTTCTACATCCCTGGGATGAAGCCTACTTGATCATTATGGATGATCATTTGGATGTGTTCTTGAATTTGGTTTGTGAGAATTTTATTGAGTATTTTTGCATCGATATTCTTAAGGCAAATTGGTCTGAAGTTTGCTTTCTTTGTTAGTTCTTTATATGGTTTAGGTACCAGAGTAGTTGTGTCTTCATAGAACCAGCTGGGTAGTGTTCCTTCTGTTTGTATTTTGTGGAATAGTTTGAAGAGTATTGGTATTAGATCTTTTTTGTAGATCTGAAAGAATTCCGCACTAAACCTATCTGGTCCTGGGCTTTTACTTGTTGGGAGACTATTAATGACTGCTTCTATTTCTTTAGGGGTTATGGAACTATTTAGACGGTTTACCTGATCCATTTTTAACTTTAGCACCTGGTATCTGTCTAGAAAATTGTTCATTCCATTCAGATTTTCCAGTTTTGTTGAATATAGGCTTTTGTAGTAGGATCTAATGATTTTTTTGGATTTTCTCAGTTTCTGATGTTATGTCTCCCTTTTCCTTTTTGATTTTGTTAATTTGGATACTGACTTGTGTTCTTTGTTTAATCTGGCTAAGTGTTAATCTATCTTATTGATTTTCTGAAAGAACAGGCTCCTGGTTTGGTAGATTCTTTGTATAGTTGTTTTTTTTTTCTACTTGGTTACATTTAGTCCTGAGTTTGTTTATTTCATGCCATCTATTCCTCTTGGGTGTATTTGCTTCTTTTTGTTCTAGAGCTTTCAGATGTGCTGTCAAGCTGCTAGTGTATATTCTCTCCAGTTTCTTTTTGGAGACACTCAGAGCTATGATTTTTCTTCTTAGCACTGCTTTCATTTTGTCCCATAACTTTGGGGTTGCTGTGGCTTCATTTTCATTGAATTCTAAAAAGTCTTTAATTTCTTTCTTTCTTTATATCTTGATCAAGTTATGATTGAGTAGAGTGTTGTTCAGTTTCCATGTGTATGTGGATTCCAATTGTTTTTGTTGTTATGGAAGACCAGTCTTAGTCTATGGTGATCTGATATAATGCATGCGATTATTTCAATATTTTTGTAACTGTTGACACCTCTTTTGTCATCGATCATATGGTCAGTTTTGTATTAGAAGGTACCATGAGGTGCTGAGCAGAAGGTATATTCTATTGTTTCAGAATAAAATGTTCTATAGATATCTTTTAAATCAATTTGGTTAATAACTTCTGTTAGTTTCACTGTGTCTCTGTTTAGTTTCTGTTTCCATGATCTGTCCATCGATGAGAATGGGGTGTTGAAGTCTCCCATTATTATTCTGAAAAGTGCAATGTGTGCTTTGAGCTTTAGTAAAGTTTCTTTTATTAATATGGGTGCCCTTGCATTTGGAGTATAAATGTTCATAATTGAGAGTTCTTGGTAGATTTTTCCTTTGATGTGTATGAAGTGTCCTTCCTTATCTTCTTTGATAACTTTATGTTGAAAGTTGATTTTATTTGATATTAAAATGGCTACTCCAGCCTTTTTCTTGGTGCTTTTTGCTTGTAAAATTGTTTTCCATCCTTTTACTCTGAGGTAGGGTCTGTCTTTGTCACTGAAGTAGGCTTCCTGTACTAAGCAAAGTAGTGGGTCCTGTTTACATATGCATCTCTTAATCTATGTCATTTTATTGAGAAATCGAGTTCATTGATATTAAGAGATATTTAGGAAAAGTGCTTGTTGCTTCCTGTTATTTTTGTTGTTAGAGGTGGAATTATGTTTATATGGCTATCTTCATTTTGGTTTGTTAAAAGAAGACTATTTTCTTGCTTTTTCTAGGATGTAGTTTACCTCCATGTGTTGGAGTTTTCCATTTATTATCCTTTGAAGGGCTGGATTTCGGGAAAGATATTGTGTAAATTTGTTTTTGGAATGTCTTGGTTTCTCCACCTGTGGTGATTGAGAGTTTTGGTGGGTATAGTAGTCTATGCTTGCCTTTGTGTTGTCTCACGGTCTGTATGACATCTGCCCAGGAGCTTCTGGCTTTTATAGTCTCTAGTGAGAAATCTGGTGTAATTCTGATAGGCCTGCCTTTATGTATTACTTGACCTTTTTCCCTTACTGCTTTTAATATTGTTTCTTTATTTTGTTCATTTTTTGTTTTGACTATTATGTGATGGGAGGAATTTCTTTTCTGGTTCAATTTATTTGGAGTTCTGTAGGTTTCTTATATGTTCATGGGCATCACTTTCTCTAGGTTAGGGAAGTTTTCTTCCATCATTTTTGTTGAAGATATTTACTGTCCCTTTAAGTTGGGAATCATCACTCTCTTCTATACCTACTATCCTTAGGTTTGGTCTTCACACTGTTTCCTGGATATCCTAGATATTTTTGGTTAGGAGCTTCTTATATTTTGCATTTTCTTTGGGTGTTGTGTCAATGTTTTCTATGGTATCTTCTGCACCTGAGATTCTCTCTTTTATCTCTTGTATTCTGCTGGTGATGTTTGCATCTATGACTCCTGATCTCTTTCCTAGTTTTTCTTTCTCCAGAATTGTCTCCTTTGTGATTTCTTTATTGTTTCTAATTCTATTTTTAGATCCTGTATGGTTTTCTTCAGTTCCTCACCAGTTTTGTTGTGTTTTCCTGCAATTCTTTAAGAGATTTTTATGTTTCCTCTTTAAGTTCTTCTACCTGTTTACCTATGTTCTGCTGTATTTGTTTTAGGGAGTTATTTATATCCTTATTAAAGTCTCCTATTATCATAATGAGATGTGATTTTTAATCCAGAGTTGTGCTTTTCTGGTGTGTTGGGAGAAATGGGTTCTGATGATGCCATGCTGCCTTAGTGTTTGTTGCTTACTGTCCTGCACTTGTCTTTCACCATCTGATTATCTCTGGTGTTAGTTGGTCTTTCTGTCTCTGACTGGAGCTTGTCCCTCCTGTGGGCCTGTAAGCCTTTGTCAGCCCTCCTGGGAGACCAGCTCTCTCCTGGCAGAACCTTTGTACAGAGGGCTGTGGAACAGCTTTAGCTCCTGGGTGCAGGTGGCAACTGGAAGGTTCCTGTCCCAACTGCTCTACTGTTCCTGTGCCTGTGAGCTCCTGGTCGGTCCTTCTTTAGACAGTTATTGGAGAGAAAGTGTTGATTTTACCTCTTGACTAGGGAGTAAGAGTACTCCTGGGTGACCAGTTCTCTTCTGGCAGCACCTGTGTACAGAGGGCTGTGGAACAGCCCCAGCTCCTGGGTGCTGATCCTGCCTCCTGTTTTTAAGCACATTTTGACATCAGCAATAGTGTTGGGATTAGTTATCTGTGGATGTAATGGATCACATCGTGGGGAGGTCTGGAATGACCTTTTCTTTAGTCTCTGCTCTGTTTTTGTCCTTGCATATCCTTTAGACACGAACAATTCTGGGTCTAAAATTTTTTTAGATAGAAGGATATCATCCTAAGTGAGGTAACCCAATCACAAAAGAACACACATAATATGCACTCACTGATAAGTGAATATTAGCCCAGAAGCTCAGAATCCTTAGAAGGGGAAACAAAATACCCATGGAAGGATTTACAGAGACAAAGTTCAGAGCAGAGACTGAAGGAACAACCATCCAGAGACTGCTCCACTTGGGGACCCATTCCATAAACAACCACCAAACTCAGACACTATTGCATATGTCAACAAGAGCTTGCTGACAGGAGCCTGATATAGCTGTCTCCTGAGAGGCTCTGCCAGTGCCTGGCAAATTCAGAAGTGGGTGCCCAGAGTCATCCATTGGATGGAGCACAGGGTCCTCAATTAAGGAGCTAGAGAAAGGACCCACGGAGCTGAAGGGGTTTGCAGCCCCATAGGAGGAACATCAATATGAACTAACCAGTACCCCCAGAGCTCTTTGGAACTAAACCACCAATCAAAGAAAACACATGCTCTAGGTGCATATGTAGCAGAGGATGGCCTAGTTGGTCATCAATGGGAGGAAAGGGCCTAGGTCCTGTTCAGGTTCTATGCCCCCGTAAAGGGGAATGTCAGAACCAGGAAAGGGAGTGGGTGGGTTGGGGAGCAGGGGGAAGGGGGGAGGATAGGTTATTTTTGGAGGGAAAACTAGGAAAGGGGATAACATTTGAAATGTAAATAAAGAAAATATCTAATAAAAGGAAAAACATTAGATAGGTGGGTGGTCCCATCCCTTCACTGGAGGCCATGACTATCTACTGGAGCTAGTTTCTTCAGGTTCTATATCCCTTCTGTTTGTGTATTTACATTAAAAAAAATCATCCTAATTGGGTCTTGGAAATCTCTTGCATTTCTGATGTCTGGGACTAAGGAAAAAAAAAGAAAAGAAAGGATACTAATTAAAAATTCAACTGGCAAATCTCGAATGGCCAAGAAACAACTAAAGAAATGCTCAACTTCCTTAGTCATCAGGGAAATGCAAATCAAAACAATTATGAGATTCCACCTTACACCAATCAGAATGGCTAAGATCAAAAATTCAGGTGACAGCAGATGCTGGTGAGGATGTGGAGAAAAGGAAACACTCTTCAATTGCTGGTGGGATCGCAAGCTGGTACAACCACTTTGGAAACCAATCTGGTAGTTTCTCAAATAATTGGGAATAGTTCTACCAAAGGACCCCATTATACCACTCCTGGGCATATACCCAAAGATGCTCCAAAACATAGCAAGAACATGTGGTCCACCTTGTTCATAGCAGCCTTATTATAATGCATGCCTGCATTTCTTATAGACAGGATACATTTTGGGTTGAAAGTTTTATGGATGGGTTGGTGTCTCTGTCACTCCACCGGGGTTCCTCTCTGGATACAGGAGGTGGATACTTCAGTTTCCATATCCCCAATGTTGTTAGTTACAGCCAAAGTCACCCCCACTGATTCTTGATTGCTTCCCTTATCCCAGATTTCTGTCCTGGATATGACACCCTGCCTCACCCCTGTATGTTTCAGATTTCTATCCATTTTCATGGCCATCAAGCCATCTCTCCTGTCATCCACACCTGATCCTGAAACCCTCAATTTCACTCCCTACTTCCCCTCTGAGAAAATAAATTTTGCAGGAATATGGGTGGAACTTGAGAATATCATCCTGAGTTAGGTAGCCCACTTCCAAAAGGACATGTGTGGTGTGTACTTACATGTAAGTGGATACTAGGCATAAAATACAAGTACCTTGTTATACAACTCAGTATCAAAGAAACTAAACAAGAAGGAAGGGCCAAGTGAGGAAGCTTGACTTTTACTTACAAGGGGGAATAAAATAGTTATAAGAGGCAGATGGAGGGAGTAATTTACATTTTAAATAAGACCTCACTTTATGAATTATTGCTAAGGTTCTGCCTGCTCCTGAAGCAAAACAAGATATATGAAGAACATAGTTTTTAATTAACATTATATATTAGCAATCTAATGAAAACTTTCAGGTTTCTCTTTCATGAATATCTTGTATTTTACTGCAAGTGTGCCATCACAAAGAATTCAGGCTTATATACTTTTTATGCTGTCTTTTCATACATAATTCTTAGGGTTATTACTCTGCATCCGAGGTTTTTAATTCTTCTCTCTTAACATATAGGGAAATTTAATACTGACTATCTGTTCCTCTTCTAATGGAACACAGTGTCTTTTGTATAGATCACTTCACACTCCTCTAATGTATTCCATTTACTGATAATTACTATTTTCATCCTTCTTGAACATTTTTTGCACACTTTCCCCCTTTTATCTCTTTTTTATTGCTGTAAAGAGACATCATTACCAGACGACTTATAGAAGAATGCGTTTATTGGGGCTTGCTTCTATTTTCAAAGGGTAAACCTATGACCATTTTGTGAGAAGCAATTTACAGCAGACAGGCATCGTGCGGAGAAGTAGCATAGAGTTAACATCTCATCCACAAGTTGTAGAAAAGAAGGGAAATAGACAAGCAGTTAGAGAGACAGATAGGGACTATTATATTAGGTATCATGTGTAATTTGAAGGTATTTTATGTCTTGAGAAGTTGTTAATTTTCTTATGTAAATGTTAAAATATTGTTCCAAGAAACTTAAATATTAGTATATCTTTGTATCTATGAGGATCATGGAACTAACCTTTCATGGATACCAATGGATGATTACATATTTATGATCTAACCACTAAATATCAATGGCTACCAATATATTTAAAAGAAAAAGATAACCAAATATTACAATTTACTGGATATAAATATATGATATACTCCCCCCCCCCTTTTTGGTTTCCTTTATTAAGCCTTGGAGCTGGTGAAAAAGCTTGTCAGGTAAAAGTGATTGGTAATAAATCTGTAGACCTGAGGTTAATCCCTGGAATGCACATGATAGGAAAAGACTAATTCTCTCAAGTTGTCCTCTTACCTCTATATGTGTACTGTAGTGACAAACAGACACATTCACACACTAAATAAATAAATGGCTAAATAATCAAAATTAAAGTCTGATTAAACATCTCATCAAGCAGTTCTCAACCTGATATTTGTGACTCCACTAGGGCTTGAATGAGCCCTTTACATAGATCACCTAAGACAATATGCATGCCAGATATTTACATAATATTAGCCAAATTACAGTTATGGAATAGCAATGAAAATAACTGCATGGCTGAGGGGGTCGCCAGAACATGACAAAATGTATTAAGAGGTGGGAGCATTAGGAATGTTGAGAACCATTGCTCTAACTCAATCTCCAATTTACATAATGTCTAAGAATAAGACAAATATGAAAGGTACACTAAACAAAATATATACCCATGCTTCAAATTATACAGTGAATTTGTCAGAAAAATAAATGTGTTTTTAGTAAAAATGTATAATTCAAAAAACACATAAAAGTATACTAACTGTTATATTATTTTAAAATGTCTTCCCAAATCCATGTAGTAAAGTGTTACAAGATCCATAGCCTGGTGTGACTGGGAACAGGGCAATGAAATCTTGAAGAGTTCCATATGATCAAAGTTCTCTGTGGTACTGTGCATATTCCCTCATAAGTATAGGATCTTGCCTGCTCCCCCCCCCACCTTTATTTTTCTCTCTGGCTTCCCATACATGGTAATAGACTTTGCTATTTATCTGATCATTTTGAGTTGCCTTTGCATAGTAGGCCTAAAAGATACATCTTCATTATGGTGACTGGAGATCTCAAAAATTACCAGCCAAAATAAATCTAATAAACCTTTTTTTTTTTTAGTTTATTAACTTAGATATTTGCTATAAGAGTAAATAGTTTATTTATACATAGAGTTGTTACCAAGATGGGATATCCCCCCATTACTATATGCCTGAAAATGTGGTAGAGCTTTTGGAATATTTTGGAAGGAATTAATAAAAGATTATTAAACCAGCTAGGTAAAGACTTGCAAGCTACAAGAAGTCTTAAGGTGATTCTGATTGAAATTTTCAAAGGGTGAATATTGATGAGAGTAAAAGCAATGGTAATAGAATTTCAAACTGAATCTAATTGAAGAGAAAGTGGGAAAGAGCCTTGAAATCATTGGCACAGGGAAACATTTCTTAAACAGAATTCCAATGTCTCATGCTCTAAGATCAAGAATTGATAAATGGGACCTCATGAAACTGGAAAGCTCCTGTAAGGCAAAGAACATAGTCAATAAGACAAATCAGCAACCTACAGATTGGGAAAAAAAAACTTCACTAACCCCACATCCAATAGAGGGCTAATATCTAAAATATGTAAAGAACTCAAGAAAGTAAACACCAAAAAAAAAAACAAAACAAAACAAAAAAACCAACAACACAATCAAAAAAATGAGGTATAGAACTAAACAAAATTCACAACAGAGGAATCTTGCATGGCTGAAAGCACCTAAAGAAATGTTCAAAGCCCTTAGTGATTAGAGAAATGCAAATCAAAATGACCCTGAGATTCCACCTTACACCAGTCAGAATAGCTAACATCAAAACATCAAAACCTCAGGTAACAACACATGCTGGAGAGGATGTGGAGAAAGAGGAACACTCCTCCATTGCTGGTGGAACTGCAAACTTGTACAACCACTCTGGAAATCAAACTGGAGGTTCTTCAGAAAATTGGAAATAGATCTTCCTGATGACTCATCGATACCACTCTTGGGAATATACCCAAATATGTCCCACCATGCCACAGGAGTACTTGTTCCACTATGTTCATAGTGGCCTTGTTTGTGATAGTTAGAAGCTGGAAAAAAAGAAAAACCCAAATGTCCTACAACGAAAGAATGGATACAAAAAAATGTGTTTCATTTACACAGTATAATACTACTCAGCTATTAAGAACAAGAGCATCCTGAGTTTTACAGACATTGATGGAATTACAAAATATCATCCTGAGTGAGGTAACTCAGATCCAAAAGAACATGCATGGTACATACTCACTAATAAGTGGATATTAGCCAAAAAAAGTACAGAATACCCAGGGTACAGTTCACAGAACTCAAAAAAGTTAACAAGCCAAAGGGCCCAAGTGAGGATGCTTCAATCCCACTTGGGAAGGTGAATAAAGTAATCATAGGGGGTGGGGGCAGAGGGAGGTAGGAAGCTGGGTGGGAGAGGGGAGGGCAGGGGATAAGGGAAACATGATCAGGTATTGGGGATGGGGGACAGGAGCAAAGTTTTGAGGGCCTGCATAATGAATGGAAATATGCAACTTCAGGAGGTGGGGATAGGGAACCCTCTAGAATGTATCAGAGACCTAGGAGATGAAAGAATCTTAGGACTCAAACAGAGGGACTTAGATGAAATGCCTTACAGTGGGGAGAGGGAACTTGTAGAGTCCACCTCCAGTAGAAAGAAAGGGCATCAAGTGGAGGGTGGAGTTGCCATCTCACAGTCAAAAACTGACCCAGAACTGTGCCTGTTTAAAAGAAATGCAGGGACAAAAATGCAGGAGTCTGAGGTAAAGGAAGTCCAGTGACTGGCTTAAATTGGGATCCAGTTTAAGGAGAGGCTCCAAGTTCTGACACTATTATTGATGATGTGGTGTGCTTACAGAGAGGAGCCTAGCATGGCTGCCCTCATCGAGGCCCAGCAAGCAGCTGAACAAGTCAGATGTAGATACTTAAACACAACTAATGGACAGAAGCTGGGGATGCATATGGTTGAATTAGGGAAAGACTGGAAAAAGCTGAGGAGGAGAGCGACCCCATAGGAAGATAATCTGAAACCCTGAGATATCTCAGACACTGAGCCACCAACTAGGCAGCATACCCTAGTTGGTCCAAGACACTGAAACATATACAGCAGAGGACTGCCTGGTCTGGCCTCAGTTAGAGAAGATGCATTTAACCCTAGAGAGACTTGAGACCCCAGGGAGTGGGGAGGCCTGGAGAGGTGGGGTGGGGGGAAGAAACATCCTTGTGGATATGTGGGTGTGAGAAGGGGTAGAGGAATGGGTTAAGGAATTGTTGGAGGGTGTACTGGGAGGAAAGTAACTACTGGAGTGTACAAAAAGATTAAAGACATTTTTAAAAGGATTTTCCTTTTAATATTTTTAAAGTCATTTTGCTTGCAGCACAGAATCCCTGCTGTATTTCTTTGCTTAACTGGCTTGAGGGTAATTTTGTTTCAAGACTCCTTGCAGCAATCATGGGCTCTCTGAAACATCCCTTGTATATCTAATTTATCTGGAAACCTTTATTTGTCCCCTTTCCCTTCTAAATACAGATTAGGTTCTAAAATCAAATTATCACAGCTCTTGACTGCATTGCTAATTACATGACATTTATGAGTCAGGTTTTGTTTTGTCTCTTCCCACAGTCAAGAGAGTCATGTCAGTACTTGAGTAATGCCAAGTGCAAGAACAGAGTTGAATAATGGTTTCATTTACATGTTGAGGTAATCAGTTCATTGGAAACTTCCCTTGGAAAGTAATGTAAATATTAGAGTCAGAGAATTGTATATCCAGGTGTGACTGCAAAAAAGAAAGTTTGGTAATGAATTCTCCTGGGTCCTATCTGCATCAGGTATATACTTCCCTGGCTCTAGGATAATCACAAAAACACTGTCAGACATCTAGGTGATCTAACTGGGAGTAATCCTACAGAAACAAAAGGGAGCTGACCCAGGATCCCCAGGTCCAAGTAAGTAAGAGAATTTATTAAGATATGGGTATAAGTTGTCTTTCCATAGATTTTTTTTCTAATCTTTTCCACTTCCTATGCTTCATGGAAGGTGCTCTGGCTCTTTATTTTCTGTCACTTGAACTACATCTGAAGATTAGTGAGATATTGTGAGTGAGAAGGATGAATAATAGCCAGCCAGACATTGAATACTTTAGTGTGGTGGTATTGCCCATGAACTTGTTTCCTCACTTTACCCTTCCTGCCATCATTATTTGTAATTTTTTGTATTTAAAATTTTGTATAAATTGTATGTATATTTTGCCTACTACAGCAAAATCTTTAGAACTTTCAGGAAAAATATACCAACTGGCTTTATGGTGTCCAGGTGGTATGTGCTGTCATGACTGCTGTGAGTCCATATGTTCAGCAGCCCTCTCATGTTTGGAAAATATTGACCCATTATAGTCACCCACCTCCTTAAACTCAAGCCAAACAAAACCCAAACATGGAGTAGAAAGATGGGCCTGAAGTCCCGGTGGTATCTGAGGAGGTATTTGTAATTGAAAATAGCTGAGAAAGGAAAGTCAATTTTCTTTAATGGTGTGATCTCTCGTGGGTAGACCAAGGTTCACTGGAATGTGTCACACCTAAGATTATATGGGGCATCTTAAACATGACTGAATAGTTTAACAACAACAACAGCAACAGTAACAACAATAGCAACAGCAACAACAACAACAACAACAACAACAAAGGACACAAAGTGGGTGGGAAGGGAAGGGGGATTGAAAACTGTTAAAAGCTGTTACAAGCTGATGGAGAGGGTGAGTACAATCAACATATTGTATGATATTCTAAAGAACTAGCAAGCTATTTTAAAGCTTTCTTAATAAATTCTGTATACAGTAAAATGTTCACTTATTATTTTAAATGAATTGTTTAGTAGTATTAAATATATTCACATTACTGTGCAACCACCATCATGTTCTATCTCTAGACATTTTTGAAACCCCTCACTACTGTTCAAATAGCTTTTACAAATCAGCAGCATGAGACTTGTCATGATCTATGCCTAAGTGAGAAGAGAATGAAATTTATAGGTCTCTTTAGCAATGTTCCAAAGCACAAATTTCCCTCTAGGAGTATCACTTTCATTTCAACACTGCAAATATTTTTGATATTTGGCTTTCACTCAGATAGTTTTACAAAGTAACCCAGAATAATGACTATGGGTAAAGAAGACATTACTCCTTATAGTCAAACTTTGACTTTTGTCTAGTCCACAGCTCAGACTTGTCCATCAGGTGCATAAAAGTTTACAACAGCACCATGCCAGACCTCTAATCCTAAAAGATGTTAGCCTGCTAGCTAGTAGTTTGGCCACAATTCTGGCCTGAAATTTATACTGCGGTTACTAGTATTACTTAAAATAACTATGCCAAAATGTGGAAAATAATGAGTATTCTAAAATAGCTGTTTTAAAGTACGCTAATTACTGAACTCTAACTTATTAATAATACTTTGTACATTCAGTGTTGACATGGAAGTTCTTATTCAGATATTTGTTTCATTTCTATTATGACTGTATGTTTTTCTTATTTGTATGGTTCATGAATGCAGTGGTCTACAGAGGCCAGAAGAGAATACCAGATCCTTGAAGTTACAGGCAGCTGTGAGCCACTTTAGCTTACTATTGACTACGATTTTCAGTCAATACACTACTCTGGCCTTTAATCACTCCCAACAGGGTGCAGTGACCTATCCGTCTGACCCTCACCTACTGATATAAGACTCTCGAAATGACTAGTGGAAGTCTCAGCAATCAATAAAACAGATCCATAATTGGATATTCTGGTGAGATCTTAGAATTTGTGAACATCTGGCATAAATGGCAAAGAAAATAGTAATATAGATCCAAGACCACTTAGTGAATACAGAATCTTGAATTCATACCTTATGATTTGCAGTCCTTTATATTCTACAACAGAAGGTGGCACTATCAGCCCTGAGTTTAAAGCATATATATCATAGAGTTATTGTCGTAAATCATCTGTACATGATAGGACAAGAGAATTTACTCTTCTTGAGTGTGTTGGCAATTTACTTTGTTGCTAAATGAGTCACTTGATGAGAAATAAGTATGCATAAGATAATATGAGAATGAAAAGACCATATATGTGTCAATGCTTGTGAAGTGTTATAGACTGAGAAGTCAGATACAATGACAGAGTATCTACCTGCTGAGGATAAGTTAATATTTCCTCTATTTGTGTTTTAATGTGGAATCAGAACTTGGCAACATCAACTACATGGTACCAGCTTTGAATGCACGGAACATGCAACAATGCAGGAAGTTTGTATGAAAGTTCTCCAAACCCACAAAAGTTTGTGGTAAAGTTGGAAATCCTGGTAAGAAACTCCAAGAAAACTTTGTAGTAAATGAGGAAGGAAAGTTTAAGTTTTAATGGAAACTTCAGGATGTTGGGGAAGGCAGGCTCAGGAGACATCAACTGTGGAAACTTACAGGCAGAGAATAAGGCTGACCCCATAAAGGATATGTGTGTTGAAGATGGCAGAGTTTCTGGGGGTGGAGGGAGGAAAGTTACACTTAGAACCCAGATAATGACACCATGAGCTCCAGATGCCAGGCATGGAGCTACAGTATTTGCTATTTACTCTTAGTATTACTTTTGTTCTAATATTTCTATTTCATTGCTCCTTACATTTGGAATTGGAATGTTTGCTCTATGCCACTGTGTATTTAAACTATGTTGCTTGTTGTTGGATTTTAGAGTGGTCCAATCAAGAGATTACACCTTAAGTCTCAGAAGAGACTTTCAACTTTTGAACATTAAGACCATTAGAGACTGTGTTAACTTCTAGATTTGGAACAAATGCATTGCCATTATAAGATGAATATGAGCCTATGAGGACACGTGTGTAATGTTGTATTTGAATCTGAAATGCTGTTCTCTTTATTTTTGCCACAAATTTCCAGATAAGAAAGCAACTTAAGAGAGGTTGGGTTTATTTCAGCCTGATAATCAAAGAAAAAGTTTTCAGCCAATCATGACAAGAAAAATAATGTTGGCAGAAACAGGAAGCAGCTAGCTAGAAACAGAGGTGAAGGACATTATTCATTTGACCTTCTTCTTTATATGTCTTCTAGGGTTGCACTCCATGAAATACTGTTACATAGTTAGGCTGGATCTTCCTACCACAAATAACCTGGTATAGAATTTTTCTCACATGTGCCCAGAGAGCTATATCCTAGGTAGATATCCTAGGTTATGTACTCTCAAGTTGACCAGCAATATTTACAATCACAATCTCCATAGGATTCTGGGTCTGAACACTTTGTTCTCAGATGGTAGATTTGTTTTGGAAAGTTTTAGGACGTAAGTTTGGAAAGTTTTTGGTGGAGCTCTGATTTGGTAGTCATCTGGGGACAGGATTTGTGGTTTGGTAGCTTGGCCTTGCTTCTATTCTCTCTTTGTTTCCTGATTGCAGGCTCAATTTTGCTTTATACACTGGCCACCATGTTTTTCCAAGTATGATGCACTGTATCACTTCTTAATCTGTAAGGCAAAACAAAACTTTACTTCATTTATGTGATCATTTTTAGGATTTTGGTATGTGAGGAAATTGTATAATACATCTATAGTAGATGCTACCAGATAACCATGAGGGTCCTTAGAAATGAATTATTCTGACTGTCAAGAAATACATGCTAGTTATCCCATGCAAGACTAATTTCTGTGCAAAATTTTCCTTTACCCAGGTCCATGAATTTCAGGCTACCATTCAGTGTTATTAATTAGATTAAGACTTAGCAATTGAATATTTAAATTCTATGTTGCTCCAATTTTACACTTCTTTAAGTCAGAATATGAACTTGAGTCTTATTAATAGCTCCTATAATAATAGAGAAGATGGGGGTTTCTCTAAAGCTAAGATAGAGACTGCTTAATTCTCCAAAAGTTGTCTCAAATAATTATTTTAACATTTGAAAACCTCCTATTTCTTATACCCATTTTCTAGGTCTGCTGGAAATGGTGAAGAATGCCCAAATTTTACAAATACCTTATCTTTTTCTTTTTCTTTTTCTTTCCTTTCCTTTCTTTTTCTTTTTCTTTCCTTTTTTTCTTCTTCTTCTTCTTTTTTTTTTTTTTTTTTGGTTTTTTGAGACAGGGTTTCTCTGTATAGCCCTGGCTGTCCTGGATCTCTCTTTGTAGACCAGGCTGGCCTTGAACTCAGAAATCCACCTGCCTCTGCCTCCCGAGTGCTGGGATTAACGGCGTGTGCCACCATGCCTGGCTACAAATACATTTTCTTACAGTGACCAATCTACTTACTTTCCCCCGTCAGTCTGGATTTCACTCCTGCAAATTCTTAATGTTTTCACTCTTTGTAACTTGCATCCTTTTTTTTTTTTAACAGGTGCAATGGGATCCACAGGACTATGTTTTTATGGACACTGTATTGTCATGTGCCTTCTACAGATGATCACAGCAAGCTCAGGTATAAATCTGTCACTCAATATATACCTTTAGCAATATCAAGTTTGTTGGGAATAGTAAGGAGCAATAAAATAATAGGATTTTAAGACTATTATTCCTAAGGTCCTAGGTAACTGTATTAGTTACTTTTCTATTCCTTTGATAAAATATCACAACCAAGGCAAACTAAAAAACGAAAGCATTTAATTGGGCTGAGCATTTCAGAGGGTTAGAGTCTGTGATGGTAGAGTAAATGCTTGTGGACAGAACAACTGAGACCTCAAATCTTGATGAGCAGAGTGTTCACTGGGACTAAAGTCAGCTTCCAGTAACGTATGTCTTTCATCAGGAACAGACATCCTAATTTGTCCCACACATTTCCACCCACAATATTCAAATATTCAAACATATGAGCCCTGAGATTCACTTTAATTAAGACACAGTAACGACATGGGTAGGGATAATGAGTCATTCTCAACCAGAATGTCTTGTTTTCTTAGATTTGTGTCAGGTTCATGGGAGAAATCAAGGGTGAAAACCATCAAATTTTAAATCCTCAGAACTCACTACTCATATTGAGCAAATGTGACTCATATACCACATTTATATTGAGAAAACAGTCCAGGATGAGGATTCTTATGGCATTCCATGGGACTTATCAATACAATAAGATGAGGAATGTTGAAATCTTGATCAATTGTAGAGTTCCAGACAAGTCTCCGCTCCACCAGTGGGACATAGCCACTTGGGGAGGCAGAATGTGGGGCGTTTGACGTCCTTACCCCACACCATTACAATCGTGGGTGCTGGAATGAAGGGAAGCACTGAGTCACTGTTACAGGGGTAGGAAAGCATAGTCTGAGAGGCAGGAAAGCCAGAGCTGGCTAGGGATTCCCGGGCCTGCTACAAGGCCAGACAGTGGGATTCTCAGACTCTTAAGCTTTCAGGAGCTGCTGGGAGTCAAGAACAGAGAATAGAGTCAGGGTTCCACACATTGGGGAGAGTGTCTAGCCTGGAGCCCTGGGGAATGGGGAGCTCCAGCTTGCCCTAGAGGAGATAATTGCCCTCAGGTTGGAGGTGGCAGGCTTAGTGGTGGTTGTGGCTAGGAGCACAGAGCAGCCTTCTCTGGGAGAACAGGCTGTGGCTCTGTAGTGAAGGCCTTCTTCATGGCTCCCCACAGCGGATGTTGGCAAAAAGAGACAGTCCATGGGTCTAAACAGTTTATTTTCATGGCAGAAAGTGAGTGCATAAAACCTTATCCCACTTCTCAGGGTGGGCCTGAGATTAAGTCCCTTTTGCAGGGAGTAATGTTTGGGAAGGGAAGCTTATTGGTGAAGCCCTCTGGGCCTCAAGGAACTTCATTAACATAGAGAACTCTGTTTTTGGCCTTTGTAACTACAGGTTTTGTCTCTTTTATGTGACAAGCATGGCTCTTGTTCCAAGTCAGGAGTCCATCAGGGAGCTGGGTGTCACCTAAGTCTCAGGTGTTTGACCACTGAGTCTCTGAGTCTTGACCTGCTCTACCTTACCAAACTTCCTGGCATGGTTTTATGTCCTGCAGACAATGATTTATAAAGGAATTTGTGCAGTTGATATATAGATTCTTTGGAGGTACAAAAAAAAGGATGAAGCAGCAATAAATAGAGCTGAAATGTAGAATGTTCTAGTAAAAGCTACATTTTAAATGCTAAAACTTTTATTGAATCCTATTTAGTTGGGATTCACATTTGGCTAGGTTGCCACAAATGTGTCTTCATAGAGTCTTGAACATAACTGTGAATATGACTGTAAACATATTTGCTGGCATAATGTTTTTTACACCGTATAAAATTTTAACTTATGTTATTCAGATGCCAATTTCTCGAGCCTCATATCTTGTTTTAACAGGAACATAGCATTGCAATGCTTATATCAAGAATCTCATGTCTCAAATTCATGGAAACAATTATTATCATTTATTCTCGGCCTTGTTAATCAATGTAGATCACCTAATGACTGGGCAGAATAGTGAATAGGGCTGGATGTCCACCAGCTAGAGGAAGGAGTGAGGGGGAGAGAGGGAGGGAGGGAGGGAGAGAGAGAGAGAGAGAGAGAGAGAGAGAGAGAGAGAGAGAGAGAGAGAGAGAGAGAGAGAGAGAGAGATCAGCCAGGAGGATGGAGGAATTGGAACCATGAAGAAGAGGTCCAAAGAGACATCATGAAAATACATTTGAAATCCAAAAATCCAGATCAATAATAATATTCAAGTATCATGGGATGGGTCTGGGATGTAGCTAGATTAGCATAAAAGGCTAAATTAGATCATTTAACTGCTCAGCTATTGCAGTGTGTTTCAAATAAATTTTGTTCTTTGTGTGTGTGTGTGTGTGTGTGTGTGGTTATAGGGGACTAGCATAAGGTAAAGAAATACAGCAGCCAAATTAACTCACTGCTAACATTTACTTTAAAGGTAATTTTTTACACATATTCCTATGAACAGATCAGTTGGTATATGTTTATATATTGCTATTTACTATGATATTCGAAATGTTATTCTGCACTGTTGCCATGTATGAGCTTGCCAGGTAGGCATGGCAGGTGTCAGTCATTAATGACATCTACAGATGAGAAAATAGTCCCTTATTATGCTTGCTATTTGAATTAATCAGTAATGTCAACTATATTTCAAAACCTCACATTTCTTTCTGGAATACATTTATGCCCTATTTCCTTTGCATTTCTGATCTTCCTTTCTGTGTTTTTATTTTATTTTATTTTATTTTTATTTTCTTTATATGCATTTCAAATGCTCTCCCGAAAGTTCCCTATACCTCCCCCCCCCATCCTGCTCCCCTACCCACCCACTCCCAATTCTTGGCCCTGGCATTCCCCTGTACTGGGGCATATAAAGTTTGCAAGACCAAGGGCCAGTGATGGCCGACTAGGCCATCTTCTGCTACATATGCAGCTAGAGATACAAGCTCTCAGGGTACTGGTTGTTCATATTGTTGTTCCACCTATAGGGTTCCAGACCCCTTCAGTTCCTTGAGTACTTTCTCTCGCTCCTCCATTGGGGGCCCTGTGTTCTATCCAATAGATGACTGTGAGCATCAACTTCTGTATTTGCCAGGCACTGGCATAGTCTCCTATGAGACAACTATAGCAGGGTCCCTTCAGCAAAATCTTTCTGGCACATGCAATAGTGTCTGGGTTTGGTGGCTGATTATGGGATGGATCCCTGGGTGGGGTATTCTCTGGATAGTCCATCCTTTAATCTTAGCTCCAAACTTTGTCTTGGTAACTCCTTTCATGGGTATTTTGTTCCCTATTCTAAGGAGGAATGAAGTATCCACCCTTTGGTCTTCCCTCTTCTTGATTTTCTTGTGTTTTGCAAATTGTATCTTGGGTGTTCTATGTTTCTGGGCTAATATCCATTTATTAGTGAGTGCATATCTAATGACTTCTTTTGTGATTGGGTTACCTCACTAAGGATGATATCCTCCAGATACATCCATTTGTCCAAGAATTTCATAAATCCATTGTTTTTAATAGCTGAGTAGTACTCCATTTTGTAAATGTACTACATTTTCTGTATCCATTCTTCTGTTGAGGCACATCTGGGTTCTTTCCAGGTCTGGCTATTATAAATAAGGCTGCTATGAACATAGTGGAGCATGTGTTCTTATTACCAGTTGGAACTGTGCTTTTAAACAACTCTTAATATTAAGATTAATTTCCCTTTATATCTTATCTAAGTATTTTTGCCTTAAAAATTTATAAGAACTACTAAATACTTTTGGCATGTGTAGAAGATTTTTGTTCTGACTTTTTATAATTTTGTTGATGGCAAAGTTTCCCTAGGTCTCAATCATGTTTCATTTTCTCTTTTTTAACATTTAATTAAAAATTTATAAATTTTTTTAATATTTTGATCATATTCCTTCTTCTCCCCAACTCCTCTTAGTTCCTCCTTAGTTCCTTAGTTCCTCTACCTCCTTCCCACCAAATTTCAATTTCTCTTTTTCATCCTCTCTCTTTTTTGGTCTCTACCATTATAAAGTTTTTTAAACTTCATTCCCCAGATCATCTTTGGTTTTATAGGAAGATTATGCATCAAATACACACAGTTTCCAAATAGTCTAACTCTGTCTATTTCACATACATAAAATTTCCCTAATTTTTAACATTTCTAGTTATTATGATATATTTATTACAATGAAGTCATTTTAGGTAGATTATTACTAACAAAATTTAGGTTTAAGTAGAGTTAGTTGATGGAGTAATTAAGATAGTTCCCAAGTCCTAATGAATTGAATATTGATACTACTTTGCTTACTTCTAAACTACTATGCATTGACTATAAAGTTGCCTAGCAACACACTGAAGTCATGAATATCTAATTGTTAAAAGTAAATTTCATGGAAATATATTTTAAAAATTTAATTAAAATATAATTAGACCATTTACCTCTTTCCTCCCTCCAGCACTTCCTAGTGTATCCCTCCATTATTCCCTCTCAAATTCTTGACCTCTTTCCTTAAAATGGTTGCAAACTCATCACACACATACACACACACACACACACACACACACACACACACACACACAAATGAATATATAAATAAAATTTATTTAATATGTTTAGTGTTGATTATATGTACATGCTTTTAAAGCTGACCACTTAAAATTGGATTACCAAAAGGGGACTCCTTTTTGGAGATGATTAGTTATTCCTGTCTTAATTCCCATTAATTGCTTGTAGTCATTATTTGTAATGGGGTTTCTTCTGTGTACATATTGGCATGTCAACTGGTGCAGTTGTTGTTCTAGTCTTGTTTTGGTAGTTATACTGTTGAGATTTCATGGCTGTAGCTTTCTTGTCTTTTCTATTAGATACAAACTCAACAGTAGATTTCCTGGTCCCTCTGGCTTTTACAATCTTTCTGACCCCTTTGTCTAGAGATTAAAACATATATAAAAATATAAATAAGCATATTTAAATAAATACATAGATATATAAATAAAACCTCGACTTTTATTTATATGAGTTGGGTTATATATTTGGCTAAGTAGCCCAAGGTCAGTTTTCTATGTACTTTGACAAGTTATGACTTTCTGCAAAAATCTTAATTGATGAGAGGTGAGGGTTACATTGACCTCTGGATTTAAAAATATATATTTAATGTGCAGTTAAGAATTATACTGAATTAGGAGAGTGGCAGCAGTAGTGGAAAGCTTCTTCACATAGCAGGAACAAATCTACTGAGTGAAAATGAAGTCCATGATGTAGTAGAGATTCTTGGTCATCTATTCATCTATCAGAGGATTATTGTACAGTTGTATAAATTCCTGAGAAAACAAAGAATCAAGAAAATAGCCAAAATAAAAATGGGTTATGAATCTGAACAGAGACTTCTCAAGTGAAGGAATAAAAATAACTAAGAAATATGTCAAATGTGTTCGTTATACTTAGTGATTAAAGAAATACAAATCAGAACAATTTTGGGATTTCATGTTATCCCACTCAGAGTAATTAATATCAAGAAAGCAATGGACAACAAATTCTGGAAGGAATAGTTGGGTAACAGAACCTTCCATCACTGTTGGTGGGATTGCAAACTGGTACAGTCACTCTGTAAATCAATGTGAAAAATCCTTGAAAGGTAAAATTAACTTTACTCTATTACCCCGTTATATAACTCCTTGACATATGCACAAAGGACTTAATATCTTCCTCCACAGACACTTGCTAATCTGTTTTCATTGCTACTGTATTAACAATCGCTAGAGAATGGAAACAATGTAAGAGAACTTCATTCAATTAACTTCAAGTAATGAGTTGACAATGAAAACATATCACATATATACTACACTATACTATTTATTCAGTTGTGAAAAATTAAATCATAGATGTAACAGAAAAATGGATGGAAGTAGAAAATTTTATTGAGTGAGGTAAGCCAGACACAGAAAATAAGTGCCTCATATTATCGTCATCTGAGATTCCCAAATAAATTTTCAGAATTTATTTTCCCAAGAAAATAAAATTATTTTTAGCAACACATAAACACACTCTTATATTATTACATGGACATTAAAATAAACATTTATTGTCCAATTTTATCTATTATCTATCATCTATCTATCATCTATCTATCATCTATCTATCTATCTATCTATCTATCTATCTATCCCATCTATCTAAAATTAATTATTTATTTTTATGTATTCAATTTACATCCTGCCCACTGCTTCCCTTGCATTCACCTCTTCCCATAATACTTTCCTCATCTTCCCTCCCTTTCTTCTCTGAGCTGGTGGGACCTTCTGGGTATCCCCCCAAACCTGACACATCAAGTCTCTGTGGGACTAGGCATATCTTTTCCCACTGAGACCACACAAGGCAGCCTAGCTAGAAGAATATATTCCACAGAGAAGCAACAGGTTTTGGAATAGCCCCAATCAAGTTGTTCAGGACCCACATGAAGACCTAGCTGCTCATCTGCTGTATATGTGTGGTGAGGCCTAGGTCCAGTCCATGTATGTTCTTTGATTGGTGCTTCAATCTTTGAGAGCCCCAAGGATCTAGGTTAGTTGACCCTGTTGGTCTTTCTGTGGAATTTCTATCCCTTTCAGGCCACAATCCGTCCCTTTATTTTTCCATAGGAGTCCCCAAGCTCCATCCTCTATTTGGTTGTGGGTGTCTGCTTGTGTCTGAATCAGCTGCTGGGTGGAGCCTCTCATAGGACAGCCGTGCTAGATTCCTGCCTGCAATCACAACAGAGTATCATTAATAGTGTCAGAGATTGATAATTGCTCACAGGATGGGTCTCAAGTTGGGCCAGTTATTGGTTGGCTAACTCCTTAGTTTCTCTTGTATCCTCCCATCCCTGAATTTCATGTAGACAGGTTAAACTTTGGGTTGAAATCTTGTGGATGTGTTGGTGTCTCTATTGATCCACTGGGGTTCTCGCCTGGCCACAAGAGGTGGCCTTTTCAGGTTTCATCTTTCCAATGCTCTGAGTCACAGCTAAGGTTACCCCTATTGATGCCTTTATAGGCATCTTAGGTGCCTCCTTTATCTCAGGTCTCTGTCTCATTCTGGAGATGCTCCCCACCTCCCCACCCCTGTCAGTTACAGATTACTATTCATTCTCATGGCCATCTGGCTATCTTTCCTGTCCATCCCCACACCTGATCCTAAAACCTTTAATTTCTTTCCACATTCCTTTCCCTCCCAGTTTCATCCCTCCATTAGCCTTTTATGACTATTTTATTTCCCCTTCTAAGTGAGATTCAAGCATCATAGGTTGAACCTTGCTTCTTGTTTAGCTTCTTTGAGTTTGTAGAGTGTAGCATGAGTATCCTATATTTTATGACCAGTGTCCACTTATAAGTGAGTACATATCATGTATGTTCTATTTTATTTATTTAAGCAAAATAATTTTATTATCCTAAACCTCAATTTATCTGTTGTTATACATTGGCATTAGGGAATGTTTAGCCTCAACGATGAGAATAACTTAAATTGATGCAGTAATCTTGATCAACTCAGAAAAATAACAGAAATTTTAAAAAGTTTCTTTTGGGGAAAGTCCGAATACTAAGAAAATCAACTGTTTTTTTTCCCCCGTTCAGTAAGTATGACTGGACAGAAACAAGAAACTATAAAATGTGTTCTACTCCCAATCTTTAGGAACACAATGTCAAAGTTGAGAATTCTGAATCTCTAACCAAAAATAATATGCTATTACTACCTTTTATTAAAAGGAAAAACAACAATAAAGATATGTTTGAACTAGGTGATACTTAACAGATAATAGAAGGTTATATGGTAAGAGATTAAAATGAATGAAGAAGGGTAATAACTATTTAATGAAAAAGAATTAATCAGAAATGAACAAAGGTAGGAATTTTATAGTTCAATCTCTTTACCAGAAAAAAATGAAGAAAGAATTTATGCAAGTTATTATGAAGTACATCAAATATAAAAATAAGTTAAATGTATACATTATGATATCTTTGGGGTGAACTAACCGATTATAAATAAATGGTGTTTTTATTTTCCTTTAGTGTGTTGAGCATAGAGAGGCAGAGGGGAAGGGAGAGAGGAAGAGGAAGAGGAAGGGGAAGGAGAAGGGGAAGTGAAACGGGAAGGGGAGTCATAGGGAGATCAGGGAGAGAGACTGATTTAAATAAAAGTAATGTCCTATCTTTACTACCTTACATTCTTATTTTTCTTTCCAGAGCCATTTATAGTGAACGGCTCAGAGGGGCCAGTCTTGGCTTCATTGGGTGGAAACTTAGAACTCAGTTGTCAGTTGTCTCCACCACAACAAGCCCAGCACATGGAGATTCGCTGGTTCCGGAACCTCTATACAGAGCCTGTGCACCTGTACAGAGATGGCAAAGACATGTTTGGAGAAATTATCTCCAAGTATGTGGAACGAACAGAACTCTTAAAAGATGGGATTGGAGAAGGGAAAGTGACCCTTAGGATCTTTAATGTGACTGTTGATGATGATGGGTCTTACCACTGTGTGTTCAAAGATGGTGATTTCTATGAAGAGCACATAACAGAGGTCAAGGTCACAGGTGGGCATGGATCTTTCTGAGGTTTCTATGAATCAACATTTTTAACTCCTCTGGGTCTGAAAGGTAGATTTTCAGTGTTCCTACATCTAAATACATTGTTTTATTCCCAAGGTCGTTATCATGAATTTTGTTTTTTACCTAAATCAAAAATAAAATTATGTCTGTATACACATCAAGTCTATGAGTAAATTCCGATTTTGGTTTAAACAGATTGCCAGATTTTTAACTTATCCACAGAACACTTTCAGGTTTATTTTATCATTGTAGTTATTTTCTAACAACGTGTTAGTAAGATGTGATAATTACCAGTGATGTAAATTTTAAAATATTTTTCTTTGTGGTAATTCTTATTCTCAATTTTACTTAAATCAATCTACTAGATAATTTGTGTGAGAATAACTTTCCTGAATCATCACTTCTGTAAGTATGTCACGTTTACAATTTTCTTCACCTATTAACTTATGATTTGGAAAATAATGGCAGGAAAGTGAGGACTTGAGGAAAATGGAAGTGATTTGTTTTCTGATCATGTGTGGTTTTGACTCTAAGCTCATAGACAGTTAATATTTATGAAGCTCATATGTTTTTCCAAACCAATAATTAAAAGCTAAACTAAGGAATATGATGTAATTAATTAATTAATTTTATATTTTAAAGCCAGTTAAAATAGCAAGATTCTTTATTTCCTGTACACATGAGGCAGAGGTAGGCAGATTTCCATGAATTCAGTGGAATTCTTCGCCAGTCAGGATTACAGAGAGAGAGAGAGAGAGAGAGAGAGAGAGAGAGAGAGAGAGAGAGAGAGAGAGAGAGAGAGAGAGAGAGAAAGAAAGAAGAAGAAGAAGAAGTAGAAGAAGAAGGAGGAGGAGGAGGAGGAGGAGGAGGAAGATTGCTACAGCAAAGCTATGTGTGTGTGTGTGTGTGTGTGTATACATATAGTGTATATACATATAGTCTGGACTCAGTCCAGACTATGGCTTTCTATCAGGTACTCTTCTATTTTGAAAAATCAGGCAATTAGAGCCTTTGCCTCTTTAAATTTTATTAATAAATTAAAATAGCTGAGAGAATTTTATTCTTTCTGTATTATTTCTTCATACACACACACACACACACACACACACACACACACACACACATACATATCCTAAAATTAAAATTAGCTATTCTCTTCTTCAATACCACTTGCCATAGTTTAGACACTTAACCATCACATGGAGAAAGTAGAACTGTATCAGACATCAAAGATATAAGCTAATTTTGTTATATCAGAGAGATTTGTAAGACAGTTGCTTTGCGGTTGGGTTAAATCACAGTTCTTTCTTCTCCACATTTTAGGCAAGTTTTATATCCCATATAATGTCCTAACACTTTCAAAGACATTAATTTGATCCAAATTAGTATGTAATACATTTTGAAGACACCAAGGTATTAGTTATTTCATATGAAATATACTGTATGTAAATATCAGTTGTATACTCAGAATATACAATTTAAGTTTCAATTAAAGACTCAAAGCTGCATTATATTTTTTACTTCAACATTTAAAATTGGAGTTCAACAGTGATTAAGTGTTGACTATGGAGAAATCATTTTAAATCCCAGATTCTATAGTATATAAATATTGATTTTGTTTTATTATTATATTTCAAGAACCTAGGCTAGTTTCAAGTTAGTAAGAAGTAAATATTTTGAGTGAATCCATATAAAATAGATAATATTTTGAGGGAATCAATAGATAAATAATAATATAGAATGTGTTGGTAGTAGTGTACTATGGGTTTCTTTTTTTAGAATTTATTCTTTAATCTTTTTTTTACAGTCCAGACTATGACTTTCTATCAGGTACTTTTCTATTTTGAAAAATCATGCAATTAGAGCCCTTGCCTCTTTAGGTTCTAGTAATCAATTAAAATAGGTGAGAGAATTTTATTCTTTCTTTATTATTTCTCCTTTTATTAAATTAAAAATACTGTTTTACTCTTCTGTTCCCACCAGCCATAAACTTACGGGTACAGATTAATGTGCACCCTCCTAATACCAAAGGTGTGATAGTGGAGTGTCACTCTGGAGGTTGGTTCCCACGGCCTCTTATGCAATGGAGAGACAGAAGAGGGGAGGTCATTCCAGCTGCATCAAAATCCCACTCACAGGGTAGAGACAAACTGTTCAATATGAAGATATCCCTTCTCATTAGAGAAAGCTTCTTTCCGAAAGTCATTTGTTGCCTTCAGAACCCTCTAACAGGCCAAGAGGAAAGGACAAGTGTTATTCTATCAGGTAATGTCTGTATATTTGTTCTTCAGTATCATAGTTTAAAGCTAAACAGAATGATTCATTTTCTTCCTTGACTTGATTGCTTAAGCTCTACTTTATTTTGGTTTTATTCATCATATTACTTTTACCATGATTATTATAGCTTCTACATTCTTTAATCCACTTTTCCTTATTCATATTTGAGTTCTAGGGCAATTTAAAAAAAATCTTTATTTGGAGAACTTTTATGCATGTATATATAGTGATATATAACCATACCTATCCCCTTTGTACTTTTCAACACCCCCCTCCTCACAGCCTCCTTAACACACACATCTCCCAACTCCATGTCCTTTTGTTACTGATAACCTACTCTGTCTAGTTAGTGTTTTCCCTATGGATATGGCTGTGGAGGCATCACTGGATGATTGGAAACCTTCCAGTGATCACATCTCAACAGACAGTAAGTTACTGTCTTACAGCAACTATCTCCTGCAAACAGTTCAGAATGGGATCTGGAGATCACTTACCCCTATCTGTGCTGTGATTTTTATTGGCTTGATATTTTGAGGACTTGCCCAGCTGTTGTGGGTTCATGACTGCTCAATCTAAGCCATATCCAAAAGTCATCATTTTATAGCACTCACCCCCTATCTTCTGGCTATCATAGTCTTTCTGTCAACACTTCAGAAATTTTCTCAGAGACCTAAGGGTGGTGAGACTAATATATATGGTATAGTTAGGGGCTGAGAGTATTCTGCTTCTTATTCTCAGTCAGTTGTGAACATTGACTACTGCTCTTTCCACAAGAAGCGCCTCTGACCAAGGTTGAGAGGAGTCTAGGATTATGCATGTAAACATAATTATTTAGAAGACAATTTGACACAAACCACTGAGAAGAATAGAAACAGCAGTTTCAACACTAGTGTTTATGAGTTTCTGTGCCGTGGGCTTTTGAGTAGGATTCTAGTATCAGGCATGAAATTTCCTCCTGTGGAGTAGGTTTCAAACAAAATCAGAATGCAATTAGTCTTTTATTGTTGTGTCATTGCTCCAGTACACATATTTTGCCAGACACATGAATATTGAATTATGCGGAGTTCAGCACTAGGTAGGACCATAAATGTCCTTTCTTCCCCAGCCACCCACATAGAAACTTCCAGTACTATACAAGCTAGCTAGTATAGGAGAAGCTTGATGAACTTTTTGCTTTACAAATTACATTTCACATATTCAGCTTCTCTAAATAAAAATTTTGAAGTAATGCTTGACTTTTTTCTTTATGGGAAAGCAGTAGGTCTATCCAAAATCTCATTGCTACTGTAATTTCAAAGCAGAAATTTGATTCTGGGACTTGATGACACAGATTTAGCTGTGTATTTGAAATGAAAAACAGATAAAGGACTTGATGGTGAGTGAACTGAGTTTGATCACAGGGCCTCACCTGGTTAAAAGATAGAAACCACTAGCATAAGTAGTTCTTTGATCTTCAAAGGTGTATACATGAGTGCATGAGCACACACAGAGAAATGCACACACACACATTTATAAGCTGAATATAATTTAGAAAATGATTTTGATGGTAATGCATCAAAAAGTAATGTATGTAACTTTAATTTTAGTGTAGTCAAAGTGGGAAGACAAATTTGATGGCTGTTCTACTATCAGTATCAGGTGTCATATTGTATATGAGATTGAACAAATGAAGGGGTTGAGGGGTTTTAAAGAAGATACCATGGTAATGGAACCAAGAAAACTGTTGCTTTGTAAAGACTGGAGGAATCTACAGGCTATAGTCCTGGGGTACAAGGTGTTTATCAGACCTATGCTTCTGGATTTAAGATATATATTAGGGATAGAGCATCTCATAAAAGAACAGGGCAGAGAGAAAAATGGTTTCAAATTGACTGGATTCTTTATCATCTCTTTTGACCATATTACTCCTGCCATTCAATTTTAAGACACAATCACCCATGCTCAGTTTTAGCAATAGGAAGATGGAAGTTACCCATTGCTACTTTTGTCCATGATTAATTAAAATTAGCCAATAGGAGGAAAGATTTATTAAAATATTTTTTCCAGAACAAATGCCTCACAGTGTTCAGTATTGTATGTGCCCATTAATTTATCTGATCTCATCCCCTAATCATCTTCATTGTCCACACAAATCTATTCACATATATTCTGATGCTTCTCATCCATGGAGACTAACTCCTGATGTGAGATCTTCACTCTGCATGACTTTTTCTCTCAACAAGCTGTATATACTACTTATTTTCCTTGTTTCTTTCACAGTTCTTTGCTCAATTGTCAATGATCTTATAAAAGAATACTTATACAAAACAACTGAAAAGCATGCCATCTGTCCCCTCCACACACCTGGTAATCTGTTACTTTTCTATTTCTTATTCCTTTAGTATTATTTCCTTTAAGAACACTGTATAACTTAGTTCTACTTATTTTCCCTTACCTATGTATCAAAAGCACAAAAGTCTAATCTTTGTTGGTTGTATATATTGATATCTGTAAGGTATTTCAAATATTTAATATCATAATATCTAATTTATATTTATATAAACCAATTTATATAGCTGAATTAAAATAAAACTTAAAGTGTGCCTTATAAAATGCCAAGTAATCATGCATGTGTCAGTGTTTATATGTGTTCAGGATGCCAATGTAAGATTAAGATGAAGGGAAACATGTTGAGAACTCAAGAGAATCATATAGGAATAACTTACCTACCACTTTTTTTTTTAATTTATTTTTTATTAGGTATTTTCCTCGTTTACATTTTCAATGCTATCCCAAAAGTCCCCCATACCCACCCCCCAATCCCCTACCCACCTACTCCCCCTTTTTGGCCCTGGGGTTCCCCTGTACTGGGGCATATAAAGTTTGCAAGTCCAATGGGCCTCTCTTTGCAGTGATGGCTGACTAGGCCATCTTTTGATACATATGCAGCTAGAGACATGAGCTCTGGGGTACTGGTTAGTTCATATTGTAGTTCCACCGATAGGGTTGCAGTTCCCTTTAGCTCCTTGGGTAATTTCTCTAACTCCTCGGTTGGGGGCCGTGTGATCCATCCAATAGCTGACTGTGATCATCCACTTCTGTGTTTGCTAGGCCCCGGCATAGTCTCACAAGAGACAGCTATATCTGGGTCCTTTCAGCAAAATCTTGCTAGTGTATGCAATGGTGTCAGCTTTTGGAAGCTGATTATGGGATGGATCCCTGCATATGGCAATCACTAGATGGTCCATCCTTTCGTCACAGCTCCAAACTTTGTGTCTATAACTCCTTCCATGGGTGTTTTGTTCCCATTTCTAAAAAGGGGCAAAGTGTCCACACTTTGGTCTTCGTTCTTCTTGAATTTCATGCGTTTAGCAAATTGTATCTTATATCTTGGGCATCCTAAGTTTCTGGGCTAATATCCACTTATCAGTGAGTACATATTGTGTGAGTTCCTTTGTGATTGGGTTACCTCACTCAGGATGATGCCCTCCAGGTCCATCCATTTACTTAGGAATTTCATAAATTCATTTTTTTTAATAGCTGAGTAGTACTCCATTGTGTAAATGTACCACATTTTCTGTATCCATTCCTCTGTTGAGGGGCATCTGGGTTCTTTCCAGCTTCTGGCTATTATAAATAAGGCTGCTATGAACATAGTGGAGCATGTGTCCTTCTTACTGGTTGGGACATCTTCTGAATATATGCCCAGGAGAGGTATTGCGGGATCCTCCGGTAGAACTATGTCCAATTTTCTGAGGAACCACCAGACTGATTTCCAGAGTGGTTGTACAAGCTTGCAATCCCACCAACAATGGAGGAGTGTTCTTCTTTCTCCACATCCTCACCAGCATCTGCTGTCACATGAATTTTTGATCTTAGCCATTCTGACTGTAGTGAAGTGGAATCTCAGGGTTGTTTTGATTTGCATTTCCCTGATGATTAAGGATGTTGAACATTTTTTCAGGTGCTTCTCAGCCATTCGGTATTCCTCAGGTGAGAATTCTTTGTTCCGCTCTGAGCCCCATTTTTTAATGGGGTTATTTGATTTTCTGGAGTCCACCTTCTTGAGTTCTTTATATATATTGCATATTAGTCCCCTATCCGATTTGGGATAGGTAAAGATCCTTTCCCAATCTGTTGGTGGCCTTTTCGTCTTATTGACAGTGTCTTTTGCCTTGCAGAAGCTTTGCAATTTTATGAGGTCCCATTTATCGATTCTCGATCTTACAGCATAAGCCATTGCTCTTCTATTCAGGAATTTTCCCCCTGTACCCATATCTTCGAGGCTTTTCCCTAGTTTCTCCTCTATAAGTTTCAGTGTCTCTGGTTTTATGTGGAGTTCCTTAATCCACTTAGATTTGACCTTAGTACAAGGAGATAGAAATGGATCAATTCGCAGTTTTCTACATGATAACCTCCAGTTGTGCCAGCACCATTTGCTGAAAATGCTGTCTTTTTTCCACTGGATGGTTTTAGCTCCCTTGTCAAAGATCAAGTGACCATAGGTGTGTGGGTTCATCTCTGGGTCTTCAATTCTATTCCATTGGTCTACTTGTCTGTCACTATACCAATACCATGCAGTTTTTATCACAATTGCTCTGTAGTACAGCTTTAGGTCCGGCATGGTGATTCCACCAGAGGTTCTTTTATCCTTGAGAAGAATTTTTGCTATCCTAGGTTTTTTGTTATTCCAGATGAATCTGCTGATCACCCTTTCTAATTCATTGAAGAATTGAGTTTGAATTTTGATGGGGATTGCATTGAATTTGTGTATTGCTTTTGGCAAGATAGCCATTTTTACAATGTTGATCCTGCCAATCCATGAGCATGGGAGATCTTTCCATCTTCTGAGATCTTCTTTAATTTCTTTCTTCAGAGACTTGAAGTTCTTATCATACAGATCTTTCACTTCCTTAGTTAGAGTCACACCAAGGTATTTTATATTATTTGTGACTATTGAGAAGGGTGTTGTTTCCGTAATTTCTTTCTCAGCCTGTTTATCCTTTGTGTAGAGAAAGGCCATTGACTTGTTTGAGTTAATTTTATATCCAGCTACTTCATTGAAGCTGTTTATCAGGCTTAGGAGTTCTCTGGTGTAATTTTTAGGGTCACTTATATATACTATCATATCATCTGTAAAAAGTGATATTTTGACTTCTTCCTTTCCAATTTGTATCCCCTTGATCTCCTTTTGTTGTCGAATTGCTCTGGCTAGGACTTCAAGTACAATGTTGAATAGGTAGGGCGAGAGTGGACAGCCTTGTCTAGTCCCTGATTTTAGTGGGATTGCTTCCAGCTTCTCACCATTTACTTTGATGTTGGCTACTAGTTTGCTGTAGATTGCTTTTATCATGTTTAGGTATGGGCCTTGAATTCCTGATTTTTCCAAGACTTTTATCATGAATGGGTGTTGGATTTTATCAAATGCTTTCTCAGCATCTAACAAGATGATCATGTGGTTTTTGTCTTTGAGTTTGTTTATATACTGGATTACGTTGATGGATTTCCGTATATTGCACCATCCTTGCATCCCTGGGATGAAACCTACTTGGTCAGGATGGATGATTGTTTTGATGTGTTCTTAGATTCGGTTAGCAAGAACTTTATTGAGGATTTTTGCATTGATATTCATAAGGGAAATTGGTCTGAAGTTTTCTATCTTTGTTGGATCTTTCTGTGGTTTAGGTATCAGAGTAATTGTGGCTTCATAGAATGAGTTAGGTAGAGCACCTTCCATTTCTATTCTGTGGAATAGTTTGTGAAGAACTGGAATTAGGTCTTCTTTGAAGGTCTGATACAACTCTGCACTAAAACCATCTGGTCCTGGGCTTCTTTTGGTTGGGAAACTATTAATGACTGCTTCTATTTCTTTAGGGGATATAGGACTGTTTAGATTATTAAACTGATCTTGATTTAGCTTGGGTACCTGGTATCTGTCTAGAAACTTGTCCATTTCATCCAGGTTTTCCAGTTTTGTTGAGTTTAGCCTTTTGTAGGAGGATCTGATGGTGTTTGGATTTCTTCAGGATCTGTTGTTATGTTTCCCTTTTCATTTCTGATTTTGTTAATTAGGATGCTTTCCCTGTGCCCTCTCACTTGCTAGACTCACTAGTCTGGCTAAGGGGTTATCTATCTTGTTGATTTTCTCAAAGAACCAGCTCCTTGATTGGTTGATACATTGAATAGTTCTTGTTTCCACTTGGTTGATTTCACCCCTGAGTTTGATTATTTCCTGCCTTCTACTCCTCTTGGGTGAATTTGCTTCCCTTTGTTCTAGATCTTTTAGGTGTGTTGTCAAGCTGCTAATGTGTGCTCTCTCTAGTTCCTTTTTGGAGGCACTCAGAGGTATGAGTTTTCCTCTTAGGAATGCTTTCATTGTGTCCCATAAGTTTGGGTATGTTGTGGCTTCATTTTCATTAAACTCCAAAAAGTCCTTAATCTCTTTCTTTATTCCCTCCTTGACCAAGTTATCATTGAGAAGAGTGTTGTTCAGTTTCCACGTGAATGTTGGCTTTCTATTATTTATTTTATTATTGAAGATCAGCCTTAGTCCATGGTGATATGATAGTATGCATGGGACAATTTCAATATTTTTGTATATGTTGAGGCTTGTTTTGTGACCAATTATGTGGTCAATTTTGGAGAAGGTACCATGGGGTGCTGAGAAGAAGGTATATCCTTTTGTTTTAGGATAAAATGTTCTGTAGATATCTGTTAAGTCCATTTGTTTCATCACTTCTGTTAGTTTCACTGTGTCGCTGTTTAGTTTCTGTTTCCATGATCTGTCCATTGGTGAAAGTGGTGTGTTGAAGTCTCCCACTATTATTGTGTGAGGTGCAATGTGTGCTTTGAGCTTTACTAAAGTTTCTTTAATGAATGTGGCTGCCCTTGTATTTGGAGCATATATATTCAGAATTGAGAGTTCCTCTTGGAGAATTTTATCTTTGATGAGTATGAAGTGCCCCTCCTTGTGTTTTTTGATTATTTTGGTTTGTAGGTAGATTTTGTTAGATATTATAATGGCTACTCCAGCTTGTTTCTTCCTACCATTTGCTTGGAAAATTGTTTTCCAGCCTTTCATTCTGAGGTAGTGTCTATCTTTTTCTCTGAGATGAGTTTCCTGTAAGCAGCAAAATGTTGGGTCTTGTTTGTGTAGCCAGTTTGTTAGTCTATGTCTTTTTATTGGGGAGTTGAGTCCATTGATATTAAGAGATATTAAGGAAAAGTAATTGTTGCTTCCTGTTATACTTGTTGTTAAAGTTGGCATTCTGTTCTTGTGGCTGTCTTCTTTTAGGTTTGTTGAGGGATTACCTTCTTGTTTTTTCTAGGGCGTGGTTCCCATCCTTGTATTGGTTTTTTTCTGTTATTATCCTTTGAAGGGCTGGATTCGTGGAGAGATAATGGGTGAATTTGGTTTTGTCGTGGAATACTTTGGTTTCTCCATGTATGGTAATTGTGAGTTTGGCTTGGTATAGTAGCCTGGGCTGGAATTTGTGTTCTCTTAGTGTCTGTATAACATCTGTCCAGGCTCTTCTGGCTTTCATAGTCTCTGGTGAAAAATCTGGTGTAATTCTTATAGGCTTGCCTTTATATATTACTTGACCTTTTTCCCTTACTGCTTTTAGTATTCTATCTTTATTTAGTGCATTTGTTGTTCTGATTATTATGTGTCGGGAGGAATTTCTTTTCTGGTCCAGTCTATTTGGAGTTCTGTAGGCTTCTTGTATGTTCATGGGCATCTCTTTCTTTAGATTTGGGAAGTTTTCTTCAATAATTTTTTGAAGATGTTTGCTGGTCCTTTGAGTTGAAAATCTTCATTCTCATCAACTCCTATTATCCGTAGGTTAGGTCTTCTCATTGTGTCCTGAATTTCCTGCATGTTTTGAGTTAGGATCTTTTTGCATTTTCCATTTTCTTTGATTGTTGTGCTGATGTTCTCTATGGAATCTTCTGCACCTGAGATTCTCTCTTCCATCTCTTGTATTCTGTTGCTGATGCTCGCATCTATGGTTCCAGATTTCTTTCCTAGGGTTTCTATCTCCAGCGTTGCCTCACTTTGGGTTTTCTTTATTGTGTCTACTTCCCTTTTTAGGTTTTGGATGGTTTTATTCAATTCTATCTCCTGTTTGGTTGTGTTTTCCTGCAATTCTTTAAGGGATTTTTGTGTTTCCTCTTTAATGTCTTCTATCTGTTTGGTTATGTTTCCCTGCAATTCTTTAAGGATTTCTGTGTTTCTTCTTTAATGTCTTCTACTTGTTTAGCAGTGTTCTCCTGTATTTCTTTAAGTGACTTATTTAAGTCCTTCTTGATGTCCTCCACTATCATCATGAGATATGCTTTTAAATCCAGGTCTAGCTTTTCAGGTTTGTTGGGGTGCCCTGGACTGGGCAAAGTGGGAGTGCTAGGTTCTGATGATGGTGAGTGGTCCTGGTTTCTGTTAGTAAGATTCTTAGGTTTACCTTTTGCCATCTGGTAATCTCTGGAGTTAGTTGTTATAGTTGTCTCTGTTTAGAGATTGTTCCTCTGGTGATTTTGTTACCCTCTATGAGCAGACCTGGGAGACTAGCTCTCTCCTCTGAGTTTCAGTGTTCAGAGCAGTCTCTGCAGGCAAGGTCTCCTCTTTCAGGGAAGGTGCACAGTTATCTGGTGTTTGGACCTCCTCCTGGCTGAAGATGAAGGCCCAAAACAGGATCTTTCCCAGATGCTGTGTTGCTTTGGCCTGTGCAGACTGCCCTCCGCGGAGTCCTGGAACCAAGCTGGTTCCGTGAAACCTGTGGCAGAAGCCTCTCAGGCTGAGTGGAGACGTGTGCTCTGACTAGGGAGGTGGCCGGTTGTCTGGAGCCGAAAATGGCGCCGCCTCCTCACCTACCACTTTCGACAATTTAGTTTCTTCAGTTGACTCCATTTTCCCATTCCATTACATGTTCAATGGAAAAGTAAATCTTCGTAATTTAGTTGCAGCAGAAATAGGAATGTAAATAATTCCAAGGTATAAACAAAATTTAAATATTCTATCCTCCTTTTAGCGTTCATAGCCTATATGTATATAAATATAGTTATACTTACATACATTCTCTCTCTCTCTCAGACACAGTATGTATGTATATATATATACATATATATGACATGCTATGTGTATAGGAACACACATATAGACACCTATAATGCACCTACAACATAGGTAACCCAATCACAAAAGAACTCGCATGATATGTACTCACTGATAAGTGGATATTAGCCCAGAAACTTAGAATACCCAAGATATAAGATACAATTTGCTAAACGCATGAAACTCAAGAACGACAACCAAAGTGTGGACACTTTGCCCCTTCTTAGAATTGGGAACAAAACAACCATGGAAGGAGTTACAGAGACAAAGTTTGGAGCTGAGATGAAAGGATGGACCATCTAGAGACTGCCATATCCGGGGATCCATCCCATAATCAGCTTTGAAACGCTGACACCATTGCATACACTAGCAAGATTTTGCTGAAAGGACCCAGATATGGCTGTCTCTTGTGAGACTATGCCGAGGCCTGGCAAACACAGAAGTGGGTGTTAACAGTCAGCTATTGGATGGATCACAGGGCCCCCAATGGAGGAGTTAGAGAAAGTACCCAAGGAGCTGAAGGGATCTGCAATCCTATAGGTGGAACAACAATATGAGCTAACCAACACCCCCCCCCCTCCCGCCGGAGCTCGTGTCTCTAGCTGCATATGAATCAGAAGATGGCCTACTCAGTCATCAGTGGAAACAGGGGCCCATTGGTCGTGCAAACTTTATATGCCTCAGTACATGGGAATGCCAGGGCCAAGAAGTGCGAGTGGGTGGATGGGGGAGTGGGTGGGGGGAGCGTGTGAGGGACTTTTGGGATAGCATTGGAAATGTAAAAGAAATAAATACCCAATTAAAAAAAATAAAAACAGGAAAAGGAAGAACTTGTTATTTATTTACAATTTGAGTAAAGGATGCAATGCATATTGTATGAGTTAGTAGCTACTTAGCGAAGATAAGCTGTTTTTTTTTTATTTTAACACCCTATCATTTTATTATATTTCATTTATTTTTATTTAATCTTTTATGTATTTATGTATTTATTTATTTATTTACACTCTAGATTTTATTCTCCTTTTGGTCTACCCTCTGACTCTTCCACATCCTGTACCTCCTCCTGGCTCCCTGGCTCCATGAGGATATCCCCACTCCCCACCCCCACCCCCAAATCCCTACCCCCTACACCACTAGATCTCTAAACTTCATGGGACACCCAGTCTCTTGAGGGTTAGGTGCATCTTCTCTTACTGAACTCAGACCTGGCTGTCCTCTGCTATATATGTATTGGGGACTGTAGTTATAACACAGTTGATAGAATATTTGCCTAGAATGCACAAAGTAATGAGTTCAATTCCTAGTACCACATACTCTGCACTTTCTGGCGTGCTTTAGTAATCCCAGTACCAGGGAGGTAAAGGCAGGAGAATCAGAAGTTCAAGGTAATCCTCATATGAATTTAGTACTGCACACAGTATAAGAGCTAAGACAAAGGGCTGGAAGATGAAGTTATAAATGGCTCCTGCAAACCTGTATTTTAGCCACAGGCCCCTGCTAAAACTTTGCTTTGCCTCTTTTCTTTTACCAAAGAAGCTCCTGAGAGGAAATGGGGAAGAATATACAAGAAAAGTGCTCCCATTTAACTTTGCATAAGTCTCACACTCATTCATGCCTGGCTTAGCTTTACTTCAGACAATGCTGTGCATTTCATTGGGTACATAATAACTTTCTCTAAAATGTACTACATCTAATCTACCAGAGATATGAGATCTTGAACAGAAACATGCCTTGCAAGTTGATCATTTGAAATTGGATTGGTCTAAAGACTTATTAATTTCTACATTCTAAGATTTGTGACCCTTTATTGCAGATGCATTTTTTTCGTGGAATAGGATTTGGAAAATGATTCTGGGTATAATACTATCTATGATGGTGGTCTCTATCCTTGTTTTTAGTTGTCTGCTACATCATGAGCATAAAGGTACGTATGCCATGTGGGAGCAGGGGAGGGAACTAGCGCTGCACATGCCTTGATTTGTGGGTCTTTCTCTTTTACAGTGCTCTAATGAGTTTTTGTTGTCAGTTAGCTGTCTGCCTTTACTTATTCCTTGTTCCTAATGTGTCCTCCCTTTCTGCTGAATCTATTGACAATGCTGTTTGGCTCATGTTGGAATTTTTTTTGTCTGATTGTGTTGAAGACCCAAAGCCAACCTGGAAAATGTTTTAAAAATGTATTTGTTGGCTGGGCAGTGGTAGTGCTTGCCTGTAATCCCAACACTTGGGAGGCAGAGGCAGGCAGATTTCTGAGTTCGAGGCCAGCCTGGTCTACAGAGTGAGTTCCACAACAGAAAGAGTGAGTTACACAAAGAAAACATCTCAAAAAACCAAAACAAAAAACAAAAAAAACCCCAAAACCAAAAACCAAAACCAAAACCAAAACAACAACAAAAACCAAAAAATACAAAAATGTATTTGTCACTTCACTTCCTCAAGAATCCAGTGACCTTATCTGTGGAAACAGCAATGTTCTCAACCATAGTAAGAATGGTAACAGAGGTTACTCATCACAGCAAAGGGAGAGATGAGTACACTGGGAGGGGTGTTAATTGCGACATTAGGTTATTAATTTATTATAGGAGAAAAAGTTTGCATACACTCTCTAATATGCTGTGCTCAAGAGAAGAATTCCTCCAAAATCATAAAATGCAAAACAAAACAAAAACAAAACAACAACAACAAAAACTGGGACTGGGAGAATATGAGGGAGGGTTACAGAAATTGGGATGTAAAGTGAATAAATAAATTAATTAATGAAAAAAACTGTCTCGAATTTTAAGGTGCTCCCCACTTAAAAGGCCTCAAATAGAGATCTCTTTTGGAAGATCACAATTAGACATCCTAGATTTCCTCCCAAGTGTAGTTTGGCCATCAGTTAGGGAATTCAGTGTTGTGACATCACAATTAGTGCACTTTCCACTGTTATCTATTGTCCCATTGCTGTGATGCATGAATCTGTATAGTCATTCTGTCATGTACAGTTGAGAACATTGCTGTTACCCCAGAAAAGTTCATGAATTTCCTCTCCACATTGAAAACTTCTATTTTAGTCTGAGCTTGCTAGCTGATTCAAATAGTTCCCATTTTCTACTACTGTATCTAAGGAATATAGAATGGAATGCCTGAAGAATGTTGCCAGTACTAGTCACAATTTTACCATCCCTGGGAATGACTTTGAATTTGCTTTGTTTTCTTCAACCTCCCTAATCCTAATATAATAGGTGTGTGCTGCAAGCATGGTTTTACACAATGCTAGGGATGGATCCCAGGACATTGTGTATACTAAGCACACAGTTTATCAACTGAGCTACATCTGCATTATACTGTTATTGCATTCTTTAAAATGTAGATTTAAGGAAAATATTTACAATGTACTTATAAATTATGGAGGCTTAGTAAATTGACATTTGTAGGTTCTCCTTCAACATACATAATTTTGCTAGCCCTGGATGATTATCTAGGACTCCAGTACCAGGCTTGATTTCTTCTTGCTGAGCAGGTCATAATATTAGTTACCACTGAGGGCATTCATGCCAATATTGTCCCCTTGGGATCCTCATGCCATACGCACACACACACACACACACACACACACACACACACACACGTACACACTCACATATATGTGAGTATATACACATATATACATATGTGTATATGTAATATATAATATATATATTAATGGCAATAAAATAGGCCATTAATTTGAAATAGATCTGTGTGAGATGTGCAATATGGAAAGATTTGGGGAAGAAAAGGGAAGAGAGAAACTGTAAACTTGTGTAAAAAGTTAAAAAATAGAAAACATTCTTTTAAATGTAAGAACACATTTCCTGTGTGTCCCACATTTTTTCAGGTATTAAAGGTTAAACATGTTTTTCCCAAAGCTTTTGAGAGACTTACAGTAGAAGAGACTGGATGCCCCAGGGAGTTTAGAGGTCAGGTGGGGTGGAGTGTGGAGGCATCCTTGTGGAGACAGGGTGTGTGTGTGGAGCAGTTGGAGGGTGGATGGGGGACAGGAAATGAAATATGGAGTGAAAAATAAATTAATTTAATAAAAATAGTTCTAAGTAGAGTTTTACTGTAAAAATTTCCCATTATTTGAGTGTTTATCATTGGCATGCAATGAGCACCTAACATTTTTCTAATGTTGTGTATAAAGTGTTAAATGGATCATTTACAAAGGGGAAGAATTAACTTTGTAATGAGAATTATTACATCACACGCTGATTAACAAGAGGCAGCAATGTAAAGAGGATCTTCTTTCTGTGGGCTTGTCAGTCTCAGCCCAGCATTCATTCCATCCTATAAACAGTTTGCCCTTCCCTCATGTCACCATCAGATATGTGAGCTTTAGTCCTAAGTCATGCTATGTTCTAATGGCCAAAGAAATATGACATCAGATTATAGCTCCTGATTTTTTGATATACTTTTCAAACATAGGAAACTTTATATCATAAATAGTGATTATAACTTTTTCTTTCCAGTTTTTAGGTGCACGTGGGATGCTCCTTGGATAATAGGATTATTAATAATTACATCTTCTGTGGTGACTGTTGTATTAGTCATGGTGTATTTACATATGAAACAAAGAGGTAAGTGCCATCAAGTATATGGAAACTTCTAGCAAATACCCTTTTTTTCCCAAAATGTCTTCTCACTGGTAAAGCACTTGGCTAAAGAAGGGTGATGGTGGCTTAGATTGCAAGATCAGTTGATTCCTTAATTACCTGTCCTACAATTGGGTTGCAGACTCTTTAATTTTATAGTTGTAATAGGAGCTATATAAAGAAGATAAAGAAAATGAAGATGGGGTAATTCTCTATAGCAATTGAGTTATATTCCAAAAGTCCAATGCAGAATTCACAAACTTGAGCTGTATTTTCAGTAATATTGTATTAATTCTCTCTTGTGAGATTTGGACCTTGCCTAAAATCAATATCTTAGCCTTTTCTCTCATACTCATACATCCACACTGCATACAACCTGAGAAGTGAATCTATCATAGGTCTGTAGTTCGGGTGCATCACCTCTGTGGCAACCTTCCTAATCTTTGCAACTCTCTTCAGTTCCTGTTTCAGATGTACATTTTGAATTGGATACTTTGTGGGTGGAAGACATAAGTGTAATCCTGTGTTCACTGATGGTTCCTGCCACCATGCTCGTTTCCTATACATACTTCAGGTTGAAAGGTAAATGCGATGAGATGCGTGTTAACTTGACTTATAGAGTGTGTTTTGTATGATGTAAAGATGTCTTTAAGTTGAAATTCTTAATCATTATATCTTAATTAGAAAGAAAAATTGGAAAACATGTGTGCTCCATAAAGACCTTCAGGGTTCTGGGGAATGTAGTTATAGTAATCTTTGTGCCTCAAAGACTAGTGGCATACTCAGATTGGATTTCACTTCTGACAAATGTGTCAGGGAAACGTGGAAAGACTACTGTTTCATTCATTCTCTGAAGGCTTGTAAGGTTTCTTCCAATTTTAAATATTAAGATGATAATGATGGTCCAGCTTGACACCTGTGACATGAGAAGCATCCCACCCATGACACTGCCTTATAGGCCAGGACCAAGAGGCTGAATAGTCTAGAGCTCTAGTATAGAAACAAACATGACTAACAAAAATGTCAGTAAAAGGATGCCTAATAATACTCCGTTGTACTTATAGACTGGTGCCAGCACAATCATGCTCAGAGAGTCTTCACCAGCAACTGATGGAAACAGGTGAAAAGATCCACATCCAAACATTAAGCAGACTTCGGGGAATCCTATAGAAGGAAGGGCAAGGAATGTAAGAACCAAAGAGGTCAAGGACACCACAGGAAAACCCACAGAATCAACTGACCTGGATTGAAAGAGGCTCACAGAGACTGAGCAGTCAACCAGGAAGCCTGAATAGGAGTGACCTAGGCCCTCTTCAAATACATTACAGTTATGTAGCTGGATCTACTGGTGAGACTTCTAACAGGGGAAGTAGGAGCTTTTTCTGAATCAGTTGCCTGCTTTTAGTACCCTTTCCTCCTACTGGCTTGCTTCAACCAGCCTTTTTAAAAAAATTTTATTAGATATTTTCTTCATTTATATTTCAAATGCTATCCTAAAAGTCCCCTATAACCTCTCCCCGCCCCGTATCCTGCTCCCCAACCCACCAACTCCTGTTTCCTGGCCCTGGCATTCCTTTGTATTGGGGCATATAATCTTCACAAGACCAAGGGCCTCTCCTCCCAATGATGGCTGACTAGGCCATCTTCTGCTACATATGCAGCTAGAGACATGAGCTCTGGGGGTAGTGGTTAGTTCATATTGTTGTTCCTCCTATAAGGTTACAAACCCCTTCAGCTCCTTGGATACCTTTTCTCCTCCATTAGGGGCCCTGTATTCCATCCAATAGATGACTGTGAGCATCCACTTCTGAATTTGCCAGGCACTGGCATAGCCTCACAAAAGACAGCTATATCAGGGTCCTGTCAGGAAAATCTTGCTGCCATATGCAATAGTGTCTGGGTTTGGTGGTTGTTTATGGGATGGATTCCCACGTGGGGCAGTCAATGGATGGTCCTTCCTTCCATCTCAGCACTAAAGTATGTCTCTGCAACTCCTGCTATGGGTATTTTGTTCCCCATTCTAAGGAGGAATGAAGTATCCACACGTTAGTCTTCCTTCTTGAGTTTCATATGTTTTGCAAATTGTATCTTGGGTATTCTAAGTTTTTGGGCTAATATCCACTTAACAGTGGGTGCATATCATGTGAGGTTTTTTGTGATTAGGTTACCTCACTCAGGAAGATATCCTCCAAATCCATCCATTTACCTAAGAATATCATAAATTCATCATTCTTAGTAGCTGAGTAGTACACCATTATGTAAATATACCACATTTTCTGTATCCATTCCTCTGTTGAGGGACATCTGGGTTCTTTCAAGCTTATGGCTATTAAAAATAAGGTGACTCTGAACATAGTGGAGCATGTGTTCTTATTACAAGTTGGAACCTCTTCTGAGTATATGCCCAGAAGGTATTGCAGTATCTTCTAATAGTACTATGTCTAATTTTCTGAGGAAATGCCAGACTGATTTCCAGAGTAGTTGTACCAGCTTTCAATCCCACAAGCAATGGAGGAGAGTTGCTCTTTCTCCACCTCCTCTCCAGCATCTGCTGACATCTGAAGTTTTGATCTTAGCCATTCTGACTCTTGTGAGGTGGAATATCAGGGTTGTTTTGATTTTCATTTTCCTGATAATTTAGGATGTTGAACATTTTTTTCAGGTGCTTCACATCCATTCGATATTCCTCTGTTGAGAATTCTTCGTTCAGCCCTGTTCCCCATTTTTTATAGACCCTTTGTTCTTTTATTTTAATTAGGTATTTATTTCATTTACATTTCCAATGCTATCCCAAAAGTCCCCCACACCCTCCCACACCCACTCCTCCACCCACCCACTCCCACTTCTTGGCCCTGGCATTCCCCTGTACTGAGGCATATAAAGTTTGCACGACCAATGGGCCTCTCTTTCCACTGATGGCCGACTAGGCCATCTTCTGATACATATGCAGCTAGAGACATGAGCTCTGGGGGGTACTGGTTAGTTCATAATGTTGTTCCACCTATAGAGTTGCAGATCCCCCCAGCTCCTTGGGTACTTTGTCTAGCTCCTCTATTGGGGGCCCTGTGATCCATCCAATAGCTGACTATGAGCATCTACTTCTGTGTTTGCTAGGCCCCGGCATAGTCTCACAAGAGACAGCTATATTTGGGTCCTTTCAGCAAAATCTTGCTAGTATATGCAATGGTGTCAGCGTTTTGGAAGCTGATTATGGGATGGATCCCTGGATATGGCATTCTCTAGATTGTCCATCCTTTCGTCTCAGCTCCAAACTTTGTCTCTGTAACTCCTTCCATGGGTGTATTGTTTCCAATTCTAAGAAAGGGCAAAGTGTCCACACTTTGGTCTTTGTTCTTCTTGAGTTTCATGTGTTTCACAAATTGTATCTTATATCTTGGGTATTCTAAGTGGCTAATATCCACTTATCAGTGAGTACATATTGTGTGAGTTATTTTGTGATTGGGTTACCTCACTCAGGATGATGCCCTACAGGTCTATCCATTTGTCTAGGAATTTCATAAATTCATTCTTTTTAATAGCTGAGTAAATGTACCACATTTTCTGTATCCATTCCTCTGTTGAGGGGCATCTGGGTTCTTTCCAGCTTAAAAATTCCACCAGAGAATTCCTAAACCTATTAAACAGCTTCACTGAAGTAGTTGGATATAAAATTAACTCAAACAAGTCAATGGTCTTTCTGTACACAAAGAATAAACAGGCTGAGAAAGAAATTAGGGAAACAACACCCTTCTCAATATTCACAAATAATATAAAATACCTTGGTGTGACTCCAACTATGAAGTGAAACATTTGTATGACAAGAACTTCAAGTCTCTGAAGAAAGAAATTAAAGAAGATCTCAGAAGATGGAAAGGTACCCCATTTTTAATATGGCTGTTTGTTTTTCTGGAGTCCACCTTCTTGAGTTCCTTTTATATATTGGATATTAGTCCCCTATCAGATTTAGGATTGGTAAAAATCCTTTCCCAATCTGTTGGAGGCCTTTTTGTTTTATTGGCAGTGTCTTATGCCTTACAGAAGCATTGCAATTTTATGAGGTCCTATTTGTTGATTCTTGATCTTATAGCACAAGCCATTGCTATTCTGTTTAGGAATTTTTCCCCTGTGCCCATATCTTCGAGATTTTTCTCCACTTACTCCTCTATAAGTTCGTGTCTCTGGTTTTATGTGGAGTTTCATGATACACCTAGACTTGAGCTTTGTACAAGGAGATAAGAATTAATCAATTCACATTCTTCTACAATACAACCCCCAGTTATGCCAGCACCATTTGTTGAAAATGCTGTCTTTTTTCCCCTGCATAGTTTTAGCTCCTTTGTCAAAGACCAAGTGACCATAGTTGTGTGGGTTCTTTTCTGGGTCTTCAATTCTATTCCACTGATATTTCTGTCTGTCGCTGTACCAGCACCATGCAGTTTTTTTTTTTAATTTTATTTATTTATTTTTTAATCACATTGCTCTGTAGTACAGCTTGAGGTCAGGTATGGTAATTCCACCAGAGATTCTTTTATTGTTGAGAATACTTTTTGCTTCCCTAGGTTTTTGTTATTCCAGATGAATTTGCAAATTGCCCTTTCTAACTCGGTGAAGAATTGAGTTGGAATTTTGTGGGAGAATTACACTGATTCTGTATGTTGCTTTTGGCAAGATAGCCATTTTTGTATATTAATCCTGCCAATCCATGATCATGGGAGAGAGATCTTTCCATCTTCTGAGATCTTCTTCAATTTCTTTCTTCAGAGACTTGAAGTTCTTATCATACATATCTTTCACTTCTTTAGTTAGAGTCACACCAAGGTATTTTATATTATTTGTGACTATTGTGAAGAATGATGTTTCCATAATTTCTTTCTCTGCTTCATTATCCCAGTAGAGAGAGGCTACTGATTTTTTGAGTCAATTTTATATCCAGGTACTTCACTGAAGCTGTTTATTGGGTTTAGGAGTTCTCTGGTAGAATATTTAGAGAAACTATATAAGTATATAGAATACTATCATATCATATCATCTGCAAATAGTGATATTTTGACTTCTTCCTTTCCAATTTGTATCCCCTTGATCTCCTTTTGTTCTCTAATTGCTTTGGCTAGGACTTGAAGTCCTATAGGACTATTTTGAATAGGTAGTAAGAGAGTGGGCAGCCTTGTCTAGTCCCTGATTTTAGTGGAATTGCTTCAAGTTTCTCTCCATTTAGTTTGATGTTGGCTACTGGTTTTCTGTACATTGCTTTTATTATGTTTAGGTATGGGCCTTGAATTCCTGATCTTTCCAAGACTTTTATCATGAATGGGTGTTGGATTTTGTCAAATGCTTTCTTAGCATCTAAGGAGATGGCCATGTTGTTTTTGTCTTTGAGTTTGTTTATATAGTGGATTACGTTGAATGATTTCTGTATATGAAACCATCTCTGCATCCCTGGGATGAAGCCAACTTGATCTTAATTGATGATCATTTTGATGTCTTCTTGGATTCTGTTTGTGAGAATTTTAGTGAGTAAATTTGCATTGATATTCATAAGGGAAATTTGTCTGAAGTTCCTTTTTTTGTGGGTCTTTATGGGCATTAGGTATCAGAGTAATTGTGGCATCATAGAATCAATTGGGTAGAGTACCTTCTGTTTCTATTTCATGAAATAGTTTAAGAAGTATTGGAATTAGGTCTTCTTTGAAGGTCTGATAGAACTCTGCACTAATCCCATCTGATCCTGGGCTTTTTTTTTTTGGTTGGGAGACTATTAATGACCACTTCTATTTCTTTAGGGGAAATGGGATTGTTTAGGTCTTTAATCTGATCTTTATTTAACTTTTACCTGCTATCTGTCTAAGAAATTGTCCATTTCATCCAAATTTTCCAGTTTTGTTGAGTATAGCCTTTTCTAGAAGGATCTGATAGTGTTTTGGATTTCCTCAGGTTCTGTTGTTATGTCTCCTTTTTCATTTCTGATTTTGTTAATTAGGATACTGTAACTGTGTCCTCTAGTTAGTCTGGCTAAGGGTTTGTCTATCTTGTTGATTTTTCTCAAAGAACCAGCTCCTGGTTTGGTTGATTCTTTGTGTGGTTCTTTTTGTTTTCACTTGGTTGATTTCAGCCATGAGTTTGATTATTTCCTGCCATCTACTTACTCTTGGGTGAATTTGCTTTCTTTTGTTCTAGAGCTTTTACATATGCTGTCAAACTGCTAGTGTATGATCTCTCTAGTTTCTTTTTTTCTGGCATTCAGAGCTATGAGTTCTCCTCTTAGGTCTGCTTTCATTGTGTCCCATAAGTTTGGGTATGCTGTGGCTTCGTTTTCATTAAACTCTAAAAAGTCTTAATCTCTTTCTTCATTTCTTCCTTTACCAAGTTATCATTGAGTAGAGTGTTGTTCAGCTTCCAGGTGAATGCTTGCTTTCTATTATTTATGTTGTTATTGAAGATCAGCGTTAGCGGCTGTGGTGATCTGATAGGATGCATGGGATAATTTCAATATTTTTGTATCTGTTGAGGCCTGTTTTGTGACCAATTATATGGTCAAATTTAGAGAAGGAAGCATGAGGTGCTGAGAAAAAGGTATATCCTTTTGATTTAGGATAAAATGTTTTGTAGATATCTGTTAAATCCATTTGTTTCATAACTTCTGTTAGTGTCCATGTGTCTCTGTTTAGTTTCTGTTTCCAGGATTTGTCCATTGATGAAAGTGGGATGTTGAAGTCTCCTACTATTATTGTGGCAGGTGCAATGTGTGATTTGAGCTTTACTAAAGTTTCTTTAATGAATGTGGCTCCTCTTGCAATTGGAGCATAGTCATTCAGAACTAAGAGTTCATCTTAGACTATTTTACCTTTGATGAGCATGAAGTTCCCCTCCTTGTCTTTTTTGATAACTTTGGGTTGGACGTTGATTTTAATTGATATTAGAATAGCTACTCCAGCTTGTTTCTTCAGACCATTTGCTTGGAAAATTGTTTTCCAGCCTTTTACTCTGAGGTAGTGTCTGTGTTTGTCCCTGAGGTAGGTTTCCTGTATACAGCAAAATGTTGGGTCCTGTATATGTAGCCTGTCTGTTAGTTTATATCTTTTTATTGAGTAATTGAGTTCATTGATAATAAGAGATATTAAGGAAAAGAAATTGTTGCTTCCTGTTATTTTTGTTGTTAGAGTTGGGATTCTGTTCTTGCAGCTATCTTCTTTTAGATTTGTTGAATGATTATTTTCTTGTTTTTTATTAGGACATAACCAACATAACCTTGTGTAGGTGTTTTTCCTGTATTATCCTTTGAAGTTCTGGATTTGCGGAAATATATTGTGTGAATTTGGTTTTGCCATGAAATACTTTGGTTTCTCCATCTATGGTAATTGAAGATTTTGCTGGGAACAATAGCTTGGGCTGCCATTTGTTTTCTCTTGGGGTCTGTATAACATCTGTCCAGGATCTTCTGGCTTTCATAGTATCTGGTGAGAAGCCAGGTATAATTCTAATAGGTCTGTCTTTATATATTACTTGACCTTTATCCCTTATTGCTTTATTCTATCTTTATTTATCTGCATTTGTTGTTCTGATTATTATGTGTTGGGAGGAATTTCTTTTCTTGTCCAGTCTATTTGGAGTTCTGTAGGCTCCATGTATGTTCATGGGCATCTCTTTCTTTAGGTAAGGGAAGTTTCTTCTATAAATTTTTTGAAGATATTTACTTGCCCTTTAAGTTGAAAATCTTCCTTCTCTTCTATACCTATTATACTTAGGTTTGGTCTTCTCATTGTGTCCTGGATTTTCTGGATGTTTTGATTTAGGATCTTTTTGCATTTTGCATTTTCTTTGATTGTTGTGTCCATGTTTTCTATGGAATCTTCTGCACCTGGGATTCTCTCTTCCATCTCTTGTATTATGTTGCTGATGCTCACATCTATGGTTCCTGATTTCTTTCCTAGGTTTTCTATCTCCAGACTTGTCTCCCTTTGTGTTTTTTTTTTTATTGTTTTACTTCCATTTTTAGATCTTGGAAGGGTTTGTTCAAATCTATCACCTGTTTGGTTGGGTTTTCCTGTAATTCTTTAAGGGATTTTTGTGCTTCCTCTTTAAGGACTTCTACCTGTTTAGCAGTGTTCTCCTGTATTTTCTTAAGTGAGTTATTAATGCCCATCTTAAAATCCTCTACCAGGATCATGAGATATGATTTTAAATATGAATCTTGCTTTTCAAGTGTGTTGGGGTATCCATGACTCACTGTGATGGACGTACTGGGTTCTGATGATGCCAAGTCGTCCTGGTTTCTGTTAGTAAGATTCTTTCATTGGCCTTTTGCCATCTTGTAATCTCTGGTGTTAGATATTCTAGCTGTCTTTGGCTGGAGCTTGTTCCCCCTGTGATTCTGTTAGCCTCTGTCAGCATTCCTGGGAGTCCAACTTTCTCCTGAGTTGCAGTGGTCAGATTACTCTCTGCAGGCAAGCTCTCCTCTTGCAGGGAAGGTGCCCAGAAGTCTGGAGCTCAGATCCACCTCCTGGCTGAGTTCAGGGTTGAGAGCACTCCCTGGAGTTCGACTCCTCTGCTGGGTAAGGTATCTTGAGGTCTGGGTCTCAGCTCTGCCTCCTGGCTGGGGATGAAGGCTTGAGGGGACCTTATCTAAGATGCTTTGTTGCTTCTGTGGCCCCTGTGCTCTCCTTCTGGGACTGTTTTCTGAAAGACCCAGGATACAAGATGGTGCTCTCACCTGATTCCTGGGGTCAGAGCTCTCTTTTTCGAGGCCTACTTTTCTCAGTGATCCTAAGATCCTGGGTATGCTAGGGCATGTGTGGTATGGAGAGTCCTCTGGTAACCCTGGGACGAGTTCATGCCCAAGGTGGCCTGGGTCTGACACTTACTGGAGTAACCCTAGCTGCTGGTTGTGCGGGTTTCCTGTTTCCCTGTTCCTGCTGGTACAAGCCCCTCCTGGTTGTTTTGAAACAGATGTGTTCCACTCACCAGTAATCCCAAGATCCTGGGTGTGCTAGGGCACCTGAGGTGTGGAGAGGCCTCTGCTCATCCAGGCTTAATAGGAGAGGAGGTAACCTGTCTCACTACAACTTGAAATGCCATGGCTGGTTGATCTCTGTGAAGGCCTGCCCTTTTCTAAAGAAGACTGGAGGAAGAATTGATGTGGTAGGGGAGTGCAGTGGGGACTGGAGGGTCTGGGCTGAGAAGAGGTAGGGGAAAGTGTGGTCTGGATAAAAAAAATAAGTAAATAAATTAATTTAAAAATGATATTTCAGTTATTAGTGAGTATATACCATGCATGTTCTGTTTGGGTCTGAGTTATCTCACCCAGGATAATATTTTCTAGTTACATCCATTTGCCTGCAAAACTCAGGATGTCCTTGTTCTGAATAGCAGAGTAGTATTCCATTGTGTAAATGAATCACATTTTCTGTGTCCATTCTTCTGTTTTGGGAATGTCAACAAACTGAAGTGCCCAAGTGAACACACCTCAGTCCCACTAGGAAGAGAGAAGAAACCAATCACAAGTAGGGAGGGAGGGAGGGACCTGGGAGGGAAAGTGCCCTGTGGGGGGGGGTCGGTATTTGGGGACATAGGGGAACCTGATCTGGCATTGGGTGAGGGAAAAGGGCTGAAGCTCTGAGGCCTAGCAGAAAGAATGGAAACAGGCAACCTCGGGATAAAAGAGGTTGGGGGGACCCTCCAGAATGCACTCTCTAGAGTTGCAGGGGACCCAGGTGGGGAGACCCTCCAGAATGCATCTTGGAGGTAAGAGACTCTCAGGAATCAAAAGGAGGGACCTTAGATGCAATACCAGACAGTAGGGAGAGAGAACTTAAAGAGCCCATCTCCAGAAGGAAGACAGGACATCAAGTGAAGGATGGGGCTGCCATCCCACAATCACAGCTCTGACCCACAGTTGTTCCTGTCTGAAAGAATTCTAGGCATGTCTGAGGTAAAGAAGGTCCAGCAATAGGCGTAAAGTGGGATGGAGCTCAAGGGGAGGCACAAAGTCCTGACACTATTAGTGAGGCTATGGAGCACTCAAAAAAGGGACCTAGCATGACCACACTCTATAAGTCCCAACAAGCAGCTGAAAGGGTCAGATATTTGCACTCAACCAATGCACAGATGCTGCTGACCCCTGCTGTTGAATTAGGGTATGCTGAAAGAAGCTGAGGAGAAGGGTGATCCTGCAGGAGGACCAGCAGTCTCAATTAATCTGGACCCCCAAGATCTCTCAAACACTGGACCACCAAACAGGCAGCATACACCAATGGATATGAGGCCCCCAACACACATAGAGTAGAGGACTGTTGCATCTGTGTTCATTCAGAAATGATGTACCTAACCCTCAAGAGACTGGAGGTCCCAGAGAGTTTAGAGTTCAGGAGGGATAGGGAGTGGGGACATCCACATGGAGACAGGGGCGTGGGGAGGAGGTATGGGATGTAGTACAGTCAGAAGATGGATGGGGAGGGAATAAAATATGGACTTTAATAATTAATTAACTATTAAAAATGTTAATTCAATGCCATAATTTCTTCAATGAGAAACATGCACATTTTCACAAGGAATGGAGCCAAAAAATTCCCAACCCTACATTCATATCTTGGAAACATTCCCTAACTAATGCGTAAAGCTAAATGCCTTGCTTTCATTTTACAACCTATTGCCCTTATGGAAACAGTAAGAGATATGAAAAAAAGTAAGTCAGTAGGGATTTTCAACACCTGTTTATTTGATCTACCAATGATTTACAATCTTAAACTATTGCAGTAAAAATGTGCACAGTGCTAATAAATTATAATTTCATTTCCAGTGATTTTTTCTCTCAATACAACAAAATACGCAGTGATTTTTATGGATTATTCAGAGGAGTTATTAAGCAAAATAGACCCATAAATTAAACTCAAAGGAATAATATGCTTTATTTTCATTTTTTGCTGGTTTTTCTATAGGATTTTTATTGAAGTTGCTGGTGTATAGTTGGAGAAGCCAAAATAAGAATACTTGATAAGCCTCAGCAGTACTTATCAAAACTCAGCAGTTGGGTTGTAGGGAATGCAATAGACATGTATATACATGCTGTAATACAAATTAGCATTCTGCACCAATCTTCTGCCAAGAAAAGTAACTATTTCATTATCTTACATTCACTTCAGTTTGCCAGTTTGTGTTGGAATATTGGGTTATAGTCTGAGGTTTTGTTTTTAGGTGAAATCTCTATACCGTTTCCCTGAAACAGCTTGTTTCACCTCTTATGTTGAAGGGTTGATACTATAATTCCATAACTTACACTTTGGAAATTACAGATCAGGAGGATATATAAGAGTATGAAGGGAATTTTATCAAATATTTCAAAACCATACATACCCTGGGAAATTTCTTATATCTTTTATATAAGCACCAATTTTATTTTCAATAGCTTTTTCTAAGTAAAGTCTGTGGCAGTTCTTATTTTCCTAATTTTTTATTATGTATTTTCTTCATTTACATTTCAAATGCTATCCCAAAAGTCCACTATACCCTCCCCCCACTCTGCTCCCCTACCCACCCACTCCCATTTCTTGGCCCTGGTGTTTCCCTGTGCTGGGACATATAATTTTGCAAGACCAAGGGGCTTCTTTTCCCAATGATGGCTGACTAGGCCATCTTCTGCTACATATGCAGCTAATACCAGATGATTATAGATGATAAGGAAATATTTGGCAGGCAGATTTGCATACCATTGTTATAAAACAGTGGGAATCTAATTAGAAGGTAAGTCACAGGAACACTGGAAATGGAGTCAATGATTCACTTGGCAACAGGAGTAATGTTCTGAAAATACAGTTTTAAGTCAGTAATGAAATATAGATTTATGTCTAATAAAACATAATAAACACGAGCTCTGGGGGTACTGGTTTGTTCATATTGTTGTTACACCTATAGGGTTGCAGACCTCTTCAGCTCCTTGGGTACTTACTCTAGCTCCTCCATTGGGGGCCCTGCGTTCCATGCAATAGCTATTTTAACTTAGTCCCAAGAATTTAGGAGAGTCAGACATACAGAAAGAAAGACAGCAAATATTTTTGACACTTTTTTTTTCATTACACTGTTTACTCCAATTTCAAAATAAATAACCAAATCCAGTCAAGCTGTTTGCTAAGACGCTGGTTTTACTCACAGAATCTGCCCCTCCCCCAGGTGTATTTTCCTCTCATTGATTTAAACCAGGGAACTCAAGCTAATTAATAACCAAAGAAGTTGTTACTTTTGTCTTTGTAAAATAACTCAATATCTTACAAGACCTCAGTATGTAGTCACATTTGCTCTCAAATATCCTTACTTTTATTATGAGACATGAGTTAACAGTACCTAGTGCAAATATTTTTCCCCTGACTGATTGACTACAACAGTTAAGAGACTAAAAATATATGTGATTTCTTACTTGCAACAGTGTTTGTAGAGACTAGAGTTCTGAAATTTCCCCAAGGGAAATATGGTTCCATAATTTTAGACATGCCCAGATGATTATAGATGATAAGGAAATATTTGGCAGGCAGATTTGCATACCATTGTTATAAAACAGTATAAATCTAGTTATAAGGTAAGTCACAGGAACATTGAGAATGGAGTTAATGATTCACATGGCAACAGGAATAATGCTTTGAAAATACAGTTTTTTTTTTTTTTTGGAGTTAGGGTGCATTTTATTATGTTGTCCTCCCTCCACATTTCTTATGAAGAGATACTTAATATGGTTGATGCACAGTGGATGTGTCCCATTTAGTTTTTTTTTCTTTTTTTTTTTAATTAGGTAATTTCCTCAATTACATTTCCAATGCTATCCAAAAAGTCCCCAATACACTCCCCCCCCAGTCCCCCCCCACCCCCACCCCTTGGCCCTGGCATTCCCCTGTACTGGGGCATATAAAGTTGGCAAGTCCAATGGGCCTCTCTTTCCACTGATGGCCTACTAGGCCATCTTTTGATACAAATGCAGCTAGAGACAAGAGCTCTGGGGTACTGGTTAGTTCATAATAATGATCCACCTATGGGGTTGCAGATCCCTTTAGCTCCTTGGGTACTTTCTCTAGCTCCTCCATTAGGGGCCCTGTGATCCATCCAATAGCTGACTGTGAGCATCCACTTCTGTGTTTCCTAGGCCCCGGCATTGTCTCACAAGAGACAGCTATATCTGGGTCCTTTCAGCAAAATCTTGCTAGTGTATGCAATGGTGTCAGGGTTTAGAAGCTGATTATGGGATGGATCCCTGTATATGGCAGTCTTTAGATGGTCCATCCTTTCTTCACAGCTCCAAACTTTATCTCTGTAACTCTTTCCATGGGTGTTTTGTTCCCAATTCCAAGAAGGGGCACGGTGTCAACACTTTGGTCTTCGTTCTTCTTGAGTTTCATGCGTTTAACAAATTGTATCTTATATCTTGGGTATCCTAAGTTTTTGGGCTAATAGCAACTTATCAGTGAGTACATATTGTGTGAGTTCCTTTGTGAATATGTTACCTCACTCAGAATGATGCCCTCCAGATCCATCCATTTGCCTAGGAATTTCATAAATTCATTCCTTTTAATAGCTGAGTAGTACTCCATTGTGTAAATGTACCACATTTTCTGTATCCATTCCTCTGTTGAGGAGCATCTGGGTTCTTTCCAGCTTCTGGCTATTATAAATAAGGCTGCTATGAACATAGTGGAGCATGTGTCCTTCTTACCGATTGGAACATCTTTTGGATATATTCCAGGAGAGGTATTGCTGGATCCTCTGGTAGTATTATGTCCAATTTTCTGAGGAACCGCCAAACTGATTTCCAGAGTGGTTGTACCAGCTTGCAATCCCACCAACAATGAAGGAGTGTTCCTCTTTCTCCACATCCTCGCCAGCATCTGCTGTCACCTGAATTTTTGATCTTAGCCATTCTGACTGGTGTGAGGTGGAATCTCAGGGTTGTTTTGATTTGCATTTCCCTGATGATTAAGGATGTTGAACATTTTTTCAGGTGCTTCTCTGCCATTCGGTATTCCTCAGGTGAGAATTCTTTGTTCAGTTCTGAGCCCCATTTTTTAACGGGGTTATTTGATTTTCTGGAGTCCACCTTCTTGAGTTCCTTATATATATTGGATATTAGTCCACTATCTGATTTAGGATAGGTAAAGATCCTTTCCCAATCTGTTGGTGGTCTTTTTGTCTTATTGACGGTGTCTTTTGCCTTGCAGAAGCTTTGCAACTTTATGAGGTCCCATTTATCGATTCTCGATCTTACAGCGCAAGCCTTTGCTGTTCTATTCAGGAATTTTTCCCCTGTACCTATATCTTCGAGGCTTTTCCCTACTTTCTCCTCTATAAGTTTCAGTGTCTCTGGTTTTATGTGGAGTTCCTTAATCCACTTAGATTTGACCTTGGTACAAGGAGATAGGAATGGATCAGTTCACATTCTTCTACATGATAACCACCAGTTGTGCCAGCACCATTTGTTGAAAATGCTGTCTTTTTTCCACTGGATGGTTTTTGCTCCCTTGTCAAAGATCCAGTGACCATAGGTATGTGGGTTGATCTTAGGGTCTTCAATTCTGTTCCATTGGTCTACTTGTCTGTCGTTATACCAGTACCATGCAGTTTTTATCACAATTGCTCTGTAGTACAGCTTTAGGTCAGGCATGGTGATTCCTCCAGAGGTTCTTTTATCCTTGAGAAGAGTTTTTGCTATCCTAGGTTTTTTGTTGTTCCAGATGAATTTGCAGATTGCCCTTTCCAATTCGTTGAAGAATTGAGTTGGAATTTTGATGGGGATTGCATTGAATCTGTAGATTGCTTTTGGCAAGATAGCCATTTTTACAATGTTGATCCTGCCAATCCATGAGCATGGGAGGTTTTTCCATCTTCTGAGATCTTCTTTAATTTCTTTCTTCAGGGACTTGAAGTTCTTGTTATACAGATCTTTCACTTCCTTAGTTAGAGTCACGCCAAGGTATTTTATATTATTTGTGACTATTGAGAAGGGTGTTGTTTCCCTAATTTCCTTCTCTGCTTGTTTATCCTTTGTGTACAGAAAGGCCATTGACTTGCTTGAGTTAATTTTATATCCAGCTACTTCACCGAATCTATTTATCAGGCTTAGGAGTCCTCTGGTGGAATTTTTAGGGTCACTCATGTATACTATCATATCATCTGCAAAAAGCGATATTTTGACTTCTTCTTTTCCGATTTGTATCCCCTTGATCTCCTTTTGTTGTCTAATTGCTCTGGCTAGGACTTCAAGTACAATGTTGAATAGGTAGGGAGAGAGTGGGCAGCCTTGTCTAGTCCCTGATTTTAGTGGGATTGCTTCCAGCTTCTCACCATTTACTTTGATGTTGGCTACTGGTTTGCTGTATATTGCTTTTATCATGGTTAGGTATGGGCCTTGAATTCCTGATCTTTCCAAGACTTTTATCATGAATGGGTGTTAGATTTTGTCAAATGCTTTTTCAGCATCTAACGAGATGATCATGTGGTTTTTGTCTTTGAGTTTGTTTATATAATGGATTACATTGATGGATTTTCGTATATTGAACCATCCTTGCATCCCTGGGATGAATCCTACTTGGTCAGGATGGATGATTGTTTTGATGTGTTCTTGAATTCGGTTAGCGAGAACTTTATTGAGGATTTTTGCATCAATATTCATAAGGGAAATTGGTCTGAAGTTCTCTATTTTTGTTGTGTCTTTATGTGGTTTAGGTATCAGAGTAATTGTGGCTTCATAGAATGAGTTGGGTAGAGTACCTTCTGTTTCTATTTTGTGGAATAGTTTGTGAAGAACTGGGATTAGTTCTTCTTTGAAGGTTTGATAGAACTCTGCCCTAAACCCATCTGGTCCTGGGCTTTTCTTGGTTGGGAGATTATTAATGACTGCTTCTATTTCTTTAGGGGATATGGGACTGTTTAGATCATTAACCTGATCTTGATTTAACTTTGGAACCTGGTATCTGTCAAGAAACTTGTCCATTTCATCCATGATCTCCAGTTTTGTTGAGTATAGCCTTTTGTAGAATGATCTGATGGTGTTTTGGATTTCTTCAGGGTCTGTTGTTATGTCTCCCTTTGCATTTCTGATTTTGTTAATTAGAGTACTTTCCCTATGCCCACTAGTGAGTCTGGCTAAGGGTTTATCTATCTTGTTGATTTTCTCAAAGAACCAGCTCCTCGATTGGTTGATTCTTTGAATTGTTCTTCTTGTTTCCACTTGGTTGATTTCACCCCTGAGTTTGATTATTTCTTGCCATCTACTCCTCTTGGGTGAATTTGCTTCCTTTCGTTCTAGAGCTTTTAGGTGTGTTGTCAAGCTGCTAATGTGTGCTCTCTCTAGTTTCTTTTTGGAGGCACTCAGAGCTATTAGTTTTCCTCTTAGAAATGCTTTCAGTGTGTCCCATAAGTTTGGGTATGTTGTGGCTTCATTTTCATTAAACTCCAGAAAGTCCTTAATTTCTTTCTTTATTCCTTCCTTGACCAAGGTATCATTGAGAAGAGTGTTGTTCAGTTTCCACGTGTGTGTTGGCTTTCTATTATTTATTTTGTTATTGAAGATCAGTATTAGTCCATGGTGATCTGATAGGGTGCATGGGACAATTTCAACTTTTTTGTATATATTGAGGCTTGTTTTGTGACCGATTATGTGGTGAATTTTGGAGAAGGTACCATGAGGTGCTGAGAAGAAGGTATATCCTTTTGTTTTAGGATAAAATGTTCTGTAGATATCTGTCAGATCCATTTGTTTCATAAACTCTGTTAGTTTCACTGTGTCCCTGTTTAGTTTCTGTTTCCATGATCTGTCCATTGGTGAAAGTGGTGTGTTGAAGTCTCCCACTATTATTGTGTGAGGTGCAATGTGTGCTTTGAGCTTTACTAAAGTATCTTTAATGAATGAGGCTGCCCTTGTATTTGGCACATAGATATTCAGAATTGATAGTTCCTATTGGAGGATTTTACCTTTGATGAGTATGAAGTGCCCTTCCTTGTCTTTTTTGATGACTTTGGGTTGGAAGTCAATCTTATCAGATATTATAATGGCTACTCCAGCTTGTTTCTTCCTACCATTTGCTTGGAAAATTGTTTTCCAGCCTTTCATTCTGAGGTAGTGTCTATCTTTTTCTCTGAGATGAGTTTCCTGTAAGCAGCAAAATGTTGGGTCCTGTTTCTGTAGCCAGCCTCTTAGTCTATGTCTTTTTATTGGGGAGTTGAGTCCATTGATATTAAGAGATATTAGGGAGAAGTAATTGTCTGCTTCCTATTATTTTTGTTGTTAGAGTTGGTGTTCTGTTTTTGTGACTGTCTTCTTTTAGGTTTGTTGAGGGATTACCTTCTTGCTTTTTCTATGACGTGGTTTCCGTCCCTGTATTGGTTTTTTTTCTGTTATTATCCTTTGAAGTGCTGGATTCGTGGAAAGATAATGTGTGAATTTGGTTTTATCGTGGAATACTTTGGTTTCTCCATCTATGGTAATTGAGAGTTTGTCTGGGTATAGTAGCCTGGGCTGGAAATTGTGTTCTCTTAGTTTCTGTATAACATCTGTCCAGGCTCTTCTGGCATTCATAGTCTCTGGTGAAAAATCCGGTGTAATTCTGATAGGCTTGCCTTTATATGTTACTTGACCTTTTTCCCTTACTGCTTTTAGTATTCTATCTTTATTTAGTGCATTTGTTGTTCTGATTATTATGTGTTGGAAGGAATTTCTTTTTTGGTCCAGTCTATTTGGAGTTCTGTAAGCTTCTTGGATGTTCATGGGCATCTCTTTCTTTAGATTTGGGAAGTTTTCTTCTATAATTTTGTTGAATATATTTGCTGGTCCTTTGAGTTGAAAATCTTCATTCTCATCTACTCCTATTATCCGTAGGTTTGGTCTTCTCATTTTGTCCTGGATTTCCTGGATATTTTGAGTTAGGATCTTTTGGGATTTTGTATTTTCTTTGATTGTTGTGCCGATGTTCTCTATGGAGTCTTCTGCACCTGAGATTCTCTCTTCTATCTCTTGTATTCTGTTGCTGATGCTCGTATCTATGGTTCCAGATTTCTTTCCTAGTGTGTCTATCTCCAGTTTTGCCTCAATTTGGGTTTTCTTCATTGTTTCTACTTCCCTTTTTAGGTCTTGGATGGTTTTATTCCATTCCATCACCTGTTTGGTCTGGTTTTCCTGCAGTTCTTTAATGGATTTTTGTGCTTCCTCTTTAATGTCTTCTACCTGTTTAACATTGTTCTTCTTCAATTCTTTAAGGGATTTTTGTGCTTCCTCTTTAATGTCTTCTACCTGTTTAGCAGTGTTCTCCTGCAATTCTTTAAGGGATTTTTGTACTTCCTCTTTAATATCTTCTACCTGTTTAGCAGTGTTCTCCTGCAATTCTTTAAGGGATTTTTGTGCTTCCTCTTTAATGTCTTGTACCTGTTTACCAGTGTTCTTTTGTATTTCTTTAAGTGTGTTATTAAAGTCCTTCTTGATGTCCTCTACCATCATCGTGAGATATGCTTTTAGAGCCGGGTCTAGCTTTTCCGGTGTGTTGGGGTGCCCTGGACTGGCCGAAGTTGGAGTGCTGGGTTCTGATGATGGTGAGTGGTCTTGGTTTCTGTTAGTAAGATTCTTACATTTACCTTTCACCATCTGGTAATCTCTGGGATTAGTTGTTATTGTTGTCACTGTTTAAAGATTGGAGCAGACTCTGTGTCCCACTCACCAGAAGTCTCAAAATCCTGTGGCTGGTGTTGTGGGTAGCTGGCAGGTGTCAGCAAACCCTGCGCTCTAGCTACCCTGGTTCTGTTCATACCGGAAGAGGCTTGTGGCCCTACTCAGGCCGGATTTCTGCTCCCCAACCAAAGCAGTCTCAGGTCCCGCGAGATTGGACTAGAGCAGAAGTTGTGTTCCACTCACCAGAAGTCTCAAAATCCTGTCGAAAATACAGTTTTAAGTCAGTAATGAAATATAGATTTATGTCTAATAAAACATAATAAAGAAACATATTAGTTCAAAACATGTTATAAAGATGATTAAACATGTTATTTTATATAGATATAAAATGTCAATGTCAAGATTTTTTTCAATCATTTTCTATTTTGTATTTTCTCTCTTTCTTTCTTTTTTGTTTACTCATTTTCAAATAGGGTCTTTTGATAAAACTGGTATTCTCCAATTCAACAAGATTGGCTGCCCAGAAAAATTACAGTGTTCTTCCAGTCTTTATGTCTCTCCAGTACTAGGATTAGAGGCTTTGGGTTCTCTCTCTCTCTCTCTCTCTCTCTCTCTCTCTCTCTCTCTCTCTCTCTCTCTCCCTCCCTCCCTTCCCCTTCCTTCCTTCCTTTCGTTTTTTCCTTCTTTCCTTCAACTTCCTTCATTCCTTCATTATTTCTCTTTTTCTTTCTTTTTAATATAGATAAAACCAAATTCAGGTAAGTTGCATAGAAAGCTCTATAGGTGCTGAGATACGATAGTATAGATATCTCTTTTATATTTTAACATGACTAGAGAAGAGTCCAAACCTCTCAGCATATAAGATTATTACTGGCTGAAAAGGTGTAAATGCTTATTACCTTAGTTTGATTATTATATGTTACATACAGACACTGATTTATTACAATATAACTAATGAACATATACAGATGTTATTTTGGTAAAAATAAGACCATTATTCTCAAATATATAATGCTTAGTTCTAAGAGATTTAAAGCATAAAAGTAAAATAATTTCAAAACAGAGTTTCAAAAATAAAAATTAGGCAAGTGGTGGTTTCCTGAGACTGTCCAGACTGAAAACTTAAGTATCAATGGACTCAATTCCCCAATAAAAAGACATAGACTAATAGACTGGCTACACAAACAGGACCCAACATTTTGCTGCTTATAGGAAACCCACCTCAGGGAAAAAGATAGATACAACCTCAGAGTAAAAGGCTAGAAAACAATTTTCCATGCAAATGGTCTGAAGAAACAAGCTGGGGTAGCCATTCTAATATTGAATAAAATTGACTTTCAACCCAAAGTTATCAAAAAAGACAAGGAGGGGCACTTCATTCACATCAAAGGTAAAAATCTGCCAAGATGAACTTTGAATTCTGAATATCTATGCTCCAAATGCAAGAGCAGCCACACTCATTAAAGAAACTTTAGTAAAGCTCAAAGCACACATTGCACCTGCCACAATAATAGTGGTAGACTTCAACACTCCACTGCCACCACTGGACAGATCCTAGAATCAGAAACTAAACAGAGGCATATGGACACTAACAGAAGTTATGAAACAAATGGATTTAATAGCTATCTACAGAACATTTTATCCTAAAACAAACAGATATCCTTTCTTCTCAATACCACATGGTACCTTCTCCAAAATTGACCATATAATTTGTCACAAAACAGGCCTCAACACATACAAAAATATTGAAATTATCCCATGCATCCTATCAGATCACCATGACTAAGGCTGATCTTCAATAACAGCATAAATAGTAGAAAGCCAGCATTCATATGGAAACTGAACTACACTACAATGATACCTTGGTCAAGGAAAAAATAAAGAAAGGAATTAAGGACTTTTTAGAATTTAATGAAAATGAAGCCACAACATACTCAAACTTATGAGACATAATGAAGGCAGTCCTAAGAGGAAAACCTATAGCACTGAGTGCCTAAAAAAAACCCCCAAAACAAATAAACCTCAAAGCCCTAGAGAGAGCATACACCAACAGCATGACAACACAACTAGAATATCTAGAACTAATGGAAGCAAATTCACCCAAGAGGAGTGGATGGCAGGAAATAATCAAACTCAGGGCCGAAATCAACCAAGTGGAAACAAAAAGAACTACACAAAGAATCACCCAAGCCAGGAACTGGTTCTTTGAGAAAATCAAATAGATAGACTAACACTTAGCCAGACTAACTAAAGGGCACAGTTACAGTATCCTAATTAACAAAATCAGAAATGAAGAAGGAGACATAACAAGAGAACCTGAGGAAATCTAAAACATCATCAGATCCTACTACAAAAGGCTATATTCAACAACATTGGAAAACCTAGATGAAATGGACAACTTCTAAGACAGATACAAGGTAAAAAAGTTAAATCAGGATCAGATTAATGATCTAAAAAGTCTCATTTACCCTAAAGTAATAGAAGCAGTAATTAATAGTCTCCCAACCAAAAAAAAAAAAAAAAAAAAAAAAAACAAACAAAAAAACAAAAAAACAAAAAAAACACAAAAAAACAAAAAAACAAAACACAAACAAAACAAACAAAAAAAACCCCCAGGACCAGATGGGTTTAGTGCAGAGTTCTATCAGACCTTCAAAGAAGGCCTAATTCCAATACTTCTCAAAATATTTCATGAAATAGAAACAGAAGGTACTCTACCCAATTGATTCTATGATGCCACAATTACTCTGATAGCTAATTCCCATAAAGACCCACAAAAAGGGAACTTCAGACCAATTTCCCTTATGAATATCAATGCAAATTTACTCACTAAAATTCTCACAAGCCAAATCCAAGAACACATCAAAATGATCATCCATCATGACCAAGTAGGCTTCATCTCAGGGATGCAGGGATGGTTTAATATATGGAAATCCATTAGCATAATCCACTATATAAACAAACTCAAAGACAAAAACAACATGATCATCTCCTTAGATGCTGAGAAAGCATTTTACAAAATCTAACACCCATTCATGTTAAAAGTCTTAGAAAGATCAGGAATTCAAGGTCCATACCTAAACATAATAAAAACAATGTACAGATAACCAGTAGCCAACATCAAACTAAGTGGAGAGAATCTCGAAGCAATTCCACTAAAATCAGGGACTAGACAAGGCTGCTCACTTTCTCCCTACCTATTCAATATAGTACCTGAAGTCCTAGCAAGAGCCATTGGACAAAAAAGGAGATCAAGTGGTTACAAATTGGAAAGTAAGAAGTAAAAATATCACCATTTGCAGATGATATGATAGTATATATATATATGTGACCCTAAAAATTCCACCAGAAAACTCCTAAACTTGATAAACAGCTTCAGTGCAGTAGCTGGATATAAAATTAACTCAAACAAACCAATGGCCTTTCTGTACACAAAGGACAAATGGTCTGAGAAAGAAATTAGGGAAACAACACCCTCCACAGTAGTCACAAATAATATAAAATACCTTGGTGTGACTCTAACTAAGGAAGTGAAAGATCTGTATGATAAGAGCTTCAAGTCTCTGAAGAAAGAAATTGAAGAAGATCTCAGAAGATGGAAAATCTCCCATGCTCTTGGATTGTCAGGATTAATGTAGTCAAAATGGCTATCCTGCTGAAGGCAATCTACAGATTCAATACAATCCCCATCAAAATTACAACTCAATTCTTCACTGAGTTAGAAAGGGCAATTTGCAAATTTGTCTGGAATAATAAAAAACCTAGGATAGCAAAAATTATGTCAACAATAAAAGAATCTCTGGTGTAATCACCATGCCTGACTTCAAACTGTACTACAGAGCAATTGTGATAAAATCTGCATTGTACTGGTACAGGTAGATCAATGGAATAGAATTGAAGACCCAGAAATGAATCCACACACCTATGGTCACTTGATCTTTGACAAGGGAGCTAAAACCATCCAGTGGAAAAAAAGACAGCATTTTCAACAAATGGTGCTGTCACAACTGGTGATTATCATGTAGAAGAATGCAAATTGATCCAATCTTATCTCCTTGTACAAAGCTCAAGTCTAAGGGGATCAAAGAACTCCACATGAATCTAGAGACACCGAAATTTATAGCGGAGAAAGTGGGGAAATGCCTCAAAGATATGGTCACAGAGAAAAAAATTCTAAACAGAACAGCAATGGCTTATGCTGTAAGATATAGAATTGACAAATGGGACCTCATGAAATTGCAAAGCTTCTGTAAGGCAAAAGACACTGTCAATAAGATAAAAAGGCCACCAACAGATTGGGAAAGGATTTTTACCAATCCTAATTCTGATAGGGGACCAATATCCAATATATACAAAGAGCTCAAGAAGCTGGGTTCCAGAAATTCAAATAGCCCCGTTAAAAAATGAGGTACAGAGCTAAATAAAAAAATTCTCATGTGAGGAATACTGAAGGTCTGAGAAGCACCTGAAAAAATGTTCATCATCCTTAATCATCAGGGAAATGCAAATCAAAACAACCTTGGGGTTCCACCTCACTCCAATCAAAATGGCTAAGATAAAAAATTCAGGTGACAGCAGATGCTGGCAAGGATGTGGAGAAAGAGGAACACTCTTCCATTGCTGGTGGGATCTCAAGTTTGTACAATCACTCTGGAAATCAGTCTGGTAGTTCCTCAGAACATTAGACATAGTAGTACCAGAGGATCCAGCAATACCTCTCCTGGGCATATACACAGGAGATGTTCCAACTGGTAAGAAGAACACATGCTCCACTATGTTCATAGCAGTCTTATTTATAATACCCAGAAGCTGGAAAGAAACCAGATTTCCCCCAACAGAGGAATGGATACAGACAATGTGGTACATTTACACAATGGAGTACTACTCAGTTATTAAAAACAATGAATTTATGTAATTCTTAGTCAAATTGAGTATCTCGAGGATATCATCCTTAGTGAGGTAACCCAATCACAAAATAAGTCACTTGATATGTACTCACTGATAACGGAGATTAGTCCAGAAACTTAGAATACCCAAGATACAATTTGCAAAACACAAGAAAATCAAGAAAAACAAAGACCAAAGTGTGGATACTTCATTCTTCCTTAGAATAGGGAACAAAACACCCGTGGTAGGAGTTACAAAGTTTGGAGCTTAGACAAAATGATGGGCCATCCAGAGACTAACCCACCTGGGGATCCATCCCATAATCTGCTACCAAACCCAGACAGACACTATTGCATATGCCAGCAAGATTTTGCTGAAAAGACCCTGATATAGCTATCTCGAGTGAGGCTATGCCAGTGCCTGGCAAATACAGAAGTGGATGCTCACAGTCATCTATAGGATGGAACACAAGGCCCCCAATGCAGGAGCTAGAGAAAGTGCCCAAGGAGGGAATAGAGGCCCCTTGGTCTTGCAAACTTTATATGCCCCAGTACAGGGGAACGCCAGGGCCATGAAGTGGGAGTGAGTGGGTAGGGGAGCAGGGCAGGGGGCAGTAGAAGGAACTTTCAGGATAGCATTTGAAATGTAAATAAACAAAGTATCTAATTAAAAATAGAAAAAAAAAAAGAAAACCTAGTACCATATGCCCTAGTTATAATAGTATGGAGCATATGCACAAAACATCCTACATCCTGCTAAAGAGATACTTTCACATTCATGTTTATCATTTTCCTTTTCAGAATAGTAAGGGGATGGAGTTAGCCTAGACATCCCCCCAAACATCAATGGATAATGAAAATGTGATCCATATATGAACATGGATTTTACTCAGTCATAAAGAAAGCAGGAACTGAAATTTGTAGAAAATGATGGATCTGTAAACTAGTGTATTAAATGAAATAACACTACCTCTGAAAGTCAAATATCATGTGTTCTCTCTTATGCAGCTCCTGGCTTCTGTTTTTATGTGCATTAGGAGGGGACATGTGTGGATAGAGGCCAGAAAATAGAAAGGGGATCAGGAAATGAAAAAAAAAATCTTTGAGTGAGGGGTTGATTAATAGAGCACATTTTGATGTGAAATGGAAGGGGAAAAAGAAATACTGAGAAAGGTACTGCATAGATGATGTGCTGTGTAGAAGATGGGATGAAAACTTGGAATGGAAGAATCAACCAGAACTAAACATGAATGAAAGTGTGACATTAAATGTGTTACTTTGTAGGCTAATTAAAATATAAAAAATTAAAACTCTTCATGCTTCCCAAATATATATGTATCATAGACCAATGTTAGCAAAACCACATAATGAAGAAGAAATTATGGTAATAAACAATAGATAATAAATATATTTATTATTATTTATAATAATTTAATATCTCAGTACCAAATTAATTATATCAAATTAGTTATATTAAATAGATATATTAAATATAATTGACATAATTTAATATTAGTTAAATATTATTTATTCATTTTATTCTATGTATGATTGTTTTGCCTGCATGCATGTCTGTGTATAACTTATGCCTGGTGCTCACAGAGGTAAGAAGAGAGCATCAGGTCCCCTTTACCAGGAATATGTGCAAGAGCAACAAGTGTTCTTCATGGGTGAGGCATCTCTCCTGCCCCAATTTTTCCATTTTATGTAATTTGTCTTGCTTAGATACCCAGACAATACTTGTATTTTGTGTATCTAGAGACTTTAATAGACTATGTCTTAGTTTTAAATTTTTAGATGTGCATACCCTTGATTACAGAGATCTCAGTCAATGCAAAGATCAATGCTTTGAGTTTTAAAATTTTTTATTTTATTTTTCATTTTATATTTCTATAATATTTTATTCTTTGAGGTTATAATATATTTACATTATTTCCACCTTTTCCCTTTCCTCCTTCCAAAATTTCCAGGGAAACTACTGTTCAATTTCTTTGCGCACTTTTTTTTTATTAGATATTTTCATTTCAAATTTTACCCCTTTTCTACTTCAACTCTGAAAACCCCCTATTCCACCCCCCCACTGCCCATTAACCTACCCATTCCTGCTCCCCTGTTCTGGGATTCCCCTTCATTGGGGCAGCTAGGCTTCACAAGACCAAGGGCTTCCCCTCTCACTGATGTCCCACATGGATATCCTCTGCTACATATGCAAGCAATTGTTGGCATCCACAATAGTGTCCCGGTTTGGTAACTGTATATGGGATGGATCCCTAGGTGGGAAAGTCACTGGATGACCTTTCCTTCAGTTTCTGCTCCAAACTTTGTCTCTGTATCTGCTCTCATGGGTATCTTGTTCCTCATTGTAAGGACTGAAGTATCCACACTGTGGTCCTTCTTCTTGAGCTTCATGTAGTCTATGAATTATATCTTGGGTATTCTGAACTTCTGGGCTAATATCCACTTATTAGTGAGTGCATACCATGCATGTTCTTTTGTAATTGGGTTCCCTCACTCAGGATGATATCTTCCAGATCCATCCATTTCCCTAAAATCTTCATGAATTCATTTTTAATAGCTGAGTAGTACTCCATTGTGTAAATGTACTACATTTTCTATATCCTTTCCTCTGTTGAGGGATGTCTGGGTTCTTTCCAGCTTCTGGGGTCTATAAATAAGGCTGCTATGAACATAGTGGAGCATGTTTCCTTATTACCTGTTGGAGCATCTTCTGGGTATATGCCCAGGAGTGATATAGCTGGGTCTTCAGGTAGTACTATGTCCACTTTTCTGAGGAATAACCAAACTGATTTCCAGAGTGGTTGTACCAGCTTTCAATCCCACCAGCAGTGGAGGAGTGTTCCTATTTCTCTACATCCTCGTGTGCATCTGCTGTCACCTGAGTTTTTGATCTTAGTCATTTTGACTGGTGTGAGGTGGAATCTCAGGGTTGCTTTGATTTGCACTTCCCTGATGGATAAGGATATTGAACATTTCTTTAGGTGCATCTGAGCCATTTTATATTCCTCAGTTGAAAATTCTTTGGTTAACTCCGTACCTCATTTTTAAATAAGGTTATTTGGTTCTCTGGTGTCTAACTTCTTGTGTTCTTTTTTATATATTGGATATTAGTCCTATTTAGGATGTAAGATTGTTAAAGATCTTTTCCCAATCTGTTGGTTGCTGTTTTGTCCTATTGTCAGTGTCCTTTCCCTTACAGAAGCTTTGTTATTTTATAAGGCCCCAGAATACCCAAGATACAATTCACAGACCAAATGAAGCTCATGAAGAAGTAAGACCAAAGTATGCATACTCTGGGCCTCCTTAGAAGGGGGAACAAAATACCCACAGGAGGAGATACAGAGACAAAATGTGGAGCAGAGACAGAAGGAAAGACTATCCAGAGACTGCCCCACCTGGGGATCCATCCTATATACATTCACTAAACCCATTTCCCTAAAATCTTCATGAATTCATTTTTAATAGCTGAGTAGTACTCCATTGTGTAAATGTACTACATTTTCTATATCCTTTCCTCTGTTGAGGGATGTCTGGGTTCCCTGTTGTGGATGCCATCAAGTGCTTGCTGACAGGAGCCTGATATAGCTGTCTCCTGGAAGGCTCTGACAGTGACTGACAAATACAGAGGTGGATGCTCTTAGCTAACCATTAGGCTGAGCACAAGGTCTCCAATGGAGGAGCTAAGGAAAGGATCAAAGGAGCTGAAGGAGCTTGTTGCTCCATAGAAGGAACCACAATATGAACCAACCAGTACCGTCAGAGTTCCCAGGGACTAAACCACCAACCAAGGTGTGTACTTGAAGGGACCCATGGCTCCAGTTGCATATGTAGCAGAGGATGACCTTGTTGGACATCAATGGGAGTAGAGGCCCTTGTTCCTGAGAAGGCTCAATGCCCCAGCATAATAGAATACTAGGACAGGGAAGTGAGAGTGGGTGTTGGTGAGCAGGGTAAGGGGAGAGGGATAGGGGTTTTCAGAGGGGAAACCAGGAAAAGGAATAACATTGAAAGTGTAAATAAAGAAAATATATAATTAAAAATAAAGTTCTATTAAGGACGAAGATTTCATATTAAATATTTTTATCACAGGAATAAACCAAAAAAAAAAAACAAAACAAAACAAAAAAACAAAACAACTCATAATTAAGGCAAAGCAAAGCAAGAGTACCTGTCAAGTCCTTATGCAATACCTGAGGTCAAGTTATGTTTCGAGTATTGTGTTGACACTCTGCTATTCCATTTTATCCCCGTGGAATGACTCGAGTAAAAGTAATGTCACATGAGCTTAGGTGAGAAAAATCTCCTAACAAAGGGCCTCTTTTATTATAAGAAGTTCTAAGAATAGAAATGTTCTTAGTCAGAGTGCAGAAGATTACTTTTGTACAAGCTGATTTCTATGAATTCTAACTACGTCAGATGTAATTGCAAAGGGTCTCAGTTTTAGTCACCAAAGAAAAGGCCTCTAAATGGAAACTTCCTGGGACAGATGTGCAAATGACTATGACTGCCTGCCTGTAGGGTGCTGATTCCTCCAATGTCACACTCTGCAAGATAAAAAGAATTCACTGATTTTTCATGGAGAGTAACCTTGGGAAAATAGCTGTCCCCATGAGATTCCCCTGGCAAAGCCCATGGAATTTCCTATAGTGGACACAAAGGATCATACACTGACTGGTGGGGTAAAAGTTCCACTCTTCAGATTTGCCACAGACCATCTGGGTCCCTTTGTCTGTGTGGAATGGGTCTCTGGTCACAGGTGAGCAAAGAGTCGGCGAATGACAGACAGACCAACACACGAGATTGTGTAGAATCTGACTGTAATTTGTTAAGTCGAGCATCAGACTTTTATACAGAAGAATAGCAAGAAACCAGATGAGATACAATCCACTAAGTGACACAATACAAAAGGAAAATATACATCAAAAGAAGGCAGGGACCAGGCTGCTGCCACTAAGAAGGGAGCCAGGTGTAAAGCTAGTCTATTGTTAAACCCACCACCAGGGGTTCTACTTTAGCAGACCTTCTCATGAATACTGCAATACCACAACCCCCCTATTTCCTGGGCCCTGATAATTTCTAGTAACTTTTAAGTATCTGTGGAGAATCTCCATTTGTCAGAATTCACCAACTTGCTTCTAATATGTAATGTAGCCTGTACTAAAGATTTCTATGTCAGTGGGATTCCCTGGCTCTTACATGGTAAACACTCTGCAGACCAGCATTGAGCTGCTTTGGCTCCGTCTTTTGTAATGCTTAATTAGTTACTGAATAGGTAACTTCCTTACTGTATTCCTACTGAATTCCAAGCTCCTTGGCTTCTGGAACCTTGGAACACTAGCGAAGGCTCTGGCTATGTCAGAATTCAATCTTAAAAGGCACTTATAATAATACTAAAAGAGAGCACGTGGATCCATACACCAGACTAACGTGGGAATAGGGTATGGGTATACAGGTTAATGAGAACACCAACACTCCAGGAGGTGAGTTTCTGTGAAACTCTTTGCCTTGTGAGTGCTTCCAGGCTTCTCAGTCTGTTAAGCAGACTTCACTGGAGTGTGTGTGGCACAGATTAAATGTCATTGTTGAGAAACACTCTGTCACTAAATGAAACAAATACTAGGGCAATGTGTATGGTGGTATAATAATAATTTTACAATACATACTAAGTTCCTACCACCAATAGCAGCAATCCAGTCAGTATTTTTGTACTCAATGGGTGCATTAATGAGGGAAGTAATACAGAATTAATATCAAATGTGTCTCTGCATGAGTCATATTTTCCCCATGACTAACTGAGATCAACAACTGAGACTGCATCAAGGAGATCCTTTGTTGTGTTTTGCAACACAGTAGAGCAGAGGATATAAGATACATCCTTTGTTTCAGCCATATGAACTTGTAATGTTTCTTTTTTAAGCCAATTTTCACCTCACTAAAAACAGAAATACAGTGGTTTACCAGTTCAAAATACTTTATTTATTCTCTGTTTTATGCATAATTCTTTTTACTAACATTGAAGCAATACATTAATTTTTATTTGAACTAGATATTATTCAGTTCAAAGAACTGAGAACAAATCATTCTATTATTATTTATCCCATGATATTATAACTCAATTTGGTAACATAGGCTTTTGTAAGTCAACCTTTGTGATAATTCTATAAAAATTTAAATAAAAATGATTACAAGGCGGGACCTGAGACTGCATTAGTTAGGGAAGCAGAAACCGGCCTGAGTAGGGACACAGGCCACATCCGGCCAGATCAGCGCAGGGGTAGCGGTTGCGCAGAGTTGCCTGACACCCGCCAGCTACCCACGACCCCCGCCGCAGGATTTTGGGACTGCTGGTGAGTGGAACACAGCTTCTGCTCCAATCCAATTGCGCGGGACCTGAGACTGCATTAGTTAGGGAAGCAGAAACCGGCCTGAGTAGGGCCACAGGCCTCATTCGGCCGGATCAGCGCCGGGGTAGCGGGAGTGCAGGGTTGCCTGACACCCGCCAGCTACCCACGACCCCCGCCGCAGGATTTTGGGACTGCTGGTGAGTGGAACACAGCTTCTGCTCCAGTCCAATCACGCAGGACCTGAGACTGCTCTGGTTGGGGAGAGAGAAATCCGGCCTACTTAGGGCCACAACCCTCTTCCGGTCAGAAAAGCACCGGGGCAGCTGGGGCGCAGGGTCTGCTGACACTCGCCAGCTACCCACAACACCTGCCACAGGATCTTAAGACTTCTGGTGAGTGGAGCACAGCTTCTGCTCCAATCCAATTGCGCGGGACCTGAGACTGCATTAGTTAGGGAAGCAGAAACCGGCCTGAGTAGGGCCACAGGCCTCATCCGGCCAGATCAGCACCTGGGTAGCGGGAGCGCAGGGTTGCCTGACACCCGCCAGCTACCCACGACCCCCGCCGCAGGATTTTGGGACTGCTGGTGAGTGGAACACAGCTTCTGCTCCAATCCAATTGCGCGGGACCTGAGACTGCATTAGTTAGGGAAGCAGAAACCGGCCTGAGTAGGGCCACAGGCCTCATCCGGCCGGATCAGCGCCGGGGTAGCGGGAGTGCAGGGTTGCCTGACACCCGCCAGCTACCCACGACCCCCGCCGCAGGATTTTGGGACTGCTGGTGAGTGGAACACAGCTTCTGTTCCAGTCCAATCACGCGGGACCTGAGACTGCTCTGGTTGGGGAGAGAGAAATCCGGCCTACATAGGGCCACAACCCTCTTCCGGTCAGAAAAGCACCGGGGCAGCTGGGGCGCAGGGTCGGCTGACACTCACCAGCTACCCACAACACCCACCACAGGATCTTAAGACTTCTGGAGAGTGGAACACAGCTTCTGCTCCAATCCAATTGCACGCGGGACCAGAGACTGCATTAGTTAGGGAAGCAGAAAAACGGCCTGTGTAGGACCACAGGCCTCTTCCGGCTGGACCAGCACCGGGGTACCGTCAGCTACCCACGACCCCCGCCGCAGGATTTAGAGACTGCTGGTGAGTGGAACACAGCTTCTGCTCCAATCTTTAAACAGTGACAACGATAACAACTAACCCCAGAGATTACCAGATGGCGAAAGGTAAACGTAATAATCTTACTAACAGAAACCAAGACCACTCACCATCATCAGAACCCAGCACCCCACTTCACCCAGTCCAGGGCACCCCAACACACCGGAAAAGCTAGACACGGATTTAAAAGCATATCTCCTGATGATGATAGAGAACTTCAAGAAGGACTTTAATAACACACTTAAAGAAATGCAGGAGAACACTGCTAAACATGCAGAAGACAATAAAGAGAAAGCACAAAAATCCCTTAAAGAATTGCAGGAGAACACTGCTAAAGAGTTACAAATCCTTAAAGAAAAACACGATAACATAATCAAACAGGTAGAAGTCCTTACAGAAAAACAGGAAAACACATCCAAACAGATGATGGAAATGAACAAAACCATACTAGACCTAAAAAGGGAAGTAGACACAATAAAGAAAACCCAAAATGAGGCAACACTGGAGATAGAAACCCTAGGAAAGAAATCTGGAACCATAGATACCAGCATCAGCAACAGAATACAAGAGATGGAAGAGAGAATCTCAGGTGCAGAAGATTCCATAGAGAACATCAGCACAACAATCAAGGAAAATGTAAAATGCAAAAAGATCCTAACTCAAAACATCCAAGAAATACAGGACGCAATGAGAAGACCAAACCTACGGATAATAGGAGTGGATGAGAATGAAGATTTTCAACTCAAAGGACCAGCAAACATCTTCAACAAAATTATAGAAGAAAACTTCCCAAATCTAAAGAAAGAGATGCCCATGAACATACAAGAAGCCTACATAACTCCAAATAGACTGGACCAGAAAAGAAATACCTCCCGACACATAATAATCAGAGCAACAAATGCTCTAAATAAAGATAGAATACTAAAAGCAGTAAGAGAAAAAGGCCAAGTAACATATAAAGGCAAGCCTATCAGAATTACACCAGATTTTTCACCAGAGACTATGAAAGCCAGAAGATCCTGGACGGATGTTATACAGACACTAAAAGAACACAAATTCCAGCCCAGGCTACTATACCCAGCCAAACTCTCAATTAACATAGATGGAGAAACCAAAGTATTCCACGACAAAACCAAATTCACACATTATCTCTCCACGAATCCAGCCCTTCAAAGGATAATAACAGAAAAAAACCAATACAAGGACAGGAACCACGCCCTAGAAACAACAAGAAGGTAATCCCTCAACAAACCTAAAAGAAGGCAGCCACAAGAACAGAATGCCAACTTTAACAACAAAAATAACAGGAAACAACAATTACTTTTCCTTAATATCTCTTAATATCAATGGACTCAACTCCAAGATAAAAAGACATAGACTAACAAACTGGCTACACAAACAAGACCCAACATTTTGCTGCTTACAGGAAACTCATCTCAGAGAAAAAGATACACACTACCTCAGAATGAAAGGCTGGAAAACAATTTTCCAAGCAAATGGTCTGAAGAAACAAGCTGGAGTAGCCATTCTAATATCTGATAAGATTGACTTCCAACCCAAAGTCATCAAAAAAGACAGGGAGGGACACTTCATACTCATCAAAGGTAAAATCCTCCAAGAGGAACTATCAATCCTGAATATCTATGCTCCAAATACAAAGGCAGCCACATTCATTAAAGAAACTTTAGTAAATCTCAAAGCACACATTGCACCTCATACAATAATAGTGGGAGACTTCAACACACCACTTTCACCAATGGACAGATCATGGAAACAGAAACTAAACAGGGACACAGTGAAAGTAAGAGAAATTATGAATCAAATGGATCTGGCAGATATCTACAGAACATTCTATCCTAAAACAAAAGGATATACCTTCTTCTCAGCACCTCATGGTACCTTCTCCAAAATTGACCACATAATTGGTCACAAAGCAGGCCTCAACAGATATAAAAATATTGAAATTGTCCCATGCATCCTATCAGATCACCATGGACTAAGGCTGATCTTCAATAACAAAATAAATAATAGAAAGCCAACATTCACGTGGAAACTGAACAACACTCTTCTCAATGATACCTTGGTCAAGGAAGGAATAAAGAAAGAAATTAAGGACTTTTTAGAGTTCAATGAAAATGAAGCCACAACATACCCAAACTTATGGGACGCAATGAAAGCATTTCTAAGAGGAAAACTCATAGCTCTGAGTGCCTCCAAAAGGAAACTAGAGAGAGCACACATTAGCAGCTTGACAACACACCTAAAAGCACTAGAACAAAAGGAAGCAAATTCACCCAAGAGAAGTAGACAGCAGGAAATAATCAAACTCAGGGGTGAAATCAACCAAGTGGAAACAAGAAAAACTATTCAAAGAATCAACCAATCAAGGAGCTGGTTCTTTGAGAAAATCAACAAGATAGATAAACCCTTAGCCAGACTCACTAGAGGGCACAGGGAAAGCATCCTAATTAATAAAATCAGAAATGAAAAAGGAGACATAACAACAGATCCTGAAGACATCCAAAACACCATCAGATCCTTCTACCAAAGGCTATACTCAACAAAACTGGAGAACCTGGAAGAAATGGAGAAGTTCCTAGACAGATACCAGGTACCAAAGTTGAATCAAGATCCGATTAATGATCTAAACAGCCCTATATCCCCCAAAGAAATAGAAGCAGTCATTAATAGTCTCCCAACTAAAAAAAGCCCAGGACCAGATGGGTTTAGTGCAGAGTTCTATCAGACCTTCAAAGAAGATCTAATCCCAGTTCTTCACAAACTATTCCACAAAATAGAAACAGAAGGTACTCTACCCAACTCATTCTATGAAGCCACAATTACTCTGATACCTAAACCACAAAAAGACCCAACAAAGATAGAAAACTTCAGACCAATATCCCTTATGAATATTGATGCAAAAATCCTCAATAAAGTTCTTGCTAACCGAATCCAAGAACACATCAAAACAATCATCCATCCTGACCAAGTAGGTTTCATCCCAGGGATGCAGGGATGGTTCAATATACGGAAATCCATCAACGTAATCCAGTATATAAACAAACTCAAAGACAAAAACCACTTGGTCATCTCCTTAGATGCAGAAAAAGCATTTGACAAGATCCAACACCCATTCATGATAAAAGTCTTGGAAAGATCAGGAATTCAAGGCCCATACCTAAACATGATAAAAGCAATCTACAGCAAACCAGTAGCCAACATCAAAGTAAATGGTGAGAAGCTTGAAGCAATCCCTCTAAAATCAGGGACTAGACAAGGCTGTCCACTTTCTCCATACCTATTCAACATTGTACTTGAAGTCCTAGCCAGAGCAATTCGACAACAAAAGTAGATCAAAGGGATACAATTTGGAAAATATGAAGTCAAAATATCACTTTTTGCAGATGATATGATAGTATATATAAGTGACCCAAAAAATTCCACCAGAGAACTCCTAAGCCTGATAAACAGCTTCGGTGAAGTAGCTGGATATAAAATTAACTCAAACAAATCAATGGCCTTTCTCTACACAAAGAATAAACAGGCTGAGAAAGAAATTAGGGAAACAACACCCTTCTCAATAGTCACAAATAATATAAAATATCTTGGCGTGACTCTAACTAAGGAAGTGAAAGATCTGTATAATAAAAACTTCAAGTCTCTGAAGAAAGAAATTATAGAAGATCTCAGAAGATGGAAAGATCTCCCATGCTCATGGATTGGCAGGATCAACATTGTAAAAATGGCTATCTTGCCAAAAGCAATCTACAGATTCAATGCAATCCCCATCAAAATTCCAAATCAACTCTTCAACGAATTAGAAAGTGCAATCTGCAAATTCATCTGGAATAACAAAAAACCTAGGATAGCAAAAACTCTTCTCAAGGATAAAAGAACCTCTGGTGGAATCACCATGCCGGACCTAAAGCTCTACTACAGAGCAATTGTGATAAAAACTGCATGGTACTGGTATAGTGACAGACAAATAGACCAATGGAATAGAATTGAAGACCCAGAAATGAACCCACACACCTATGGTCACTTGATCTTCGACAAGGGAGCTAAAAACATCCAGTGGAAGAAAGACAGCATTTTCAACAAATGGTGCTGGCACAACTGGTTGTTAACATGTAGAAGAATGCGAATCGATCCATTCCTATCTCCTTGTACTAAGGTCAAGTCTAAGTGGATCAAGGAACTTCACATAAAACCAGAGACACTGAAACTTATAGAGGAGAAAGTGGGGAAAAGCCTTGAAGATATGGGCACAGGGGAAAAATTCCTGAATAGAACAGTAATGGCTTGTGCTGTAAGATCGAGAATTGACAAGTGGGACCTCATGAAACTACAAAGCTTCTGCAAGGCTAAAGACACCATCAATAAGACAAAAAAACCACCAACAGATTGGGAAAGGATCTTCACCTATCCTAAATCAGATAAGGGACTAATATCCAATATATATAAAGAACTCAAGAAGGTGGACTCCAGAAAGTCAAATAACCCCATTAAAAAATGGGGCTCAGAACTGAACAAAGAATTCTCACCTGAGGAATACTGAATGGCAGAGAAGCACCTGAAAAAATGTTCAACATCCTTAATCATCAGGGAAATGCAAATCAAAACAACCCTGAGATTCCACCTCACACCAGTCAGAATGGCTAAGATCAAAAATTCAGGTGACAGCAGATGCTGGCGAGGATGTGGAGAAAGAGGAACACTCCTCCATTGTTGGTGGGATTGCAAGCTTGTACAACCACTCTGGAAATCAGTCTGGCGGTTCCTCAGAAAATTTGACATAGTACTACCGGAGGATCCAGCAATACCTCTCCTGGGCATATATCCAGAAGATGTCCCAACCGGTAAAAAGGACACATGCTCCACTATGTTCATAGCAGCCCTATTTATAATAGCCAGAAGCTGGAAAGAACCCAGATGTCCCTCAACAGAGGAATGGATACAGAAATTATGGTACATTTACACAATGGAGTACTACTCAGCTATTAAAAAGAATGAATTTATGAAATTCCTAGCCAAATGGATGGACCTGGAGGGCATCATCTTGAGTGAAGTAACACAATCACAAAAGAACTCACACAATATATATTCATTGATAAGTGGATATTAGCCCAAAACTTAGGATACCCAAGATATAAGATACAATTTGATAAACGCATGAAACTCAAGAAGAATGAAGACCAAAGTGTGGACACTGTGCACCTTCTTAGAATTGGGAACAAAACACCCGGGGAAGGAGTTACAGAGACAAAGTTCGTAGCTGTGATGAAAGGATGGACCATTTAGAGACTGCTGTATCCAGGGATCCGTCCCATAATCAGCTTCTAAACGCTGACACCATTGCATACACTAGCAAGATTTTGCTGAAAGGACCCAAATATAGCTGTCTCTTGTGAGACGATGCCGGGGCCTAGCAAACACAGGAGTGGATGTTCACAGTCAGCTATTGGATGTATCACAGGGCTCCCAATGGAGAAGCTAGAGAAAGTACCCAAGGAGCTAAAGGGATCTGCAACCCTATTGTTGGAACAACATGATGTACTAACCAGAACCCTGGAGCTCTTGTCTCTAGCTGCATATGTATCGAAAGATGGCCTAGTCGGCCATCAATGGAAAGAGAGGCCCATTGGACTTGCAAACTTTATATGCCCCAATATAGGGGAATGCCAGGGCCAAAAGAATGGGAATGAGTGGGTAGGGAAGTGGGGGGCGCTATGGGGGACTTTTGGGATAGTATTGGAAATGTAATTGAGGAAAATATGTAATAAAAATATATTAAAAAATGATTACAAATAAATTTCTTCTTTCGTCTACTAAACTTTAAAATGTAAATCAGCAACAGCAAAAACATGATGGATTGTTAATTAAGAAGTTGTGAAGGTGATGTGATGGAGGCGATCTAGAAAGAATTGGAGGAGGAATAGGTATTGATAAGATCAAAACACATTACAGACACATACAAGATTATCAAAGATAAAGCAATGTTCTCAAAATATGTTCATGTACAATTTATTCATAAAAGCAAGAAAGCACAAACAAATAAACTCAGGGGCCTGTGATATAACCTCATGTAACATCAAGGTTTGAAAACTCCAGTTTGCAAATTTCCCCTGTATAAACCCTAAGCCCCTATACCATCATGAACATATCTGTGGTTTTCTAGAACTTGGTGTTTTCCATAAATACTGATGATGTTGGGGAAACTAAAAAACTGCAGATACTTTATTATAAAACCAGTAGTGGGTAAACCAAGTCAGTCTCCAAAGAAATGAAATCCCCATTCACTGCATGTTTTTCTGTTCTCAGTACTGTGTACACAGTCTTTATAATAGACATGCTTCATGAATAAAAACTGAATCTTCTCAATAGTTTCAATGTCAGGTAATTAGTGAATAATTTAGTCAGATGGACACTCAGATGATCCACTAGAGGTATTCATGACATAAAATACAAAATGATTTGATTTATTTTGAGAAGTACATACCATGCAACTATATTTCATTCAGGATGGTTAACCTTTCTATGAACTCCGGAAGCTTGACTTTTCTACACTTTTTGCCAAATCATAGTGAAAATGCCAACCATCACTCCTAACTTGAAAAAGGCTATCATGATGAGGGTCTTAGGCATTTAGGGGTAAAGATACAGGTTTTATTGTATGATTTTTCAGAATGAGAAACTGACAACAAATACCCAACAATTTATTAACTGGGTAAAGATAGCAAAATTGATTAATAATGTATTTGAGGTCTTTTAATGTCAGTTTTCCTTTATTTAAAGTTCAAACAATAATAAATTCTTAAATAATTCTAACATGTATGTGGAAGAAAAAAACTGAGGCACTTTAGGTTTTTGTGAAACTCATGATTCTGGTTCAAGAGTAATTTAGTTTGTTACATTTGAAGGGATATGGTGAAAGAAAAAGTTCTTATATGGTGCTGTCTTGCTATTCTGGCAGAGGGTTATGGGATGGATTGGATAATTCTAATCTTTCTATTTTGCAATAGATTTGAATATAAAGAAGTATCAAACAATAACCATTATAGGTTTTTGTTTTCTATAATTTCTATCTACATTTTGTGGTCTTAGTAGTCTATGGCCTTTAAGTATAAGACATTCACTAAATTTTCTTATGGACATTTTAAAGGAAGGGCTGCAGAAGTCTTGACCGAGTTCTTCTTATTTTAAAAGTTCCACATCTTTTTCATAAGGAAAATACCCTGCAAATAATTTTCCAAGTGTCTCTCCTATCCTGAGACCACCACATGACTAAATATAGCAAAGCTTTCAGCAGTAGAACATAACTGATATATAGAAATTTTAAAATAGTCAGAGCAACTGAGTGAAAAAAAGCAAATGTCACTTATAATGGTAATTTCTAAGCCTATTACTGTTACTACAAGCAAGAAATATCCTTGGTATTTCCAGCATTAACATGTTTTTAAGGAACATGCCTTATTTCAGATATCATCATGATCCAAGGGTATCATGTTGGAACAGGCCTACTGAAAACAGCAGAGAGCTCCTGAGTGATACAGTGTGTGCTGCTAGTGAGCATGATCTCATGGACTTTTTGACTGGACAAAAATAGCCATCTTCCTGTTTTCTCTAAGGATACTGATTTGAGATTGACAAGAGAAAACACTATCTCAGAGGATATCAGTTGAATTTCTGAGAGAGTATCATCTTTGATCTAGAGGAGGGGTTGATGATTAATATTGAAGACATTTTGCTGAACAACCTGAAGACACTGAAAAATTTTGAAGTACCAGAAAAAAAATTCTCCATGAAGTCTGGAGCTCAAGTAAGTGATCTGGGTGTGTATGATGTTTGTAGACAGGGGGTATTTCCTGCTTCTATGAATTTCACAAGTGAGAATCATTTCTTTACAGAGTGATTATATATTGGGACTTAGAAATCTGTCAGGCAGTGAAGTCCTTCAAAAGAGATGATTTACTTTCATATTTTACTATGCAGATGTCTGATAGGGTCCATTGTGTCCTGAGATCAGGAACAAACACATGTCTGTAATCTCTCCCTTTCTCTGTTCTCTAGTTCTCTGAAAATTTTACATAATGATCATATTTACTCCCCTGGCCCAACAGATCCAGGATCCACCTTCCTTCCTGTCTCTATCCGACTTTGGGTCCTTTTCTTTAAAACAACAACATCAAGTACAGTTTGTGCTGGCTTCTACCTGAGTGTCTTCCATCTACCACGTAGGGGCCATACACTGAAAGGACTCTCAGGAGTTATAAACTGCCTGGGAAAACTAAAGAAAACACTGTTGTGTCACTGTTATAGACTTAACAGTCACCAATGTGGTAGGTATATTCAGTGCCTAAGAGTCTACTAAAATTTAAGTTACAACATCAATATCCAACAAATATTTTAAGTTTATTTTTAAAGTACTAAGTATGAAGATATTTGCTGAGGTTTATCTGCCATACAATAAACTCTGCTTGATATTTAGGGGAAATAATTTGTAAACTTTTAAATATATGTGTGCAGGCATGATACTGTTATTGCATTGCATATAAAAATAATTATCCATGACTCCTAAAGTTGTCTTTGTGGACTTTGGGGTCACTCCTTCTTCCTTTCTCTATTGATAGAAAATTAGTAGTTTACTTTTACAATTATTTGCATTTTTAGAGTCATATATTTGTGATCATAACATGCAGTCATCTTTGTATGATTAACTTAATTCAGCCAAATTCTGTAGAGATCAATGTTTGATATTCATAAAAACAGCTCATTACTTTTTTTCTTTTTAAAATACAAATTTAGTTTTTGAGAATTTGATACATACATACATACATACATACATACATACATACATACATACATACATTTTATTTGGTCACATTTAACTCCATTCCTGCAGCTCACTGCTCCCAGGTTTACCTTCTCAATTTTTCCGACTTCCTCTTCTGTTTACTTTTCTTTTATAGCCTTCAAGATAAGAAATTGATTTCAATTTAAGCTACCAGTATACTACTGGGTGAGATACCATTCACATGGGTGTTTTATTTTTCCTTCTCTTGTTTCACATGATTTCTTTTTTTCTTTTTCAGTTTTGTATTAGATATTTTCCTTATTTACATTTCAAATGATATCCCCTTTCTTATTTTCCCCTCCAAAAATCGCCTATCCCTTCCTCTCTCTCCCACTCCCCAACCCACCCACTCCAACTTCTTGGCTCTGTCATTCCCCTGTACTGGGGCATAGAACTTTCACAAGACCAAGGGCCTCTCCTCCCATTGATGACTGACTAGGCCATCTTCTGCTACATATGCAGCTAGAGCCATGAGTCCCACCATGTGTTTTCTTTGATTGGTGGTTTAGTCCCAGGGAGCTCTGGGGGTACTGGTTAGTTCATATTGTTTTTCCTCCTATGGGGCTACAAACTTCTTCAGCTCCTTGGGTATTTGCTCTAGTTCCTTCATTGGGGACCCTGTTCTTCTTCCAATGGATGGCTGTGAACATTTACTTCTGTATTTGTCAGGCACTGGCAGAACACCTCAGAAGACAGCATTATCAGGCTCCTGTCAGCAAGCTCTTGTTGGCATCTGCCATAGTGTCTGGGTTGGGTGGTTGTTTATGAGATGGATCCCCATTGGGGCAATTTCTGGATGGTCATTCCTTCAGTCTCTGCTCCTGACTTTGTCTCTGTAATTACTTCCATGGGTATTTTGTTACCCCTTCTAAGAAAGATCAAAGTATCCACACTTTGGTCTTCCTGCAAATTGTATCTTGGGTATTCTGAGCTTCTGGGCTAATATCTGCTTATCAGTGAGTGCATATCATGTTTTCTTTTTTTTTTTTTTTTTGTGATTGGGTTACCTTACTCAGGATGGTATCCTCCAGATCCATCTGTTTGCTTAAGAAATTCATAAATTCATTATTTTGAATAGCTGCATCACTCCATTGTGCAAATGCACCACATTTTCTGTAACTATTCCTCTGTTGAGGGACATCTGGGTTCTTTCCAGCTTCTGGCTATTATAAATAAGGCTGCTATGAACATAGTAGAGCATGTGTCCTTACTACAAGTTGGAGCATCTTCTAGGTACTGCTGGATATTACGGTAGTAGATTGTCCAATTTTCTGAGGAACTGCCAAACTGATTTCCAAAGTGATTTTTCCAGCTTCCAATCCCACCAGAAGTGGAGGAGTGTTCCTCTTTCTCCACATCCTCACAAACATCAGCTGTCACCTGAGTTTTTGATCTTAGCCATTCTGACTGGTGTGAGGTGGAATCTCATGGTTGTTTTGATTTGCATTTCCCTGATGATTAAGGATCTTGAAAATTTTTTAGGGGCTTCTTAACCATTCGGTATTTATTCCTCAGTAGAAAATTCTTTGTTTAGCTCTGTACCCCATTTTTCAATAGGTTTGATTGGTTCTCTGGAGTCTAATTTCTTGAGTTCTTTTTACATGTTGGATATTAGCCCTCTATCGGATTTAGGATTGGTAAAGATCTTTCCCAATCTGTTGGTTGCCTTTTTGTCTTATCGACATTGTCCTTTGCCTTACAGAAGCTTTGCAATTTTATGAGGTCCCATTTGTCAAGTCTATATCTTACAGCATAAGCCATTGCTGTTCTGTTCAGGACTTTTTCCCCCGTGCCCATAGATTTGATGCATTTCCCCACTTTGTCCTCTATAAATTTCAGTGTCTCTGGTTTTATGTGGAGTTCCTTGATCCACTTAGACTGGAGCTTTGTACAAGGAGATAAGAAGGAATCAATTCGCATTCTTTTACATGATAACCACCAGTTATGCCAGCACCATTTGTTGAAAATGCTGACTTTTTTCCCACAGGATAGTTTTAGCTCCCTTGTCAAAGATCAAGTGACCATAGGTGTGTGGGTTCAGTTCTGGGTCTTCAATTCTATTCTATTGATCTACCTGTCTGTCGCTCTACCAGTATCATGCACTTTTTTTTTTTTTTAATCACAATTGCTCTGTAGTACAGCTTGATGCCAGGCATGGTGATTCCACCAGAGGTTCTTTTATTGTTGAGAATAGTTTTTGCTATCCTAGGTTTTTTGTTATTCCAGATGAATTTCCAAATTGCCCTTTTTAACTCTGTGAAGAATTGAGTTAGAATTTTGAGGGGGGTTGCATTGAATCTGTAGGTTGCTTTCAGCAATATAGCCATTTTGACTAAATTAATCCTGCCAATCCATGAGTATCAGAGGTCTTTCCATCTTCTGAGATCTTTTTTGATTTCTTTCTTCAGAGGCTTGACATTCTTATCATACAGATTATACACTTCCTTAGTTAGATTCACACCATGGTATTTTTTTTATTATTTTTTTACTCTTGTGAAGGATGTTTTTCTGTAATTTCTTTCTCAGACTGTTTATCCTTTGTGTAGAGAACATCCACTGATTTGTTTGAGTTAATTTTATGTCCAGCTACTGCACTGAAGCTGTTTATCAGGTTTAGTTTTCTGGCTTTTATAGGGTCACTTATATATACTATCATATCATCTGAAAATAGTGATATTTTGACTTCTTCCTTTCCAATTTGTATTCTGTTATTTTCCTATTGTTGTCTAAATGATCTGGCTAGGACTTCAAGTACTATATTGTAAGAGAGTGGACAGCCTCATCTAGTCCCTGATTTTAGTGGAATTGCTTCCAGTTTCTCACCATTTAGTTTGATGTTGGCTACTGGTTTTCTGTGTATTGCTTTTTTTATGTTTAGCTATGGGCCTTGAATTCCTGATCTTTCCAAGACTTTTATCATAAAGGAGTGTTGGACTTTGCCAAAAGCTTTCTCAGCATCTAATGAGATGATCATGTGGTTTTGTCTTTGAGTTTGTTTATATAGAGGATTACATTGATGGATTTCTGTATATTGAACAATCCTTTCATCCTTGGGATGAAGCCAACTTGATTATGATGGATGATTGTTTTGATGTGTTCTTGGATCAGTTTGGAGAATTTTATTGAGTATTTCTTGCATTGATATTCATAAGGGATCTTGGTCTGAATTTCTTTTCCTTTCGTGGATCTTTATGTGGTTTAAGTATCAGAATAATTGTGGCTTTATAGAATAAGTTGGGAAGAGTACCTTCTGTTACTATTTTGTGGAATAGTTTGAGGAGAGTTGGAATTAGGTCTTCTTTGAAGGTCAGATAGAATTCTGCACTAAACCCATTTGGTCATGGGCTTTTTTTTTTTTTTTTAAGTTGGAAGACAAATACATGTCTGTTTCTAATTCTTTACAGGATTTGGGACTGATTAGATCGTTAATCTGATCCTGATTTAACTTTGGTACCTGGTATCTGTCTAAGACATTGTCCATTTCACCCAGGTTTTCCAGTTTTGTTAAGTATAGGCTTTTGTGGTAGGATCTGATGATTTTTTGGATTTCCTCAGATTCTGTTGTTATATCTCTCTTTTCATTTCTGATTTTGTTAATTAGGATACTGTTTCTGTGCCCTCCATTTAGATTGGATAGGGTTTTTTCTATCTTGTTGATTTTCTTAAAGAACCAGCTCCTGGTTTAGTTGATTTTCTGTATGGTTCTTTTTTTTCCCCTCTTGGTTGATTTCAGCCCTTAGTTTGATTATTTCCTGCCATCTCCCTTCTTTGGTGATTTTGCTTCCTTTTGTTCTACAGCTTTTAAGTATGCTATCAAGCTGCTAGTGTATGCTCTGTCTAGTTTCTTTTTGGAGACACTCAGAGATATGATTTTTTTTTTTACCTCTTAGTACTTCTTTCATTGTTTCCAATATGTTTGGGCATATTGTGGCTTCATTTTCATTAAACTCTAAAAGTCTTTAATTCCTTTCATTTCTTCCTTGACCAAGTTATCATTGAGTAGAGTGTTGTTCAGCTTCCATTTGCATGTGGGTTTTCTATTAATTATATTGTCATTGAAGATCAGCCTTAGTCTATGGTGATTTGATATGGTGCATGAGATTATTTCAATATTTTTGTATCTGCTGAGGCCTGTTTGGTGACCGATTATATGGTCAATTTTGAAGAAGGTACCATGCGGTGTTTAAAAGAATGTATATCTCTTTGTTTTAGGATGAAATGTTCTATAGATATCTGTTAAATCCATTTGTTTCATAACTTCTGTTAGTTTCTCTCTGTCTCTGTTTATTTCCTGTTTCCAGGTTTTGTCGATTGATGAGAGTGGGGTGTTGAAGTCTCCCACTATTATTGTGTGAGGTGTAATGTGTGCTTTGAGTTTTAGGAAAGTTTCTTTAATGAATGTGCATGCCCTTCCATTTGGAGCATAGATGTTCAGTATTGAGAGTTCATCATGGTAAATTTTACCTTTGATGAGTAAGAAGTGTCCTTCCTTATCTTTTTTGAGAACTTTAGGTTGAAAGTCGATTTTATTCCATATTAGAGTGGCTACTCCAGCTTGTTTCTTGGGACCATTTGCTTGGAAAATTGTTTTCCAGCCTTTTACTCTAAGGTTGTGTCTGTCTTTTTGCTTGAGGTGGGCTTCCTGTATACAGCAAGGAGTTCTGAATCAACCAGGATTACAGGAAAGACAGGCTCCAATCAAACATATTAAATGCAGTGAGCACTTGAGATAATCAGATGGCAGGAGGCAAGTGTAAGAACAGAAGCAACAGAAACCAAGGTTACTTGGCATCATCAGAACCAAACACTCCCACCATAGCAAGTCCTGGATAAACCATCACACCAGAAATGCAAGATATGGATCTAAAGTCAATTCTCATGATGATGATGGAGGAGTATAAGAAGGAAATAAATAACTCCAGTAAAGAAATACAGGAGAACATATACAATCAGGTGAAAGAATTGAGCAAAACCATCCAGGACCTAAAAATGAAAGTAGAGTCAATAAAGAAATCACAAAGGGATACTACTCTGGAAACAGAAAACGTAGGAAAGAAGTCAGGAGCCATTGATGTTAGCATCACCAACAGAATACAAGAAATAGAAGAGAGAATCTCAGGTGTAGAGTATACCATAGAAAATATTGACACAATAATCAAAGAAAATGTGAAATGCAAAAAGATCCTAACCCAAAACATCCAGGAAATCCAGGACACAATGAGAATACCAAACCTAAGGACAGTAGGTATAGAGGAGAAGGAAAATTTCCAACTTAAAGGCCAGTAAATATCTTCAACAAAATTATAGAAGAAAACTTCTCCAACCTAAAGAAAGAGATGTCTATGAACATACAAGAAGCCTACAGAACTCCAAATAGACTGGACCAGAAAAGAAATTCCTCCTGTCTCATAATAATCAAAGCACCAAATTCACAAAACAAAGAAAGAATATTAAAAGCAGTCAGGGAAAAAACTCAAATAACATATAAAGACAGACCATCAGAATTACACCTGACTTCTCACCAGAGACTATGAAAGTCAGAAATTCCTTGGCAGGTGTCATTCAGACCTTAACAGAACACAAAAGCCAGCCCAGGCTACTATACCCAACAAAACTCCCAATTACCATAGTTGGAGAAACCAAAGTATTTCATGACAAAAGCAAATTTACATAGTATCTTTCCACAAATCCAGCCTTTCTAAGGATAATAATGGGAAAGCTTCAACAAAAAGAAGGAAACTAAGCTCAAGAAAAACAAGAAAGTAATCTTTCAACAAACCTAAAGAAGATAGCCACATGACCAAAATTCCAACTCTAACAACAAAAATAACAGGAAGCAACAACGACTTTTCCTTATTATCTCTCAATATCAATGGACTCAATTACCCAATAAAAAGATATAGACTAACAGACTGGTTACATAAACAGAACCCAACTTTTTGCTGTAGCCCAATTTTAATTGGGTCACATGTTTTGTTGAATCCTTTAGTGTGGGTTAGGTCTTCATATATTCTGGATATTAATTCTAAATCTGATATGTGGCTAATTTTAGGCCTCTTTGTTCAATTGTTTTGTTCACCATAGAGAGAGTTTTAGTTTTCTGAAGCCCTGGGTGTCAGCTGTTGTCTGTCATTCGTGGGTGAATGGACCCCTACTCAAAATTCCTTCCCAATATCTGTATCTTGCCTGTGGTTTCTTCTAGAACTTTCTGTGTTTCGTGTTCACACTGAGGCACTTGATCCAATTGTGGCTGACTTTTGTTTAGGGTGATAGATATGACCCTAATTTTATTCTTCATGTGGATATTCTTTTTCCTTAACATCATTTATAGACGATTATGTCTTTTATCCAGCATGTAATCTTAACATCTTCATCAAATATCAAATGTCTGGAGTTACATATACTTGTATTTGGGTTTTCTATTTTGTTCTATTTGTATATGCTTCTATTTAAGTACCAGTATCATGTTCCTTTTATTACTCTGGATCTGTAATATATATTGTAATGTGGTATGGTAATCCCCTAAGCAGTACTTTTTTTTTTTTTTCTTTTTGCTAAGGATTACTTTGGCTATTTAGGGTCCTTTGTGGGTCTATATGAATTTTAGCAGTCTTTTTCCTTATAATTGTGTGAAACATTACATATGGCCATATTTTTTCCTTTTCCTCTTTATAAGATGCCATGCATTTCTACAAGTTCTCAATAACTGAATTTCTATTGCTCCTTCTTCTCCATTTCATTTATTTTTAAAGTAGGAAACTTACATAGTTTAGGAAAGACCTGAAATAATTGCACATCCTCCAATCAATAATAGAAGACAAGTTGATTCTTCATGGTCTGCATCCTCCTTCTGACTTCATGGAAAAAAAGGCAAGTCAGATAATGCAAAATTTTATTATCTGATGCCTTAAAGGCTTTTATACTCATGTATCATACACACACACACACACATAAACACACACACATATATATATAATTTTAAATTATATATATATATAATTTAAAAAAGAAAGAATCTTAATGTTCCCTTAAGAATAACCTTTTTCAATGTTGGGAAAAAAAAGAGACATGATTCTCATCAGAGCAGGAATTCCCAATTTGCTTGCAAGTTATAACTGTGGTTAATCTTATTATAAATGTATGTGGCATCATTCAGTGTCTTTCCAAGATTAGTAAATTTTTACACATGTTTCTTCATATAGCTACTCTTGTTCCCAAATTTTAATTTAAGAAATTGCTCTTGATTTTTCTCTGATAGGTTTGAAAAAGTCATTAATGTATAATTCATTAAGGTCTTTTTCTTGTAAGGCTATGTTTTTGTTTTCAATTCTCAACAACATAGTCACAAACTATTTTCATATTTTAAAGTACAGAAGTGATCATTAAAAATTACTATTTAACAGACTTCAGTACTGTTCTACTGTTTAGAAATAACATATGCAGAGTACCTTATTTCATCCACTATTTGATATCAATATTTTTTTCAATCACATGGATTAAAAATATTTTTCTTACATTTCCTCTCACATTTAATCACCCATGTCTTTATACTGATTGCTTTTGTTCCCTACATGTATTAATTCATTTAAAACATTTTACTTCTACTATTTGTTAAATGCATCTGCTTAGGGAACTGGTCACTTAGCATGGTTGGTCTAAAAGTTAAAGGAACTAAGGAGTGTGAACTAGATGACTAAAGGAACTGGGAATTCCTGCTCTGATGAGAACCATGTGTGAGGACAGTCTCTTTTTTTCCAACATTGAAAAAGGTTATTCTTAAGGGAACATTAAGATTGTTTCTTTTTTAAAAAAATTATGAATTAATTTTGTGTATCTAGAAAATTTATATATCATATCTTATTGTCTGTTATCTTGTTGCATTGTCCTCCCTAACTATGATGAAGCCTACATACTTTTCTTTTGGGGGAATCATTTGTGCTTCATTTTCATGCAAGTGACATTAACTTCAGGTAAGAATACTTTTTTCTTATCTATTGAAATTATGAAAAGGGTGTAAGATATATTTTTAGTGCCCAGTTTTGCATTTTTGTTTTTGTATTTTGTATCACTGAAAGACTGAATCCAAATCATAAAGCTGCAGAAAGCTCTTCTCTTTTCCTCACATACATGACTTAGTTCACATCATTGAAATATACCATCAGGTAGGTTAATTTTAGCATAATTGATTCCCAATAAAACTTTTCATGACATACTAAAAAATCAAAGCCAGAGTCCACAGGGGTAGAGCAAGTAAACCACAGTTAGTCTGTAATTGAGACTAGAAGTTCAATACAACTGTAATTAATATTGTAAGTAATCTAATGGCAAAATGGATAACATAAAGATCAAATGGATAATATAAGCACAACTAGAAATTCTAAATTAAATCTTCAGAGTGTAATGATCAGGACTCTGAACTCAAGACCACTCAGCCAAAATCAAGGTTTATGAAGAGCCTTGCTCCTTAGGGAGGCTGTAGAGAAACTCTCGACCTCACCTCTTCATGGGGCTGTGAACATTTCTTTACATGTAACTGCAACTTCAAAACCTCTATAGGTCCTCACATTATCTTATCTTTATTGGTTGGGATCTTTACAAAATCTGGGGTCATTCCACAGTCTCAAAACCCTTAATTTAATCATATCTGTGAACATTTGGATTCCATACAAAACACTTACAAATTCCAGGGATTAAGATGTAGTCTTTAGATGACATTTCTTAGCTATCCACATATGAGAACTTGTGGAACCCCTATCATACTCACCTCTGCACTGGGGCAAAGCAGTCAAGCCTTTGCATCCTTCAGATGGTAAATCATGAGCCAGAGCATGCCTAAGTGTAAGCACATACCCTTGTCAAGAGACCTATTGTCTTAAGGTAACTTCTGGGGAAATATCTGCTTTGTGTCTACAGCACAAAATACTACTGGCAGTTGGTGCTAATGCTCTGGTTCTAAGGGGGTAATGATCTGAGTGACATACCACATCTACCTTTTAGGATATGTAACTGTACAAGTTACTGATTTCTGGATTCTACATTTTACTGTCATGAATCCTTCTGTAGATTTTGACCAATGCCTACCCCAAAGGAATAAATATTACTTCACAAAGCTTGCCTGTACCATGCCTCTCTCCACATTCTTTTCAAATATAGAATTATGTTTTTAACTGATTCACAGTACTTTATTCATCTTATACCCTTTTTTATTGCATCATGAGTAGCACACCTGTCCGTCTCTGTCCTCACTTACTAAAACTGCTAGGCTCTGAAGGGTAGGTTATCTTCTCTGTTCCTATTTGCAGCTGCTACGTTATCTGGCAGACTGTAGGTCCTCATAAATTGTTAATGAATGAACTAATAAATGTGGCTTAAAGCAGCCACTGCCTGCCTCTCCATCAATTGATGGAGCAGACAGAACAGCCAACTGTGTGAAGCGAAGTCATCAAGCAAGTCCAACGAAAGTGACTGAGTGTGTAGCAGGAGGCAGTAAAGTAAACAATATCTCAAGGGTCACAGCTGTTTCACTCTGCCTTTCAGCCAAGAAATGCCATGATTTACTTTCTGTTCTTGCCAAGGATGAAGAAATAAAGTCATAAACAAAGAGTGAAAAAAAAAACAAAAACCAAAAAAAAAAGAAATATTATAGTTAAAAACACTGTACCAGAATTAAAGAATGTCTCTTTTGTGAATAGACTAAATGAACAAGCTTGGGAAGAATTCTAATCTTGATTATTAACCACAGAAATGAATAAATAGAAGAAAGACATCAACATTGGTAGAAAAATATATAAGAACTTTGAGACAACCTATGAAAGTTGTAATATTCAGACAATGGTAATAGAAGGCGAAGAAAGGCAAAAAGGAAGAGAAGTACCTTGTTTTAAACTTTCTTCAGATCCAGAAATCTCAGAGAACACCAAACAGGTTAAGAGCCAAAACAAACAGAAAAATGCACTTTTGCATATAGTATTCAAAATGTAATGAAAATGAAAGATACAATTTAAAATATTAGCAGTCATTGGTGGAGGGATTGGAAATATGTCCATTTCCCCATAAAAAAAGAAAATTGTACCCAATTTTACAGAAACCATATAAGCAAGAAATAGATGCAGAAAACTATTTAAAGTATTCATGGAAAACCTACTAATTTAGGATTATATATCATAATATATTAATTATCTTTTAAATATAAATGATAGTGAGGCATCATCTTAGATAAATAAACAGAAGAAACTTTCTGATTGGTATGCCTATCTGAAAGAAATGTTCAGGTTTCTTAGAGAGAGGAGAAATGGGAGGGAAAATGGAGAGTGGCAAAGGCAGATAATCAAAGGAAGGAAAAGTGACAGTAAATGAGGCTAACTTTATTAATTGATCTATTAGAGTCTAGGTTCTGCAAAACAGTAAAAGCAGTCTATTCTGTATTCATCAATTATATGTATATACTGTATTTTTCTTATGAGTTCATCTGTTGGTGGATCCTGAGTTTGCTTCCAAATCTCCCAAAGAAGTTTCTAAATTAGCACCTTAAAACATGATGGAGGGGGTGGAGAGAATGCTCAGTGGTTAAGAGCACTGGATGCTCTACCACAGGACCAGGCTTCAATTCCCAACACCAGTATGGTGTTACTAATTAGGAATTAGGTATTTTTCCACAGAAACTAAAAAACAGCCTTCAATAGATCCCAGAGTTCCAAAATAGTTATACCAGATAGATTTTCCCATAAAATTAAGTAGAACGACAGGTTATTGGGGATTCCCACTTTACTACTATCTATTTTAAATATAGGTATGTGCTAGCATTTGTTCTCAAAAAATATTGAAAGATGAAAAGGAATATAAGGGTTGAATATTTAGATCAGCTAGGTTTTGTTGGTAGGATTTGTTATGTTCTTATTAACAGTGCATGGCAGCAAATTCTTACCAGTTTCAGATTTATTTTGATTTTCAATTTTTCTTCACAGAGAGTCTGATGGTGACTACCCCCAATGGACATGTGGTGGCTAGAGTAGGAGGCCAGGCTGAGCTCATCTGCCAGGTGACTACACCATTCTCTCTCTCTCTCTCTCTCTCTCTCTCTCTCTATATATATATATATATATATATATATATATATATATATATATATATATAGTTAGTAAAATCAGCAGTAAGGAAAATATATAAGATGCAGATTGTGTGATTATTTGTTCACTCCTCACTATAAGAAGATATGATGGATGAATGCAAAAAGAAATCGTATCAATAAAAGATTATCTAATGTTAACCAAACTACTCTTGGGTAACACTCAAATACTGAAAATAAATTTCACACGGGAACAGACTGTGTATAGAGAGGGAGGTTTACTTCTTTAGATACAAGTTTTTACAATGCTTTGCTACATTAACTAAAGTTACAGGTTTTGACCCTTTTTTAAAAACTCTGTACTACTTTGGAAAATTGGGAAATTTACTGAAAAAAAATAACTGTTGCTGTGATTAAATATGACTTTATTACAATGTTTCTGCAATATCAGGGAAGTTCACAAGAATAAGAAATCAGAAGTTAGGCATGATGATACTTTAAAGACTGAGGCAGGAGGACAGAATTTGCATTCAGCTTGGGCTACAAATTAGGAAATGCCTCAAATAGAAAGTAATATACTACAAATATTTTTAAAGTAGTGATGAAGGCATCTACCGACATGCTAAAGATGTAGTGAAAGAAAAACTGAAGAAATCCCAAATAATTCTAAAGCATAGAACTGAGCCATCTTGCCAGCCTCCAGCTCACTGTCTCATGCATGCTAAGAGAGGAAGCATGCTCTAAAAGAGAAAGCCAAGGAACAAATAAGCATAAACAGGTGGGGTTTGGAGCAAAAATGGCCTGGCCTGAGAAAGAGAGTGGCCAACAGTTAGTGTTGGAATCCATTTGCTCTGGGTTCATGGCTCCCTCAGGATCCTATGACCTCAGTTAGTGGGCAACAGAGTCAGTAAGTGGACAGAATTCACTTTTCTTTCCCTACCAGGTCACTCCTGTCACCCAGCATCTTCCAGAGCCCAAGGGATTTGCTTTAGTAGAGAGGAGGGGATCACTGTTCCTCAGAAACTTCTGAGTTCAGCCAGAGAACTATTTGCAGTGAGCATATCTTAGAAATAAAGTTAACAAACATCTTGATGAAAATATTGCTGTATAAATTTCAGTTGAAATATAAACTCATGGTGAATATAACTGTATGTGCAAGACATACACAAGCTGAAGCCACACAAAACTCTACAGAAGAGATTGGAAGAATCCCCTACCTAAGGATCTATTGGTAACATTTAACTGCTGAGAAGGGAGAGTTAGTTCTTAACATTCTTTAACAAACTAATGCTTAATAGGTCAACCATACTCCAGTGGAAGGACACATGTACAAGAACATATAGGCAGCACAAATTGGACTTAAAGGGTTAATTTAAAAAGAGTGGAGTGGCACAACACTGAATTAGGTAGGAAGGGGTATTGATCTGGGAGAAATTGGAGAGGAGGAAATTCATTCTCCAAGTTGAACTTAATGTTCAGACTTTCTCTGTAGGTGCTATAACATCATGTCAAGAATGTGGGGGAGGTAGGAAGGGAGGGAGAGGAGAAGGAAAGAGATAGGAAGAAGAAGACAAAGGAGAAGAGAAAGGAAGAAAAGAAGGAAGAATGGAAAAAGGGGAGTGTGAGAGGGGAAAGAAGAAGAGAATGAATGGAAGGGGAGAGATTGTTTGGGAGGATGATAGGGAGGAAGGGAGAGGGACATTAAGATAGGGAGTGCTGCAGAATCTCAAGGGAAACATGCTCTCCTGGTAGCCCCTTCCTGGTCTAGTGGGGCTCTTTGCTATGTTTTTTTTTTTTTTTAAAGATGTTCTTTCCTTTTTTTTTTTTTCAGATGCCCTGTTTGATGAGAACTACATGAAACACTTAATGTTCATTTTCCTTGGAATATCAATTTGTTTGTATTTATTTTACCTGAAACTAGGTTAACTTATCCAAGAGGGATAGAAGCACTTACCTAAGTCACATGGAGAGTTTAGTTAAAATTAAAAGATATTTTTCACTTCCATACATAGCTTGCTTCTTACTCTAGAGGTTTGAATTTTATACCTTTCAATACTGTGATTTCCAAGTCAATTTTGGTTTTAGTGATAAAGTACATTATGAATATTTTCTGGGCTTTTGCATATCCACAGTTAATTTTTATACCCTTTAATGAGCACACACTGGAAAACTAAAGTGATGCCTAATAAAAATACTGAAAATTAAAAGCTATCATTCTTCTCTTAAATAGCCATTTCCAAAAAGTAAAACAAATACAATTTCAGTTACAACTGTTGGTTTTTAGTATTGAACCTACATATTGTCATTTTATATAATATGTGAGAAATACATCATATTAGGAAACTAACAGTGTAAATACTCTACTGCAGTTCAGATGGTTTAGAAAAAAGAAGTAATTGTTTCCATCACAGAAAGGCATTCTGTCACCTCTAATTCCTAAGTGATTGACACGTGTGAGTCTTATTCTAGATTAGATCTAATGTTATCACAAATTTTAGAATACAATTATGTGTGGGCAGTGTGTGTGTGTGTGTGTGTGTGTGTGTGTGTGGTTATATGCACATCAGTGTGTGAAGATGCTTTGACATATGCTTCCACTCTCACAGGCCAGAGATGAATATTGAGTATCTTACTCTCACTTATACTTTTATTCTTTTAAGAGAACATTTCTCACTTTACCTAGAGCTAGGCTGGCAGCATAAAGACCAAAGTTTCCACATTTTTTTTCTGCTACTCATCCTGCTCAATTTATGGATGCATATTCAGAAATATCCAGCTTTATTCATAAATTAATGAAAAAGAACCATAGTTTTTCTGATCCTAATGACCAAACAAAATTTATTATTTACTATAGAACTGAGTATAGGTGCTATATGGAGACACAAGGATCCTGAGGCTGAGTAAATAACAAAGCAGATAAGAGCTATTAGATTATTCACTAAGAAAACTGAGTTCAAAGTGATGGAAGAAGGGTACAATTACCATTGATTCAAAGCTCATGTGACTCAAAGAAGTTAAAATCCGGACAATGCTTTTGGGACAGGCAGAAGCGACACAGCTTCTGGAACATACCCTGTTTCAGGCTCCAGACATCCCACCACCTTCTCTGCCAGAGGAGAGGTGGTTGTCTGGGAGGGCTCTGACCTCCAGAGCTGGTGAGGGAAGCCATCTTGTGTCCCAGGTCCCTCTGAGACCAGCCTGCGAAGGTGAGAGTGCAGACTGCAGAAGTGACACAGCTTCTGGGACAGGCCCTGTTTCGGGCCTTCATCTTCAGCAAGGAGGCAAGTCTGAACACCAGACATCTTTGCACCTTCCGTGCAAGAGGAGAGCTTGCCTGAAGAGAGTACTCTGACCACTGAGACTCAGAAGAGAGCTGGATTCCCAGAACTCCTGACAGAGTCTAATAGAATCACAGGAAGAACAGGCTCCAGCCAGAGACAACTATAACAACTAACACCAGAGATTACCAGATGGCAAAGGGCAAACATAAGAATCTTACCAACAGAAACCAAGACTACTCACCATCATCAGAGCCCAGCACTCCTACCTCAGCCAGTTCTGGATACCCCAACACACCTGAAGAGCAAGATTCAGATTCAAAATCATATCTCATGATGCTGGTAGAGGACCTTAAGAAGGGCATTAATAACCCACTTAAAGAAATATAGGAGAACACTGCCAAACAGGTAGAAGTCCTTAAAGAATCATAGGAAAACAACTGCTAAACAGGTAGAAGTCCTTAAAGAGGAAACACAAAAATCCCTTAAAGAATTACAGGAAAACACAACCAAATGGGTGATGGAATTGAACAAAACCACCCAAGACCTAAAAAGAGAAGTAGAAACAATAAAGGCATCCCTAAGTGAGACAACTCTGGAGATAGAAACCCTAGGAAAGAAATCAGGAACCATAGATGCGAGCATCAGCATCAGAATATAAGAGATGGAAGAGAGAATCTCAGGTGCAGAAGATTCCATAGAGAACATGGGCACAACAATCAAAGAAAATGCAAAATGCAAAAAGATCCTAACTCAAAACATCCAGGAAATCCAGGACACAGTGAGAAGACCAAACTTATCGATAATAGGAGTAGATGAGAAAGAAGATTTTCAACTTAAAGGGCCAGCAAATATCTTCAGCAAAATTATAGAAGAAAACTCCCTAAACCTAAAGAAAGAGATGCCCATGAACATACAAGAAGCCTACATAACTCCAAATAGACAGGACCAGAAAAGAAATTCTTCCTGACACATAATAATCAGAACAACAAATGCACTAAATAAAGATAGAATATTAAAAGCAGTATAAACATATAAAGGCAGGCCTATTAGAATTACACCAGACTTCTCACCAGAGACTATGAAAGCCAGAAGATCCTGGACAGATGTTATACAGATTATAAGAAAACACTATTGCATATGCCAGCAAGATTTTGCTGAAAGGACCCTGATATAGGTGTCTCTTGTGAGGCTATACCAGTGTCTGTCAAATACAGAAGTGGATGCTCACAGTTATCTATAGGATAGAACACAGGGCCCCCAATGGTGGAGCTAGAGAAGGTATCCAAGGACCTGAAGGGGTCTGCAACCTTATAGGTAGAACAATATGAATTAACCAGTACCCCCAGAGCTTGTGTCTCTAGCTGCATATGTAGCAGAAGATGGCCTAGTCGGCCATCATTGGGAATAGAGGCCCCATTGGAGTGGGAGTGGGTGGTTAGGGGAGCAGGGCAGGGGTAGGGTTTAAGTAGCTTTTGGGATAGCATTTGAAATGTAAATAAAGAAAATATCTAATAAAAAAAGAAAAAAAAGTTAAAATCCATCCATTTTCGTAGTTATATATATATATATATATATATATATATATATATATATATATATCCATTTTTTTTAACTTTAGAAAAATCTTATTTTAATTAAAGACAGTCACACACTTTCTTATTTACACATTGTCTGTGGCTACTTTAGCAAAATTGAGCCCTACAACTATCCAACCTGATAAACCTAACAGCCAGGTCCTTTTCATACACAGATTGCCAAGCTTTAACTATTCCTACATTATGGAGATGACATTATATTAGCCTGGGGAACTCATGTATGCATAATAATGGCTCACCAGTAAATGCAGGGACTATGTTTAATATTTTAAGTAGTTGTGAAGCTCTGAGTATCAGGTAAATGATTAGATATGTCTTAGTAATAATACTATAGACATAATTTGCTATAAAGAATGTACTATGCTACACATGTCAGCATGCAGAAAGATCACCAGCAGGATTTAGACATGAATATTCCCACTCTATACCTCAGAGATGCTACTTCAGACTTCAGGTCATTCTTTTGTTACTTGGGTTTTTTTTTAATTAGATATTTTCTTCATTTACATTTCAAATGCTACCCCAAAAGTCGTGGGTGGGATGGGGAGCAGGGTTTGGGGAGGCTATAGGGGACTTTTGGGATAGCATTTGAAATATATAGACTCTTAATGCATAAAAACATGTTTAGAGTGCACTTTTCTTATGCCAAACATTGTGGTAAACATTTTATTGATTTTATTACTAAAAGATTCTTCTCTTGCTTATGAACCTATTAGGGGTGAGGACATATTGGATTACACATGTCATCAATGACATAGCCAAGATTGAATTTCAGAAATGTTTGGCTCTAAATTTCATGCCATTTTATTATACTATAATATTCATTTCTTGTTTTCAAGTTTCGTCTTAAAAGAATGTCCATATTCTGAAGACCAGTGATATAGTCTATTCCACAATGGACATGATATGTCCCATGTTGATTCTAGAAACACAAAAAATAATTTCTAATTCACTGTCTTTTAGAGACTAAAAGTCAGAATGTGCTATCTTGTCAGAATTATATTTCTAGTTCCTTCAAAAGTCTCATTTATCCTTTTTATGGAAGGTAATATGAAGATTACCTAATTTATGTATACACATTCAGCAGTCAATGGATAAGTACTGCCTATTTAGCTTAGCAAGTAAGTCTCTGAGCAGGATCATAGCAGGTGAAAGGGAAGAGTGTGTTTCCTGTACTGAGCTTGAAAGGCCTCTTGTGGGTGGGACCATCTCTGGGCTGGCAGTCTCGGGTTCTATAAGAGAGCAGGCTGAGCAAGCCAGGGGAAGCAAATCAGTAAAGAACATCCCTCCATGGCCTCTGCATCAGCTCCTGCTTTCTGACCTGCTTGAGTTCCAGTCCTGACTTCCTTCAGTGATGAACAGCAGTATGGAAGTCTAAGCAGAATAAACCCTTTCCTCCCCAACTTGCTTCTTGGTCATGATATTTGTGCAGGAATAGAAACCCTGACTAAAACACCTGCAAGTTCTAAAGTCCTGCCTCTGTCTCCCTGTATAGCCATTGGCCAGTGGCAAATTTATTTACCAATCAAAGCAAATCAGGAGCAGGATCTTCAGTGTCTTACATGCTGATGTGTGGGTGCCTGTGTAATTTTGGGAGTTGCATTAAGATAAATAGCATTAGAATCAATCTACAACATGAATGCGTTGTATTTTCCTTTTCATTGAATTCTAGAAAGTTTTAAATTTCATTATTTCTTCCTTAACTCAGTGGTCATTGGTGTAGAGAGTTGTTCAGTTTCGATGAGTTTGTAGGTTTTCTCATATTTTTGCTGTTGTGGAAGTTCATCTTTAATCCTTGGTGGTTTGGCAAGAAACAGGGGTCTATTTAAATTTTGTTGGTTTTGGTGAGGCTTACTTTGTAACTGAGTATGAGATAAGTGTTGGAGAAGGTTCTGTGAGGTGCTCAGTAGAAGGTATTTTCTTTTGTTTGGGTGAAATGTTCTGTAGATAGGCTAGGTTCATTTTGGTCATACCGTCTATTACTTCTATTATTTCTCTGTTTAGTTTTTATTTGAATGACTTGTCCATTGGTGAGAATGGGGTGTTGAAATCTCCTGTTATTAATGCAATGATCGTGATGTGTAATTTAAGATTTAGTAATGTTTCTTTTACAATTGTGGATGCCCTTTCATTTGGGACACAGATATTTAGAATTAAAACATCACCATGGTGTTTTGTGTGTGTGTGTGTTTGTTTGTTTTATTGGTACAAATTGTTCTTCTCAAACTCTTGGTTAATTTTGGTTCAAAGTCTATTTTATTAGATATGAGAATAGCTACAGCAACTTACTACTTGTGTTCATTTCCTTAGAAAACTTTTTCCCTACCCTTTACTCTGAGGTATCCTGTAGCTTTGAAGTTGAGATGTGTTTCTCTTATGAAACTGAAGGATAGGTCCCGTTTTGGCATCCACTCTATTAGCCAGTGTAATTTTATTGGGGAATTGAGTCCAGATACTGGAAGTATTCATGGCCAATGATTCTTAATTCTTGTTATTTTGATGTTGTGGTACTGTGTGTATGTGTGTTTCTTTTCTTTCTGTTTTGCTGGTCTGAAATTATTTATTACTTGAGTTTTCTTAGGTGCACTTCATCTCCTTGTGTTGTAGTTTCTCTTCTACTATCTTCTATAGGGATTTGTGGATAGGTGTTTAAATTTGATTTTGTCATGAGATTTCTTGCTTTTTCCATTCATAGTAATTGAAAGTTTTTCTGAGTATAGTAGTCTGGGTTGATATCTGTTGTCTCTTAGGGTCTGAATGACATCTACCCAGGCCCTTAAGACTTTTAGATCTCTGTTGAGAACTCAGGTATAATTTTAACATTTGCTTTATTTGGTACTTTGCCTTCTCACCTTGCAACTTTTAACATTCTTTCTTTGTTCTGTACACTTAATATTTTAATTATAATGTAGTAGAAAGATTTTCTTTTCTGATTTAATCTACTTGGTATTCTATAAGCTTCTTTTCCAGTTATAAGCATCTCTTTCCTTCTTATTAATCATTTCATTTGTTTACATTTTAAATATTAGCCAACTTCCTGGTTTCCCCTCCTTGAGCCCCCATCCAATGCTCCTCCACTTTGCCTTTAGGTGTGTGCTCCACCATCCATCCCTCTAGCATTTCTATTTTCTGCTCCATCAAACCTCCACAGGACTAAGTGCCTCCCTTCCAACTGATGACAAGTAAGGCAGTCCTCTGCTACATGTGTAGCAGGATCCAGGGACCAGCCTATGTATACTATTAGGTTAGTAGATTGGTCCATGGGAGCTCTGAGTGGTCCAGTTAAATGATAATGTTATTCTTCCTATGGGGTTGAAATCTCCTTCAGCTCCTTCAGCCTTTCCCCTAACTCTTCCATTGGGGTCCCCGGACTCAGTCCAATGGTTGACTGTGAGTCTTAGTCCAGTGCTGGGAGAGCTTCAAAGAGGGCAGCCATACTAGGCTCCTGTCTGCAAGCACATCTTGGCATCAGCAATAGTGTCAGAGTTTTGTGTCTGCAGATGTAATGGATTGCAAGGTGTGGTGGTCTCTGGATGGCCTTTCCTACAGCCTCTGCTCCATTTTTGTCCCATGATTCTTTAGACAGGGACAATTATGAGCTAAAAAGTTTTAGATGGTTGAGTGGCACCATTCCTCTACGGGGGCCATGTCTCCCTTGTGGAGGTGATCTCTTCAGGCTCCATCTCCCTGCTTTTGGGTATTTTGGCTAATATCATTCCCATTGCATCCTGGGAGCCTCTCATATCCCTGTCACCTGAAACTTTCTAGTGGTTCCCCATGTCCCCTCCTCCCACTGCTACTTATTTCTATTCCTTCTTCTGGCCCTCTGAACTTCTTTCTTTTCTCTTCCCATACATATTCCGGACCCCACTTTTTTCCCCTCTCCTCTGCTCCCCCATTCAGGTCCCTTCCTCCCTCTCTCTGCTTCCTATGATTATTTGGTTCCCACTTCTAAGTGGGTTTGAAGCATCCACACTGGCTTTCCTTCTTGTAAATATTCATATGGTTTTTAAATTGTATCATAGGTATTCCGAGCTTTTAGGCTAATATCCACTTATCAGTGAATACATACTGTGTATTTCCTTTTGGATATGGGTTACCTCACTCAGAATAATATTTTCTAGTTTCATATATTTACTTAAAAAGTTAATGAAGTTATCACTTTTCATAGATGAGTAGTATTCCATTTTGTAATGTACCACATATTCTGTATCCATTCTTCCATTGAGGGACATCTGCTTTATCTCCAGCTTATGACTATTATAAATATGGCTGCTATAAACATAGTGGAGCATGTGTCCTTGTTATATGTTGGCACATATTTTAGCGAATGCCCAGAAGTACTATAGCTGGGTCTTCAGGTAGTGCTATTTCTAATTTTCTAAGGAACCACCAGATTGACTTACAAAGTGATTGAATAAGCATACAATCCCATTAGAAATGGAAGAGTGTTTCTCTTTATCCACACCCTCACCATCATCTTCTGTCACCTAAATTTTTTATCTTAGCCATTCTCACTGGTGTAAAATGGAACTTCAGGGCCATACTGAATTGCATTTCCCAGATGACTAATGATGTTGAACATTTCTTTAGGTGATTCTCACTCAATTGAGATTACTCAATTGAGAATTCTTTGTTTGGCTCTGTATCCCATGTTTTAATTGGGTTATTTGGTTTTCTGGAGTCTAAATTCTTGAGTTCTTTCTATATTTTGGATATTAGCCCTTTATGTGATATAGGGTTGGTAAAGAACTTTTCCCAATCTGTGGGTTACTGTTTTGTCCTATTGACAGTATCCTTCACCTTAAAGAAGCTTTCCAATTTTATGAGGTCAAATTTGTCAACTGTTGATCTTAGAGCATAAGCCATTGGTGATCTCTCAACTAATTTTCAATAAGATACACAATTAGAAAAAAATCTTCAAAGAATGATGATGGGGAAACTAAATCACATGTAAAATAATCAATCAAAACCATTATTATATACAACTTATAAGAACCACATTAAAATATACTCAACATTTACACACAGAGGATGTAGCACTATACAATTCATGGGAGCAAACTGAAGACATGTTCTCATGCCTTGACTTTGACAGGGTTTTTGTTTCAGAAATTGTACCAAAAGCTCAGACAACAGAACTACAATCACTGAGTAGAATAGATCACACTGAAGTGTCTACAGATAGAAGGAAAGAAAATTACCCAAACTAAAAGGCAGTCTATGGATTGGGAACACATTTTTATAAATTTCTATATTCAATAAGGAAATAATTTCTAAATTCTTTTTGATTCCTTTAGAGCCACCTAGACAATATCTGTCTTTGAACACTACTGATAGGTACCATTAGTGAAATTTTTAAGCATTTCTTTTTTTTTTTTTTTTTTTACTGAATTAAAAATACAGATTCTGTTTAAGGAAGTCACCTTAGAACAATATTATACAATGACTTATATGTTTCATTTTGTAGATTTTGAAATTTTAAAATATGTACATGGGTTTAAACATCATATAGTTGACACATGTTCAGAATTTCAAAGGGCTTCTGCCTTGAATTCTCAAAAGGATGATTCTAAGATTGCACATTTATTAGAGGTGATGGGTATCTTGGAAATGCCTGAAGTAAAATTTTTGCTAGAATAGGATGGCCCGTTATCTGTCTTAATAAGTTTAGGCAATCCCATGGCATTAAAGGCTTGTAGGCAATGATCAATTACATTTTCGGAGGCTTCTCCAGTATGCAGAGAAGCAAAAAGAAATCCTGGACAAGTGTCAATACAAACATGTATATATTTTAATTTTCCAAATTCTGCATAATCAGTTACTTCCATTTGTCAAATATGATTAGGCATAAGACCTCATGGATTAACTCCTAAATGTGGCACTGGAGATATTGTAATACATTTAGGATATTGTTTTGCAATCATTACTGCCTGCTTCTTAGTGATATTATGTCAGAGCCTTAAGGTATGGATAGAGAGATGAAAGTTTTCATGATCACATTTGGCCAAAGCAACAGGATCTGAAATTAAGGCTTCTCCTATTAGAGCTCTCTCGATGGAATCATTGCCTTCAGCTAAAGGTCCAGGAAGACCAGAATGAGATTGTAAGTGGCCAATATAGAACAGATGTTTTCAAGCAAGAATGATGTTTTGCAATTGTAAAAACAGGGATCCTGCTGGAGTATTAAAGTTAAACGTACCACAGGTCTCCAATAAGGGTATCGATTGTGCAACATATAAACTATCAGTAAAAATTTTAAAAGCCTCATTCACAGACTGAAAGACATTGAGTACTCCTGTTAATTCTGCTAACTGAGCGGTGAGGTCAGGAGTCTTTATGATTACCTGTTGATTATTTATAAGAAATACAGCTCACCCTTTAGAGGATCCATCAGTAAACAACAGAACAGCATTGTGTAAGGATTGTAAAGAGGTCATATTAGGAAATATCACCTCATGTACATTCAAAAAATTTTATCAACCTATCTTGAGGGTAGTGGCTATCTATAGTTCCTTTAAACCCGATTTGAGCAAGCAACCAATTTGTACTGTGCTGTTTCAGCCAAGTGTCTTGGCTTATGCTGTAAGGCTGAAAAATAATATCTGGCTCTTTGTCAAAATAAGTTAGTGCCTGCTTCCTTCCAAGGATAATAATCTGAGCTACTGCTGCATAATATGGCAAGATATGTTTAGAAGAAATCCTCGAATTTATCCACATTAGAGGAGACTTTTGCCATAACAATCCTGTAGGCATATGAACCATATTAAAAATTAACAGATGTAAAGGCAAAGAATAATCTATATAAGTGACAAATTGCTCTTCAATAGCTTTTTCCACTTGTTGTAAGGCCAGAAATTCTTCTAAAGTTAAAGATCTGGGGGTGGGGGCTAGGATCAGAACTACCTTTAAGAATATCAAATAAAGGTTTCAACTCCCTTGTAGTAAGCTTTAAATAGGGATGAAGCCAATTAATATCACCTAAAAATTTTTGAAAATCATTCAAAGTCCTTAAGTTGTCTCTGTGAAAAGATGTCTTCTGGGGAAGAACAGCTTTATTAGTAAGTCTAAAGCCCAAATAATTATAAGGATCCTGAGTTTGTATCTTTTCAGGAGCTATCTGTGATCCTTTCTCAGCTAAAGCTTTTTGTAAACCTCTATAACACAAAAGCAAATCCTGGGGGTCTTTTCCAGGCAACCCAGGACAATTTCTTAACTGTCTGAAAACAGTCTTCTTAAAAGAACAGTATTTTTTTCTTATGAGTTGCATAAACAATTGCAATCTTGAAAATTAATAGCATCTGAGGGATGAACAATTTTAAACAATTGTAAGCTCTGAGATATATATTAATAAAGATACAAATTAAGCTTGATTATTCAACATTTTAAAACACCATCTACACCACACAATTGATTTATCTGTGTTGAAGCAGGGGGAAGCTAAAAGAATAAGCGTGTGATCCAATTCACATAGACTTTTCTCCCATAAGAGGGCTGTTTTAAAACACAGTAAATGGGATGAACGCATGCATGAATTTATAGAAGATACAAAAGCATGCATAAAAACAGTTTTTTAACTTATCTTTGGGATAATGACTGTCAGTTTTATTTAAAATGACGGTATGCAATATGTCAATTATTAATTAATTAATTGCTGTTTTGAACAGGAAACAGACACTTAGGTTCTTAAGACACAATTTTTGTTGTAAGTTTTTTTAAAATATATGAATTTATCTTATAATTCTTTATTAGCACCACGGCAGCATTAATAGGATGTTAAAACTGTGCTTTGAGGTGAATGCCACCTCAGCCTCGCCTGCCACTAGCCTTCCTCTCAGACCAAAGAGGCTGAAGCGGCTCAAGAAAGCCTGAGTGAGGGCGGCAGAGCACACCAAGTTCTAGCGGGGAAAAATAAGACTACCCTGGCGGGGACAGGCAGAGGCTCATGGGAACAATGATGAGTGTGGCCCTCCCCTGAGTTCGATACAAAGGCGCCCACTTTCTGGTGGCCTCCCGAGCCACTACAGCAGCTCAGGAAAAGTTGCGTGCCCCAAGGCCCCACCCAACAGCAGCCAGCAGCCATCTGGCTCCACGTGGGCCAATAGTCAGCCCAGAGGAGAAGAAAAATGACTTTACAATAATGTTTTCTCTTGCCAAAGAATTTCTGTGGGCACAGCTAATATTTAATTACCATTGATTATAATTGATAACAATTATAAAAGCTTTCTTTATTTTGTGCAAAGCCTTTTGTTCTTTGCCAGTTAATTTGCCTCTCACTTAATAGCACCTAACAAAAGCTTAAGTTCTCCTGTGGTGAATTTAAGGTAAGGTCTTAGCCAATTAACATCTTCTGGAAGCTTTTGAAACTAAATTTTGAATCAATTTCTTTCTTAGATTTTCTGTACCGCGATATTATTGTATAACTAAATCCCTAAGTTTTGAAAGAATATTGCCACTGAATCATTTCTGGAGCAACAGTTACTCCCCAGAACTTAAAAGCTCCTTGTGTAAGAGCAAGGATTTAAAGTAAACTTCCCTTGACAGGCATTAGCTAATAAAATACTTTCCACTTAGGAAACAATATACACTGAAAGATTCAAACTCTTAGCTTCTTATATTGAAGCAGAGATAATAAAATTTTTTCTTACATGATGTAAAGCCATCTTAGCTATATCTAGAGGCAACAGTTTCCAGTGATCGCCAGTTCACTAGAAGAAAAACTCTTTACAATTATCAGAATGCAAAGGAAAAAACGAACTCTTAAATCTATAATAACTTTATATGAAGTAGGCAAGTCAAATCGCAATGTCCTGATAAATTCTACAGCCTGATTGACCCTTTTTATAAACTTAGAATTTAAACTTTATTTAGAACAACATCTGGGTAGATCTGCAAAGGTGCTCTTTTAGCTAAAAGGAAAATTTCCCTGAAGGCAAGGAGAGGCAAGTTTCCAGAGCTTCCTTAGGCACCATTTGCAAGACATAATAAAGTCACACAAACCATGTAGAGGCTGCTTTGAGCTTAGTTCCTCTCGCTGTGAGGACAGATTTCAGAATTATTAAGTTTCTTTTGCAATATTAGACTATAATTACCTTGGGAAGGTAAAACCCAATCTCAAAACCATTTATCACCTTAGAATCAACATTAAATCTTCACTACCACGTTGCAAAATTTGGCTGCCAATTTATACCTATGAATACATGACAGTGCAAGTTTCAATGCTTCATTAAAGAGACATTGCTTTTGAAGGTAGAAAATTACTGACCACCTGAACTCTTCACCTCAGAGTTCGACCCCTCCCATCTGGAGAGTTCCCGGAACACACCTGAACTCTTCACCCCAGAATACATTCCTGAACTTTTCAACCCAAAGTCCGACCCCCTCCTAACTGAAGACTGTTCCAAGAACATTTTTGAGATAAAGGCTTCTTGGAATGTTCCAACAGATCGGGTACATTGCCAAAATATAGGACAGGACCCCTCGGTTACGTAAACTTGTACTTTCCCCACCCTGCTCCCCCCTTGGTTTTTTCCTATATAAGCCTGTGAAAAATTTGGGCGGTCGTCGATTCTCCTCTACACCATGCCTGGTGTATGAGTTTCGACCCCAGAGCTCTGGTTTATGTGCTTTTTATGTGCTTTCTTGTTGTTGCTTTATTAAATCTTACTCTCTACATCTTAAGTTCGGTCTCAGTGTCTTCTTGGGTACGCGGCTGTCCCGAGGCTTGAGTGAGGGTCTGCCCTCCCGGGGTCTTTCATTTGGTGCATTGGCCGGGAAACAGCGTGACCACCCAGAGGTCCTGGACCCACTCAGAGGTAAGATTTTCGGTCCTGTCTTGGTCTGGTGCCTGTGTTCTGTTTTCGAACCTGGTGCGATCGCAGTTTCGGTTTTGCGGACGCTCGGTGAGACTGCGCTCCGGGAAGGAGCGCGGGGTGGATAGGGATAGACGTGTCCGGTGTCCACCGTCCGTTCACCCTGGGAGACGTCCCAGGCGGAACAGGGGAGGACCAGGGACGCCTGGTGGACCCCTCTGAAGGCCAAGAGACCATCACTTTGGTGGAAGGTCTCAATCGGCCGGCCTTGGAGAGGCCATCTGATTCTGTAAGCTGCCTGTGGTCGACGCGAAGTCGCCACCGTTTTTGGTTTCTTTTTTGTCTCAGTCTCGTGTCTGCTCTTGTTGTGTCTGCTATTATTCTAGAAATGGGACTATCTGCTAAGTGTGTATGTATGTATGAACCGCTGAATTTGTGTCTTGGTTTTAAAAGGAGTCGATGTGGAATCCGACCCCGTCAGAAAATAGCGCTTGGCTGGTTGTATAAGTCCAAGCGTAGACGAGTGTGCTTAGAGATGCTATCTTGTTTTTGTTGTGGTTTTTTGTCCCGGGATAGACTGTGTGTGTGTCAACCCTTTGTCTGACTGTAGACTTGGACTGACGTTAGGACAGAATTTGTCAGTGATGGTTTAAAAAAAAAAAGGAAAAACTCAGCACTGGTGAGCCCTGGGCTGCTCAAAAGAGCTCTGGGATGCAGAGCTGGGCTAAGAACTTCTGGCTTTGGCGGCGCAGTTAGGGCTTTGACAGCAGCAGTGGCGCTGAGGTTCTGGGTTCTGCAGGCACGACAGCAACAGAGGCTGTCTGTGCCCCGCGAGCGAGTTGTGAGATGCTAATGGCGAGTGCGGCGGCCTGCCGGTCCCACCTGGCGCCCTAGAGTGGACACAAAGCCTGCCACAGCTGGGGAGGGGCCGAGTACAGCCGCCGTCCCTCCTTTGGCTCCCCCCCCCCCAGAGTCTACCCGCACTCCCTTGTGCCTGCCTGGCTGCCTGCGTGCCTCCCTCACCAAGGTCAGTGCAGGGAGCACGGGGGTGTCTCCCGGGTGCATGCCCACACTCCCTTGTGCTCACTCCCTTGCCGCTGCCACCTCCAAGAGCTCAAGCCCTGTGGAAAGACAGTGCAGAGAGCACCGGGTGTCTATCAAGTGGTTAAATTGCTGCCTCTGCCGCCTTCCCCCCTCCCTGCCAGTGTTTGCCACTCCCAGGAGTTTATGCCACAGGTTCCCTGGTTGCTTCTCATTCCCCTGTCCCCTGCATCCTGTCCCTTGTTAAAAAAAAATTGCGTTCATTTTGAAATATCAGTGGTCTGGTGCAGCCAGATGTGAGAGCTGCACTCCCTTCTCTGCCCCACGTGTTTTCTCTTCTCAGGCACCGCCCTGAGCTGCTGGCAGTGAGTCTGTTCTAAGCTCCAGTGAGAGAGACATCCACCCACTTGGGGCTTCTTCTGTCCAAGGTAAGGAGCACCTGCGAGTCTAACTGCCAGGCTCTGATGAGGGTCTCGTCTCTGTGGGACTAGAAAGTGCCCCAACAATCTGACTGAGGTAATAAAAAGTTACAGAAGTTAAGAAAAAGATAGGGTAGGTCAGTAAGAAAGTTAGCATAAGTCTTTAAGAAAGTGCAGAGGAAGAGAAACAAAAAAAGGATAGAGGTCTGCAAAAAAGAGCTGAGAGCAAACCTTCAGCAGACTCAGAAGAGATAGGTTAACAGTGAGGAGAGGTAAAAATAGAGGTAAAAGAAATTAGAGAGGTCTGAAATGAGAGAGATACTCTGAATGAGAGATATTTAGAAGAAAAACCAGTAAAATGAGGCTGACAGAGATCAAAGATGTGCTGTAAGACAGAAAGATAAACCAGGGTAGAGGCGAACTATGAGAAAAGATAAGAAAAATGAAATGCTGGCCACAAAAGTCAGGGAAACTAGAAAACTTAGTACCTGGCAACAAAAGAAAGCTTTTGGCTAGATCAAAGTGTTTACTGTTACCTGTTGAAGGAAAAGAGACTGGTGGACTACCTGTTAAAACAGCTAGAAAAGAGACTGTGTTTCATATTCCTCCACTGACCAGTGCAAAGCAAGTTTAAAAAGTTCCTGGACACTGCGGGCCTTTGCAGACTGTGGATTTCAAGTTTTGCTAAATTAAAAAGATAAACAGCCCTTTGTATAAAAAATAAAAAACAACCTTGGATGGCCTTAGATGCTATTGAGACTGCCCTAATGTTGTCCCCAACTTTGGGACGCCTAGATGTGACTGAGAACAAAGGTATTGCCAAAGAGGTTCTTACTCAGAGATTGGGACCCTGGAAAAGACCGGTGGCATACTTGTAAAAATTAGACCTGGTGACTGTAAGATGACCTGCTTGTCTGCACATAGTGGCTTCTGGTCAAGGACACAGATAAATTGACTCTGAGACAAAACTTGGCACATGCCCTAAAAGTGTAGTTCATCCCCCCTGACCGATGGCTGGCTAACGCTCTGGAAAACATTATCCAACCGTTCCCCTGACTGATGGACAAATTATCAGAGCTTTTTGTTGACTGAACGAGTGACCTTCGCTCCCCCTGCTAACCTGCTGAGTCTTCACCTACTCATCACTGCTCTGACATTCTGGCAGAAGGAACTGATACTCGAAATGATCTGAAGGATCAGATCAGCCTTGGCCTGAGAGTTTGAGCTGGTACACGGACGGCAGTAGCCTCATGGTTGAAGGTAAGCGGAAGGCGGGGACAGCAGTGCAGCGGTGGTCAGAAAGCAAGTGATCTAGGCCAGCAGCCTCCCTGAAGGGACTTCAGCCCAGAAAGCTGAACTTGTGGCTTTGATACAAACTCTATAAATGACAAAAGAAAAGTCTACACTGACAGCAGGTATGCTTTTGCCACTGTATGGAACAATATACAGACAAAGAAAGCTGTTGACATCTGCAGAGAAAGACCTAAGACGCTGTGGCCAAAAGAAATCAGATGGCAGATCTAACTGCCAAACAGGCATCCCAAAGAGCAATGATCCTGGCAGTCTGAAGAAAGAAAACTAGTCCTCCCTTGGAAAGACAGACCTGACATCAACTGGGAAATAGACTTTACTGAAAAAAAAAATATATGTGTATGAATACCTTCTGGTTTTTGTGAACGTTCTCAAAATGGATAGAAGCTTTTCCCTGTAAAAATGAGACTGCTCACATAGTCATCAAGAAGATTATTAAAGAAAATTTTTCCAAGGTTCGGAGTGCCAAAAGCAATAGTGTCAGATAATGGCCCTGCCTTTGTTGCCCAGGTAAGTCAGGGTGTGGCCAAGTATTTAGAGGTCAAATGAAAATTACATTGTGTGTACAGACCTCAGAGCTCAAGACAGATAAAATAAATTAGTTTAAAACTCTAAAACAGACCTTGACAAAATTAATCGTAGAGACTGGCACAGACTTGGTGTTCCTTCCCTATGCCCTATTTAAACGTACTAGAAATACTCCCTCTTGATTCAGTTTTACTCTTTTAAAGATCCTTTATGAGACTCCTATGCCCATCATAGTCTTAAATGATGTGTTTAAACCTATGTTGTTATAATAATGATCTGTATGCTAAGTTAAAAGGCTTGCAGGTGGTACAGAAAGAAGTCTGGTCACAACTGGCTACAGTGAACGAGCTGGGTACCCCAAGGACATCTCACCAGTTCCAGCCAGAGATCTGATCTACATGCACCTACATCGCGCCCAGACCCTCAAGCCTCGCTAAAAGGGCCCCTGCCTAGTTCTATTTACTAATCCTTCTTATTCTGTTTTTGTTCCCATGTTAAAATAGAATAAATGCAGTGCAAGTTATGGTACTAAGGCAACAATATCGGGTCCTTCAGGAGGCCGAAAACTCGCTCTAAGATTAGAGCTACTCACTAAAAGGAGTGGGGAAGGAAGGTAGAAAATTACTGACCACCTGAACTCTTCACCTCAGAGTTCGACCCCTCCCATCTGGAGAGTTCCCGGAACACACCTGAACTCTTCACCCCAGAATACATTCCTGAACTTTTCAACCCAAAGTCTGACCCCCTCCTAACTGAAGACTGTTCCAAGAACATTTTTGAGATAAAGGCTTCTTGGAATGTTCCAACAGATCGGGTACATTGCCAAAATATAGGACAGGACCCCTCGGTTACGTAAACTTGTACTTTCCCCACCCTGCTCCCCCCTTGGCTTTTTCCTATATAAGCCTGTGAAAAATTTGGGCGGTCGTCGATTCTCCTCTACACCATGCCTGGTGTATGAGTTTTGACCCCAGAGCTCTGGTTTATGTGCTTTTTATGTGCTTTCTTGTTGTTGCTTTATTAAATCTTACTCTCTACATCTTAAGTTCGGTCTCAGTGTCTTCTTGGGTACGCGGCTGTCCCGAGGCTTGAGTGAGGGTCTGCCCTCCGGGGGTCTTTCACTTTAAATCTTTTCTTTAATTCTACTTTCTAGGATAAGAATCACAATAAATATTATCTCAACTAGAAGTATCCTTAGAGGCCCAGTCTCTTGGTCTGCCTTATGCCATGTGTTGGAAAGACTCCAAACCTGAGTTACCAATTTAAAGCTAACTTTCTAGTAACCAGTGTTAAACCTTTCTGATCAGTAAACAACCAAATTAAGTGGCTACACAAATCTTATAAATTTAGACCAATCAAAGAATTTCAATTTTTCTAGCTATAACTATGAGATAAGAAAAGCACCTTGTCATTAGCTAAATGCAATAATCACAATTGCAGAGAATTTTGTTAGTAAGGAACAACTACCAGCCTATTTGCCTTAAAACTAAGAGGTTGCAAACTGTTTCTCAAAAAAAAAAAAAAAAAGTTTTTCCAGCAGGAACCCTCCTGCTGTGCATGATCCTGGCTAAAGGGTGTGGCTACTCTCTTGCTGAACCAGCAGATAACGTTTTAGCCATCTTTATTTTCCAACATGAAGCACAGAACATTCAGTCATTCAGACAACGAGACAAACACACATGGATTGAGCACGTGAACAGACTGGTGCACCAGACATTAGACGTTAGACAACACAAAGAGAGCAGAGAACTTCTGCTGTAAGGGATAGAGAGAAAAAGGCAAGGCGTCCCCCAACATTTCTCTCTGCCTTGGGAGAGTTTCAAAATCCATTTTCCTCTATCTTATTTTATTATTACAAACCCTGTTTCTGCTGCCTGATACAGCTCCCGTCTGCGGACATCTGCCTGATTATTTAATTTAAACCCTTTTTCCTCTTGCCCTAAAGCAGTTTTTTGAAAACTGTGGACAACCACCTGATCAGTTCCTAGTTCCAATAATTTGCTGCGTTCCTAAGTGAATCCAGCGTTGGGTTAGCACTGAATTTCAACCTTAGCCCGTATCTTCTGCACCTCCGACAACATTTTACCTGTTGTTTCACCGTTCCCTGATATGAATTCTCTGATTCTTTTTCTTCCCGTGGAGCTCCATTACTGAGCAGCGTTCCTTCAGTGTTTTTCTGCCATTCCTCAAGTCCCACGTTCGGATGCCAGATTGTTGTGAACCAGCCAGCGGCTCACATGAACTGGGTTTCACCTGGGAGGCAAACCAGGGCTGAAAGAGAGGGAAACTAGGCGAATGAGACAGAAATGGAGCCAGGACAAAGTTCTGATCAAGGCTCAAATGCTTAATGGTGAATGAGCTTATAAAGGAGGGAGGAGAGGCCTTTATGGCATGAAACATGTTACTGGCATATCTCACAGTCCTACAGGACAAGCAGTTGTAGTGATATCTAATCGTACACTAAAAGAGATACTTAACAAACAAAAAGCGGTTATAGAAACCCCAAAAGATATATTATATAGTGTTTTACTGACTTTTAATTTTTTAAATGCTAATGAACAACAACAACAACAAAACAGCTGCTGCAAGACATTGGATTATAGAAAAAACTTCTGAATTAGAATGGCCTGTACTATTTATTTTTTAAACTTATTTATTTTTACTAGCTATTTTCTTCATTTGCATTTCAAATGCTATCCCCTTTCCTAATTTCCTCTCCAAAAATCTCCTCTATCCTCCCCACTCTCCCTGCTCCCCAACCCACCCACTCCTGGCCCTGGCATTCCTCTATACTGGGGCATATAATCTTTGCAAGACCAAGGGCTTCTCCTCCCATTGATGGCTGACTAGGTCATCCTCTGCTACATATGCAGCTAGAGACATGAGCTCTGGGGTTAATGGTTAGTTCACATTTTTGTTCCTCCTACAGGGTTGCAGACCCCTTCAGCTCCTTGGGTACTTTCTCTAGCTCCTCCATTGGTGACCCTGTGTTCCATCCAATAGATGACTGTGAGCATCCACTTCTGTATTTGCCAGGCACTGGCATTTTTCCCTGTGCCAATGTGTTTGATGTACTTTCTCACTTTCTCTTCTGTTAGATTCAGTGTTTCTGGCTTTATGAGGAGGTCCTTGATCCACTTGGACTTGAACTTCATACAATTAAAAATGGATCCATTTGGATTCTTCTACATGCAGATCACCAATTAGACCGGTACCATTTGTTGAAAATGCTCTTTTTTCCACTGGATGGTTTTGGCTTTTTTTTTTTTTTTTTTTTTTTGGTCATAAATCAAGTGACCATAGTTGTGTGGGTCTATTTCTGGATCTCCAATTCTATTTCATTGATTTACCTGTTTGCCTCTGTACTAATACCATGTGATTTTTATTAGTATTGGTCTATAGTACCGCTTGAGATCAGGGAGGGTGATTCCCCCCAGAATTCGTAAATGGAAAGAATCTTGAAGCAATGCCACTAAAATCAGCGACAAGACTGCCCACTCTCTCCACATTTATTCAATATAGTACTCAAAGTTCTAGTTAGAGCTATTAGAAAACAAAAGTAAATGAAAGGAATACAAATCTGAAAGGAAGCACTCAAGGTATCACTATATGGAAATGATATGATAGTATACAAAAGCCACCCTAAAAATTCTACCAGAGAACCCCTTCAGCTGATAAATAACTTCATCAATGAGGCTGGATATCAAATTAACTCAAACAAATCAGTAGCCTTTGTCTATTCAATGGATAAATGATCTGAGAAAGAAATTATGGAAACAATACCCTCCACAATAGTCACAAATAATATAAAGTATCTTGGTGTAACTCTAACCAAACAAGTGAAAAATCTGTATGACAAAAACTTCATGTCTCTGAAGAAAGGAATTGAGGAAGACCCAGAAGATGTAAAAATCTCCCATGCTCATGGATAGATAGAATAGTCATAGTAAAAATGGGCATCTTACCAAAAGCAATCTACAAATTCAATGCAATTCCCATCAGTATTCCAACTCAGTTCTTCACAGAGAAAGAAAGAGCAATTTTCAACTTCATCTGGAAAAAGAAAAAAAAAACAGTATAGTGAAAGCATCTCTCTCTTTAGGTTAGAGAAAATTTCTTCTATGACTTTGTTGTAAATATTTTCTAGACCTTCAAGCTAGGAGTCTTTTCCTTCTTCTATTCTTATATCATTCTTGTGTTTTGTCTTTTTTATAGTGTCCCAGATTTCCTGGAAGTTTTGTATCAGGAACTTTATACATTTAACATCTTTTAAGTAATGTAACATTTCGTCTATCATATCTTCTATGCCTGACATTCTCTATTCTATCTATTTTATTCAGGTGGTGATGCTTGCATCTGTAGTTCCTGTTCACATCCCTAGGTTTCCATCTCCATGATTTCCTCAATTTGTGTTTTCTTTACTGTCTTCTTTTCCAGTTTTAGGTCTTGAACAGTTTTACTCATTTTCTTCACTTATTTGATTGCATTTCCCTGTATTTCTTTAAAGGACTTATTCATTTTCTCTTTTAAAGGCCTATGTCATTTTCATAGGATTTGATTTAAGGTAATTTTCCTGTTCTCCAGCTTTGTTAGAATATCCAGAGCTTTCTGTAGTTGGACAGAACTTCTCTGGTGGTGGAATATTGGCCTTGATATTGCTGGTTATGTTCTTATGTGGCCTCTAGCCATCTGGGGTTTTTGATTATTTTATGTTTAGGTGCTATTTCCTGAGTTTATTTTTGTTGCATATGTGCTTTTTAAATATAATTTTCCCCTTAGTGTCTGTTTGTTCTCAGTCTTCTGGCCTGAGTGGCCTCCACTTCTGGTGAACAGTGAGTTTTCAGGTCCAGTAGTATTATCTGGGATTTTTATGGCTAGAATGGCTTCTCAGATATTGGGTGCTAACATTAATTTTGGGGTTCCAAGTACCAGCATGGCCTGGAGTCCTTTGTGACTATGTGACCTTCCTGAAAGCAGGAATAGTTCTGACTGAGAAATGTAAACCAGGGGATGTGGTGTAGTTTGAGACAAGTAAAGGGCATAGGACATAGGGCATAGGGAACTGGGCAGGATTTGTTTTTCATTATAGATTGGCCTCCTGGAAAGCAGAGAGAGTTGTGGGCCAGAAAATGAAGCTGAGGGGATTAGGCATCCATTTGTTTGGAGATCCAGATTGTTCTGTACCTCTGTCTTTGCTGCTGTTTTCAGTATTTGTGTCTTATAGGATTCATGCATTTCATTTGCTAGTTCATATAGTCTCCTATAGTTACTATAGCATAAATATCCATTTCTTGCTTTCTTTTTAATTATAAAGTTATTAAGAATTGTTAATCCCTGTCTAAACTTCTTTGGTGTTATTATTATTATTAATTATTAATCGTTGGTTTTAAAAGAAATGTTTCTCTGTGTAGCCATGGCTGTCCTGGAACTTGCTCTGTATTCCAGTGTGGAATTAAATTCAGAGACCCACCTGTCTGTACCTCCTGAATACTGGAATTAAAAACATGTGCCAGCACACTGGAATAATAGTAATACTGGCCATTCTATAATCACAAATACCCTTAAATGTCATATTCTTTATTGTATATTTGAGTCTTTAGAAGTTTTCCTCAGAGCTGAGCGTGGTGGCGCACACCCTTAATCTCAGCACTTTTGAAGCAGAGACAGGTGAATTTCTGTGTTTGAAGCCAGCCTGGTCTACAGACTGAGTTCCAGGACAGCCAGGGGAACACAGAGAAAACCTGTCTCAAAAAATTAAAGAGAGAGAGAGAGAGAGAGAGAGAGAGAGAGAGAGAGAGAGAGAGAGAGAGAGAGAGAGAGAGAGAGAGAGAGAGAGAAGTTTTCCTCAATAAAATTAATTACAGCCTCTGGATATCTTTGGTAGAGTTTCATAAATTACAAAGACATGTTCCTTCTTTAGGTAATATTACCTATATATCTAAGTGTTGCTCAAGATCCATGTATTAAAATGTTATATTAGGTGTCATTTTCAGTTATCTATGAATAGATACTCATATTTTTGACAGTTTGGATATATTATGTCCTGGTGAAAACTTCTTTTGGTTGAAATTTATTGGCTATCTTTGAGCTTTGTGTAGCCTGGTGCTCCTATGTTTTCCAAGAATTGTAAAGTTTTCATCTATTATTTCTTTAACTAATCTCTCTCTTTCTTGGATAACTTCTATTATGCAAACTTAAGCTGTTTGATAATATCTCCTATCTATTTTGGAATTAATTCTTTTCATGTTTTACTTTCCTTCTCTGTTTGAGTAAATAATTCCAGATGACTCACTTTTTATAGTTTAAGAATTGGTTACTCTGTTTGATCAAGTTTCTTCTGTTGTTGATGCTCCCTTCAGCATTTTGATTTCTTTCACTATTTACTTCACTCTAGGATTCCTGTTTGTAGTGGTCTTCTGCTTTCCTTTGGAAATAATTTTCCCAATTATCAATGTTCATTTTTAATTCATTGTGATACCTTAAAAATAAATGAGAAACTATTTTCAGGCAATTTATCGATCCTCACTTCTTGGGGATTAATTACTGTAATTCATAGTGTGCTTTCTGTGTACATCTATTGTAATAAGTATAATAAATTACCTTAAATTTAGTGACTTAAATTAAGAGCTATTTGATCTTATAGTTCTGGGGATCAAAAGCCTGTGTAGTTCGTTTCACTGGGCTAAACACAGTGTTTTCCAGAGGATCTAGGAAGAACCAATGTACTTTCCTTTTAAAACTTCTAATTGTATAGATTATACAATTATATTGTTATTTAGAGCTTCATTCATGCATTCTGAAATTTATTTATATTGTTGGATCATTTTAGCTCCTTGAAACTGTTTATAGAGTCCTGTGTCCTTACTAGAAGTCATAAGAAGACTGAGTTGAGTTATATCATATGCTTCCATGAGACTTGACAAACTATGATAGGTCATGTGTCTTTCAGTATTAAATCATTCTCTGTCTCCTTCATTCTGACTCCAGCTAGTAAACATATATTTTTAAGATTTTATATAATTAGATTGGGTCTACCCAAATAATCTCAGGAATCCCTTTCATTTTAAGGTTTATAGCTTTAAAACCCTTTCCCATATAATATAACATGTTTCAAAATTACAGGAAATATGTGGATATTTTTGGAGATCAGTTATGCTTAATTACTATAGTCTGGACTACAATTTTGGAGGTGCCTCCAAAGATTTATATTACTCTTAAATAAAAAAAATAATTCAACTCATTCTGAAATTCCCCCAAATTTTCATCCTATTATAGCATCAAATCAAAGTTGGTAGTAGAGCATGATATCAAATGTATATAAATTATCTATTTTATATAATTGTAAGTATTGGGGACTCAATCCACAAAAGTAGCAAAAAATGTTATAGTAGCATAGCAGACAGATATCTTAAAAGATTAACAAGTAACAGGATTTTCTAAACCCAGTCATCCTGTGGTCTGGAGAACAACGCTAGATGAAAGGAAAGGTCAGTCTTGGAGTTTGCAAATTTAAAGTTAAACTCTAAAATTATAGTTTTCTTAACCGACAATGCAAAGAGTACTGCCTCTGAAGGATTAAACTGGATTACAAAATATTGTGCATTGTATCACTTTAAATGCAATGGATATCGATTCCAAAATTCTTTTTTTCCATTAATTTATTTATTTTATATTCTGATTACTGCTACCTCTCCTGGTTCCCCTTCACACAATTCTTCCCCCACTCCACCTCCTTCTCCTTGAAGAGGGTGAGGCCTCCTGTATACCTCACTCCCTCCCCAACCATGGTGCATCAAGTCTCTGTAAGGCTAGGTGCATTCTCTTCTACTGAAACCAGACAAGATAGCCCAGTTATGAGAATTAATACTACGTAATGAGCAAAGATGTAATATTGAGGTGGAATTACAAATCAATGAATAATTGTACTGACTAGTTTTGTGTCAACTTGACACAGCTGGCTTTATCACAGAAAAAAGGAGCTTCAGTTAAGGAAATGCTTCCATGAGATCCACACTCCTTTAATCCCAGCACTTGGGAGGCAGAGGCAGGCAGATTTCTGAGTTCGAAGCCAGCCTGGTCTACAAAGTGAGTCCAGAACATCCAGGGCTATATGGAGAAAACATGTCTTGAAAAACAAACAAAAAAAAATTAGCAAAACTTAACTCTTTCAAGATATATGCTAAGAAAGCTAACTTTTTTACATTGTCATATAGGCAGAGAATTGAAGATAATATGTATTAAATTAGGGATGTCACTGATGTTAACATAAAAATGTTTCTTTTATAATGATAGTCCGTGTTTCTTCAGATATGTGATATTCCCCAATACTTCTTGTATTCAAATAAGAATTATGTCACATTTATTCCATTGTGTTCTCCACTAGAATACTTTTAAATTACTATTAAATAGTCAATGCACATCAATAAATTTTAGGGAAATAAAAAAAAAATGTGTGAAATTGTGAGATGAAAGGTGTTTTGAGCTCGTAGTAGTACACATTCCAAACAGTTTCTCAAAGGCAAAAAGTAATTAAAAAATTTAAAATAAACTAATAGAATTGAATCTATGAAATCATTTATTAAATGATTCATTTAAGTAACAATAATAAAGGATGAGAATATGAACATATAATAAATGTGCAAAAGTAAGTAATTCAAATATTAATACAGCTGTTATATTGTAGCTGTAAATTAATGAGTATTTAACTAACAGAATGCAAATACAAAGATGGGTCTCTGAATCTACATATTATACTTTCCCAGATTTATCCAACTCTAGCTCAAAAATATTTTTAAAAGGTTGTACCTATACTGAGCATACGACGATATTTATTTGTTGTCAATAAAACAACCAAGGGATAAAAATAAGTCTATACTATGCTTCACCCTAACAGGAAAATATGGTTATCACCTATTAGGAAGAGGGTTGAAGAGATTATAAAGTCCATAAAAACAAATGACTACAAGAAAACCACGTCTTCTAGATAGCAGGCAGCTACAAATAGGAACTCACAATGGTTCTGACACCATTTATAAGACTTGTGCAAGACCAAGCCAGATCAAATCTTAGCAATCAGAGAGGTTAGTATAAAGTTCCAACCCTAGAAGAAGAATTATTGGCATTTTTTTTTAATTGCTGTGAGAAGAAATGTCAGTTTTTAAAATGACAATTGCCAATAATTTGTTTATGCTGCAGTGGAAGGACATACAATTAAAAATATTTAATAATCACAAATTAGCCTTGAAAGAAGACAAAAATCACAAAAGGTGGGTAGGAGTAAGGAGGTCTATCTAGAAAGAGTTGGGGGAACAGGATGTCTATGCTAAAACATGCACAAAATTCTCAAAGTGGCCAGATATAAAATTAACTCAAATAAAACAGTAGCCTTCCTTTATACAAAGGATAAACAGGCTGAGAAAAAATTAGGTAAACAGCTCCCTTCACAATAGCCACAAATAATATAAAGTATCTTGGTGTAACACTAACCAAACAAGTGAGAGACCTGTATAACAATAACTTCAAGTCTGTCAAGAAATAAATCGATGAAGATCCCAGAAAATGGAGAGATCTCCTATGCTCATGGATTGGCAGAATTAACATAGTAAAAGTAACCATCCTATCAAAGGCAATCTGTAGATTCAATGCAATTCCCATCAAAATCCCAACACAATTCTTTAGAGACATGTAAAGAGCGATTTTCAAATTCATCTGGAAAGGCAAAAAACCCTGAATAGCCAAAAACAATTCTTAACAACTACAGGACAATAGTGATAAAAACTGCATGGTAGTGGTACAGAGATAGACACATTGATCAATGGAATAGAATTGAAAGTCCAGAAATAAAGCCATCTTTTTATTTTGTTTCCTATCCATTGTGTTGTTTTATTCTGACTTTTATTCCTTCCAGACTCAATCAGTAGAAACAATGGCCCAATTTGTACAATTACAGAGGAAACTAGCAAATGGGGGTGGATAAAGGGAGATATCTGCCCTCAAAGTGTGTGTTGCTTTCAATGTCTGAAGAATAAGCAATGACATCTGCCTGCTATTGCTTCTTCCTGAGCAAGTGTGGCTATCACTGCTGCTACTGCAATCCTGTGATGTTATACTTGACCATCTCTGGCCTTCTAATGTGGATGGAGTATCAATAACTTTCCATGGATCTTCCAAAACTTTCACACAGGACTAGGACTGCAAAGACATCCAGGCTGATGGATCAAGAATCTTGATTCTATTTTATAAATGATTTAATAAACTGCATTTTATAATGTACATGCATTCTATTAGTTTGATTTTTGTTGTGCTGATAGAGTTCAGAATAGCCTAGAAGGTCTGAACTTACAAACTCAATTGTTCAACAACTCAAAAAGGGGCTACACATTCCCAGTACTGAGGTTTTTATTTCCTATTATGCAGTGTTGAATTATGGAATTGTCATCAGCATAGGGTACCTTTATTTAAACCCCTTTTATTATATACACGTGTATATAATCTAGAAGGTTTCTATAATAGGTTTTTATACCTAATTTTCAAAAACCCTTTAGTATTAGTTATCTCTCCCATATTTTCTCCTCTATTCCACCCTACCAATACTCACTCCATGTAAACCTACTCATCCTACTATGATTCACCTTTATATCACTCTTTTATTCTAACTCCCCTCTTTGAAAGATCTCTTCTCCCTGTATCATCCATGGTCCTTTACAAATATCCTAACATTCAAATACACACACACACACACACACACACACACACACACACGCACACACGCGCGCATGCGTGGATAATGCATATCTATCTATCTGTCTATCTGGAAATATCTGCCCTCAAAATGTGTGTTGCTTTCAACATCTGAAGAGTAAGTAATAATAATAATTATATATATATATATATATATATATATATATATATATATGTGTGTGTGTGTGTGTGTGTGTGTGTGTGTGTGTGTGTGTGTATGAAGCTAACATTCACCATTCACTTATGAGATAAAATGGGAAATGTTTATCTTTCTATGTCTGGATTACCTCACTCAGGATAATTGTTAAGAATTCTGTGCATTCACTTACAATAGGCATGATTTTATTCTTCTAATTTTTATTAATTTTATTAGTTCTTAGGGATTATTTTTTTGAAGTTTATAATCCAGTGCTTTACTTTTGTAAAATCCCAGATGATGGTGACCTCACAATATCTGTTTCTGAAAAAAAAAAGCCTCAAATCATCTATAGATTGTCTTTTACAATGTTAGCATCAGCTTTTAAAAATGATTTTTCATCTTTTTTTCCCAGTCCAAGAAATATCCCCCTCCCAGTCTACCCTGACTGCTTCACCTCCCATACCTCCTCCCCTCATCTCCAAGAGGATGTCCCCCCAATCACTCCACCAGATATCCCCACTCCCTGGGGCCTCAAGTCTCTTGAAGGTTAGGTGCATCTTCTCTGTAAGAGTCCAGATCCATCAGTCTTTTTCTATATACGTGTTGGGAGCCTCATACCAACTGGTATATGCTATCTCAGTGTCTGAGAGATGTCGGTGATCTAGGTAGTTGAAACTGCTAGTTTTCCTATAGGGTTGCCCTCCTCCTTAGTTTCTTCCAGCTTTTCCCTAATTCAAACACAGGGGTCACCAGCGTTTGTCAATTGGTTGGGTATAAATATCTGCATCTGAATCAGCTGCTTGTTGGGCTTTTTGGAGGGCAGTCATGATAGGTCCCTGTCATGCATCAGTATATATATCAGTACCATAGCATCAGTAATAGGATCTCAATTTGCACCTATCACTGAACCTCCTTTCCCCGTAGTTTCTTTTCCATTTTTGTTCCTGCAGTTCTTTCAGACAGAAACAATTCTGGGTCAGAGTTTTTGACTGTAGGATGGCAACCCCATCCCTCCACTTGATGTCTTGTCTTTCTGCTGGAGTTGGGCTGTACAAGGTTCCTCTCCCCACTGTAGTGCATGTCATCTAAGTAAGGTCCCTCTCTCTGAGTCCTGAGAGTCTATTACTTCCCTGGTCTGTGGTACATTCCAGAGGTTCCTACTCCTCCCAGCTCTTGAAGTTACCTGTTTCCATTCATCTGGTGGCCCTCAGGGCTTCAGTCCTGTTCCTCCCACCCAATACATGATCATGTTCCCCTCTTCCCCCCTTCCATCCCTTTTCCCTCCCAGGTCCCTCCCTTCCTCTTCCATTGTATGATTGCTTTCTTCTCCCTCTGAAGTGGGATTGAGGTATCCTCACTTGGGCTCTTCAGCTTGTTAACTTTCTTGAGTTCTGTATCCTGGGTATTCTGTAAGTTTTTGGTGAATATACATCCATTATTGAGTACATACCATGAATGTTCTTTTGTATCTGATTTACCTCACTCAGTATGAAATTTTCTAGTTCCATCCATTTGCATGCAAAACACATGATGTCCTCATTCTTAATAGGTGAGAACCATTGTATAAATGAACCACATTTTCTATAGCCATTCTTTTGTTGTGAGACATCTGGTTTGTTTCTAGCTCCTAGCTATCACAAATAAGGATATGAACATAGTTTTGCCCACACAATTTTGTATCATCTGTGCTTTTATCCTTTCTAGTACAGTGAATACTACTCCTATACTATGGAAATGTAATCTTCCAGTGCAACCTGGTCACCTACCAGGACTGCACATTTTAAAGAAAGCCTGCTCTCCCTCTCTGAGAAGCTATCAGTTGACATAACCCCCTAGCTAGTGTAGAACTTTGTGCTCTTGCTCCTCTTTCAAGTGTACTATTTTTTTTCTGACTTGAACTTGTATAGGCCCCATGCATTTTATCTCAACTGCTATGAATCCTTATGTGCAGCTGTTCTGCTCTCTCTGAAAATCATGGCTCCCTTGTATTGATCCACCATTTCTGGCACTCACAATCTCTCTTTATTCACAATGACACGTGAGCCTTTGTAAGTGGGATGTAATATAGATGTCCCAATTATGGTTGAACATTCAACAGTCTCTTATTCTCTGTACTTTAACAAGTAGTTAGTTTCTGTGATAATCTCCATCTACTGTAAAACAGAGGCTTCAGTTGTCATCCTTTTAATTTTTGACCATGGCTATCCAAGAAAATCCGAAATCAGCCTGCTGGTGTTTTCCTTGGTCACACACCCCAGATGAGGAAGGTAATCTACCACTGAAGATGTCATGTACTCCAACACCAGAGCCCAGAGACCTTTTCTGGAACTGACCTGAAAAACTCTTCCCTGAGGACTAAGTTCATGGTCTCAGGACACTCCATTCAAACTTTCAAAGGAGGGAAGCAACTAGCACTCCTACACAGTGTGACACTTATAAACCATAGAGTTATGGGGCCCAGTCCCAATAAATACACCTACAAAACATTCCCACACCTACGGTTAGAACAACATTTTGGAAGAGGGAACAGAAAGATTATAAGGGCCAGAATATCAGGTGTTTGCTGTGAGAGTGTATCTCATAGTAATGTAAGAAGCTACACCCATAGAGTCTCACTAGCATGACTTTCTGTATATGAGCTTAACAAAGATGACAACAATGACCACACCAAACTGAATGGAGAGAAGCCCATAACTCATCAATCTTACATACAGAACTTTAAGCAACTGAAGAAGTCTGGGACTAAGGGAGGTGGCCTTCCCCAGGGAAGGCCCTTCTAATTGATTGTCCAGTGCCAAATAGTCAGCCCTAAAAGTACTGAAAGCATATATATGGGTAACATGCAGACTCAACAGGCTCCTTTAGGATTACTACTGCCCCAATATAAATGTGTCTAATATATATATATATACTTATAGAGTTATATGCTTCCATAATATATAAGCTTATAGAGTTATATGCTTCCATATAGATGCATGTGATGTGGAAGAGAGGTCAGGATGAAAAATTACTAAAAATTAATACATTTTGAGAAACATTATTTACACCAGCAGAACAATATTTCATTGTATAAATATACCACATTTTTACTATCTGTTTGTTAGCTGATGGATGCCTCCTACTACATTTCTATTTACTGGCCATTTTAAATAGAGCATCAAATAACATGGATGTTGTGATTTGAATGAAAATGGCACCTATAGATCATACAGAGTGGTGCTATTAGGAGTGGCGCTTTGTTGCAGAAGCTGTTGTAATATAATAGGAAGTGTGTCACAGTGGGTGGGCTGTAGGGTCTCAGAGGCTCAAGACAGGCCTCCTAGGTCACTGTTTCTTCCTGCTGTCTGTGGATCCACATGTAGATCTCTTAGCTACCTCTCCAGCAACATGACTGCTGTCCCACCTCTAAACTGTAAGCCAGTCCCAATTAAATGTTTTAAGTTGTAAAAGTTGCCTTTGTCATTGCTTATTTTCACAGAACCCTAATAAAGAAAATGGATGAACAAGTATCTATTTAGTAGGATATCAAGTCCTTTGTGTATATATGTAAAAGTGGTATAGCTTGATCTTGTAGAAAATCTATATCTAGCTTCTTGAGGAACCTCCATATTAATTTCCATAATACCTGTTCCAGGTTGTATTCTCAAAAGCAGTAAGTGTTTTTCATTTTCCACCTCTACACCAATGTTTATTATCATTTGCTTTGTTGGGCTTAACAGCCATTGATTGCCACGAGCAATTGATCTAACAAGTGATACTCTTTGATTTTTCTGTACCCTGTGAACATACAATGTGGGTGTTGTTTAAGCAGTCCTATTGGTTTTTCATGGGCGAACTTTCCTATCATGCATAGAAAACACTCTCACAGCATGTGTCCTGGTTCTTTGACTCTTATTTTTCTGGGCATTACACAGTCACTTATTGTCCACAATTCTGACAGTTTAGTCATTACAGTATTCATCTTCTGCAAAAAGAATCTTCTTTTATAAGTGGTAAGAACTACAACTTATCCACAAGAATGAAAATAAGTATTTAGAACACTGTTAGAGATTATATTGGTTTTACAAAGCAGCAGTAATAGGTTCTTCTCTAGAATCATGGTCTTCAGGAGTATGAGTATTTGGCTATGCTTATAGTAAGAGACATGGAATCTCTCCTATTCTGTGTGGATTACAAGTCTGTTTTAGTGGATCTCTGCTACTTCCAATATAATGGTACCACTATTGCATGACTGAGAAGATAATTTTTTATTAATTTATTCACTTTAAACAGCTATCACAGCTCTTCTCCCTTATTTCTTCCCATTTCTACCCTCTTCCCTCATTTCTCTCTTTCCTTAGAGAAGGGATGCAAGCCCCTTGGGTTACAACCTGCCCTGGATTATCAAGTTGCATCAGGACGAATTGCATCATCATCCACTTAGGCCAGACAAGTCAGTGCAGCTAGGGGAACATGATGCAAAGGCAGGCAACAGAGTCCATGTCAGAGAGAGTCCGACCTTCAATTGTTAGGGAATCCACAAAGAGACCAAGATGTCCATCTATAACATATTTGTAGGGGAACTAGGTTCAGTCCATGCATGTTCTTTGCTTGGCTCAGTCTTTGTGAGCACCATGCTATGCATTTACACAATGGGATACTACTCAACTATTAAAAGCAGAGATATAATGAAAATTTCAGGCAAATAGATGGAACTATCATTAAGAAAATATCATCTTAGGTGAGACAACTCAGATGCTGAAAGAAACACATGGTATCTACCCTCTTATAAGTGGATATTAGGCATAAGTTACAGAATAACCCATGCTACAATTCATAGTTTCAAAGGTTAAAGGTTCCAAAGGAAGAACGTTTGAATTTCACCCTGAAGGAAAAATAAAATACATACCAGATGGAGAGTGTTGAGGGAAATTGGGTGTAGACCAGGTATGGGAAGAGTAGGCCTTGGAGAAAAAAGAAAAAATCAGTTGGGGGAGGTATCTCTGGTACAAACCAGAGACCTGGGATGGAGGAGATCCATGGGAGGAAATGTGGGTGACCTCATCTGAGATTCTTAGTAAATGGGGATATTGAGACTGAAGTGGCCACATCCTCTAGCCAGGTGGATTTCATTGGAGGGAGGGTGACAATAAGCCATCCACAAAACCTTTAACCCCCAAATTTGCCCTGCTTACAATATATGCAGTGATAAATTTGGAACATAGATTCAGGGAATGGCCATCTGATGACTGGCCCAACATGAGATCCTCCCTGACACTATTAAAGGAACTCTTCTATGCTTACAGACAGGAACTTAGCATAATTGTCATTTGAGAGGCTTCATTCTGCAGCTGATGGAAACAGATGCAGAAACCCACAACCACTTAGGATATCTTGCCAAGCTTCCTGTTATAATTCATATGCTCTACAGATGGGCAGTACTTTTGATTGTGTTTTTCCCTTGTCAACTTGCAAAGCACTTTTGAATATTATGAATCTTTTGATTTCTAACTGGGGAAAATAAACTCTCAAAGTAGGTTATTTTAATTTTTACTCATTTATTTTATATGTATAAGTGTTTTGTCTGGTATCCAAAGAAACATGAAGAGGCCTATGATCCCCTGGAACTGTAAGTTCAGATGACTGAAAGCTACTATGTGGGTACTGGGAATTGAACCCAGATCCACTGGAAGAGCAACCAGTGTTCCTAATATTTAGCCATCTCTTCATCCCTCAAAGTAGTTTGAATTTACATTTGTCTGATGTCTAAAGGTGTTGAACTTTTTGAAAACATGATATCCCTGCCATTTGTTTACTTTTGTTTGTTTTGTTTTGTGAGATATATATTTAGTCATATGTCTGAATGTTTGGTTGTTTTCTTATTCCTTAAGTGTTTTATTTTAGGTTTTTTTTTTTTTTTTTTTGTATACTATATATAACAGGCTACTGTTAGATGCATAACTAGTAAAGATTTACCCATTCTGTAGGATATGTTATCATTAAAATGGTGGTTTTAATTTTTAATTTTATACTTTTGTTTGTTTGTTTGTGAGGTCCCACTTGTCAGTTGTCATTGATACTAATACCAGAGTTACTGGCATCCTGTTCTTTCCTGTGCCTACAAATTGAATGATAATCCCTCCTTTATCAAATTCAGAGAATCTGGTCATAAAGTTCAACTCCTTGTTTCTTTTGGAGTTGAGTTTTGTCCAGGGTGAAACATGAGCCTCTAATTTCATTATTTTACAAGTAGCTATCCAATTTGAGCAGTGCCTTTTGTTAAAGATTTTATCTATTCTCTAATGCCTATATTGACCACTATTAAAAATCAAGCAGTTGTAGGAGAATGGCTTCCTATTTGGGATGTCAGTTTTATTCAGTTATCAATGTTTGGTTTTTTTTTTCCTGTGCTATGCTATTTTTATATCTATATTGAAGAAGTAACAAAATTCTAGGCCTTTAGGACGAGGCTTGGGAATGTGACCTTTGTGACTCATTGCTCCAAGGTATGCTAATCATACCTTGATATCGACATTCCTTCCTCTACCTACCTGCTTCCTGGGTTCAAAGAGTGTTCATTCAAAGAAAGTCACCCTGACCAACCCGGAAACTGCCATGCAAATGTGCTATTGTTAGGGGCTCTTAGAAACTGAGAGTTAACCAGAACAATTACCAGGTATTCTCTGTGACTCTTGTGACTTTGCACTTCCTTGTGACTCTTAACTGGTATCTTTGGTATTTTTCCAACAACGCCCTCCCCACTTCCTTGAGTTGTGGTTTCTTCCTTTAAATACCCCCTTATACAGCTACTCGGGGCGCCATGGTCCTCTACCCCTGTGTGGTGTATGACCATGGGCCCGAGAACGCTCTCGAATAAAAATCCTCTTGCAGTTGCAGCAAGACCGTTTCTTGTGTGATTTGGGGTGTCGCCTCTCCTGAGTCAGAAGGTGGGGGAGTCCTCACGTTGTGGGTCTTTCATTATCTCTATATTATAATTGAAATAAGGGATGGTGATACCTCTAACAATGTTTTTATTGTTCAAGGCTTTTTTCTCTATATGTGGTTTCTTGAGTTTTCACTGGAATTTTGATATTTTTTTATTTCAATTTTTGTGAAGAATTGCAATGGCAGAAGTGCATCAGGATTGCACTGACCCATATATTGATTTTGCTAAGGTGGTCATTTTTACAATACAAAGATCTACCAATATGGGCAATTTTATTTATTTTCTTAAAAAGTGTCTTCAGGTTTTAATTGTACAAATATTTCACTTTGTTTGGTTAAATATATTCCATCATTTATAACTTGTATTTGCTTGATTTTGTGTCAGTATGTTCATCATTGGTACATAAGGATGGTCTTTTTGTTGTTAATTTTGTATCCTTGCTACACTGATGAAATTTTCTTCAGCTTGGGGATATTTCTAATTGCATCTTTAGATTTATAGATAGAATTAAGTATTCTTTCCCTCCTCATTTTAAATTTTTATCCAGTTTGTCTCCCTTTTTTATCTTATTGATATAGCTAACATTTCAGAAGCAACATTAAATAGCAATTGTGAGAGTTAATATCCTGGCCTTGTTCCTAATTTTAGTGGAAACATCACTTGGTTTCCATTTAATACAATGCTGGCTGTGGGTTTAATTTTTATTGACTTTATTGTTTGGGGCTCAGAAACTTTTAGTTTATGAAAGACTTTCTTCTGTCTTACTGGGCCATATGTCAGAAAAAGTCGTAAGACTAAATTAAGACAAAGTTAAATGCTGGGGCCCATTAGTGTGACAATCATGTGAAATCTGAGTATCACATGATTTAAATACTGGCAAATCCAGATTCAATCCTATCTCTTTGTGAAAAACATATTTTCTTCTCTATTTAAACTGTTCTCTTAGTCATCTCTGATGTGTGGAAATAAGTTTCTAATTTTTTTACTAAATGTTTCTGAGCCCAGTGATGTTACATTTTGTTCAGGGCCTTTTCTGCCTGTAATAAGATTGTCATTTGGTTTCTACTGATTTTTTTTTTTTCAGCATTTCTCCGTGTAGCCCTGGCTGTCCTGGAACTCACTCTGTAGACCAGGCTGGCCTTGATCTCAGAGATCTGCCTGCCTCTGTCTCCCAAGTGCTGGGATTAAAGGCATGCACCACCACTGCCCAGCTTGGTTTCTACTGATTTAACCAGTATATGTACTTGGTTACATTTTTGATTTACACATATTGAAACTTTCCTGCATCTGTGGAGTAAAACAGCCCTGTTGCTGTAAATCTCCAACTCAAATATGTCGCAGCAATGAAAACACAACTCAATTAATATGAATACATGCTGTGTGTTTAAATTGGGCAGATCTACCACTACACTACCATCTTCCACATTTATGAGACCCCCTTAGAACTTGTGATTTCTCCAGGACATGTGGTTCTGCTCTGCTTTTCTTCTTCCTCCTCCTCCGAGTTCTTTCCTTCTTCTATTTTCTCCTTCTCCTTTACAATCTTCTGCTCTACTTGCCTTTATCTGCCCAAACATCAGCTCTCCTTTATTTTACAAATTAAGGTGGGAAGCAGGTTTACAGGATATCACCTGAGTGCTGACTCATTCCTTGTTCACAGCCCCTTACAGGAGAATGATACTAACATCAAATATAATTAGCTCTAGGGCTGTCTGCAACATTTCCCCCTTTCTGTCCAATTAAAAGACTGTTATTTTTGATATAAATGAACATAACTGTTACAATTCTTCCTCCTATTCTTCCGTAAGAGTTCCCAAGTTCCATCTACTGTTTGACTGTTAGTATCTGTATCTGTCTGAGTCAGCTTCTGGTTCAATCCTCCTGTCTGTAAGCATAACTGAGTATCATTAAAAGTGTTAGGGATTGGTGCTTGCCTGTGGAATAGGTTGCAAGTTGGGAGGAAGGATTGTGGAGGCTAAAGGGGATAAGGACTCCACAGCAAGACCAACAGAGTCAACTAATCTGGAACTTTGGGGCTCTTATTATCTGAACCACCAACCAAAGAACATACACAGGCTAGACCTAGGCCAGCCAGCACATATGTTGCCCATATGCACTTTGACCTTCACAGTCCTGAACAACTGGAGCGAGGGCTATACCAAAAGGTGCTGGTTATATGTGGGCTAAGTTCTTCTAGCTGGGCTGACTTCTTTGCCTTCAGTGGGAGAGGAAGTGCATAGACTTGCAGAGATTTGAAGTGCTATGGTGAGGCAATACACATGGAGGGGAGGGCTTCACCTGCTCACAGAAGAAGGGTAAGGACCACGGGGGGAAGGATTGTGAAATGGAGAGACTGAGAGGGGAACAGTCAGTGGGATGTACAGTGAATAAGTCAAAATTAAATTAAATTTAAAAATAGCAATAGAAACTGTAACTAAGACAATGGATAAGCAAATATCTCTTTAGTCGAATAACAAGACCTTTGAATATATGGTACACTAAGCATGGTACAACTATAGCTGTGAAAAACCTCTTTCTTGCTTCTTGAGTAACTTACCTCTAACTTGATTTCCATAATTTCTGTTCCAGTTTGTACTCACACCAGCAGTAAGTGTTCAGCTTTTACCATATCCACACCAAGGTTGATTACCAATTGTTTTGTTGATCTTGATGCAACTGATTGCCTGTAGCAATTAATCTAACCATGATACACTTTGAAATTATTTTTGTATCTTCATTAGTTTGTTATGTGGGTCATGTTTAGGCAGTTGTACTGTTTTATGGGTATAGCTTCTCTATCACATATAGAAAACCATGCTCACAGAACTGTCCTGACCTTTTGACTCATAATTTTTCAGGGTAACTCAGTCACATATTTTCTACATTTGACCAAATTTGGATCTTTACAATAGTCATCTGCTTTGAAAAGAAGCTTCTTTCATGAGGCCTAAGAGGTACATTCATCTGTGGTAATGGGGATACGTATTTAGAACATAGAGGTTATATTGAATTTAGAAAGTAGCAGTAAGAGGTTCTTTTCTAAGTTTATTCACCTCAACAGATATGAGTAGTTGGCTATGTTTACAGCCCCAGGTATGAATTCTCTCCTGTTTTGAGTGAATATTAAATCCCTGTAGGTGGTTATTGGTTAATTCCAAAATAAATTGGTTACTACTGCAATACTGAGGATATTCTGCCAAGCGGTGGCCTGTTTTTATTCATAGGCTTTACAGATGGGTAGGACTATTGATTATATTTCTCCCTTGGCAGCTTACAGAACATCTTCTAATAACTCAAAATTTGCTCATTAATACTGGAGACACTACCAGCCCCGGGCCACCTTGGGCACGAACTTGGCGAACAGTCCCATGGTTCCAAGAGGACACTCCACACCACAGGTGCCCTAGCACACCCAGGATCTTAGGATCACTCGTGAGTGGAACACAACAAAATAACTAGGAGGGGCCTGTTCAAGTAGAAACAGGGATACAGGAAACCCACCCAACCAGCGGCTAGGGTCCGTTCCAGTTGGTGCCAGCCCTAGGCTACCTTGTGCTCAGCAGAGAGTCTCATGGTCCCCAGAAGACTCTCCACACTGCAGGTGCCCTACCACACCCAGGATCTTAGGATCACTGAGGAGATTCAGCCTCCAGAGAGGGCTCTGACCCCAGGACTCAGGTGAGAGAGCCATCTTCTATTCCAGGTCTCTCAGAGACCAATCTGCACAGGAGAGCATGTGGGCCACAGAAACAACAGAGCTTTTTGGACAGGGTCCCTTCGGGCCTTTATCCTTAGCCAGGAGGAAGATCTGAGACCCAGACCTCTGGGAACCTTCCCACCAGAGGAGAGTCAGCCTCCAGGGAAGGCTCTGGCCCCAGGACCTCAGGTGAGAGCACCATCTTGTATCCCAGGTCTCTCAGAGACCAGTCAAAGCAGGAAAGTGCCTGGGCTGCAGAAGCCACAAAGCTTCTTGGACAGGGTACCTTCAGGGCTTTATCTTCAGCAAGAAGGCAGATCTTAGCACCAGACCTCTATGCACCTTCCCTGTAAGAGTAGAGCTTGCCTTCAGAGGGTGCTCTGACCATAGGAACTCAGGAGAGAGTTGGACTCCCAGGAGTGCTGACAGAGGCTAACAGAATCACAGGAGGATCAAGCTCCAGCTAGAGACAGCTAGAACATCTAACACCAGAGATTACCAGATGGTGAAAGGCAAACATAAGAATCTTACTAACAAAAACCAAGACTACTCGGCATCATTAGTACCCAGTACTCCTACCAGAGCAAGTCCTGGATACATCATCAATACACCTGAAAAGCAGGACTCAGATTGAAAATCATATCTAATGATGCTGATAGAGGATTTTAAGAAGAGCATTAAAAACTCACTTAAAGAACAGGAGGACACTGCTAAATTGGTAGAGGTCTTTAAAGAGGACAAAAATTCCTGAAAGTATTACAGGAAAACACTGCTAACCACATAGAAGTCTTTAAAGAGAAAACAAAACAAAACAAAAACAAAATCCCTTAAAGAATTACAGGAAAACACAACCAAACAGGTGATGGAATTGAACAAAACCATCCAAGATCTAAAAATAGAAGTAAAAACAATAAAGAAAACTCAAAGAGAGACAACTCTGGAGAAAGTAATCCTAGGAAAGAAATTAGGAACCATATACGTGAGCATCAGCAACAGAATACAAGAGATGGAAGAGAGAATCTCAAGAGCAGAAGATCCCATAGAAAACATGGGCAGAACAATCAAAGGAAATGCAAAATGCAAAGAGATTGAACTCAAAACATCCAGGAAATCCAGGGCACAAGGAGAAGACCAAACCTACGGATAATAGGAGTAGATGAGCCTGAAGACTTTCAATTTAAAGGGCCAGCAAATATCTTCAACAAAATTATAGAAGAAAACTTCCCAAACCTAAAGAAAGACATGCCCATGAACATACAAGAAGTCTACAGAACTCCAAATAGACTGGGCCAAAAAAGAAATTCCTCCCAACACATAATAATCAGAACAACAAATGCACTAAATAAAAATTGAATATTAAAAGCAGTAAGGGAAAAAGGTCAAGCAACATATAAAGGCAGGCCTATTAGAATTACAACAGACTTCTCACCAGAAACTATGAAAGCAAGAACCTGGACAGATGTTATGCATACCCTAAGAGAACACAAATGCCAGCCCAGGCTACTATACCCAACAAAACTCTCAATTACCATAGATGAAGAAAACAATGTATTCCATGACAAAACCAAATTCACACAGTATCTTTCCACAAATCCAGTCCTTCAAAGGATAACAAAGGGAAAACTTCCACACAAGTAGGGAAATTATGCCCTAGAAAAAACAAGAAAATAACCCTCAACAAACCTAAAAGAAGATAGCTGCAAGAACAGAATACCAATTCTAACAACATGAATAACATGAAGCAACAATTACTTTTCCTTAATATCTCTTAATATCAATGGACTCAATTACCCAATAAAAAGACATAGACTAACAGACTGGCTACTTAAACAGGATCCTTCATTGTGCTGCATTCAGGAAACCCACCCATGTCAGGGAAAAAGACGGACACTACCTCAGGTTAAAAGGCTGGAAAAACTATTATCCAAGAAATGGGTCGGAAGAAAAAAGCTGGAGTAGCCATTCTATTTTTTTGTTTGTTTGGGGTTTTTTTTGCTAAGGGTTTACCTATCTTGTTGATTTTCTCAAAGAACCAACTCCTCGTTTGGTTAATTCTTTGTTTCCATTTGGTTGATTTCACCCCTGAGTTTGATTATTTCCTGCTGTCTACTCCTCTTGGGTGAATTTTCTTCCTTTTTTTCTAGAGCTTTTAGATGTGTTGTCAAGCTGCTATTCTGTGTTCTCTCCAGTTTCTTTTTGGAGGCACTCAGAGGTATGAGTTTCCCTCTTAGAAATGCTTTCATTGTGTCCCATAGGTTTGGGTATGTTGTGGCTTCATTTTCATTAAACTCTAAAAAGTCTTTAATTTCTATCTTTATTCCTTCCTTGACCAAGGTATCATTGAGAAGTGTGTTGTTCAGTTTCCACGTGAATGTTGGCTTTCCATTATTTATGTTGTTATTGAAGATAAGCCTTAGTCCATGGTGGTCTGATAGGATGCATGGGACAATTTCAGTATTTTTGTATCTGTTGAGGCCTGTTTTCTGACCAATTATATGGTCAATTTTGGAGAAGGTCCCGTGACATGCTGAGAAGAAGGTATATCCTTTTGGTTTAGGATAAAATGTTCTGTAGATATCTGTTAACTCCATTTCTTTCATAACTTCTGTTAGTATCCTGTGTCCCTGTTTACTTTCTGTTTCCACGATCTGTCCATTGATGAAAGTGGTGTGTTGAAGTCACCCACTATTATTGTGTGAGGTGCAATGTGTGTTTTGAGTTTTACTAAAGTGTCTTTAATGAATGTGGCTGCCCTTGCATTTGGAGCATAGATATTCAGAATTGAGAGTTCCTCTTGGAGGATTTTACCTTTGATGAGTATGACGTGTCCCTCCTTGTCTTTTTTGATAACTTTGGGTTGGAATTTGATTTTATTCGATATTAGAATGGCTACTCCAGCTTGTTTCTTCAGACCATTTGCTTGGAAAATTGTTTTCCAGCCTTTCACTGTGAGGTAGTGTCTGTCTTTTTCCCTGAGATGGGTTTCCTGTAAGCAGCAGAATGTTGGGTCCTGTTTGTGTAGCCAGTCTGTTAGTCTATGTCTTTTTATTAGGGAATTGAGTCCATTGATATTAAGAGATATTAAGGAAAAGAAATTGTTGCTTCCTTTTATTTCTGTTGTAAGAGTTGGCATTCTGTTCTTGTGGCTGTCTTGTTTTTGGTTTGTTAAGGGATTACTTTCTTGCTTTTTCTAGGGCATGATTTCCGTCCTTGTATTGGATTTTTTCTGTTATTATCCTTTGAAGGGCTGGATTCGTGGAAAGATAATGTGTGAATTTGGTTTTGTCGTGGAATACTTTGTTTTCTCCATCTATGGTAATTGAGAGTTTGGCCGGGTATAGTATCCTGGGTTGGCATTTGTGTTCTCTTAGTGTCTGTATAACATCTGTCCAGGCTCTTCTGACTTTCATAGTCTCTGGTGAAAAGTCTGGTGTAATTCTGATAGGCCTGCCTTTATATGTTACTTGACCTTTCTCCCTTGCTGCTTTTAATATTCTATCTTTATTTAGTGCATTTGTTGTTCTGATTATAATGTGTCAGGAGGAATTTCTTTTCTGGTCCAGTCTATTTGGAGTTCTGTAGGCTTCTTCTATGTTCATGGGCATCTCTTTCTTCAGGTTTGGGAAGTTTTCTTCTATAATTTTGTTGAAGATATTTGCTGGCTCTTTAAGTTGAAAATCTTCATTCTCATCAACTCCTATTATCCATAAGTTTGGTCTTCTCATTGTGTCCTGTATTTCCTGGATGTTTTGAGTTAGGATCCTTTTGCATTTTGTATTTTCTTTGATTGTTGTACCGATGTTCTCTATGGAATCTTCTGCACCTGAAATTCTCTCTTCCATGTCTTGTATTCTGTTGCTGATGCTTGCATCTATGGTTCCAGATTTCTTTCCTAGGGTTTCTATCTCCAGCGTTGCCTCACTTTGGGTTTTCTTTATTGTGTCTACTTCTCTTTTTAGGTCTAGTATGGTTTTGTTCATTTTCATCACCTGTTTGGATATGTTTTCCTGTTTTTCTTTAAGGACTTCTACCTGTTTGGTTGTGTTTTCCTGTTTTTCTTTAAGGACTTGTAACTCTTTAGCAGTGTTCTCCTGTACTTCTTTGAGTGAGTTATTAAAATCTTTTTTGATGTCCTCTACCATCATCATGAGATATGCTTTTAAATCTGGGTCTAGCTTTTCGGTTGTGTTGGGGTGCCCAGGACTAAGTGGGGTGGGAGTGCTGCATTTTGATGATGGTGAGTGGTCTTGATTTCTGTTAGTAGGATTCTTACATTTGCCTTTCACCATCTGGTAATCTCTGGAGCTAGTTGTTATAGTTGTCTCTGGTTAGAGCTTGTTCCTCAGGTGATTATGTTAGCCTCTATCAGTAGACCTGGGAGACTAGATCTATCCTTAGTTTAAGTGGTCAGAGTACTCTCTGCAGGCAAGCTCTCCTCTTGCATGGAAGGTGCCCAGATATCTGGTGTTTGAACTTGCCTCCTGGCAGAAGTTGTGTTCCACTCACCAGAGGTCTTACGATCCTGTGGAGGGTCCTGTGAGGAACTTGGGGTGTCCAGAAACTCAGCGCCTAAGGAACCCCGGTGCTAGAGTGGACCGGAAGGGACTTGTGCCCCTAATCAGGCCGGGTTATCTGCTTCCCTAGTTAATGCAGTCTCATGTTCCGTGAGATTGGATTGGAGCAGAAGCTGTGTTCCACTCACCAGAGGTCTTAGGATCCCGTGGGGGATCCTGTGTGGTTCCTTGCAGGTGTCTGGAGACTCCCCGGGCCAGGAACCCCGGTGATGCAGTGAACCGGAAGGTGTTCGGATGTCTGGAGCCTGAAATGGGCGCTGCCTAAGAAGCTCTGTGGCTCCCACCCTTCCCAGAAGCTGTCTGCTTCTGTGTGCACACTCTCACCTTTGCAGACTACTTTTTGGTGGAGTCCTGGAACCAAGATGGCTCCTGCTGTTCCTGAGGCAAAAGCCTTTTGGGCTGGGTGGACACCTGTCCTCTGGTCAGGGAGGTGGTCGAATGTCTGGAGCCTGAAAAGGGCACTGCCTCAGAAAATCTGTGGCTCCTGCCTGTCCCAGAAGCTGTCTGCTTCTGTGTGCACACTCTCACCTGTGCAGACTCTTAATCCACTTTATAAACAAACTCAAAGACAAAAATCACATGGTCATCTCATTAGATGCTTAGAAAACATTTGACAAAATCAAACACACTTTCATGATAAAAGTCCTGGAAAGATCAGGAATTCAGGCCCATACCTAAACATTAAAACAGCAATATACAGCAAACCAGTTGACAACATCAAACTAAATGGAGAGAAATGAAGCAATCCCATTGAAATCAGGGACTAGACAAGGCTGCCCACTCTCTCAATACCTATTCAATATAGTACTTGAAGTCCTAGCCAGAGCAATTAGACAACAAAAGGAGATCAAGGGGATACAAATCGGAAAGAAAGAACTCAAAATATCATTATTTGCAGATGATATGATAGTATATATATATGACTCTAAAAATTCCACCAGAGTACTGAACCTATCAGCTTCAGCACAGTAGCTTGATATAAAATTAACTCAAACAAATTAGTTGCCTTTCTCTACACAAAGGATAAACAGGCCAAGAAAGAAATTATGGAAATAATACCCTTCACAATAGTCATAAATAATATAAAATACCTTGGTGTGACTCTAACTAAGGAAGTGAAAGACCTGTATGATAGGAATTTCAAGTTTCTGAAGAAAGAAATTGAAGAAGACCTCAGAGATTGAATGATTTCCCAAGCTCATGGATTGGCAGGATTAATATAGTCAAAATGGCTATCTTGTGGAAAGCATTCTACAGATTCAATGCAATCCTCATCAAAATTCCAACTAAACTCTTTACACAGTTAGAAAGGACAATTTGCAAATTCATCTGGAATAACAAACAAACCTAGGACAGCATAAACTATGCTCAACAATAAAAGAATCTTCGGTGGAATCACCATGCCTGAACACAAGCTGTACTACAGAGCAATTGTGGTAAAAAAGTGTATTGTACTAGTACATCGACAGACAGGTAGAGCAATGGAATAGAATTGAAGACCCAGAAATGAACTCACACACCTATGGTCACTTGATCTTTGACAAGGGAGCTAAAACCATCCAGTGGAAAAAAGAGAGCATGTTCAACAAATGGTCCTGGCACAACTGGGGATTGTCATGTAGAAGAATGAGAATTGATCCATTCCTATCTCCTTGTACAAAAATCAAGTCTAAATGGATCAAGGAACTCCACATAAAACCAGAGACAATGAAACTTATAGAGGAGTAAGTGGGGGAAAGCCTAGAAGGCATAGGAGAAAAATTCCTGAACAGAACAGCAATGGCTGGTGCTATAAAGTCGAGAATCAACAAATGGGACCTCTTAAAAATTGCAGTTTCTGTAAGGCAAAAGACACTGTCAATAAGACATAAAGGCCACTAATAGATTGGGAAAGGATTTCCACCAAACCTAAATTCAATATGGCACTAATATCCAATATATACAAAATACTCAAGACTCCAGAAAATCAATGTTACAGATGTTTACAGATCTAAACATCTAAAGATCTAAAAAAATGTTACAGATGTTTACAGATCTAAACAAAGAATTCTCAACAGAAGAACAACCAATGCCTGAGAAGCACCTGATAAAATGTTCAGCATCCTTAATCATCAGGGAAATGCAAATCAAAACAACCCTGAGATTCCACCTCACACCAGTCAGAATGGCTACGATCAAAATTTTAGCTGACAGCATATGCTGGCAAGGATGTGGAGAAAGGGGAACACTCCTCCATTGCTGGTGGGTTTGCAAGCTTGTACAACCACTCTGAAAACCAGTCTGGTGGTTCCTCAGAAATTTGGACATAGCACTACCAGAAGATCCAGTAATACCTCTCCTGGTATACCCAGAAGGTGTTCCAACTTGTAATAAGTACACATGCTCCACTATGTTCATAGCAGCCTTATTTATAATAGCCAGAATTTGGAAAGAATCCAGATATCCCTCAACTGAGGAATGGATACAGAAAATGTGATACATTTACACAATGGAGTACTACTCAAGAATTAAAAACAATGAATTTATGAAATTCTTAGGCAAATGGATGGATCTGGAGGATATCATCCTGAGTGAGGTAACCCAATCACAAAAGAACACACATTATATGTACTCACTGATAAGTGGATATTAGCAGAGAAACTTAGACTACCTAAGACTACAATTTGCAAAACTCATGAAATACAAGAAGCAGGAAGACCAAAGTGTGGATACTTTATTCCTTCTTAGAACGGGGAACAAAATACCATGGAAGGAGTTACAGAGACAAAGTTGGGAGCTGAGATGGAAGGAAGGATCAACAAGAGACTTCCCCACCTGGGAATCCATCCCATAAACAACCACCAAACCCAGACACTATTGCATATGCCAGCAAGATTTTTGCTCACAGGACCCTGATATAGCTATCTCTTGTAAGGCTATGTCAGTGCCTGGCAAATACTGAAATAGATGCTCACAGTCATCTTTGAATGGAACACAGGTCCCCCAATGAAGGAGCTATAGAAAGTACCCAAGGAGCTAAAGGGGTCTGCAACCTTATATGAGGAACAACAATATGAACTAACCAGTATACCCCCAGATCTTGTGTCTCTAATTGCATATGTAGCAGTGGATGGTCTAGTAGGCCACCATTTGCAGGAGAGGCCTTTGGTCTTATGAAGATTATATGCCCCAGTATATGTCAATGCCAGTGTCAGGAAGTGGGAGTGGGTGGGTTGGGGATCAGGGCAGGGGGATGGTATAGGAGACTTTCAGGATAGCATTTGAAATATAGATGAAGAAAATATCTAGTAAATATGTGTGTGTTGGAAATTAAACCCAGATTATCTGGGAAGGCAACCAGTGTGTGTATCTATTGATCCATTTCTCCAGCCCCTCAAAGTACTTTTAATATATATTTCTCTGATGACAAAGAGTGTTGAACACTAAAAAAATTAATTCTACCATTTTTAATTTTTTTTCTTTTGAGTGGTCTCTGTGTGGTTATATGTCTCATTTTTTCATTAAGTTGGTTTTTTAATGTTTAGGTTTTTACTTTTTTTTCTATATTCTCAATAACAGGCCTCTCTTAGATGTATAATTAGTAAAGATTTCCCCATTATGTAGGCAATATTTTCCTTAAAATAATGTTGTTCTTTATTGTATAGATCTTTTGGTTAGTTTTGTGAGATCCCATTCATCAGTTGTCATTGATCTTAATCCCCAACTTACTCAGGTCCTTCCATCTGCTTTCAAATTAATGCACACTCTCTAAATTGTTCTCTACAAAATATAGGCTATAAGGTCATAAAGGTGAAATTCTTGATCCTTTTGAAGTTGAGTTTTGTATCGAGTGAGTGATCAGCATCTAGTTTTATTAATTTACATGTATCTATCTAGTTTGACCAGCACAACTTTTTAAAGAGTCTATTTTTTCTTCCATGTCCTTTCTGACCTTTGTTAAAAATCACATGGTTGTAGGCAGATAGTCTGAACCTTCAATCCTATTGTTATGCATATGTGTGTTTTCTTGTATCATGCTATTATGTCTCGTTAGCATACATAACTTTAAAACAAGGTGGTAATAGCTCTAACGATGTTTTTGTTCTTCTAGGTGTTGTTGTTATTGTTGTTGTTGTTATCCTTGGTCTTTCATGTTTCCACTTATATTTTATTGTCAATTTATGTGAAGAGTTGCAGTTTTTTGATAGGGATTTACATGAATCAGTACATTGCTTTTCAAAAGTTGGCTATTGTCACAGCATTGGTCCTACCAATATATAAATATGGGAGATTTTTTCAATTTTTTTCTGTATTTTCTTCATTGTCTTCAATTTTTAATTGAACAACTATTCCATTAGTTTTGATTAAATATATTCTATGACATCTTTTGTAATAATTGTTTTCCTGATTTCTATGTTAGCATGTTTGTCATTGTTACCCTTTGATGAAACTTTTTGCTCCTAATTTTGCGTTCGAGGTTTTTTTTAAATCAGCTTTTGGATATTTCTAATGGTGTCATTAGTTTCCTTTATGGATAGAATTAAGTAATCTTTGGCTTCTTTTTCACAATTATACCTTTGAGTCATTTATTATCTTATTGATGTAGCTAACACTTCAGGAACAATCTGGAACAGAAATTATGAGAGTGGACATCCTGGTCATGTTTCTGATTTGAGTGGAATGTGTTCTATGCTTCAAATATTTCTTAGGTTAATCTGATGTTGGCAGTGGGTTTATTGTATATTGCCTTTCTTGTGTTTAAATAATGCCCTTGTGTCCCTAGGTTTTCAGGAGTTTTATTATGAAGTTGTGTTTTATTTTGTTCAATGCCTTTCCTTCATCTAATAGAATGATCATTTGGTTTTTATTGATTTAGTCTGCTTATATAATGGCTTACATTGATTAATTTATACATATTTAAACTTCCCTTAATCCATAGAATAAAACAGACCTATTTATGGTGGATCACCCTTTTTTATGTTCTTAAGTTCAAATTACAAATATATTATTGAGAATTTTCAACTCTGGTCATGAGGGTATTTGCCCTAAGATTCTTCCTTTTTAGTTGAACATTTATATGGTTTAGGTATAAAGGTAATATAGGCTTCACATTTTTTTCAAGTTCTCTTTCTTGTTTTATAAAATAATTTAAGTAGTACTGACGTTAGTTCTCTGAAATTGGGGAAAATTATATGGTAAGTCCTCAAGATGTGGAGGATTTTTAAGTTTGTTTAGTTTGCTCTGTTTTTAATTGAGGGATATTTAATTACTGCTTATATTTTGTTGGTGGTTATGATTCTGTTTAAATTATTACTTCCTTTATTTAAAGTTGTTAGATAACATGTATAAATAAACTAAGCCATTTATTTATATTCTTCCAGCTCAGAGATTTTAAGTCAATGTACACTTTTCACCATCTTTGACAGTATACACAAGACCGTACGAGATCAATCCAACAAAAATTCTACCATGAATGAGTTGGGGGAACCCGAAGTTCCACCTTTAACTAAATAGCCATTGCAATTGATGACTTATGTTTAGTTGGATGGCTTGTAAATGTCGGGATGTTTATGAATATGGTATCAAGACTTCCCATTCTTCATTAGATACTGTCACACCCCTATCACACATATCCATCACTAAATTATCTTAACAAGAGAGAGAGGGAGAGATAGAGACAGAGACAGAGACAGAGACAGAGAGAGAGAGAGACAGAGACAGAGAGAATGTGAAGTTAGGGGGTAAATATTGGTAGGTACTTGGTTATAATGGATTATTTTAGTAAGATATCAAATTCAGTTTGCTAGTATTACAAATTTTGCTTTCTTGTTCATAAAAACTATTGGCTTATAATTTTCTTTTCTATGTTGGGCTTTTGTCTGGTTTTGCTACCTGTGTAAAATTTGGATTCATAAAAGTAATTTGAAACTGCTTCTTTATTTTCTAGTTTGTAAAATAATTCAGCAGATAGTCATATATTAGTACTTCTTTGGAGGCCTGCTGAGATTCTGCACTGAATCTGTCTAAATCTTTCTAACCCTGTTTTTTTTTTCTTTAATAAGGGGGAGATATTTAATTATTGCTTCTATTTTGCTGAGTGCTATAGGTAGCTTTATTTATTTTTGTTGTTATATATCAATAAATCCATCCATTTATTTTAGTTTTTTCAGTTTTGTAGAATAAATACATGATGCCATTACCATGTTTGGAATTGTGGCCAGATAGTCTACTCTGGATAGAAAGAGAACCTACTCCTATTGTCTCATGAATGCAAGAGTGCTAAATTGACTCTTGATGGCTTATGTCTAAAACTATAAGTTAAGGCATATCTTAGCTCTCAGGGAGAAACTTCCCTTTGTTGTAGAAAATGATTAACACAGAGATCCAGAAGTGGCAAAACTACTGAGAATAAGAGACTGAGAAGTACTCAACCTTAAATGAGATATCTATACAATTCTGCCTCCTCTCAAAGCTTAGGAATCATTGAGAGAAAAAGCGGGGAGTGTAGGAGTGAGAGATGATAACACAGGGAAACAGTGTCTTCTGAACATAACAAGACAGTTGCACATTTGATCTCATAGTGCTCACAACAGATTATGTGAGACCTATGCAAGCTCAAGCAAGAACAAATCCCAGCATGGAGAAGGAAATTTGTTATGAAATTGCCCCCATATTTGAGGAGTCATTGACAACAGATAGTTGCTAAGAAAAGGAGAGGCAGTTTTCTTTAAGAGTGCAATCCTTGGTAAGGCAACAATACTCCCATGGAAGAATGTACTTCCAAAACCACTTGATAGCACAGTTTGTTCTTGATTGGTGTGTTGGTTATATTTTGCAAATTTGAAGTGAACCAAGACATATCAGGGAAAAAGAATCTTAATTGGGAAAATGCCTTCATAATATTGACATATATATATAAACAAGACTGTGTGCTACAGTCTCAAGTATTAATGTGAGAGACCCGAGAACATTCTGGGTTGTGAAAAGTCCAGAGCATGTAATAAGAAATCACGCTAAACTATCCATAAGTGTCAAGCCAGGAAGCTGTCTTCACTCCAAGGCTTCTGCTTTAGTTCCTGCCTCTAGGATCCCTGCTTCTCAGTTTCCTGTGTTTGTTTCCATTAAGATGTAGAGTTACCTGAATTGTAACTGAATTCAACTTTTTCCTTCCTGTGTTGCTTCGATCATGGTATTTCATCACAAAAATAAAAATGTTGCAGTTTTTATTGTTTTTGTTTTGTTTGGTTTTGTTTTTTATATAAGGGACACAAAGTTGATTGGATAGTGAAGGGGAATGGGTCTGGGAAGAATTGGGGATGAATTGATAAACTACTTTGTAAGACTATCTCAAGAACTAATAAATATATTTATAAACATTTATATGTGTACATTTATCATCTCATACATACATATAAGTGTACACATAGATATATGAAATATTTGTAGAGATACAATTATACAATCACTGAAGTAAACTTTTACATATATGTACACATGCATATACAAGTATCTGCAGTACTCTATAAACATATGTATGTACTAGTTTCTATGTTTTCATGTTAAACACATACATATATAAGTATGTAATCTATGTTAAACACATATATAAGTTTGTAATCTATGTTACACATTAATATACATCTATACATTACAAGTATGAGTGAATATGTGCATGAAATTAATTATTGTATCATATAGGTTTCCTAAATTTCATAACCTCTCTTATTTCTTCCTAAAGCTTACATCTTGTTCTTTCTCCCCAACTTTACTCCCAGTCAAGCTACTGCAAACTACTATTTTTGAATTTACTACTGTCTTTTGTGCCTTCAAGTTAGAATTGTTCTGTCAGCCTGGGAAACTACTGTGATCTTTTGCTTAACTGGTCTAACTTGTTGTTTTGTTTTGAGATTACTGTCATTTATTAACTATACAAAGCTTCCTTGAATATCTCATTTGAACTTAAGGACATTTACTTGTGTTTCTAAAATTATCTTTACTATGTACATGTCTAGCATTCAAAATTCATGATACCTTTTTATTCGGAACTCAGTGAATGACAGGTATGGGTCAGATTTCTTTTTACTTCTCCTGGGGAGGAAAGTCTTGCTAGCGATTGAGTAACACTAGATGCAATCACTGAGCTAAACAAAGATTTCATTTATGGGTTGATATAACCAGCCCTGTAGGAAGTTCCCTGGAAGAGAGACCTGTAAGGCTTGCAGAATCATGTGGCCAGACTTTCAGGTTAGGAGTAGGGGTGTTGATAGTTAATTTCTCTGATCTCCCTCTAACTCTGACATGTTTATGGCTTCAGGAGAACTGCTGAAGTGTTATCAAATACTCATATGACTGAACTGAGTCTTTTATAGGGACAACAGAGAACTGTTGTAGTATCATCTGGCTTAGGTAAGTAATGAGTTGTATTAAGTTTTAGAATATGATTATACCTTCATAGATAAGTTTTATTTCTTCTATTTTTTTCTTCCTTGTACTTCCTGGGAGGAATATTGTATCCGTAGAAACAAGTTTCAAGTACTTAGATTTAAGTATTTTAAGATTAGTAAATCTTGGGTCTCAGAAGGAGGGAGAGTTAGTCCTTTCTAGAGTGAATCTCCTAAGGTTTCTTTATGGGTGAGTTGAAAATTTAGTCTTGGGAAATACTGAACTTAGGTTCTGATTTTGGTTTAAACAGGGCTAAAGAAATATATGTATTCCTATAGCTGTTATTTCTCAGACACATAATAGTGAGACTTGTGCCCATCCTATGGTTTTTCTAAACCAATATACTTCTATGTTGTGTTCTGCTGTGATAAGCAAAACCATAAAGAGAATGTATGAGACGTCCCTGCTAAGTCTTTGAAATGTGTCTTTAAAATTTCAATTCCTAAAACAAGATAGCAGAAAAAGACAAATACTTCATGTTCTCAGTCATACATAGAAGTTTAAAAAGTTGATTTCCTAGAAATAGCTGCATAAACAGGCCTGGGATAAGGCAATTATTGGACATATTATTATAGAAGGGGTAATTTCTTTTAGGAATTTCATCCTAGACAATGGACTACAGACAGCTAATGACTCCTGGGAAAAGGAAAATAAGATGTTTATATTATATATTTTTAAAATTTAATATGAAATACATATTTTAATATTTATATATTACACATATAAATTTAGGTATTACATAATACATATACATATTATACATATATATATAATATATATATATATATGTGTGTGTGTGTGTGTGTATGTGTGTGTGTGTGCAATAATAATAAAAATTCTGCTGTCATCTTTAGAGTAGGGTGATGTGAGAGAAGCTGGAGGGAGGAAATGAGAGAAAAAAATGTAATTATATTTCAAGTTTTAAAATAACTTAAACGTTGATTTCATAGATCAGTATCATCATCACTAGACACTAGAATAGGGAAATAGATGCAAAATTGAGTTATTTAATCTTTTGAAAATATACCAAAATATAATTATCTAGCTGAAATAATTCTAATATGGTAAATCTAATTTAAAACTCATTGTAGTATTTTAAAACTGGAATATATTAGTAATGCGTTCTAACTTGAAAAGTTTACATGTTGAAATATTACACTGTAACACATAAAATATACAGTTATTGAATTTCAGTTAATAAAATTTTAAAGAAAATGAAAATAAGACTTTCTGCATAAAACATTAAATTCACCTTGAAAGCATTCAAACTCCTAGCAACTGTGATTATCTGTACAGAACCTGCACAGGATTAGTTCCACTATTTGCCATTGTGGAAGTCAAAAAATAATAAGGCTTTCATCCCATTCTGTGGCTTTGTATGAAGCTAAGAATTACTGGATGGGGAAGAGATGTTTTTCAGTGATGTAGTGACAATCAGTCATTTTCTTATGAACAAAACTTTACTATAGCAATGAAGGTGAATACAAAATATATAGAAGTATGAAAATATCACAATGGTACCCACTAATTATAATTAATATATACTAGTAAAATGCAAAAGAAAGAGTTATGGAGAAATGACTTAGTAGTTAAGAGTATGTATTGTCCTTGGAGAGGATCCAGGTTCTGTTCTGGCACCCATATGGTGGTTCATAACCATCTTTAATTTCAGTTCCAGAAGATCTCACAATTTCTTCTGACTTTCATGGGTGAAACTCATATGCACATCAGATGTTCTTATCCAGTGGTCTAGAGGTAGACCCAATTTTTCACGAAGGGTACCTAAGACAATTGGAAGTCATAGATATCTACATTATAATTCATAAGAGTAGTAAAATTACAGTTATGAAGTGCAAACAAAAATAATTTTGAGTTTGAGGGTCAACTCAATATTAGAAACTTTATTGAAGAGTCACAATATTAAGAAGGTTCAGAACCACTGATATACAAATATGCAGGTAAAACAGACAAAAGTGAAATAATTAATAAAAAGATTGTAAGACATATATGATATATATGAAAACTTTTCAATTTATTTTCTCAAAATTCAAGAAGGATGTACCATAAACATTTTTATATTTCCTAAAATAAAGAGTATAATAGATAAAAGGCCAAAATATTCAATAATGGATAAAAGGTCTTCATATTTGATTATGACAATTTTTCACCTTAAGTTTTTCCCAAACAAAAGGTCACAAAAATATGTCTCTACTTACAAGTTCTGCATAATAATAAAATTCAGAACAATGAGTAAAAGAAAAGAAAAACATGTATCTGTTTAAAAAGTCATATGATTAATAATTGTAAGGGTAAATCTGTTTCATACTTTTTTCATGTATTTAAATATAGCTAAGTGTGACATATACTTACACAACAGGGCCTTTGAGACTTTGATCCCTTTGGCAGTTCCATAACCTTATCTAGAGAGGTGACCTGATAAAGTTGGACAGCCCAGAAGACATCATGCCTGGAAGGATGAGATCCTCTAATGGGGAATAACATATCTAGAGGAATCCAGTCATTACATGGAACATTCCTAAAACTATGACCATCACTTTTAGTAAATGAAAATTAAAGGATGATATATATCAAGGAATAAATGAATGTAATGAAGTTATTCATTGTCCTAGATTGTGACCTAACAGTAACTCTACTTGGAAGCCAGTAGAATAGTATGGAGGAATTTGATTTCTGCAACTTTTTCTCATGTTTTTACTGACCGTTAACTTGTGTCTCATCACAGGTGTAATGGGAGCTACAGGAGTACTTCTGTGTGTTGTCTTACACTTCCTCCAGATGGTAACACAGAGTTCAGGTATGAATCTTTCACTTGCTCTTGAGCCTTAGCAATGTCAACTACCTCAGGAAAATCAAAATATGTTACAAATGATGGAGTATTTAAACCATTGTTCCTAAAGTTTGGATGTAGCAATGAAGTGAAGTCAGTCACAAGAGTACCCAGCTTAGAGAAAAAAAAGTCTAATCAGCATGAACCCTTTCCTTGGATTTGATTCAACTTTCAGGAAGAAAGTACAATTAAAGAGTTCAAATACTTCCCTTGTGGACCAACATTCACACTAAATACAGGAATTGCATAGCATTTTACACTGATGATTTCTACAGGTTGCAGATACATACTAGACTCTAGAGTTAAGAATGCAGTAGGGGGAAAATAAGGGAAGACAAAACAGGATAAGAGAATGAGAATTTGACTTTGTAGGGACATTTTATGTCAAACACAGATAAACATAGATTCTTGGAGATGTTTAAAAGAAACGATTTAAACACCAAATGATGTAAAATATGCAGATTATTCTACCAATACATGATTGTCTAATGTTAAAATCTCACATTTACTTGCATTCTACTCTTATTAGACTAATTTGTCATACTAGAAGTTTCATTGGTGATGATAGATGTCCATTTGTGCCTTTGACTTCCCCATTACATTGTGATTTCATTTGGATTTCTATTGAAGCAATTCAGTAATCTTTTTCCACATTATGTTTCCATATGACCCTGAAATGATCTATCCCTACCTGCATTTCCTGTCTTGGCCCTCTTCACCCCCTTTCCACTTTTGGTTCTCCATTTTCCACCCATAGCTACATATATTATATTCCTTTTTTAGAAGATCTATCGTGGTCACTAAATTCTTACCCTATACCTAATCTTTGTGGTTATATGGATTGTAACTTTCTTACTGAGGACTTAAAAGTTAACATTTGCATAATTGTTAATACATACTTGTCATTCTGGATCTGAGATACATCACTCAGAATGATTTTTTCCTCACTTCACACATTTACCTGTGAATTTCATGATTTCATATTGTTATATATCTGGGTAATAATATTCCAGCATACCATTGTACAACAATTCCATTCATCCATTGAAAAAAATCTGGGCCATTTATAATTTTTGAATATTATAAATGGAAGATCAGTTGGCATAATTGTGCAGGTATCTCTGAATTAGGATAAAGCATTATCTTGAAGTAGACCTACTCTGAGCTTCCTAAGAAACCACCACACCTATTTCTTTAGTGGCTGAACAAGTTTGCACTCATAACAGCAATGAATATTTACACCTTTTACTTCACATTCTCTTGAGAATAACCTATCATTTCTCATATTGTCAGGTGTAATTAATGAATGTGAGATGAACTATAAATATGACTTTGATTTGCATTTCACTCAGGGTGAAGTGTGTTGAACATTTCTTCAAGTATAATACAGTCATCTAAGAATTCTCTGTTTAGTTCTATAGCTGATTTTTTAATTAGGTATTTTCTTCATTTACATGTCCAGTGCTATCCCAAAAGTCCCCCATACCCTCCCCACCCACTCCCCCATCCACCCACTCCCACTTCTTGGCCCTGGCATTCCCCTGTACTGAGGCATATAAAGTTTGCAAGACCAATGGGCCTCTATTTCCACTGATGGCCAACTAGGCCATCTTCTGATACATATGCAGCTAGAGACTCGAGCTCCAGGGGTTATTGGTTAGTTCATATTGTTGTTCCACCTATAACATTGCAGATCCCTTTAGCTCCTTGGGTACTTTCTCTAGATCCTCCATTGGGGGCCCTGTGATCCATCCAATCGCTGACTGAGCATCCACGTCTGTGTTTGCTAGGCTCTGGAATAGCCTCATAAGAGACAGTTATATCAGGGTTCTTTCAGCAAAATCTTGCTAGTGTATGCAATGGTGTCAGTGTTTGGAGGCTGGTTATGGGATGGATCCCCGGATATGGCAGTTTCTTGATGGTCCATCCTTTCGTCTCAGCTCCAAACTTTGTTTCTGTAACTCCTTTCATGGGTGTTTTGTTCCCAATTCTAAGAAGGGGCAAAGTTTTCCACTTTGGTCTTTGTTCTTCTTGAGTTTCATGTGTTTCACAAATTGTATCTTATATCTTGTTTCTAAGTTTCTGGACTAATATCCACTTATCAGTGAGTACATGTCATGTGAGTTCTTTTGTTATTGAGTTACCTCACTCAGGATGATGCCCTCCAGTTCCATCCATTTGCCTAGGAATTTCATAAATTTATTCTTTTTAATAGTTGAGTAGTACTCTATTATGTAAATGTACCACATTTTCTGTATCCATTCCTCTGTTGAGGGGCATCTGGGTTCTTTCTAGCTTCTGGCTATTATAAATAAGGCTGCTATGAACATAGTAGAGCATGTGTCCTTCTTACCAGTTGGGACATCTTCTGGATATATGCCCAGGAGAGGTATTGTGGGATCCTCCGGTAGTACTATGTCCAATTTTCTGAGGAACCGCCAGACTGATTTGCCTATTTGTTTTGTTGATTCTAGATTTTTGAATTTTTATATATTTTAGATATTAATCTTCTACTAAATATGTAAAATTTAAAAATAGTTCTCCAAATGTTAATGTCTTTTTATGTGCAGAACATTTTCGTTTTCATAAGGTCCATTTATTATTTGTTGTCCTTTTAACCTATGCTAATGATGTTATGTTCCAAAAGTCTTTTCCTGCTCTAATGAGTTCAAGAATATTCCTCACTTTCTCCTCTATCAGACTCAGTGTATCTGCACTTATGTTCAGGTCCTTGATCCAGTTATGGTTGTTGATAAATATAGATTTATTTGCATTTGTCCACATGCAACCATCCAGTTTGAATAATATTGTTTTAAAGATGTTGTTTTTTTTTCTATGTGTATTTTGGTTTCTTTATCAAAAAACACAAATAAACCAACAAAAACAAAATACAAAAACAAAAACAAAACAGGTGTCCATAGGTGTATGAATTAATTATATCTGGGTCTTCAATTTTATTACAATAATAATTTTGTCTGTATGCTGGTTTTGTTATTATAGCTTCATACTCTAATTTGAGATGTAGAGTGGTGATATCTCCAGCAGTTCTTCGATGATCCAAACATTTTAGAGTTATCCTGAATTTTTGTTTTACCACATGTACATAAAAATTATCCTTTCAGGATCTGTGGAGAAGTGTTTTGGAATTTTGTTGGGTATTTCATTGAATATTTGGATTCTTTTTGGTAGAGTAACTGTTTTTTACTATGTTAATCCTACTAACCCATGAGGAAAGAAGTTATTTCCATCTTCTGTTATATTCTTCAGTGTCTTACTTTAGTATATTAAAACTTTTATCATACAAGTCTTTCATATCATTGACAAGATTATTATTATTAATATTATTGATATTATTATTTGAGGCTACTAGGGAAGATGTCCTGATTTCTATCTCAGTTCATTTGTTATTTGCATATGCAGGGGCTGATAATTTTTGTTAGTTAATGCTTTATCCAGCCATTTTGCTGAATGTGTTTACCAGATGTAGGGATTTCTTAGTTGAATTTTTAGGGTCACTTATGTATACTATCATATCATCTACCCAAGTGTACTTTAACTTCTTCCCTTTCTATTTGTGTCTTTGCTCTATCTATTTGTGCTTTGATTATTATATGCTGTGGGGAATTTCGTTTCTGGTCCAGTCTATTTGGTGTTCTGTATGCTTCTTGTACATGATAGACCTCTCTTTAGCTCAAAGGAATTTTCTTCCATGATTTTGTTGAAATTACTTTCTGTGGTATTCACCTAGGTTTATGCCCCTTTCTCTGTTCCTATAATTCATAGAATTTCCTTTTATCATAATATTTAAATTTTCTTGGATTATTTCCTGAATGTTATTAGATTCCATACTTTATTTGAACAAAGATTACCTCTATTCTATCTTCTCTTCAATGTCTAAAATTGGCTATCTCTTATATCCTGCTGGCAAGTCTTATCTCTAAAGCTCTTGTTTGAGTTCCTAATTTTTCACTTCTGTTTTCCTCTCAGTTTAGGTTTTTCAATATTTTATGGTTGGACTATTTTCTTCATTTCCAGTTTTTGTATTTTCATAGATTTCATTAAAAGATTTCTTTATTTCCTCTCTAAAGAACTTAAACATATTAATAATAGCTATTTTGAAGTTGTTTCTTGTGCTTCAGATATACTGCTTTTCTAACATTATATATAGTAGGGTTGCTGGGCTCTAGTGGAAACATATTGTCTTGAGTCTTACTGATAATGTTTTTATGCTGGTATGTAGGCATCTGAATAGGACGATTGTAATTCTAGGTACTGATATATGGTTTGTCTTTTTTGAGTACATCTATGTCCAATTCCATTTTTTTTGCTGCCTCTCTGGTTTTTACAAAATTGTGGTAGTTGTGAGTTTGGTGTTAGGAATGTTTCTGAGATCTTTCCATGTATGGTCACTGGGGGTCCTGAGTAAAAAGTGTTTTTATATATTTGGACCTGACACTTAGGAGTAGGATGGTGAATGTATCAAAAGGAGGGAGAAAATCTGGACATGTTGCCAAGATCTGATTAGAACCTATTTTTGTAACAAGTCGTCTTCTATGGGGAATTGAGTAAGCTGGGGACTTTGTAATTGGAAGACAGGAGGGAGACTAAACATTGACTACCTGATTTCCTGTTATCATCTCCAGTTTATTTTCAGAGAATGCCTATAGAAACTGGAAGTTGAGACCAAAGGATGGGGTGACAGAGTAGGCTATAGGAGATCTGCATATAGGAGATCCCCACTAGGGATAGGGGAAGGGAAGAAAGGGAAGCCCCAACAAGCGGTCTGCTACAGTGATTAAGGTGATCCTGGAGGATTGGCACTAAATGTCAGAATTGGAAGATTAAAGGCCCTTGATTTCCTGGGAAGTGGGTTTCCAGGGTTAATAAGGGAGTTTATGACTGAAAAAAAATCTTTCCCCTTATCTTTAAGGTTTAACTTTCAACATTTTTTTAACATCTGACTTTTATATTAATGAGTAAGCCTGAACATCTTTCATAAAATCTCTACCCTCCACCACTCAGCCCTAAATAATTATTTTCTTTTCATTGATAGTCATTTCTCCCTGGCTTTTTCATTCATTAAATGTCTTTTTCTGATGCATGTTTATAACTCATTCTGGTTAGCATCCCCAATTTTCTCTTGAATTTCGTATACCCTTGGCAATTTCTGCTCTTATTGCAGGTCCCTTTCCCATGTTCATGTTTTTTTTTTTTTTTTTTGTCTGTCTGTTTGTTTCGTTCATTTGGTTTGGCTTCGTCTGGTATGGTTTGGTTTTCTTATTTTGTTAGCTTACTACTGAGTTTAATCAGGGTCATCTCCATGACATTAAGTATAAAACTATTCACCAGAGCTTGAAGAACTCATTAGTGGATACACATCTGTCTATAATAACTCCTCCATTCCATGAATCTTTTAATAGTCAACAATTCAAGAGGGGTTAGTGGGAAGGGCTACCTGAATCCCTTCTGTATCTATGACCAGCCAATGACTGGTGCAGTCTTATATTGATACAGAATAGGCAAACTTAGCTGCTCTGTATTCATTATTGCAAGACTAGGTTATGCACAGATACTATTTTAGCACCCTTTTCTTTGTCTTCTAGTTCTTACATTTATTTCTATCCCTTTGTCTACAAAATTCCATGAACTTAAAGAGGTATTTTAGAAACACTGATTAATGAATTTATTTAGGGAACAAACTTTAATGTTTAGGAATTAGTTTGACATCATGAAATCAATTTAGCTATACAACAGGAGTAAATTACCACCTAAGAGACCTGACCTCCCTATCCTCCCACCATAGGACATCAAGTCTCTGTGAAGCTAGGTGCTTCTTCTCCCACGAGGCCAAACAAGGCATCCCAGCTAGAATAACATATCCCCATATAGACAAAAGCTTTTGGAATAGCTTTCTCTCCAGTTGTGCAAGATCCACATGAAGACGGTTTAGCATTTTATTGCTGTGTACAGATACTATAAACAAGGCATATCTTATAAGGACAACATTTAATTGGGGCTGGCTGAGAGATTCAGAGGTTCAGTCCATTATCATCTAGGCAGGAGCTTGGTAGTGCCCAGACAGGCATGGTGCAGGGCCTGCTGAGAGTTCATCTGAAGGCCACTAGAAAACTGGCTTCTAGAGAGATAGGGCAGGCATGTTAATGTCTATGCCCACAGTGATACACCTATTTCAGCAAGGCTAATCCCTCTAAAAGTGCTACTCCCTGCACCAAGCATATATAAACCATCACAAAGACTAAGCTGCACATCTGTTACATATGTTTGGGGAGGCCTAGATCCAGTCATATATGGATTTTGTTGGTGGTTCAGTCTCTGAGAGCCCTAAGTGTCCAGGTTAATTGATTATGTTGTTCTAACTAATTCCATGTTAATATTCAAAACAAAACTAAATAAGCTTCAAATTCCCTCTGCCATTTAGTTCTCCATTTTAAAACAAAATATTTTCTTTTAATTTCTAACTCTATCCTTCCTTCAGAGACTTCACTTTCTTACTTTCAAAAATTAATATTTCTGTCTATACCTGAGTTTTTCTAAACTCTTATTTTTGGGGTATTAACCCATAAGTATACAATACTAGCTCAGCTTGCATGTTCTCTGGACTTCAAGGTCTCAACTTCCTATGTACTGCAGAGCCACATCCTCTGTCTGGCTACTGGGGCTATACCTCTATATGCCATGAGAAGCAAGGGCCTGCCTGCTGAGCAGGTTCTCACAAGCCTCACTCATGTACAGGTACCACTGACTTCTGCTGTTAATTCAACCCCAGTCACTCCTGGTTTTTGTCACTCACCCACTCTGGGAAGATGCTGGGCCTGCATAGTAACTGCCCACTCCTCTGTATCACATAAACAGTGGAGATTTAACACAAATGGGCAGCAGTACCTACTACACTCTCATCTACAAACATTGTACATGTATCATAAGATCCATGGTTGTTGATCCTCTACTGTCTCTAAAGCCTCTATTCATCCAAAGCCCCCACTACATGACATTGCCTACTCATAGTGACATTTTTCCTGACTCTGTCTTGCTTGCTCATTGCCTTGATTTAGCTTGAATCCATCTTGTCTTGAAGTGTCTCAGCACCTGCAATTGTTCCTTAAAATTTTCTCTCACCATTTCTAGTAATACTTTATGCTTCTGTATCAGTTAATTAATTATTAACTAAAATACCTTCAGAATTTAAAAAAAAGTGATTTAAGTGAAGTATATGTAGACATCTGAGAGAGAGGAGAGAAGAAAAATTGACATAAATGATGATTTTAATAAACAATGTGAACATGTTTACTAATTCACACTCTTGTCATTTGACTATTGCAATCCTTCACAGAAAAATTCACAGTGACTGGCTTACAGAGGCCAGTCTTGGCACCATTGGGTGGAAATGTTGAACTGAGCTGTCAGTTGTCTCCGCCACAACAAGCACAGCATATGGAGATTCGTTGGTTTCGAAATCGCTATACAGAGCCTGTGTACCTGTACAGGAATGGTAAAGACCTGCATGGAGAAACTATCTCCAAGTATGTGGAGCGGACTGAACTCCTGAAAGATGACATTGGAAAGGGGAAGGTGACCCTCAGGATCTTTAAACTGACAGCTGATGATGATGGGACATACCACTGTGTCTTCAAAGTTGGAGAGTTCTATGAAGAGCATATCACAGAGGTCAAGGCCACAGGTAGGCATGGATCCCTCTCAGATTTCTGTGTATCCAAAGCCTATCTAGGGTTAACTGATTGGACAAGTCTTAGTGTTTAACACTTATTTAACAGGTCAATTAGCAAGCTTAATTCTGTGAATTTATTTTCTAAATTGAATGCTGTGAAAGAGCAAAGGTGAAAATTATTAAAGTGCAGAAATTGGTTTTATCAATAAATAGTTTCCTGTTTCATTTACATATAATGTTTATATTTCTAAATTTAAGGTTTTTTATTATCTTTTCAAGTAATTCTGACAACACTTTAGTAATTTTCCTAATGAACTAAAATTTTAAATATTCTTCTTACTATAAATCTGGTTGTGTAGAGAGGTCAAGATGATATGGTAGGAGGTGTGGAGGGAAAGTAATCAAATTCAACATATGAAAAAATTTTAATTAAAGTAATAAAACATTATTTTATGTAATTCTTATTTCCATTTATCTCCAAATCTGAGTACTTAGTGCCAAATTAATTTTCCTAAATATTTTCAAAGGATTTTAATTACAATCACTATACACCGATATAATTCTCTATGTGAAGTATAGAGAACTGTGTGGCTTTTATACTACTTTATTTACTCTGAACTATTCTAAATAAAAATAAGGATAGGGAAAGTAGAGAGTTTAAAAGAAGCTGATAAATTCCATAAATGTGTGTACATATGTATACGACTCTAGACCCAGAAATGAATCATTCTAGATGTCATGTGATACTCAACTCTATAGTCTAAAGCCAAGACAATCAATATAGCTTATAGCCATCTCTAGCAGTCTTATGGTGTAAACACCTACTATAATGGCTCAGATATAAATAAAATGTTTTTGTTATTTCAAAGACATTTTAATAAGTAGATTTAAAAATGCTATTTGAAATCTCCATACACTATTTCTTTGCCTATATATTACTGAAGTTCTATTATGATCCTGAAAGGTTTCTCTAAATGATCATTTCTCTCTAAATTAATTTGTACTTTTTATACTATTAATATATTATCTTTTAACACGATACATATTTTATGAAAATATTGACAATTAACTTCATAATTATTATCTACTTACCTTAGATAAAAAGTAGTTAGTTACAGTGATGAATAAAGAGATGGGGTAGAGAGGGTTTGAGCAAGAGAGTATTATAAAATTTCTGCCTGGCTCACAATATTTTTGTGAGTTTCTTATTGCAACCAGGGTCCTGTAGACTTTTGACCATTTGTTCATCTTTTGAAACTATGATTAAACCTGAGAAGAGCTTTGAAGGTTCTGTAGTTTCTTCTTATACTTATACTTAACAATATTGGTATCCTCTTTGCTTTCCAATCAGCCACAAGCTCGGACATGTACATTCTCATGCAGCCCCCTAATATCAAAGGTGTGATGTTGGAGTGTCATTCAGGAGGTTGGTTCCCACAGCCTCATATGGAATGGAGAGACAACAAGGGAAATATCATTCCAGCTACATCAAAGGCCCATTCACAGGATGAAAACAAATTGTTCAACATGACAATGACCCTTCTTATTGAAGCCAGCTCCCACAGGAGTGTCACTTGCTATCTTCAAAACCTTCTAACTCACCAAGAAGAAAGCATAAGTATTGTCCTATCAGGTAAAATGTTTGTCAGTTCTTCAGTAACAGTGATTGTCACATATACTTGTTATTAGCTTCTTCCTTGACTTGGTTTCTAAAGACTTCCTTTCTCTAGACCTTACTCACCATTTAGTCTGTTGTCTCTTAATTTCTTTGGTCTATTTATTTTTCCATTCTATATCCTTGGCTATTATAATTTGCATTTCTGTCATTTTGATAAAACACAATGATGAAAAAAATGTGTGGGAGAAGAGTCTATTTGGATTAGAATGCTACATCATAGTTCATCACCAAGAAAAGCTAAAGCAGGATCTCAAAGTAGAAACTTGGAGGTAGAAAGTCAAGTAGAAAGCTCAGAGGAACAGTGCTCACTGGCTTCTTCTCCATGTGTTTCTCAGCTTGTTTTCTGAAATAACCCAAAATCACCTGCCCAAGAATGGCACCACATACTCCCAATGGCATGGGCCCTACCACAAAATCATCAGTCAAGAAAATGCTCCCCATATAGGGCCAAAGGCCAATCTGATGAAGGCAACTTCTTAGTTCAGGTTTCTTTTTCCTAGATAACTCTTGTTTGTGTCCAGTCAATAAAACTAACTGGTACATAGACTTGAAACGTTACAAGACAAAACTTTAAGTCTGTATAGCCCTGGCTCCTGGAACTCACTTTGTAGACCAGGCTGGCCTTGAACTCAGAAATCTGCCTGCCTCTGCCTCGCAAGTGCTAGGATTAAAGGCGTGTGCCACCACCCTGCAAGGCAAAACTTTCAAGTTGTCACTCTCTTCTGACTTCCTTTTAGCTCATGACTTTAAGTATCACTAGAATTCTAAGGAATGATCAAGTTATAATTCTCCTCCTCTGATTCTCATCGGAAAGCTCAAAAGTAATCCAAAAGTCTAATTATTATCATAAAATAAGCATATCAAGAAATAGGTTGTAGTTAATCCCAAGCTAGCATAATGTTTATGCTTTGTGTTAGAATTTTATTTTTTCAGGTTTTTATAACAAAATCATTAAAGCCATACTTGACTTCCACTTTTAACATATTCACATATACAGAGATAATGCTAAGCCTAACTTTAGTATATATCCAGAATCTTGTTTTTAGTCCTCAGACAGATGTGTGAGTCCAGTTTCTAGATGCTGGAATGGTACCAATGACTTAGATTTAGTCACATATTGTAAAGGATTTTTAATCCAGCAATATGGCTGCTCTAGCAAGAGTTCACATCGAAAGACCTTCTAGATAATATATGATCAGACAGAAATCACATAACTTTAATCTCTCTAGCTAGAATATAGACATGCACTTAGCATAATCCCAAACAATGGAGGAAACATTAGTTTGTAGAAAGAATTAGTCATGTTTGAAAGAGACTGCTAATTCAGAGGAGAACAAAGTGATACATCAGAGAAAGATTTTAGAGCGTGAGTCAGAGATAGCATATTCCCAACTCTCACAAGAAAAAAACATTAAAGAGTGATAACTTAAAGGGCAGCACATAGGAACCGAGTCAGTTCTATTGAGTTCATGCAGTTCCATTCAATATCATTAAGTATCTGCAATCAGTGCAATTGAGTTCATGGGATTCAGAGGGAGTTTCTTGAAGCAAAGCAATTCAGTGAGAAACTTAGATAAGCCATTTTCAATCAATCAGAGTGGAGAGGAGTGTTTTTAAGGTAGAACAGCTGAATTAAACCAGAAAACCAGAATTAAAAAGCAAACAAACAAAAATGAGAAAGGGTGAGCTTATTCAACAGTAAGCCTCCAAGATGACAGTTTTATCAGGTAAATAAAAAACATATCCCAAAAGAAAATTAGGTATAAAACCTGATGATAAAACTAGAAATAAAAATTTAACTTCATTCTGATTATTCTGAGAGAACAAGTCTAAAGATGTTCTCCAAGTGACAATTTAGGCCTTAATATTATATAGACAATCCTTGAGTTCTTCATATATTTTGGATATTAGCCCTCTACCTGAAATAGAATTGGTAAATATCTTTTCCCAATCTGTGGGTTGTCATTTTGTCCTATTTACAGTGCCCTTGCCTGACAGCAGCTTTTCAATTTTATGAGGTCCCATTTGTCACTTGTTGATCTTAGAACATGAGCCATTGGTCTTCTGTTCAGGAAATTTTCCCCTGTACCAATGTGTTCGATACTCTTTCCTACGTTCTCTTCTATTAGATTCAGCATATTTCGTTTTATGTTAAGGTCCTTGACCCATTTGGACTTGGGCTTTGTACAAGGAGATAATGATGTGTCAATTTGCGTTTTTCTACATGCTGACTTCCACTTGAACCAGCACCATTTGTTGAAAATGCTGTCCATTTTTCCCCCACTGAATGGTTTTAGCTTTTTTGTTAAAGATCAAGTAACCATAGTATGTGGGTTCATTTCTGGGTCTTCAATTCTATTCCATTGTTCTACCTGCCTATCTCTATACCAATACCTTGCAGGTTCTGTCACTACTGCTCTGTAGTATACCGTGAGGTCAGGAATGGAGATGTCCTTCAAAAGTTTTTTTTTGTTTGTTTGTTTTTGTTTTTTGGGTTTTTTTTTTTTGTTTTTTTTTTTATTGAGAATGTTTTTTTTGCTACCCTGGGATTTTTCTTATTCCATGTAAATTTGAGAATTGCTCTTTCTATATCTGTGAAGAATTGAGTTGGAATTTTGATGGGGATTGCATTGAATCTATAGACTCCTTTTGGTAAGATGGTCATTTTTACTATGTTAATCCTGCTGATCCATGAGCGTGGGAGATCTTTCCATCTTCTGAAATCCTGTTCAATATCTTTCTTCAGAGATGTGAAGTTCTTATAATACAGATCTTTCACTTACTTGGTTAAAGTTACATCAAAATATAATATGTTATTTGTTACTATTGTGAAGGGTGTTGTTTACCTAGTTTGTTTGTTTGTTTCCTTTTTTGTATTTTGTTTATTTGTTTGTTTGTTTGTTTTCGAGACAGGGTTTCTCTGTGTAGCCCTGGCTGTCCTGGAACTCACTCTGTAGACCAGGCTGGCCTTGAACTCAGAAATCTGCCTGCCTGTGCCTCTCAAGTGGTACTGATTTGTTTGAGTTATTTTTATGTCCACCCACTTTGTTGAAGTTGTTTATCATTTGTAGGAGTTCTCTCATGGAATTTTTTGTGTGTATGTGTGTGTGTGTGTGTGTGTGTGTGTATGTGTGTCACTTAGGTATACTCTCATATCAACTACAAATAGTGATATCTTCACTTCCTTCTTCTAATTTGTATCCCTTTGATCCAATTTTTTTGCCTACTTGCTCTGGCTAGAACTTTGAGTACTGTATTGAATAGGTAAGGGGTAAGTAGGCAGCCTTGCTATGCCCTTGATTTCAGTAGGATTGCTTCAAGTTTCCCTCCATTTAGTTTGATGTTAGCTATTGGTTTGTTGTATATTGTTTTTTATTATGTTTAGATATAAACATTGAATTCATGATCTCTCCAACATTTTTAATATTAAGGGCTGTTGTATTTTTTCAGAGGCTTCTTCAGCATCTAATAAGATGACCATTTAGTTTTTTCTTTGAGTTTATATAGTAGATTACATTGAGGGATTTCTGCATATTGATCCATCCCTGCATCCCTGGGAAAAAGCCTACTTCATCATGGTGAAGGTACTCAGTGGGTAGAAGAAGGATAGGATTTTTTTTCCCCCCAGGGGAAATTGGGAAGGGCAATAACATTTAAAACACAAATAAATAAAATAACTAATAAAATAAAAATGTGATAATTGGAAAGAAAAGTGAAAACATGGATTCAAGAGAATAATTATTTTTTCAACCAAAAATTATGTATTGAATTATGATTGAAATGAAGAACATGCTTATATATAACTAAAAAACTTACTAGAGAAAACACTTTTAATAAATTAAAGATATTTAAGCAATTCAAGACAGAAACTACCTCAGAATAAAAGGCTGGAAAACAATTTCCCAAGCAAATGGTCCCAAGAAAGAAGCTGGAGTAGCCATTCTAATACCGATTAAAATAGACTTTGAACCCAAAGTTATAAAAAAGACAAGTAGGGGCATTTCATACACATCAAAAGTAAAATCTACCAACATGAACTCTCAATTCTGAACACCTATGCTCCAAATGCAAGGGCTTTAACATTCATTAAAGAAACTTTAATAAAGCTCAAAGCACACATTGCACCAAACACAAATATAGTGAGAGACACACCACTCTCATCAATGGACAGATCCTGTAAACAGAAACTAAACAGAGACATAGTGAAATTAACAAAAGTTAAGAAACAAATGGATGTAACAGATATCTATAGGACATTTCATCTTAAAACAAAAGGATATATCTTCTTCTCAGCACCTCATGGAACCTTCTCTAAAACTGACCATATAATAGGTCACAAAACAGGCCTCAACATGTACAAAAAATATTGAAATTATCCCATGAATTCTATCAGATCACTATAGACTAAGGCTGATCTTCAATAACAACATAAATAATAGAAAGCCAACGTTGACGTGGAAGCTGAACAACAGTCTACTCAATGATAACTTGGTCAAGGAAGAAATAAAGAAAGAAATGAAAGACTTTAGAGTTTAATGAAAATGAAGCCGCAACAAACCCAAACTTATGGGACACAATGAAAACAGTCCTAAGAGTAAAATTCATAGATCTAAGTGTCTCCAAAAAGAAATTGTAGAGAGCATATACTAGCAACTTGACAGCACACCTAAAAGTTCTAGAACAAAAGGAAGCAAATTCACTCAAGAGGAGTAGACAGCAGGAAATAATCAAACTCTGGTCTGAAACCAGCCAAGTGGAAACACAAAGAACTATATAAAGAATCAAGCAAACCAAGAGCTGGTTTTTGGAGAAAATCAACAAGAGAGATAAACTCTTAGCCAGACTAACTAGGAGGCACAGAGAGAGTATCCTAATTAACAAAATCAGAAATGAAAAGGAAAACATATCAACAGAATCCGAGGAAATCCAAAAAAATCATCAGATCCTACTACAAAAGGTTATATTCAACTAAACTGAAAAGCCTGGATGAAATGGAAAATTTTCTAGACAGACACCAGGTACCAAAGTTAAATCAGGGTCAGATTAGCCATCTAAATAGTTCTATATTCCCTAAAGAAATAGAATTAGTCATTAATAGTCTCCCAACCAAAAAAGCCCCAAGACCAGATGGGCTTAGTGCAGAGTTCTATCAGACCTTCATAGAAGACCTAATTCCAAAACTCCTCAAAATATTCCACAAAATAGAAGCAGAAGGTACTCTACCCAATTGAGTCTATGACCCCACCATTATTCTGACACCTAAACTACACAAAGAGCCAACAAAGAAAGAGAACTTCAGACCAATTTCCCTTATGAATATCGATGCAAAAATACTCAATAAAATCCTCACAAACCGAATCCAAGAACACATCGAAACTATCATCCATCATGATCAAGTAGGCTTCATCCTACAGATGCAGGAATGGTTCAATATATGGAAATCCATCAAAGTAATCCACTATACAAACAAAATCAAGGAAAAAAACCACATGATCATCTCATTAGATACTGAGAAAGCATTTGAAAAATATCCAACACCTCTTCATGATAAAAGTCATGGAAAGATCAGGAATTCAAGGCCCATACCTAAACATAATAATAGCAATATACAGCAAACAAGTTGACAACATCAATGAAAATAGAGACAAACTTGAAGCAGTCCTACTAAAATCAGGGACTAGATATGGCTACCCACTCTCTCCCTACCTATTCAATATAGTACTTGAAATCCTACACAGAGCAATTAGAGAACAAAAGGAGATCAAAGAGATACAAATTGGAAAGGATGAAGTCAAAATATCATTAGTTGCATATGACGTGATAGTATGTATAAGTGACCCCCAAAATTCTACCAGAGAACTCCTAAACCTGATAAACAAATTCAATAAAGTAGCTGGATATAAAATTAACTCAAAACAAATCAGTGGCCTTTCCTTATACAAAGGATAAACAGACTGAGAAAGAAATAAGGGAAACAACATCCTTTACAATATTCAGAAATAATATAAAATACTCTGGTGTAACTCTAACAAAGGAAGTGAAAGGTCTGTATGATAAGAACTTCAAGTCTCTGAAAAAAAGAAATTGAAGAAGATCTCAGAAGATGGAAAGATCTCTCATGTTCATGGATTGGCAGGATTAATATAGTAAAAATGGCTATCTTTCTGAAAGCAATCTACACATTCAATACAATTTCCATCAAAATTCCAACTCAATTCTTCACAGAGTTGGAAAGGGCAATTTGCAAATTCATCTGGAATAAAACAACAACAAAAACAAAAACAAAAAAAACCTAGGATAGTAAAATCTATTCTGAACAATAAAAGAACCTCTGGTGGAATCTTCATTTCTTACCTCAAACTGTACTACAGGACAATTTTGATAAAAACTGCATCATACTAGTACAGTGGCAGACAGGTAGATTAATGGACTAGAATTGAAGACCAAGAAATGAACCCACACCCCTATGGTCAATTGATCTTTAACAAAGCAGCTAACCAATCCCATGGAAAAAAGACAGCATTTTCAACAAATGGTGCTGGCTCAGCTGTCAGTTTGCTTGTAGAAGAATGTGAGTTGATCCATTCTTATCTCCTTGTTCAAAGCTCAAGTACAAGTGGATCAAGGAATTCCACAGAAAACTAGAGACACTGAAACTTATAGAGGAGAAAGTAGGGAAGAGCCTCAAACATATGGGCACAGGGGAAAAATTCTGGAACCGACCACCAATGACTTGAGCTGTAAGATCAAGAATCAACAAATGGAACCTCATAAAATTGCAAAGCTTCTGTAAAGGAAAGAACACTGTCAATAGGATAAATCGGCAACCAACAGATTGAGAAAAGTTCTTTACCAATCCTAAATCTGATAGGGGACTAATATTCAATATATATATTGATTGGTGGTTTAGTCCCAGGGAGTATATTGATTGGTGGTTTAGTCCCAGGGAGCTCTGGGGGCACTGGTTAGTTCATACTCTTGTTCCTCCTATGGTGTTGCAAATGCCTTAGCTCCTTGTGTAATTTCTCTAGCTCCTTCATTGGGGACCCTGTGCTCCATTCAATGGATGACTGTGGACATTGGTAGAAGAATGTGAGTTGATCCATTGATCAACCACCAATCAATATATATATATATATATATATATATATATTATATATATAATATATATATAATATATATATATATATATATATATATATATATATATATATATATATATATTAAGAAGTTGGAATCCAGACAATCCAATAACCCTTTTATATAATGGTGTACAACACTAAACAAAGAATTCTCAACTGAAGAATAACAAATGGCTGAGAAGCACCTAAAAAATTGTTCAGCATCCCTAACTATCAGGGAAATGCAAATCAAAACAACCCTGAGATTCCATCTCACATGAATCAGAATGGCTAAGATAAAAAAAAAAAATCAGGTGAAAGCAAATACTGGTGAGGATGTGGAGAAAGAGGAACACTCCTCCATTCCTGGTAGGATTGAAAACTGGTACAATCACTATGGAAATCAGTTTGGTGGTTCCTCAGAAAACTGGACAGAGTATTACCAAAATATCCAGCAATGTCTCTCCTGGACATATACCCAGACAATTTTACAACTTGTAATAAGGACACATGTTCCACTAAATTCATATAGTTTTATTTATAATAGCTAGCAGCTGGAAAGAACCCACATGTCCCTCAACAGAGGAATGGATACATAAAATGTGATACATTTACACAATGGAGTACTGCACAGCTTTTAAAACCCATGAATTTATGAAATTTCTAGACAAATTGATGGATCTGGAGGATATCATCCTAAGTGAGGTAACCCAATAACAAAAGAACACACATTATATGCACTCACTGATGAGTGGATATTATACCAGATGCTCAGAATACCCAAGATACAATTTGAGAAACACATGAAACTGAAGAAGAAGGAAGACCAAAGCGTGGACACTTCGATCCTTCTTAGAAGGGGGAACAAATACCCATGGAAGGAGTTACAGAGACAAAGATTAGAGTAGAGACTGAAGGAATGACCATCCAGAGACTGCCTCACCTGGGGATCCATCCCATAAACAACCACCAAACCCAGACACTATTACAGATGCCAACAAGATTTTGCTGACAGGAACCTGATATATCTGTCTCCTGAGAGGCTCTGCCAGTGCCTGGAAAATACAAAAGTGGATGTCCACAGTCATCCATTGAATGGAGCACAGGGTCCCCAATGAAGGAGCTAGAGAAATTACACAAGGAGCTAAGGCATTTGCAACACCATAGGAGGAACAAGAGTATGAACTAACCAGTGCCCCCAGAGCTCCCTGGGACTAAACCACCAATCAAAGAAAACACATGGTGGAACTCATGCTTATAGTTGCATATGGAGCAGAGTATGGCCTAGGCAGTCATCAATGGGAGGAGAGGCCCTTGGTCCTGTGAAGGCTCTATGCCCCAGTGTAGGGGAATGCCAGGGCCAGGAAGCAGGATTGTGTGGGTTGGGGGGTAGGGGGAGGGGATTGGGCATTTTCAGAGGGCAAACTAGGAAAGGGGATAACATTTGAAATGTAAATAAAAAATATCTAAAAAAACAGAAAAAAAGCAATTCAATAAAAATATAATATATATCCTGAGGCAGAAGCCTCTCAGGCCGGGCGGACACCTGTGCTCTGACCAGGAAGGTGGCTGGTTGTCTGGATACAATTTGCTAAACGCATGAAATTCAAGAAGAACGAAGATCAAAGTGTGGACACTTTGTCCCTTCTTAGAAATGAGAACAAAACACCCATGGAAGGAGTTACAGAGACAAAATTTGGAGCTGTGACGAAAGGATGGACCATCTAGTGATTGCCATATGCAGGGATCCATCCCATAATCAGCTTCCAAACGCTGACACTATTGCATACACTAGCAAGATTTTGCTGAAAGGACCCAGATATAGCTGTCTCTTGTGAGACTATGCCGGGGCATAGCAAACACAGAAGTGGATGATCACAGTCAGCTATTGGATGGATCACACGGCCCCCAATGGAGGAGCTAGAGAAATTACCCAAGGAGCTAAAGGGAACTGCAACCCTATAGGTGGAACAACAATATGAACTAACCAGTACCCTGGAGCTCTTGTCTCTAGCTGCATATGTATCAAAAGATGGCCTAGTCGGCCATCACTGCAAAGAAAGGCCCATTGGACTTGCAAACTTTATATGCCCCAGTACAGGGGAACCCCAGGGCCAAAAAGGGGGAGTGGGTGGGTAGGGGATTGGGGGGGTGGGTATGGGGGACTTTTGGGATAACATTGAAAATGTAAATGAGGAAAATACCTAATAAAAATAAATTAAAAAAATATAATATATAGACAGGAATAAACAAAAGCTGGAGATAAGAAGTTTTGCACAACACACTGTATCTTCTTCTTAACAAGCAGTTTCCTACATATGAGGGATTGAGGCCATTCTGTGCTTGGTGCAGTCCTGCAATTATGGAAAATATGCAATCCAACAATTTAGGAAGAGGGAGCCAGAGTAACAAAATCATCATGTTAATAACTAGATTCTCCTTCCTCATCAGCTCTTGCCATCTTTTCATTGTTATCTAAGTCTGAATTATGTGTATAAATACCACCCTATCTCTCTTGTTTCTGATCTAGCTAATGATTGTATATCCTGAACATAAAGATAGGGTGATTTACTGAAAATATCATGTGTTAAATACTCTAAAAGTGCTCCATATTTAGATATAATTAAACATATTCCTTTTTATTATCTGTGTCCCTGTTACTTTAAAGATTTCACCTCCTAGTGTTCTTCTCTATCTCATCTACGCAAACAGCTATATGAATAACCCCTGCCTTCCAATTTTTCTGCCAGCTGTCCTTTTACAGCATATTTTAAGTTCAATTAACTTTTCTTATCTCTTTCAGTTCCATATTCAAGTCTCACTTTCTAACAACTATTACCTTGAGAACCTGAAGCATATATCCCACCTGCATTCATGCACCTGGGAATATCTTTTTTCTTACCCTTTAACTCTGTTGCCTTTTTTATTAGTTCTTTATTTTTTTTACATATTATGCAACTGTAATGTTATGCTATTTTTTATATCTGTATACTTTCCTAAATATAAATTTTTAGTGATTTTATATACTAACATGTCCAACTTCTTTAAATACAGAATGCCTCAATGTAATTAAGCAAACAAAAGTTGATTCTTTAAAGGAATTAATAAAACCAAAATGGTGTGTTGAAAGTATGAATCAGTATTGGATGTATCCATGAAATTATCCAGCTATTTTCTAGAAGAGACTTAAATAATTACAGCCACAGATTTGGTTGAAAGATGTATTTGTGTGAATGTGTGTTTACATAATCCATTGAACACATATATTTATATACAAATGAGAAAAGAAAAATCTAATGTATTTGGTAATGTATTTTCAATTTCATTGAGTTAAAAAAAAGATGATGTAGTATTTTTGTTAAATATTTATGGACTCTAAAGAACATGTTTAAAGTAATTGTAATTAACACATAGATTAAAATTTGTAGTTTTAAGGAAACATTTAGGCATGTGTTCCATTCATTGAACATAATGAGGAATCAAGTAGGATGACAAAGATCACAATCAAATTTAATCATGTAGGAATTTGTTACTGACTCACTGGATGGCAAACTGACAAAATTCCAGTTTGAACTCACTGGGTTACCAGGCATAAGTGTTTATCAAGGAAAGGAACTAATTCCTGGAAATTATGTGTATGAATGTAACAGCTAAATACAAATTTATTTCACAACAAACAAATATTCAAAATGGTGTAGGAGAATTCTTAGCAGTCTGAAAACAACCTCCTGATAGATATAATGACTTGTTTTAGATAGTGTAGAATTTTTATCTTGGAAGAAAGATATAAAAATTTATATGAAGATCATATAAAAAAACTTACACCAACCTTAGTATCTAGATATATTCAAAATCTGTATTTCCTGATTCGATGAGCACATTAAATTTAGTCAGTGCATATATGGTGACACTTCAAACATGTGTACTACAGCACTGAGATGGACTGACTTTTAAATGACACTTGGAAGCCTACATCTGAGCATTAGAGAAGATTTAGATCTTGATAACTTCAAAAGAGTTGAAAAGTCACTTTCTTTCCACCCAGTGAGCTTATGAGTCAGGATAGATGATGGGAAGTAATGAGAGACATGACCTCCACATACTTTTGTGTTAGCACTACAATAAATCTTACCTGTTTTATTTTCTCTCGGTTCCTGTCTTGCCCTTTTTCTCCCCATTGAAATTGACCCTTCATACTTGCCTAGGCCTGATATTCTAGGAAGGTAGGCTATTAAATTATAGCAATATTCAAACAAATCACCATTCCAAACGAGGTATGACCAAGCCAATTTTTCTCAGTAATAAGATTTATGACTAAATATTTCAGGTGAACTATTTTCATGGAAAATTGTTTGGATAATGATTCTGACTACAATAGGATTCATGATGATAGCCTTCTGCATGACTTATTATGTTCAGCAACGTCTCTTATATGGTAAGTAGGCTTGAGTGTGGGGACCATAAGTGGAAGGAGGGGAAGTTGCTAATGCTAATCAATCATTACTTTCCAAACCAGTTTTTTCAGTTCAAAACTCTTGGGTCACATGTTATATATGTCCTTATCAATTTTTGGTCCTACATCCTCTGCTTTTGCAGATGAAGCTTCTGACAATGCTGTTTACAAAAGCTGGCATTGCCATTACTTTAATCACGTTGAAAACACTTTTACCTATGGTGATTAGAGAGCAGTGAAAAGTGACTTGGGTATCTCATCACCCATGCTCGAGTGAGAACTTTAGAAATATAGGGATTTATCTTTGAATTATAAAGGATAAAGTAAATAACTTGTCACTTAGGATATTGTAAGTAATCCAAAATAAGCTCATTGGTTCACTAATGTAGACTTAGATAGAATCATTGATTCTTCTTTATGGGTACACTGTTGAAGTGAATAAACTACTTCTTTGATTGTTCTTTTTTTTTTAATTGTTTAGTTTTGTTTTGTCAAGCCAGAAAAAGTTGGGGAAGAGTGGTTACCTACACTATGCAATGGTCAATGTGAGTCTGAACAGCCAATCTGAGGATAAGGTATCTATACAAGCCAAACTCCATATCTATATCTTTTCCTATGAGATATGGAATTTTGAACCTATTTTCTTTAGTTAGACTTGCATGTTCTTTGAGATGAGATATGAATTATGGAACCAAGCCTTAGCTATCTGAGAGTAGATTATCATCTGGGAAAGACAGCCTTAGTGTGGAAATTTTTCTTTACATTGCATCAGGTGGAATGCCTCATTGGTAAATGTGCTGTGTTTCCCGGGCTTATGGAGATGAGCCCCAAATGCCTGGTTAACTATATATTGCAATCTCTAAAAGTATCTGATACTACAGAAAATCATAAGAAAGCTCTGTAAGCAGTCACTTGTCTATTCCTTGGGTGATAATGCATGAAACTGAGGCTTATCTGCCTACCTGGAAAGAATTTTCCCACATGAGTGGAGGATGATGATATAAAAAGACAGGGAAGTTGCTATCCTTCACACTACTCTCAGATTTGACAGTAAAAGATAAACCAAAGAAAGATGAGGAGATCTGAACTTAACACTTCTCACAGCTGGTGATTGAAGAAGTTGGATCTTTGGTAAGGAGATCTCCTTTAAAACAGAAAACTTAGAACCCACTGTTCTAAGTTATAAATACATACAGGTACACCTATACACATATACACACATACACACATATAGATCTATAGCTACCATGTAGATATTGATATAGATATATAGAGGAAACACATGAGGTAACTGATAGAATATACCCATCATCCATGATTTTTTACATCAGGAAAAGATAGGCAATGATAGGCATCCAAACAATATTTATAGAATATCCTCAATCTGGGCTGCTTAAAATTGGGAAGATTTTAAGATAAACAGCGAATTTCTCAGGACATGGATTTTGTGGGTCATGGGAACAGATGGGAGAATGTCGGTATCACAGAACTGGAAAAACAGTTATTTAACTATCAATTCTGTATAACCTGAGGCAATACAAGGACAGCAGTCTGGATGGACAGACTCTCGAGAAATGCTTTAAACACTTAACTTTCTCCAGCCAAGGTTCTCATAATTATTAGGGACAGGAAGAAAATTAAAAAAAAATAGTCATCACCAAGGAATATTGTTAAACAAGATGTGGTCAGTGCCCAGATTTGCAGGCTAGCTAGAATCTGTTTATAGAAACTCAAGGGAAAAAATCACTTCCTGGTATGTCATTTTTGTAGCTTTCCTGAGCCCCATGGTGGTGGATGTGACCTTTGTGAAATAGAAGAGACTTTGACAGATCTGAATGACTTACATTGTTATTTAGATTAGGTTGTTAAAAATCAAATGTAATTAAGATGGAATAATTAGAGGGTAATTTAGATAAAAGGGTCTGCTAGGTTCACTCAAAGACAAATGGGACATCTGGGATGCTAGGGGATCTTTTCACCCAAATACAGAATATTATATATCAGTAAACTTCTAGCAGGCTTTAACACCTTAGAAAGAGTTAATGAACGGCATAAATGTTAAAAAGAACATAAGGAAATTATTGAGCTTTTTATAGAGATAGGTTATTATCTCCTAGCAGATTATATGATATTTCTTCCCTGAAAATAACTACTCTGGAAGTGAAGATTTTTATCTATCATCTTTCAATAACCAGATATGACTAATAAAGGAAAGAGGTTTTGGTGTTAGATCAGAGCTGGTCAGAACCACAGAGCAAACTGCAGTGGTAGGCAGAGCAGGCTAAATATTACCCTATTCCTCCTTAGGTCTGAGCCAGAACAAGCAGCACAATATGACACAGCCATAGGGACATAGTAGCATCTGAGACTGTGAAGGCCAGATGGATTATAGAATATGATTGGATTGTAGGTGGCTACATGAGTAGTCTTTCATATTCATGTACCTGTACCAATATGGATTTTTATAGTCATATCATTGATATAAAGAATGAGATCTTTTAATGCAATATTAGTTCTTGTTCATGTTTCTTTATTAGTGTTCTTTCATCCTTACAAAACCAATTGACTCTTGCTTGAAGTGGATAGTAGTGAGTCTTCAAAGATCCTGTCCACCCCATGTAAAATATAGTTCATTATGTAATGCTAACTCATAAATGTCATAGATTTGAAAGTATGTGTGAAAACAATTAGGGAGTGTTTGTCAAGACAACATATGTAAGTAAAAACCAACAAGAGAGATTCTGCAAGGATCCAAATGGATATTAAATGAATTTTTTTTTCCGAGACAGGGTTTCTCTTTGTAGCCCTAGCTTAATGAATGGAGGCACTAACTCTCTAGAAAGTCTCTGAGGCCAAGGAAAGCCCATCATCTCACAAACCACAAGAATATTTCTGCTGCTGTTAGTTTTGCTGAAACTAGATGATAAAAACATGTTGCTAATTATATTCCACCATTTGTCTACATAATATCAAAAAATCAGGATAGGAGAAAACTGAAAGTTCCCTCCCTGAGTCCTGGCTTTCATTGTGCCAGGAGATCCAATAGAGACTACTTTTGTTTAGATAAACAGTTTTAGAGTACCCAACATATCACATTTAAAACACTTGTGTTTCTACCCAAAGAGTACTTCTGCTACTAGAATGTAGAGGGAAATCTGAATTTTTCAATCTCTGTGGAGATTGCTAGCAGTCCATTCTCCTGAACAAAAGTGACATTTGTTATAACATAGTGACTCAATTCTTAGCTATAAAGTAAAAATAGTATGCATCTACACAACTATCTCAGAGTTCAAAAAAGGTCTTAAAAATGAATCAAAGGAATATAAGAACTGGATGAAAGGGTGGAGGGTTCTGTAGTTCTTTCCTTTAAATTGAAACATTTCTTCCTGGAGAGTGACCAAAGACTCATAACATTTAGGAAGCTAAGGAAACTTAAAAGGATCAGAAAGATCATGCATCTTAGATATCTCATGATACTCATTCTCAGTATTGTTCATAAAATCATTACAAATACTTCTGAGGAAAATATTATTTTAGTGGAAGATGAATGTTAAGCAAAGAGCTCTAAGGAAGCAACTTTCATGAGTCACCATTTACACTGGGAAGGATAATTTTTAGTTATAAAGTTATCCTTGAGTTATTCAAGTTTTTCCAAGTAACTCCAGAACTTATTGGTCTACCAAGCTGAACTTGGGTGGAATAGTTTTTTGTTCTATTGTAGATGCTGTATCTGGGATTGTTTGTTCATATCTCCCCATGAGAAAACATACAGCAATATCTGTCATAAACCAAAAATTAGAACTTTGATATATCTAGTGTTACTAGTACTGGGTGGATGCTCCCCAAAACTCTGTCAGTATATAACAGATAATTGTACATCCTGATTTATTGAGGCACTACTTAAAATAGCCAACCACTGTGAGATCAGTTTTGATGTTTGCAAACAAAGGAGTACATAAAAATATATAAGAATGTGATTTATAATGATGGTGAAGTTTTATTTGCTATCAAGAATAAAATTGTCATTTGAAAGGCATAAAGTGAATGTAACTAACCAGGTAATTAATATTTTAACTGATAGACTCAGAAATACAAATACCACAATTTTCCACATTTGTGGATGGTAGAGTTTACATAGATACAAAAAAATCAGTTAAAATATGTATGATATTAATGCTAAAATATCATTCTCTGGGAAGTAAAGGAATCATGAAGTAAAAAGGATTTTATTGTGGGGTGGCAATATAGCCAATGATTAATGTATATCTAAATAAAATATGTTAAATAAACTCATCACTATATGTGGGGATGATATGTGGGGATGAATATATGCCAATAAAATTAGTATTCTCAAACTCATGTATATTTTTGCCATAGGTCTATCTTTCTAGAACACATTCAGATCCTCTAGATCTCCAGATCTCCTACAATGAATGTATTATGGCCACTCACTAATGATCTGGAAATTGAATGTTTCTACATTTCTCTGAAGTTTGAGTTTCTTCCTTTATGTTTCTAACTACTCTTCTGAACACTGCTATATTATTGAAATAGTCGTCAGTTTCAACCTGTGCTATGGGGCATGGTGTGGGATCATACTTTTGAAAGCCACAATTACACAACTTTCTTTATGCTAGATTATGCTAGATAACACTTGTAAATATAAACTTTTCAGAAGTTTTCTTTTTATTGGTATTATCGAAGATTTTGACATAAGTATTTGCAATTAAGAGAAAGGCATACACATAAACACACATGCATGAGCACAAGGATATATGTACATATATGTGTGCATATGAGCATGCATGCATGCACGTGCACACACACACAGAGAGAGAGAGAGAGAGAGAGAGAGAGAGAGAGAGAGAGAGAGAGAGAGAGAGAGAGGCAAGAGACACAGAAAGAGACAGGAGACAGGGACAGAGAAACAGAGTCAGAGAGGAAAGTGAGGAAATCTTTTTTGAAACCTTGAAATCCAGTGAAATATCTCCTCACAGAACAACACATCTTTTAGTACTTCCCCCCCCCCCAATCCCATCTGAAAACCAATAAATACAAGCATATAAGTAGCATTTCCCTTCAAACAAGTGACTAAAGTTTTCTAGCCAAAGGATGCAAACGACCTATGGCAGTAAATTCTCACATTATGTAAATTAGGGTATATTAGGCAGTTTAGATGTCTTCAGAATTATCCTCTTTTCTGTATTTTTAAAACCTAGAAAAAACAATAAGTAAGATATAACTCTGTCTCTTGCTCTTAGTAATGCCTACTCATGACAAATTGAGATGGAATAGAGGAAGCATTAGCCACTTTTCACTGGGCTGGCCTAATCTCAATCCCAAATGGGCAACACCTTAAAAGCTTGTATCCCTTTTATTCCCTTCCTCTTATATTCTAACAATAAATCTTCCCTTCTTCTATGAATATAAGAAGACAGCATGAAAAAGTAGCCCTTACACTTGTCCACTAACAATGTACTCTACATACACATATACACACACATACACTCACACACACACACACACACACACACACACACACAAGATCTTGATTTCTTGATTATTTTTCCAATGTAGAGTAGAAACATCACGTGATTGTAACATTATTATTTTTTTTTTCTGAAGGTAGCGTCTCTGAGGGGAAATGTCATTGGTTAAAGAGTATAATGGTACTCATGTTTTCAGTGATTGCAGTTACAGGAGTAATGCTCATTTTGCATCTAAAACAAAGAGGTATGTATGAAACTGGAAGATTCCATCCTGTTAAAGTATTTTCCCAACTGGCCAATAAGACATTTAGTAAAAGAAGAATGATTGTTTCTTGAACTTCAGGAACAATAAGCATTAGAACATACCTATAAGATCTAGATCCCAGAGCCCTGAATTTTGCAGGCTTAATAATAGACTTAGCTAATTATCCTGTTAATTAATTTGGAGGGAGATATGTTGAAGAACTCGGAGGATGCTGGAGTTGTGGTGGGAGGGGGTGGTCAGTATAGACTGTATCATACTTGTTCTAAAAGAAAGATTTGTTTTTTAAATTCATAGTGTTCTTCACACAAATTCACATTCATCATCACCTAATAAATTGCTCTAAATGTTTTATACATTTAACATATAAGAGATAATAGTTCATACATTAACCTTCTTGTCATTTTAAATATTATTTAGGTGTATAGGATTTTTTTGCCATTATGTGTAGTGCCTGTGGGAGCCAGAAGATGGCGTAAGATTCCTCAAAACGGGTCCTAGCCACCATGTGGAATATCAGTCCTCTAGAAGAGCAGTCAGAGGAAATACAGAGAGTTCAGTGCGGTATGGCCATACACAACCAACCAGAGTTCCCAGGGTCTAAACCACGAACCAAGGAGAACATTTAGAGGGACCCATGGCTCCAGCCATATATGTAGCAGAGGATGACCTTGTTGGGCATGATTGGGAGAAGAGGTCTTTGTTCCTGTAAAGGCTCAATGCCCCAGTGAAAGGGAATGCCAGGACAGGGAAGCTGGAGTGGGTGAGTGGGCAGGGGTACATGCTCATAGAAGCAGAAGGATTTGGGATGGGACAGGAGGCTTCAGAGAAGGGATCAGGAAAGGGTGTTGCTGTAAATCTCCAACCCAAATATGTCCCAGCAATGAAAACACAACTCAATTAATATGAATACAACCTGTGCACCTATACCTCAGTTTACAACCTGAAACCTTACAAATGGGCAACACAATAAGTTCATTGGTTTACCAAAAAACAAGTAAACGAACCAACAAGGACATGAATTTGGGAGGGAGATAGGTTGGAGAACAACTCAGAGGATGCTGGAGTTGTGGTGGGAGGGTGTGATCATTATAGACTATATCATATATGAACTTTTTTAAAGCCAGAGAGTAAAATGGATTAGAATTGGTAGTGGGATGAGAAACTGAGAAGAGTTGGGGGAGGAGGAAAAACTTGTCTTCAGAATATATTATGAAAAATTATATTCAATTAAAATGAACTTTCAAAAATGAATTCAAAATAATTATATTCACAAAATAAAATTAGCTCAAATAATAATTGTCAAAGTTAAATAGTTTAATTTAGTAATGATTCAGATAAAAATTTTAAAGCAAATCTTCATTGTGAAAAGATAATTTCAAATTCAATACTTATTTTAGATTTTGATGCAAAGCAAAGGACATTCTTCTCAAAATTACCTACTTTTTGAAAAAATTTTGTTTGATTTCATGGTGTTCATAGACAGGCAGAGTCATTTTTTGTTTTCACTTTTGAGGCAGTAATCATAATGAAAAAATTTAAAAAGTAACATATTTGAAATATCTTGTCCTTACTTCTATCCTTCAGGTCTTATGGAAATTAACTATGAATGCACAGAATAATTAGATGAAGTAGTCCTATATACTGTAGAGGTCCTCAACTTATGAGTCATGACCATTGGATCACACATATTTTCCAGGACTCATGGACTAAGACATCACTAAGTGCTAAAATTACTATTATGAAGTAGAAACAAAAATAAATTTATAACTAAGTGTTGCTAAACCACTTGAACCATGTATTTTCCTGTTGGTCATGCCACAAGAGTTGAGAACTGCTACACTATTGTAAGCCAGAGCTATATCCTCAATCATACTGCAGAATCACAAGGCTGAATTGAACATTTTAGTGAAGTTTTTCATTTATTTTCTCCTGTGAAATGAGTACATGAACAGCCTTAAAACAAATGAGTTACTTGCAAATTGGGCAATATCCTATCTGCATAAATAACTTTTAGAGTCTTATTATACTCAGTAGAACAATCCAGTCATGAAAAGACACGATGTGATTTTATTTATATAAGGCCATTGAATAGCCCAGGCCTTATATATAGACAGTAGAATGGAAATTGCAAGAGCTAGAGGTAAGAAAAGAGGTGGACTTTTTGTTTGATGGGTACAGAATTTAATTTGTGGAGGTAAAAGCATTTACAGAGATGACTGGTGATGGAAGTTGTATAATATGAATGTATTTAATGTCACAAAACTATAAAGTAGAAAATGGGTACTGTGGTAATTTAATATCAAATAGCTTTGTCATAAAACTAATAAACTAATAAAAATAATGTCTCTCTGCTTTACAATTGGGGCCTGCTATACATATGAAAACTAAACTTATAGGTTAGAAAAAATTATAAACACATTGACAAATAGAAGAAATATCGAATATTTTATTTCTTATTTCATAAGACAACTGGGAAAATCATCACTTATCATGATGTTTGACTTTTGTTTGTATGATTATAGACTCTGATAATTTCAAGCATCTGATTTTTATTGGCCATGATGTTTCTGTGAACACAGATCTACAAATACCAATTCTAGAATGCATTCTCCATTTTCTGGGTATTTGTCCAAAAAATGGAGTTTCTGTATAACATGATAATTCTAATTTTTGTTGAGGATATAATGTACAATGTATTCTTCATTTGACACCCCACTAAAATATCCCAGAATATCCATTTCTTTATGCACTTGCCAATACTTAATCATTTTATTGTCTCTTTACACCCAGCCTGCCACAGACTTTAAGCTTTTTGGGGAAGATTTATAGCAGAGAATTCCATCTGTTTGGCTTACTAGTGGCTCTATCACTGAATAAAGCAGTAGCTGGTGGTCAGTGGGCATTGTTGAGTTTCTGAGCATGATAATTCAAAATTTCGTACCTCAACACTTTTAGCACTCATAACTGAAGGTGACCATAAAAGCCTTAGTGAGAGTACTTTCCACCCTCCCTCTCTTTCTCCTTCTCTCATTTTCTCACAAGACAGGACAAAAACTAGGATTCCTCATTTCCAAATTGTATCAGGAACCTAGTGCCTCTTTTTCCTGATACCTGGATAGTATGTTCTAAACATGAGAACTTTGTTTATAAGAGGTGAACATTCAGACATTCTCTTGTCTGCCTTTGGTAGTGGGTGGTAAGAAATTTATCTAAGAAGAAATCTGATCTACATCACAAAGAAAAAGGAGAAGCCCCAAACAAACCAACTGCTGTGTCTGTTCTTAAGTCCAATCATGTTTTCTCACAGCTGTCCGTGATTTATCAAACATAAAAATGAATAACTCTCTCAGAGCCCAGGGTCTTTCTTTATTCTAAAGCATGCTCTATCATAAAGAATGTTGATGACACATATGGTATTCATAGGATATTCTTTATATCTTTATATGATAGAATATTCTTTATATTCTGTAAATCTATTTCTTGCAGTTTCACTTTAGATCTAGACTGAGGAGGGACCAAGAAACTATTCCTCATCTGGAAGTTTTTTAGAAAGATGTACTCAATGAATCTCTGTGCCTTCCAATGAAAGGCACGTCTGTGGGTAGATCGGGAGTTTTCAAACTTTTCTCTTAACAAACATCTATACTGTCAATGAGTGTGTCTTGAGCAGACACCATTGGTGAGAGAGGGAATGTTACAGATGGGGACTGGGGAAGATGTATAGCAGTTAGAATAAGAAGACAGAAAGGAAAATGGGGGTGGAAAGAGAATGTTTCACGGGGAATATGATGCTTGAGAAGTGGAGAAATTCTTCCATTTCAGAGATCTTGATCATCTAAGAATGTTCTGTTCAACTATACTCTATGTGGACCTGAATTCCTGAGGAGCCTCAGTACTAAATAAAATAAATAAATAAATAAATAATATACTATACTTATGTGATATTCAAACTGATTAGTAAGAGCAAGAGTCATGCTGCTTGAGGAGAAAGGGTACCATCTTCTCATAAACTCTTGACACAAACAGGATCATCCCAAAATCAAGTAGGTCAAATTTCTTCTCTATTGTTTTTGTACATGTAGAAAGTATGGAGTGATAGAAACCTGCAAAGAAAGCCTACCTTCAAGGTGTAATCTATGGTTCCTATATTGTCTGCAACTATCCTGAGTCTTTCCTCTTTTCTCAGTCCCAGTTTCAGATCAACATTTTGAATTGGACACTTTGTGGCTTGAAGATATTAGTGTGATCCTGTGTGTGCTGATAGTGTTTATCATCAAGCTCATTTCATTTATTTACTTCAGATTAGAAGGTAAATATGATGGCAATGGTGGCAACTCAGAAAAGTAATGCACAGATGTCTAGAAGGTGACCATTCTGGTCATTTTGCATTAGTAACTATAAGAAAAACCAGATGAAGAACTGTGTTGAGTAATGGTTGGTAGATGTGGCGTCTTCATTTTGGGTATATTGGGGATTTCACTTGTATATATGGGAATGTCTCTCAGATTACTGACTCTCCAAGGTCATACTATATAATTATGCTAACACACATGCACACACACACACACAGACACACACACACAGACAGACACACACAGACATACACAGACACACACACACAGACACACACACACACACACACACACACACACACACACAGTTACTTAATCTATACACCCTGGAAAGCCTCTGAATATTGAGCTTTTGCAAAAACTTTATGATTTTTCTTAAAATTTGACCAATGACAGTTTAGAGTAAAATTTAAAGGCTACAAACATTAAACCAAGCTTCATCTCTGTTACATATGTGTGAGGAGACTTAGGTCCACCCTATGTACATTCTTTGGTTGGTGATACAGTCTCTGAGAGCCCCAAAGGTACATATTAGTTGACTCTGTAGTTCTTCCTGTGGAGTTCCTATTGCCTCACTCCTGCAATCCTACCTCCTATTGTCTCATAAGTGTCCCTGATCTCCATCCTCTATTTGGCATTAGGTTTCTGCATCTGTCTGAGTTACTGCTCGGTGGTGCCTCTCATAGGACAACCACACTAGAAGCCTGTCTGCAAGCATAACCATAGTACCATTATTAGTGCCAGATATTGATGCTTGCTTATGGGATAAGTCTCAAATTGGGCCTAGTCATTGGTTGGCAGTTCTTTCGGCCTCTGCTCCATCCCCCTGACCTTTCATTTCTTGTAGATAGGATAAATTTTGGGTTGAAAGTTTTATGGGTGGATTGGTGTCCCTGTTACTCTCCAGTAGAATTCCTGCCTGGCTACAGGATGTGGCCTCTTCAGTAGTGATATCCCCTATGATGTGAGTAATTTTTAAAGTCACCCCCAAAGATAACACCTTCATGGATACAAATTTATAAATTTTGCTGTTCCAGCCTTTAGGAGTATTTACGTGATTTCAAAACATAAAACTATGATAGTTTTATATCTAGCTTTTTCTGGTTCTTTTCGTGTGCCTATTTATCTCAGTCCAACCATACTACTATCTTCCCCTAGACCATGCTTCTTTGGTTAATATATAGAACCTATTTTCATAGAAAATATCTGTTGTACATAGCAAGAATTTCATGTCTTAAGCTTTGTTGTGCACATAGACCACATTATCTCCAAGAAACATTTTTCCAAATTAAGCTGTTCTTGCACATGCATAAAATATGTAGGCTACCTGGTGTCAGACAAAGTTTGATCCAACCTTGAGAACTCAGTCATGTCGATCCAAATTACCTTCTTATCTCATACAAATCAATAGTCTTCTGGCCTGGGTGTTAGTAGAGACCCCCCATATCTGGAACCCAGTGTGAGGGCCTGGACCCTCAGAGGAGGTAGGAAAACTCTATTGAATAGAAGCAATGGATAGAAGTTAGTTTTTCTTACCGCAGGGATCACAGCCATAAATAAGAGAGTGAAATAAACATAGTTTCTCCTCAATTCTCTGAGACAAGGGTTTCATAAAATTATTGAAATATTTGTTAAGATACAGAGGAGAAAAATTATCAGAATAACAGTTCTACAACTTTATACAAGTTACTGTTAAATTCAATCTCTGGTTTCCCAAACAAGGAACCATAGTTGTTGATAATTGGAAGCAAAATATAGGCAATGTGAAGAGAACCCATGAAAAGTGAGATAAAATTCTTGTCAATATTTTGCATGCTGGAGTATAGTAATATATTGATTGTATCTTATGAGAAGGATCATTATAAAAGAGAGATAGAGAAAAAAAACTTAATCTTGCACACATATCTTGGCAAGGCTTGGTAGCTTGACCCTTTCTTTTAACTGTTCAGGTCCAGCCAGATCAGCATATGTTTTAACACTTGACTTATGGGGAATGGTGTGTGTGTGGTTACATAGCCTACACTTAAATTTCAGGGCTCAGCTGACCCAGAGCTTAGCTTTGTATTTTCCCACACAGCAGGAATGTTGCATAATAGATTGATTGAAGGTCCCTATATGAAAAAAAATATGTTGAAACATAGTTTACTTCTATTACAGGAATAATTTTAACTAGGACATATAGAACCTTCAGTTAGTTCTTGAAATTTCCCAATTTATATAATTCCTAAAAGATAAAGTGTAACCTCCCTCCCTCAGCCTGAAATCTGGCTGATCAGGTTTGACTGCTATCACCAGGAGATCACCAGGGGTGGAATCTGCCACCCTATCATTCTGCAACTCCCACTGCTGATATCTTCCGCCTAGCTGTTCCAGAGTGAATACGTGGTCACCTGCAGCTGGACTCTGAAGATGATTTGGCCGGAATGGGCCCCTCCCCCTTCTTCATAACCTTGTGTTTCTGAATAGTAAAATTGAGCTTTGATCAGAATCTTTTCCTTGCTCCATTCTTTCTCTCGTCCGTCTAGTTCCCTCTCTTTCAACTCGAGTCTGCCGCTTCAGCCATACCCTGTTCCTCATGAGCAGCTGGACGGCCTGCAACAATAAAGAATAAGTTTTGCCTTAATACATTATTTCAGGGACATAAATACTTCTATAGAAACAATGGGGAAATCTGGAAAGGCTCTCTGCTCCTATTATGATTCTTCAAGGACATTACATTATTATACTTGAATTAAAAGACTGCTTTTTCTCTATTTCTTTACATGCTATTGGTACAGAATAATTTTCATTCTCTGTTCACTCCTTAAGCAATAAACAGCCATTGACCTTATATCAGTGGAAAGTTTTATCATAGAAAAAGGAAAATAACTCAAGTATCTGTTAATATTATGTATATATAGTGTATTTAAGCTAGTGCTGAATGAATTTTTTGAGGTATTGGTATTCTCCTCTCCTGGTTGTTTAATCAATATTTAGATAAGTGCTTAACTTTTTTGGTAAGTAAACTAAAAATGAACATTTAAATATTGCTCCAGATTAATATAGAAACTATCAACTTATAATTATTTAGGTTTTATTACTACCTCAAAATCATTATCCTCTGAACTTAAAACCTCACAAACAACGTACCCTCAATTATTTAGAAAAAATTTGGTTCCTGTTAATTTGGTACATTGTTATTTACTTATCATTATTGAGGATTTGGCTCAACTTTTTACATTGCTTCCCCGGAGACTCTCACTTAAACTCCATTAAGACAACACTAAAACAGAGCAGATATTTAGCTTATTCAATAATGCATTGGGCAGGGTGAAAAGTGCTGATTTATAGTACCAACTGAATATTTACTTTCATGCTTGCATATAAAATGAGCCCAATTGTTTTCTTCTTCAGGATTTTATGGGATTATTTCTCAGGTATTTTTGAATATCCTTTTCCCTAGAAGGAAATATTCTTGAGCTCAAAGTTAAATTTCTTTAAACTTCCAAAATTGTAAATGTTATATAAAAGTCTTAGATCTTAGAAATTTATGGCCATTTTTAATTAAGTTGGTTTACTTTATTTTTTATTTATTTTAATTCTGCGCTTTCCCTGTTTCTGACAAGAACAAATCAGATGCTGGGTATGGAGAAAGGTAGCAGAGACTCATGAGAGCCTAATCTATACTGAAGGAATATTTAACAAAGGATTTCAAGCTTCTAGTGCATAATTAATTGGTAGTTCTCACTTAATATCTGGAAATATGGCTGTCTATGACTGGGGACTTCTCTACTGTCAGGTGTGTAAATACATGTGTTTGGAATGCACTTGAGGCATGCATAGTACCACTTCCCAACTAATCAGCTGCATAGCATTGCCCCAGCCATAATATGGGGAACCGGAAGCTCCAGGAGAATAACATTCTGTCACATGTCAAACTTAACTTTGCCAAATAGCTCTTTATATATCACTTTTCTAAGGCTCTCATGGTCCTGTTTGTACTAACCAATGCTCTAAAACATTTTACAATATACAAAATTCTACTTATATTACTGAGACCCCTTAAATTTTATAGGATCAAACTATTGGGGAATGGTACCATTAAACACTTAACAACTTGTTTAAAAGTAAAAATATTTATGCTTACCTAAATCCCTACATATTATGCTATATTTAGCTATGTTAACTTTAATTGTTTCCACTTTAAAGGATAATATATTTTCTGCTGCCCAAAAGCATTTTTCCTAAAGGATACACACCCTTAAGTTAAAGAAATGGCTCTAAAAACTAATCAATAGAAAGGGTCTGTTGTTTTTGAAACATCAGGTTGAGGTTATACTTTTGTCTTTCCAGAAAATGAATAAAGTCCCAAATGACTACTTCTTCAATTCATCCAACCAGAGAAACATTCCATAGACGATCGGGTAAATGAATCATATGAATGTAGACAAGAAGCTCATGTAGAGGAGATGCTTTAAGAAGAGGAAGCTGATATCTTGGGGAGACATTGATATTTTAGCTCATTTGAGCCAAGACTTTGGATAAATAATAAGTACACAAAAAAGTGACTTTCCCTTTTCCTTTGTCTTCTGTTAACTATTATTTTTAATATTATTATTAATCAGTTTGTTTGTTTACATTTCAAATGGTATCCCCCTTCCTCCTCCACACACCCCATGTTCCATCCCTCTTCTATCCCCTACCCTACAAGGGTGCTCCTTCACCTACTCTGGCACTCCCACCTTACTGTTCTAGCATCTGCCTAAGCTGGACAAAGGGTCTCCCTTTGTCACAGGACAAAGGGTCTCCCTCTCCCATTAATGTCAGATAAGGCCATCATCTGCTACATGTATATCTGGATCCATGGATCTTCCATCTAAACTCTTTGGTTGGTTGTTTACTCTAGGGGAGTTCTGGGTGGTCAGATTATTTGATACTGTTCTTCCTATGGGGTTGCAATCCCCTTCAGCTCCTTCAGTCCTTCCCCTAGGTCTCCAATTGGGGGTACCCAGGCTCAGTCCAATGATTGGCTGTGAGTATGTGCATCTGTATTTTTCGGGTGCTAGTAGAACCTCGTAGGGAACACCCATACCAGGCTCCTGTCAGCAAGTACTTCCTGGCATCAAAAATAGCATCTGGGTTGGTTGTTGCGAACCAGCCAGAGGCTCACATGAACTGGGTTTCATCTGGGAGGCAAACCGGGCCTGAAAGAGAGTGAGACTAGGCAGACGAGAGAGAGAAATGGAGCCAAGACAATATTTTGATCAAGGCTCAAATGTTTAATGGCGACTGTGCTAATAAAAAAGGGGGGAGGCCCATTCCCTCCAATTCATCCTTGGAGCCTGGAACCAGCTGCAGGTGATGACATGCAGGATACAGTGTAGTCTCCGGAATAGCTCAGGGGCCTCTCAGCAGGTAGCAGTAACTTGAAGAGGAACAGTGACAGTGGCTGAACAATAGAGTGATCTAGGGAGGAAGGTTCCACCCTAGGTAATCTCCTTAGTGGCAGCAAGGTCAAGTTCTGGATAAGCCACCTTCAGACTGAGGGAAGGTTACAATTTACTCCCTGTTATTAATATATATAAAAAAAGGCTGGACTGAGGCACAAAATGTATTTATGCTCCATAGTCCTGCCTGGCAATTATGGTGGCTGGCGGCCACACCTGTCTTAGGAATCTTAGATCTTCCCAAACCATCCAATTCTTTCTCAGAGGCTTATGTGCAGCCAGTTTGTGTTGTATTTCACACAAACATGGCTCTGTGGTGTGTTATCAACAGCCACAGCCTTTTGGCATGTACCTCTGTATTAGATTGGTATGGTTCCGAGATCTGGGTGCCCGTCATTGACTGTCCAGCCCTCATTAGCACACCTCATTCCCAATTCAGACCAAAGCCATAATATATACTAGTATGCTTCTTGATGAAGATTAATAACTGCCATCTGCGCTGTTGGAGGCAAGGCTATACACCTGCTGCAGTCAGGCTGAAGGGTGTTGACTGACCTGCTTGAGAAACAAGGGTGGGACAGTGAAAAGCAACAGTATAAAACACTTCTTTGGAGAAGTCCACGTACTCCATTCAGCTGCAAATTAGCAATGATCAAGCTTAGACTTAGAGCTCCTGGAGTGGGGAGGTGGCGTTGAGAATTGCAGAATGGCTGCAGCTTCCCTGGGAGTGGAGGCTGTGCTCCAATTTAACTTTTGGCTAACGAGGATTTTTAGCCATAATCAAGGTTAGAGTCATACTTACTAGAAGATTCAGAATCTGTGTCCAGTTGACAAACTAATCTCTCAGGCAGCCATCGAGCTCCATCTTCTTTTTGTGAAAAAACACAGACCGAGCCCCTTCCCCAGATTAGGACCAGGTCTGGACCCTTCCATTCGTTAATTAATGGGTCCCGCCACTTTACCATGACATAAGAACTAGAAGTAAATGGATGCCAGTGGTGATCAACTGCAGACTGACCTTTAACATCAGTTTGCAAAAAAATTAGAACAAATAAAGCAAAAGCAAGATGTGCCTTTGGTGACCTTGGGGAATATAACTGCCCTTGTTTTGTTTTTTAAAAGCCAATTTTTAAAAGTGAGATGAGCACGTTCAACTATTCCTTGTCCCACGAGGTTATAAGGAATTCCAGTTTTATGTTTGATGCCAAATTCTTTACAAAATGAAGTAAAATTTTTGCTAGAATAGGATGGCCTGTTATCTGTTTTAATAAGTTTAGGCAATTCCATGACATTAAAGGCTTGTAGGCAATGATCCATTACATTTTTGGAGGCTTCTCCAGTATGCAGAGAAGCAAAAAGAAATCCTGGACAAGTGTCAATACAAACATATATATATATATATATATATATATATATATATATATATATATATAAATTTTCCAAATTCTGCATAATCAGTTACATCCATTTGCCAAATATGATTAGGCATAAGACTTTGTGGATTAACTCCTAAATGTGGCACTGGTGATAATGTAATACATTTAAGACACTGTTTTACAATTATTCTTGCCTGCTCCTTAGTGATCTTATGTTGTGGCCTTAAGGTATGGCTAGAGAGATGACATTTTTCATGATCACGTTTGGCCAAAGCAACAGGATCTGAAATTAAGGCTTCTCCTATTAGAGCTCTGTTGATGCAATCATTGCCTTCAGCTAAAGGTCCAGGAAGACCAGAATGAGATCATATGTGTCCAATATAGAATGGATGTTTTCAAGCGAGAATGATGTTTTACATTTGTGAAAACAGGGATCCTGCTGGCGTATTAAAGTTAAACGTACCACAGGTCTCCAATAAGGGTTCTGATTGTGCAACATATAAACTATCAGTAAAAATATTAAAAGCCTCATGCACAGACTGGAAGACATTCAGTACTGCTGTTAACTCTGCTAATTGAGCTGAGAGGCCAGGAGTCTTTATGATTACCTGTTGATTATAAGAAATCCAGCTTGCCCTTTAGAGGAGCCATCAGCAAACACCAGAACAGCATTGGGTAAGGGTTGTAAAGAGGTCATATTAGGAAATATCACCTCATGTACATTAAAAAATTTTATCAACCTATCTTGAGGGTAGTGGCTGTCTATAGTTCCATTAAACCCTATTTGTGCAAGCAACCAATCTGTATTGTGCATTTTCAGCTAAGTGTCTTGACTTACGCTGTAAGTCTGAACAATAATATCTGGCACTTTGCCAAAATAAGTTAGTGCCTGCTTCCTTCCAAGGATAATCATCTGGGCTACTGCTTCATAATATGGCAAGATATTATGTTTAGGAGAAATCCTCGAATGTATCCGCATTAGAGGAGACTTTTGCCATAACAATCCTGTAGGCACATGAACCATATTAAACATTAACACATGTAAAGGCAAAGAGTAATCTATATAAGTGACAAATTGCTCTTCAATAGCTTTTCCACTTGTAAGGCCAGCAATTCTTCTGAGGTTAAAGATCTGGGGGTGGGTGTAGGATCAGAACTCTCTTTAAGAATATCAAATAAAGGTTTCAACTCCTCTGTAGTAAGCTTTAAATAGGAGCGAAGCCAATTAATATCACCTAAGAATTTTTGAAAATAATTCAAACTCCTTAAGTTGGCTCTGTAAATAGCTATCTTCTGTGGAAAACCAGCTTGATTAGTAAGTCTAAAGCCCAAATAATTATAAGGATCCTGAGTTTGTATCTTTTCAGGAGCTATCTGTAATCCTTTATCAGCTAAAGCTTTTTGTAAACCTCTATAACACAAAAGCAAATCCTGGGGGTCTTTTCCAGGCAACCCAGGACAATTTCTTAACTGTCCAAAAACAGTATTCTTAAAGGAACAGTAATTTTTCTTATGAGTTGCATAAGCAATTACAAGCTTGAGAATTAATAGCATTAGAGGGATGAACAATTTTAAGCAATTGTAAACTCTGATATATATATATATATATATATATATATATATATATTAGTAACAATACAAATTAAGCTTGATTATTGAACATTTTAAAACACCATCTACAGCCCACAATTTAATTATCTGTGTTGAAGCAGGGGGAAGCTCAAAAGAATAAGTGTGTGATTCAATTTATGTATACTTTTCTCCCATAAGAGAGCTATTTTTAAACACAGTAAATGGGATGCATGCATGCATGAATTCATAGAAGATACAGAAGCATGCATAAAAGCAATTTTAACTTATCTTTTATTATTTAAATGATGGTATGCAATAGGTTAATTATTAATATTCTGTAATAACCAAATTAATTGCTGTTTGGAACAAGGAACAGATACTTAGTCAGGTTCTTAAGACACAATTTTTGTTATAGTTATCCCAAACTATATGAATTTATCTTGTAATTCTTTGTTAGCATCACAGTGGCCTTAATAGGATGCTGAAACCATGTTTTCAGGTGAATGCCACTCGGCCTCGACCACCTCCAGCCTTCCTCTCAGGCAGAAGAGTCTGAAGGTGGCCCAATCTGCTGTAGGCCAGAAAGCTCAAGCGAGGGCAGCAGAGCACCCCAGTTCTAGCAGCTACCTCCGGCAGGGACAGGCAGAGGCTCATGGGGGCAATGGCGAGTGCGGCCCTCCCCTGAGTTCACTACAAAGGCACCTGGATAGATCTGCAACAATGTTCTTTCAGCTAAAAGAAAATTCCCCTAGAGGCAAGGAGAGGCAAGTTTCCAGAGCTTCCTTAGGCATGGTGTGCCAGATAAAAGAAAGTCACACAAACCTTGCAGAAGCTGCTCTGAGCTTAGTTCCTCTTGCCTTGAGGACAGATTTCAGAACTTTTAAGTTTCTTTGCAATATTAGACTATAACTACAACCTTGGGAAAGCAAAACCCAATTTCAAAACAATTTATCACCTTAGAATCAACATTAAAACTTCACTACCACATTGGGAGATTTGGCTGCCAATTTATATGTATGAATGCATGACAGTGCAAGCTTTAATGCTTCATTAAAGAGACATTGCTTTAAATCTTATCTTTATCCTACTTCCTAGGATAAGAACCACATTAAATATTATCTCAGCTAGAAGAATCTTAGGAGGCCCAACCTCTTGGCCTTCTTTATGCCACATGTTTGAAAGACTCCTGAGTTGCCAATTTAAGGCTAGCCTTCTGTTATCAACATTATACTTATTTAATCCTAACCAATAACTTATGAGCTGATACTCCTGTGAAGACACACAGAGCACATTACCAATAAAAAACAAAACAAAACAAATGAAGTGGCTACACTTAGACCAATCAGAGAATTTTAATTTTTCTAGCTATAATTATAAAATAAAAAGCACTTTGTCACTAGCTAAATGCAATAATGACAATTGCAGAGAATTTTCTTAGGAAAAAAAAATCTATCAGCTTTTTTGCCCCAAAACCATGAGGCTGCAGACTCCCTTTCTTAAAAAACAGTTTTTCCAGCAGGGGCCCTCTTGCTGTACCTGATCCTGGCTAAAGCGTGTGGCCATTCTCTAGCTGAACTGGCAGATAAAGTTTTAGCCATCTTTATTTTCCAACAGGAAACACAGAACATTCAGTCATTCAGACAACGAGACAAACACACATGGATTGAGCACGTGAACAGACTGGTGCACCAGACATTAGATGTTAGACACCAAGAGAGCAGAGAACTTCTGCTGTAAGGGCTAGAGAGAAAAAGGCAAGGAGTCCCCCAACATTTCTCTCTGCCTTGGGAGAGTTTCAAAATCCATTTTCCTCTATCTTATTTTATTATTACAAACCCTGTTTCTGCTGCCTGATACAGCACTCATCTGTGGACATCTGCCTGATTATTTAATTTAAACCCTTTTTCCTCTGGCCTAAAACAGTTTTATGAAAATTGTGGACAACCACCTGATCAGCTCCTAGTTTCGATAATTCCACTGCAGACCTAAGGGAATCCAGCGCTGAATTTGCATTTTCCTGATGACTAAGGATGTTGAACATTTCTTTAGGTGCTTCTCAGCCATTGGAGATTCCTCAGTTGAGAATCTATTTTATTTTAATTTTTTGTTTAGCTCTCTACCCCATTTTTAATAGAGTTACTTGTTTTTCTGGAGTCAAACTTCTTGAGTTCTTTGTATATTTTGGAATTTAGCCCTCTGTCAAAAATACAGTTAGTAAAGATTGGTACAGAGGCTAGTAGGTAGATCAATGAAATAGAACTGATGCCACAGAAGTAAAGCCACACACCTATGGTCACTTGATCTTTGACAAAGAGGCCAAAACCATTACATGGAAAAAAAAGACAGCATTTTAAATAAATGGTGTTGGTTCAACTGGTGGTCAGTATGAAGAAGAATGCAAATTGATCAATTCTCTTCTCCTTGTACAAAGCTAAATCCAAGTGGATCAAGGCTCTCCACATAAAACCAAATATGCTCAACCTAATAGCAGATAAAGTAGGAAAGAACCTAGAATATGTTGGCATGGGGGAATTTCACGAGTAGAACACCAACGGCTCAGGCTGTAAGATCAACAATTGACAAATAGTACCTCATAAAACTGAAAAGCTTCTTTAACTGTCAATAGGACAAAATGGCAGCCCACAAATTGGGAAAATATCTTTTGCAACCCTGAATCCAATAGAGGGTATTAACTTTTCTTATAATTTTCCTATGAACACATCTATTTGACTAGCCATGCAGTGAGCATTCAACATTAGTCTCTATTAAAGATATAATTTCCTTTTGGAAAAATTAAAATTGAGATGTAGGAGATATGCAGGTACTTGTTCTTGCAGATAAATGCTAGGAGAAACTAGGAAGGTTAAGCATACAATGTTTTTTCTTCATAGAAATATATGTATTACATGTTTTTGACAGAAGGATGGGAAAAGAGGTGATTAGTAGCCGGGGGACCTCTGTGCTATCTGTATTGCCTAGTTGTACAAGCTCCTCAAGACTCTAATCTTGAGCCTATTTATCTAAGTCAATCTATAGCACTGCTCTTCCCCTGATCCATATCACAAATTTTAAAATATGTATTTATTCACTTTTCTTCACAACCATGACTTCCCAGCCCCTCCTATACTCCCAATGAACCCTTACAAATCACTCTTCCAATTACTCCTCCCCTTCTCCTCAGAGAGAAAGCATCCCTTGGGTACCACCTCACCTGGTAACTTCCATTTAGAGTAGGCATAAGCACATTCTTCTTTCCACTGAAGACCACCTAGGTAGTCCAGTTAGGGGAAAGGAATCCAATGGCAGATAACCAATTTGGAGGCAGCCCTACTTGCTAGTGGACTTACATAAAGGCCAAGCTGCATATCTGCTACAATGTGTAGGGGGCCTTGGCCCAGTGGTTGGTGGTACAGTCTCTGTAGACTCCCATGGGCCCTGGTTAGTTGACTCTGTAGGTCTTCTTATGGTGTCTTTAATACTCTACCTTGCTTATTTCTATCCTCCACTTTTCCAGAACACTACTTGAGCTTTGTCTCATGTTTGGCTGTGGGTCTATAAAACTGTTTATATCCCCTGATAGATGGATGGATCATCTCAGAAGAGTGTTAAGCTAGGTTCCCATTTGTCAGCACAGCAGAGTATTGTTAATAGTGTCAATGTAAATGAACCACATTTTTTATCTATTCTTCAGTTGAGGGACATCTAGCTTATTTCCAATTTCTCACTATTATGAATAAAACTTCTACCTACAACTATGAAAATAGTTGATCAAGTGTCCTTGTGCGATGGTGGGGCATCTTTTCTGAGAACATTAAATGGAGCTTCTGGAGTCTTAGGGAAGAGTTGGGAGAACTGAGGGACCTGAAGAGGACGTGGATTGCACAGGAAGACCAACAAAATGGGGAGTGACACTCAGAAATGGTCTTCCCCGTCTCAAAATAGAAGAAGAATGTAGAATGATGTTAGGATTTGCACGGGGGTGCTAGGAGGAAAGGAAGGATTGATATTGTGTTGGAAAGTACATAAGTAAATAAATAAAATGTTAGGGATTGGCTATCTTACATGAGATCTGATTCAAGTTGGAACATTCATTGGTTAGCTGTTCCCTCAATCTCTGTTCCCATTTTATTTCTATGTATTTTGTAGGTAGGACAAATTTTGCATTAAAGGTTTTGTGAGTGGGATGATGCCCCCTACCTCCATTGGAAATCCCACCTAGCTACAGGAGGTGGCCACTTCTGTCTACATATACACAACTTGTAGAAATCTCAGCTAGGTTCACTGCCATAGTCTCCATAGAACATGTCCAGTTTGGGGGTCCTCAGCTAGTGTCTTAGTCAGGGTTTCTATTCCTGCACAAACATCATGACCAAGAAGCAAGTTGGGGAGGAAAGGGTTTATTCGGCTTACACTTCCATACTGCTGTTCATCACCAAAGGAAGTCAGGACTGGAACTCAAGCAGGTCAGAAAGCAGGAGCTGATGCAGAAGCCATCATGGGATGTTCTTCACTGGCTTGCCTCCCCTGGCTTGCTCAGCCTACTCTCTTATAGAACCCAAGACTACAGCCCAGGGATGGTCCCACCCACAAGGGGCCTTTCCCCCTTGATCACTAATTGAGAAAATGCCTTACAGTTGGATCTCATGGAGGCATTTCCTCAACTGAAGCTCCTTTCTCTGTGATAACTCCAGCTGTGTCAAGTTGACACAAAAATAGCCAGTACAATTGACCCCTTGTCAACTTGACACACAAACACATCACTAGTAAGCCTCAACCCTTACATTCTTATTCATCCCCAAGATCTAAATAACTTTAAAAGTCCCACAGTCTTTACATATTCTTAAAATTTCAATCTCTTTAAAATATCCATCTCTTTTAAAATCCAAAGTCTTTTTACAATTAAAAGTCTCTTAACTGTGGGCTCCACTAAAACAGTTTCTTCCTTCAAGAGGGAAAATATCAGGGCACAGTCACAATCAAAGCAAAAATCATTCTCCAACCCTCCAACGTCTGGGATCCAACTCACGATCTTCTGGGCTCCTCCAAGGGCTTGGGTCACTTCTCCAGCCATGCCCTTTGTAGCACACACGTTGTCCTCTGGGCTCCAGATGCCTGTACTCCACTGCTGCTGCTGCTCTTGGTGGTCATCTCGTGGTACTGGCATCTCCAAAACACTGCGTGACCCCTTCAGTCCTGGGTCTTCAATTACAACTGGGGCTGAACCTTCACCAATGGCCTTCCATGGCCTCTCACAGTGCCGAGCCTGAGCTGCTGTGTGACCCCTTCATGCCTTCAAAACCAGTACCACCTGGGTGACCCTTACACATTACCAAGTCCCACTGCAGAAGGAGTACAACCTTGCCTATCTCTGGAACACAGCCTCTTTGTGCTTTCAGAAAACACTTCCCAGAAGATGTCACCTCAACGATGCTGGTCTCTTCTTAATCACCGCTAATTTCTTAGCTCCAGCTAACCAGCATCAATAGTCCCAGTAATGCAAAGTTTTTGCTTTAGTAGTTCTGGTATCTTGTTAATCACAGCTGATTCTTCAGCCCCAGCTAACCAGAACTACAAAATCTTCACAATAAAAACATCAATGGTCCCTAAGAGAGTCTTTAATTTTCCCTCTGAAATTTCACAAACCAGGCCTCCATCTTCTGCACTGTTCTCAGCATTATCTTCCAAGCTCCTACACAACATCTGACAGAGCTCTTAACAATGAATGGATCTTCAAGCCCAAAGTTCCAAAATCCTTCCACAGTCCTCCCCAAAACATGGTCAGGTTGTCACAGGAATACCCCACTCTGCTGGTACCAATTTGTCTTAGTCAGGGTTTCTATTCCTGCACAAACATCATGACCAAGAAGCAAGTTGGGGAGGAAAGGGTTTATTCGGCTTACACTTCCATACTGCTGTTCATCACCAAAGGAAGTCAGGACTGGAACTCAAGCAGGTCAGAAAGCAGGAGCTGATGCAGAAGCCATGGAGGGATGTTCTTCACTGGCTTGCCTCCCCTGGCTTGCTCAGCCTACTCTCTTATAGAACCCAAGACTACCAGCCCAGGGATGGTCCCACCCACAAGGGTCCTTTCCCCCTTGATCACTAATTGAGAAAATGCCTTACAGTTGGATCTCATGGAGGCATTTCCTCAACTGAAGCTCCTGTCTCTGTGATAACTCCAGCTGTGTCAAGTTGACACAAAAAATAGCCAGTACAGCTAGTCACACAGATGTATCTCATCCATTGTGATTCTCACTTGTAGACCACTCCAACAACCCTTCTACACCAGATCCCCATCACCTTTCCCCTCCTCATTCTCTCTTCTATCTAGTTCCCTGTATCCATCCACCTCTGAGGATGATATTGTTTCCCCCTCTGAGTAAGATTTAGATATCCTCACTTGGTGGTTTAATGATTACAGTTTGACTCTCTTATTACAAATTTTATCTTGAACCTACTTCCTTAGTTAATGTGTAAAACCTATCTTTATGGAAGATGTCACTTGTACCTTATAAGATTTTCATATAGCTCTTTTCTTCTCACTTTGAATGTGTGTCTCTCTTTTCTCTCCTGCCTCTACCCCTCCTTTCCCCATGGCACTTTATTGGCCTTGGTCCTTGGGGTCAGTGAACTTCCCACCTGAGAGCAACTTCCATATAAACCTACTCATTATCTGTGAGGTACACCACATTACTTCTATACTTTATCTTTCTGGAGCATACCTCTATCTATAATCCTGAATATATAGTCCACTCCGTGGACCCTGGATACTCAGCCTGCATTCTTTGAAGCCTACTACTACCCAGAACAACCAGCTCAGCATGCCTTCCAGAAGGCTTGCTTCCACGGAAGACAAGATGTTTATTGCCATTAGGGACTACCAGCCATTCAACATCAGAATCCAAGAGGACTGCTACCACCAGTGACTACCAGGCCATCCAATATCAGAGACAACCAGGTAGCTAAAGCCAGTGCAATATGTTACCATCAGAACAGAGCTCTCCTCTTACAGCAAGCCTTTGCAATCCTAAAATACCTGAAGAATAAAACAATGAACTCGAATCTCATCTTAGGACGATGATAGAGGCTTTTAAAAGCAAATAAATAAATCTTTTAAAGTAATACAGGAAAACATAATCAAACAGGTACAAGCCTTTAAAGAGGATATGAATAAATACAAACAGGCAAAGGAAAAGAGTAAAACTTCTAAAGACTCAGAAGTGTAAATTAATAAAGCAGAAACAGAGACAACCCTGGAGATGAAAAACCTAGGAAGAGAACAAGAACAATAAATGTAAGATCACCAACAGAAAATAAGACAATGATAGATCAATAAAAACAATGTCAAATATAAAAGTTCCTAACACAAATCATCCAGGAAATTTGTGACACTTTAAAAAGTCCAAACCTAAGGATAATAGGTAGAGAATAAGAAGACCACTGTATTAAAGGCTTGGAATTATCTTCAACAAAATCATAGAAGAAAATATCCTAAACCTAAAAAAGGGATTGTTATAAAGGTCAAAGGAGCTTAAATAACAGCACATTGATTGGACCAGAAAATAAATCACCCTGCCATATAATAACGAAAACAATAAATGTACAGAAGAAGAGTGAATGTTAAAAGTTGAAAGGGAAAAGGGCAAGTAACATAAAGTTGGACACATCAGATTCACACATGACTTCTCAGTAGAGGCTCCAAAATATGAGAAGCACCTTAGCAAAAGTATTATAAATCATATAAAGATCACAGATGTTAGCCAAAACTACTGTAGGGAACAAAACTTTCAATCGCCATAGATGGAAGAAACAAGATATGTCATGACAAAACCAAAATTTAACATATTTCCTCTAATCTAGACCAACGGAGGATATACAAGGAAAACTTTAACATAAGGAAGATAAATAAACTAAAGAAATTAATAATTTCACAGCAAAGCCAAAAGAAAAGGAGCCAATTTACCAATAAAAACACACATGCTGAAAGAGAGAATGCACGAACAGAATCTACCTAAATTCTGACACACTAAATCTAATAGAGCATAAAGTAGGGAACAGCCTTGAAATCATTAGGAAAAAAATCTCTTGAATAGAATAGCAATAGCTCTGTCACTGAGATCAATTAGTAAGTAGTATCTCATGAATCTGAAAAGCTTTTTTAAGCTCAAGATCACCATCAATAGGACAAAATGGCAGATAAAGACTAGTATAGGAAAAAACATTATTTGGAAGTTTCAAGACCATAGTCTTACTAAATGTGTGCGAGGAGGAGTACACATAAGCTTTTAAAGATAACTTGTATTTTTGCATTAACACAAATACAGAATGTTCAGTGTGCACATATCAGGTAAAGATGATATGTTTCTCTGATCTATATTTGAGGAGAGAAAGGAATCAAAATTTAATAGTCTTTTTGTATTGTCCCGAGGAATAGATTGCCAACCATACTTACAGGCTTCAGTAGAGATGTCTCAGTTTGTCTCCTGAGTTATTTTCCTGTAAGGGGATTGTTGTGTCACCTGTTTTGCTGTTCTTCTGAGTCTCTTCTTCCATTCCTGAACTAAGATTTTCAGGTGGTTTTCCCTTGTCCCATTTAGTTTTATTAATTTTTAATGATGTCACAGCATTTCACCTCCAATTGAAACAAGAACAAATTATCTCCCACAATGCCACACATTTACTGACATTCATTCTGCAGTTACAACATCCTTATAATATATGCCTTAATTTAATTCAACAGTCCTTTCTAATACCCTATGATTTTAAGTGGTTGCTCTACCTGTCTCTTTAACATTTATACACATTTATGGTTTTGTTTTGTTTTGTTATGTTTATTTGAGACAGGGTTTCTTTGTGTAGCCCTGGCTGTCCTGGAACACACTCTGTAGACCAGGTTGGCCTGGAACTTAGAAATTCATCTGCCTCTGCCTCCCAAGTGCTGGGATTAAAGGCGTGTGCTAACCACGCCTGGTACATTTACACACTCAAAGTCAATAGATAATTATGTAATATATTTCTGGGACATATCATAACCCCATTTTGTTTTAGGGGCATTTCCTTTAAAGTACAGTTGGATATTTCTACAACTGTTAGATCTGCAGGATATTAGGGTATACCAGTAACACATTTTATAATAGTTAAAGAATATTACTGGATACATGTGACAGAGCATTATCAGTTTTATTCCGTAAAGGTATCCCTAAGATAAGAATATTTTTTTTTATTTTTTTTATTTTTATTAGATATTTTCTTTATATACATTTCAAATTTCAAATGCTATCCCGAAGGTTCCCCTACCCTCTCCCCAAATCCCCTATCCACCCACTCCCACTTCTTGGCCCAGGCGTTCCCCTATACTGAGGTTTATAAAGTTGGCAAGACCAATGTGCCTCTTTTCCCAGTGGTGGCCGACTAGACCATCTTGTGCAACATATGCAGCTAGAGACATGACCTCCGGGGGAGGGGGAGGGTACTGGTTAGATCATATTTTTGTTCCACCTATAGGGTTGCAGATTCCTTTAGCTCCTTGGGTACTTTCTTTAGCTCCTCCATTGGGGGCCCTGTGATCCGTCCAGTAGCTAACTGTGAGCATCCACTTCTGTGTTTGCTAGGCCCCGGCATTGTCTCACAAGAGACAGCTATATCAGGGTTCTTTCAGCAAAATCTTGCTAGTGTATGCAATGGTGTCATCCTTTGGAGGCTGATTATGGGATGGATCCCCGGGTATGGCAGTATCTAGATGGTCCATTCTTTCGTCTCAGCTCCAAACTTTGTCTCTGTAACTCCTTCCATGGGTGTTTTGTTCCCAATCTAAGAAGGGGCAAAGTGTCCACCCTTTGGTCTTCTTTCTTTTTGAGTTTCATATGTTTTGAAAATTTTATCTTATATTTTGGGTATTCAAATTTTCTGGGTTAATATCCACTTATCATTGAGTACAGATCACGTGAGTTCTTTGGTGAATGGGTTACCTCACTCAGGATGATGCCCTCCAGGTCCATCCATTTGCCTAGGAATTTCATAAATTCATTCTTTTTAATAGCTGAGTAGTACTGCATTGTGTAAATGTACTACATTTTTTGTATCCATTCCTCTGTTGAGGGGCATCTAGGTTCTTTCCAGCTTCTGGCGATTATAAATAAGGCTGCTATGAACATAGTGGAGCATGTGTCCCCCTTACCTATTGGAACATCTTCTGGATATATGCCCAGGAGAGGTATTGCGGGATCCTCCAGTAGTCCTATGTCCAATTTTCTGAGGAACCACCAGACTTATTTCCATAGTGGTTGTACAAGCTTGCAATCCCACCAGCAATGGAGGAGTGTTCCTCTTTCTCCCTACCTCGCCAGCATCTGCTGTCACCTGAATTTTGATCTTAGCCATTCTGACTGGTGTGAGGTGGAATCTCAGGGTTGTTTTGATTTGCATTTCCTTGATGATTAAGGATGCTTAACATTTTTTCAGGTGCTTCTCAGCCATTCAGTTTTCCTCAGGGGAGAATTCTTTGTTAAGCTCTGAGCCCCATTTTTTAATGGGGTTATTTGATTTTTCTGAAGTCCACCTTATTCAGTCCTTTGTATATATAGGATATTAGTCCCCTATCTGATTTAGGATTGGTAAAGATCCTTTCCCAATCTGTTGGTAGCCTTTTTGTCTTATTGATGGTGACTTTTGCCTTACAGAAGATTTGCAATTTTATGAGGTCCCATTTGTTGATTCTCGATCTTACAGCACAAGCCATTGCTGTTCTAGTCAGGAATTTTTCCCTTTTGCCCATATCTTCAAGCTTTTCCCCACTTTCTCTATAAGTTTCAGTGTCTCTGTTTTTATGTGGTGTTTCTTGATCCACTTAGATTTGACCTTAGTACAAGGAGATAGAAATCAATCAATTCGCATTCTTCTACATGATAATCGCCAGTTGTGCCAGCACCATTTGTTGAAAATGCTGACTTTTTTCCCACTGGATAGTTTTAGCTCCCTTGACAAAGATCAAGTGACCATAGGTGTGTGGGTTCATTTCTGGGTCTTCAATTCTATTCCATTAGTCTAATTGTCTGTCGCTATACCAGTACCATGCAGTTTTATTTATTTATTTATTTATTTATTTATTTATTTATTTATTTATTTATTTTAATCACAATTGCTCTGTAGTAAAGCTTTAGGTCAGGCATGGTGATGAAAGATCCTGAGAGAATGTAAAAGGACACAGAAGCCCTGAAATTGGCAAGATAGATGTCAGTGTTAGCAGAACTAGCTTCACTGATTTAGAAAAATAGAGGTGCACTCTGGCCACTCCTTGAACCTGTGTGTCTGCCAATATTTTGACCGTTCCTTGACCCATGTGTGTGCCCACTGATGAAGCTCATTGCCAGGTGTTTGTGATATTGGTTGCTGAGAAAGAGTCAGAAAATCTCCCCAGCAACCAGAACCCGGCTAATCCTGAGTTGCTACATGTGTACCAGACTCTTTCCTTGTACCCCTCCCATACCCATTTCTTGAGAATAGACATTGTTTAGATCTGGAAATCCCCTACTCTCCCCTTCTCCTTTCCCCCCTGAGGGCCTATAAAAACTTGGAACTCTTTCCCCTTGAGATCGACTCCTCTACTCCTGCGTGGGATATGAGTCGTCCCCAGAGCTCTGGCTTTCCCCAAATAAAGCGTCATGTGTTTTGCAACAAGCTTGGTCTATCATGAGTTCTTGGGTGTCCACTATTGTCCTGAGGCCTGAGCAAGGGGCTCCTCTCAGAGTCTTTCAGTGATTCCATCAGAGGTTCTTTTATCCTTGGGAACAGTTTTTGCTATCCTAGGTTTTTTGTTATTCCAGATTAATTTGCAGATTGCCCTTTCTAATTCGTTGAAGAATTGAGTTGGAATTTTGATGGGGATTGCATTGAATCTGTAGATTGCTTTTGGCAAGATAGTCATTTTCACTATATTCATCCTGCCAATCCATGAGCATGGGAGATCTTTCCATCTTCTGAGATCTTTAATTTCTGTCTTCAGAGACTTGAAGTTCTTATCATACAGATCTTTCAATTCCTTAGTTAGAGTCACACCAAGGTATTTTATATTATTTGTGACTATTGAGAAGGGTGTTGTTTCCCTTATTTCTTTCTCAGTCTGTTTATCCTTTGTATAAGGAAAGACCACTGATTTGTTTTGAGTTAATTTTATATCCAGCTAATTCACTGAAGCTTTTTCTCAGGTTTAGGAGTTCTCTGTTGGAATTTATATGGTCACTTATATATACTATCATATCATCTGCAAAAAGTGATATTTTGACATCTTCCTTTCCAATTTGTATCCCCTTGATCTCCTTTTGTTTTCGAATTGCTCTGGCTAGGATTTCAAGTACTATGTTGAATAGGTAGGGGGAAATTGGGCAGCCTTGTCTAGTATCTGATTTTAGTGGGATTGCTTCCAGGTTCTCACCATTTACTTTGATGTTGGCTACTATTTTGCTGTAGATTGCTTTTATCATGTTTAGGTATGGACCTTGAATTCCTGATCTTTCCTAGACTTTTATCGTGAATGGGTGTTGGATTTTTTCAAATGCTTTCTCTGAGTCTAACGAGATGATCATGTGATTTTTGTCTTTGAGTTTGTTTACATAATGGATTGCATTGATGGATTTCCATATATTAAACCATCCCTGCATCCCTGGAATAAAACCTTCTTGGTCAGGATGGATGATTTTGATGTGTTCTTGGATTCGGTTACTGAGAATTTTATTGAGTATTTTTGCACCATTATTCATAAGTGAAATTGTTCTAAAGTTTTCTATCTTTGTTGGGGTTCTCTGTGGTTTAGGTATCAGAGTAATTGTGGCTTCATAGAATGAAATAGGTAGAGTACCTTCTGCTTCTATTTTGTGGAATAGTTTGTGAAGAACTGGAATTAGATCTTCTTTGAAAGTCTGATAGAACTCTGCAATAAACCCATCTGGTTTTGGGGTTTTTGGTTGAGAGACTATTAATGACTTCTATTTCTTTAGGTAGTATAGGACTTTTTAGATCATTAACCTGATCCTGATTTAACTTTGTTACCTGGTATCTGTCTAGAAATTTGTCCATTTCATCCAGGATTTCCAGTTTTGTTGAGTACAGCCTTTTGTAGAAGGATCTGATGGTGTTTTGGATTTCTTTAGCATCTGTTGTTATGTGTCCCTTTTCATTTCTGAGTTTGTTAATTAGGATGCTGTCCCTGTGCCATCTAGTGAGGCTGGCTAAGGGTTTATCTATCTTGTTGATTTTCTCAAAAAACCAGCTCCTTCTTTGGTTGATTCTTTGAATAGTTCTTCTTGTTTCCACTTGGTTGGGTTTGCCCCTGAGTTTTTTTCCTGCCATCTACTCTTCTTGGGTGAATTTACTTCCTTTTGTTCTGGAGCTTTTAGGTGTGTTGTCAAGCTTCTAGTGTGTGTTCTCTCTTGTTTCTTTTGGAGGCACCCAGAGCTATGTGTTTTCCTCTTAGAAATGCTTTCATTGTTTTCCATAAGTTAGGGTATGTTGTGGCTTCATTTTTATTAAACTCTAAAAAGTCTTTAATTTCCTTCTTTATTCCTTCCTTGACCAAGGTATCATTGAGGAGACTGTTGTTCAGTTTCCAAGTGAATGTTGGCTTTCTATTATTTATGTTGTTATTGAAGATCAGCCTGAGTCCATGGTGATCTGATAGGATGCATGGGACAATTTCAATATTTTTGTATCTGTTGAGGCCTGTTTTGTGACCAGTTATATAGTCAATTTTGGAGGAGGTATCATGAGGTGCTGAGAAGAAGGTATATCCTTTTGTTTTAGAATAAAATGTTCGGTAGGTATCTGTTAAATCCATTTGTTTCATAACTTCTATTAGTTTCACTGTGTCCCTGTTTAGTTTCTGTTTCCATGATCTTTCTATTGATGAAAGTGGTGTGTTGAAGTCTACCACTATTATTGTGTGAGGTGAAATGTGTGCCTTGATCTTTACTAAAATTTCTTTAATGAATATGGCTGCCCATGCATTTGGAGCATAGATATTCAGAATTGAGAGTTCCTCTTGGAAGATTTTACCTTGATGAGTATGAAGTGCTCCTCCTTGCCTTTTTTGATAACTTTGGGTTGGAAGTCAATATATTAGGTATTAGAATGTTTACTCCAGCTTGTTTCTTCAGATCATTTGCTTGGAAATTGTTTTCCAGCCTTTCATTCTGAGGTAGTGTCTGTCTTTTTCACTGAGATGGGTTTCCTGTAAGCAGCAAAATGTTGGGTCCTTTATGTGTAGCCAGTCTGTTAGTCTATGTCTTTTTATTGGGGAATTGAGTCCATTGATATTAAGAGATATTAAGGAAAAGTAATTGTTGCTTCCTATTATTTTTATTGTTATTTTATTGCATTCTGTTCTTGTGGCTGTCTTCTTTTAGGATGGTTGAAGGATTACTTTCTTGCTTTTTCTAGGACGTGGTTTCTGTCCTTATACTTTTTTTTTTCTGTTATTATCCTTTGAAGGGTTGGATTCATGGAAAGATAACGTGTGAATTTGGTTTTGTCATGAAATACTTTGGTTTCTCCATCTATGGTAATTGAAAGTTTGGCTGGCTATAGTAGCCTGGGCTGGCATTTGTGTTCTCTTAGTGTCTGTATAACTTTTGTCCAGGATCTTCTGGCTTTCATAGTCTGGTGGAAAATCTGGTGTAATTCTGATAGGGTTGCCTTTATATGTTACTTGACCTTTTTCCCTTACTGCTTTTAATATTCTTTCTTTATTTAGTGCATTTGTTGTTCTGATTATCATGTGTAAGGAGGAATTTCTTTTCTGGTACAGTCTATTTGGAGTTCTGTAGGCTTCTTGTATGTTCACGGGCATCTCTTTCTTTAGGTTTGGGAAGTTTTCTTCTATAATTTTGTTGAAGATATTTGCTGGCCCTTTAAGTTGAAAATCTTTATTCTCATCTACTCCTATTATCTGTAGGTTTGGTCTTCCCATTGTGTCCTGGATTTCCTGGATGTTTTGAGTTAGAATCTTTTTGCATTTTGCATTTTCTTTGATTATTGTGCTGATGTTCTCTATGGAATCTTCTGCACCTGAGATTCTCTCTTCCATCTCTTGTATTCTGTTGCTGATGCTCGAATCTATGGTTCCAGATTTCTTTCCTAGGTTTTCTATCTCCACCGTTGCCTCACTTTGGGTTTTCTTTATTGTGTCTACTTCCCTTTTTATGTCTAGTATGGTTTTGTTCATTTTTATCACCTGTTTGGATGTATTTTCCTGGTTTTGTTTAAGGATTTCTACCTGTTCGTTTGTGTTTTCCTGGTTTTGTTTAAGGACTTGTAACTCTTTAGCAGTGTTCTCCTGTATTTCTTTAAGTGAGTTATTAAAATTAAAGTCCTTCTTGATGTCCTCTACCATCATCATGAGATATGCTTTTAACTCACGTTCTAGCTTTTCTGGTGTGTTGGGGACCCAGTACTGGATGAGGTGGGAGTGCTGGGTTCTGATGATGGTGAGTGGTCTTGGTTTCTGTTAGTAAGATTCTTATGTTTGCCTTTCGCCATCTAGTAATCTCTGGAGTTAGTTGTGATAGTTGACTCTGGTTAGAGCTTGTTCTTCTTGTGATTCTGTTAGCCTCTATCAGCAGACCTGGGGGACTAGCTCTCTCCTGAGTTTCAGTGGTCTGAGTACTCTCTGCAGGGGAGCTCTCCTCTTGCAGGAAAGGTGGCTCTTGGACCTGCCTCCACGCAGAAGATGAAGGTCTGAAGCAGGGCCTGTCCAAGAAGGTGTGTTGCTTGGGTGGGCCTGTCCCAGAAGCTATTAGCTTCTGTAATCCACACTCTCACCTGCTCAAACTAGTCACAGTGGGATCTGGGAACCAAGATGGCTTCCTCAGGTGCTCAGGCAAAGCCCTCCCGGCTGGGGTGGACACCTCTCCTCTGGCAGGGAAGGTTCCCTGATGTCTGGAGCCCAAAACAGTTTCTGCCTCACAAGCTGTCCTCTAGAGTCCTTGGGGGTGTCTGCCAACTAAGTGCACAGGTGACCTGGTGCCGACCGGAAGGGACTTGTGACTCTGGTCAGGCCAGGTTTTCTGCTTCCCTAATGCTGTCTCAGGTCCCACACGATTGGAGTGGAACAGAAGTTGTGTTCCACTCACTGGTGGTCCTAAGATAGTGTGGAGAGTCCTCTAGGGACCTTGCTCATGTCTGTTGACTCCGCTCCTAAGGTGACCCCAAGAATAATTTCTAATAAAAGGATGAATACATAATTTTCCTTTACAGAACTCAAGGCAGAAATCTTCTAAAATCATGCATAGGTATCTATTTTATGATACATATAAATTTAATGATTCAAACATTGAAAAATGAAAGACAACCATCTGCCAAATTTCATTTCTTTTGTCATATTTATTGTTATTTACTTGAGTATACAAAGGATAGGCAGAACAGTATTTTTTATAATTTCCTTGGTTTGTCACTAAGTTATAGAAATATTTTCTTTTTCTATTTCCAACGTCACTATCTTTTTGTAGTTATTTATTCAATTTATATTCTGTTCACTACCGCATCCTAATCATCTCTTCCCACAATCTTTCATCAATTCCCTTCTTCTCTGAGCAGGTAGGGCCTACCTAGGCATTCCCCAAGCCTTCCATATCAAGTTTCTTGGGGTCTAAATGCATCATCTCTCACTGAGGCCAAGACAATGCCCAGCTAGAAGAACATATCTCATGGGCAGGTAACAGCTTTCTGGATAGCCCCCATTCCAGTTGTTCTAGACACACCAGAAGATTGGTGTTCACCACTACTATATATATGTGGGGAAGCCTATGTCTAGCCTGTGTATGTTCTTTGGTAGTTCAGTTTCTGAGCACCTCAGGGGTCCAAATTAGTTAACTTCATTGGTTAATGGAGATCCTGTCCCCTTCAGGACTAGCAAAACTTACTCCTATTCCTCCATATGAGTCTCTAAGCTCCAGTCACTGTTTGGCTGTGGGTGTCTGCATCCGTGTGTCAGTTGTTGCATGGACGCTATCAGAGGACAGCTAGGCTAGATTGCTATCTGCAAGCAAAACCAAGTACCATTAATCGTGTCAGGAATTGTCTAACAATCCATGCTTTTTTTTATTATTAAATTTCTTAAGGTCTATGGGTTGTTTACTAGATATTCTAGATTTTTTTTGCTAATATCAACTTATCACTTAGGACATACTATGCATCTCCTTTTGGATCTGAGTTACCTCACTCAGGATGATGTTTTCTAGTTCTATCCATTTGTCTGAAAAATTCATGGTGTTCTTGTTTTTAATAGCTAATAGTATTCCACTGTGTCAATGTACCACAATTTCTTTATCCATTCTCCATTTGAGGGACATCTAGGTTGTTTCCAGTTTCTAGCTATTATGAATAAAACTGTTATGAATATAATTGAGAAAGTGTCTTTGTGGGATGTTGGAACAGCTTTTGTGTTTATGCCCAGGAGTGTTATAGCTGGTTCTTGCGGTAGAACTATTCCCAATTTTCTAAAAAACCACCAAATTGATTTTTAAACTATTCAAATCTCCTTTGCAATTTCTCTTCTATTGGATTTAGTATATCCAGTTTTATGTTGAAATCTGTGATTCTCGTTCACTTGAGTTTTGTGCAGGGTGATAAATATATATCTATTTGCATTCTTCTACATGAAGACATCCAGTTAGTGCAATGCCATTTGTTGAAGACACTTTATTTTTTCCATTGTTGTATGTTTTTGATTTCTTGGTAAAAATTCAAGTGTCCATAGATGTGTGGGTTTATTTCTGGGTCTTCCATTCAATTCCAATGGTCAACATGTCTGTTTCTGTGTCAGTACGATTCAGTTTTTATCATTATTGCTCTGTAGCAGGAAGTATAATCCAAATAGTCTGTGCAGCAATTAAAATTACAAGGACTTACCCATTACCTGGACAGTTACTCTAGTCTACCACAGTCCCCATGGCTTCATTGGAAGTAGAGTACACAGGGCAACATCAGTCTTCAGTGGCCAGGCACATGTCTGAAAGATTTACCTTTACAAGAGGAATTTGGGGTACTTACTGACCATAACTTATAGGGGAAAAGTGGAGCAATAAACTTTCCAGTGTTTTTCTTGTTCACAGTTTGATCAGGGTACTGATTATGACAGTTATGCCCAGTGGTTAGCATTACCACAATCCAGGTGAAATCATTGGTGCTCCATCTATCTTCCTGGAGACCTTGATGTCACAGTTAAAGTCTATTGATTCTGTTTTTTATAACCTCTAAATATGATATTTATGAGGTCTGTAATAAGTTTGAGGATCATTATCTACTGAGGATAAATAAGCTAAAGAATTTATTTTTTTAGGTACTTGTTTTAAGCTTAAAGTCACACATCTAGGAATATAAATAAAGCATTTTCCGGTAATGTATTAAACTAGTATTTAGCATGGCTACCAGTACATTAAAGAATATGCTCATTTATAAGGTGACTAACCACTAACTGTCTTAATCATCTCTAACAATTTAGCATAAGTTAATAGCTTTTTGTACATTAAAAATTTCTATCTTTATCCCTGTTAGCTTTAGCCTTAATTAATAAAAGTTTCTGAATTGTAGCTATTTTAGCATTAAAATAAAGTAGTTAATCATAAATATGGTGTCATGGTTTGTATATTCTTGGACCAGGGAGTGGCGCCATTTGGAGATGTAGCCTTGTTGGAATGGGTGTGACCTGGTTGGAATAGGTGTGTCACTGTGTGTGTAGGCTTAAGACTCTCACCCTAGTTGCCTGGGAAGTCAGTCTTCCACTAGCAGCATTTGGATGAAGACATAGAACTCTCAGCTCTGCCTGTGCCATGCCTGCCTGAAAACTGCCATGCTCCCACCCTGATGATAATGAACTGAACCTCTGAATCTGTAAGCCAGCCCCAATTAAATGTTGTTTTAATAAGACTTTCCTTGGTCATGGTGTCTGTTCACAGCAATGAAACCCTAACTAAGACATATGGCAAGTGAAAACTTTCTCAAGGTGTTCTGGAAAGATCTAAATTGCCAGGAAACATATGGCAACCAGTAAGTTTGCTCCCACCCATTGATGAGACATACAGAGAGGAATAAATTAACCCATAAATTGTTGGTGGTTTTGCAAGCTGTTACAAACGCTCTGAAAATCAGTCATTTCTTCAGAAAACTGGACATAGTATTACCTGAGGACCCAGCTATAACACTCCTGGGAATATACTCAAAAGATGATCCAACATCTAACAAGGACACATGCTCCACTATGTTCATGTCAGCCTTATTTATACTCGTAAGAAGCTGGAAAGAACCCAGATGTCCTTCAACAGAAGAATGGATACAGAAAATGTGGTATATTTACACAATGGAGTACTAAGCTATTAAAACAATGACTTCATGAAATTCTTAGGCATATGTTTGGAACTAGAAAATATCATCATGAGTGAGGTAACTCAGTCACAAAAGAACACACCACACATGGTATGCACTCACTCACTGATAAATGGATATTAACCCAAATGCTTGGTATCCAAGATACAATTCACAGACCACATGAAGCTCAATAAGAAGGGAGATCAAAGTGTGAATGCTTTGTCCCTTCTTAGAAGGGGGAACAAAATAGTCATGGGAAGAAATACAGAGACAAAATGTGGAACAGAGACTGAAGGAAAGGCCATCCAGAGAATGCCCTACCTGGGCATCCATACCATATATGATCACCAAACCCAGACACTATTACAAATTCCAAGAAGTACTTGCTGACAAGAGCCTGATATAGCTGTTTCCTCAGAGGCTCTGGAAGACCCTGACAAATACAGAGGCAGATGCTCACAGCTAACCACTGGACTGAGCATGGGGTTCCCAATGGAGGAGTTAGAGAAAGGACTGAAGGAGATGAAGGGTTTTGCAACCATATAGGTAGAACAACAATATCAACCAACTAGTATCTCCAGAGCTCACAAGGACTAAACCACCAATCAAAGAGTCCACATGGATGGACCTATGGCTCCAGCTGCATATGTAACAGAGGATGGCATTTTCTGGCATCAATAGAAGGAGAAACCCTTGGTCCTGTGAATGCTTGATTCCCCAGTGTAGGAGAGGTAGGAGTGGGTTGGTGGATGGGGGAGTATCCTCATAGAAGCAGGTGGAGTGGAATGGGATAGAGGGGTTTGGACAGAAGCAGGAAAGTGGATAATATTTGTAATATAAATAAAGAAAATATAAAAAAAAATAGAAAGAAAGAAAATAACAGCAGGCTTTGGGGGAGAGGTCAGGCATCCTGTAAGCAAAGCTCCAGAGTTTGGCAGAACACAAGGCTGTTGGAGTCCACCAAAGCTGCTGCCAACCATAAGTTCGTAGGCTTGGCATGATCTGGCAAGAGGGCACTTAGCCCAGGCTGCCACTTGATCCTAGGGAAAATCATAAGAATGAGAGTCAGTTTAAGGCTTATGTCAACCAAGAAGCACAAATGCCTCTACATATATAAAAATTCAAGGTTATAGCCAGTAACAGCTTAGGAATCAGAAGCAAGATACAGAGAAACATAGAAAAAGTCCAAATGGAGCCAAACTTCTGATAAAGTAAAAAATGTTTAAAAAGAATTGGAAACAATCACCCATAGAAGGAGTTACAGAGACAAAGTTTGGAGCTGAGACAAAAGAATGGGCCATCTAGAGACTGCCATATCCAGGGATCCATCCCATAATTAGCCTCCAAATGCTGACACCATTGCATACACTAGCAAGCGTTTTCTGAAAGGACCCTGATATAGCCGTCTCTTGTGAGTCAAACACATAAGTGGATGCTCACAGTCAGCTATTGGATGGATCACAGGGCCCCCAATGGAGGAGCTAGAGAAAGTATCCAAGGATCTAAAGAGATCTGCAACCCTGTAGGTGCAACAACATTATGAACTAACCAGTACCCCGGAGCTCTTGACTCTAGCTACATATGTAACAGAAGATGGCCTAGTCGGCCATCACTGGAAAGAGAGGCCCATTGGACATGCAAACTTTATATGCCCCAGTACAGGGGAACGCCAGGGCCAAAAAATGGGAATGGGTGGGTAGGGAAGTAGGGGGGAGGGTATGGGGGACTTTTGGGATAGCATTGGAAATGTAATTGAGGAAAATACGTAATAAAAATATTTTTAAAAAATAAATAAGATAAAAGTAAGTATATATATAATGCTAAATAAATAGATACTGTGTATAAAACATTATAGACAGATAAAAAGTGTTTCAAATTAATTAAGAGAAAATTAAATTATATTATAAAATTTCCAGAGGAAAGAATTTAGAGAAAACTATATATGAAAAAGATATTGAATTTAAAAAATAGTACAGGACAATAAAAAAAAATCTACATAGAAAGTAAAGTCTCCAACAAAGGAAAAGGAAGAAAAAACAAAGTGAAGTCTCTAGAAAAAGGAGAGGAAAATAGGGTAAATTCTCCAAAGAAAGTAGAGAAAGACAACTAAAGGGAAGTCTCCAAATAAAGATGGAAATTAGATAGATTAAAAAACATTTTCATATTAAGAAATGGAAATCACTGTAGAAAAAGTTATTTGGATCCCACACATTTTTTGGACTGTTAACATAAGAATAATTTCTTTAGGTGCTTATCAGTCATTTAAGATTCCTCAGAGACCTGGGAGGTGAGAGACTCTCAGGACTCAAAGGGAGGGACCTTAGATGAAATGCTGGACATTAGGGAGAGGGGACTTGTAGAGCTTACCTCCAGCAGGAAGACAGGGCATTAAAAGAGGGAAGGGGCATCCCACAGTTGCAACTCTGACCCATAATTGTTCCTGTCTGAAAGAATTACAAGGATGGAAATGGAAAGGAGCCTGAGGAAAAGAAGGTCCAGCAACATGCCCAAAGAGGGATCAAGCTCAAGGGGTAATCCCAAGGCCTGATACTGTTACTGAGGCTATGGAGCACTCACAAAAAGGGACCTATCATGGCTGCCCTCCAGAAGATCCAACAAGGAGCTGAAAGAGTCAGTCAGATAGTTGCACTCAACTAATGGACCAAAGCAACTGACCCCTGTTGTTGAGTTAGGAAACACTGAAAGAAGCTGAGGAGGAGGGTAACCCTGTAGGAGGACCTACATTCTCAGTTAATTTGGACCTCCAAGATCTCTCAAACACTGGACCACCAAACAGGCAGCACATACCAATTGATATGAGGCCTCCAACACATATACATCAGAGGACTTCCTGGTTTCTGTTCTTTCAGAGATGATGCACCTAACCCTCAAGAGACTGGAGGCCCCAGGGCATTTAGAGGTCAGGTGACAAGGGAGTGGGGACATCCACATAAAGAGAGGGGGTGAGGATGCGGTATAGGATGTGGAGCAGTAGGAGGGTAGACAGGGTAGGGAATAAAATATGGAATGTAAAATAAATGAACAAGTAAATAAATAAATAAATAAATTTAAAAAGATTTAATTATATTTGGTAACGGTTGCAATTTGTATATCCTCTGTAAGAAAGGTCAGAATAAAACAAGCCCAGGTAAGGAGAGGAGTGAAAGATGAGATGCTAAATTAGAGGTCATAGAACAAAGATTAGAAGATTCTTTGAATCAGAGTAAAAAAATCTTCACAAGAATCCAATCTGAAACCTATAGTTCCAGATGAGAAAAATCCACAAAGATTAGAGGAATTAGAAAGGCAATGCATAGAGATGCAGTATTCTGAATTAAGAATCCAGATTCTAATTAATGATGCTGTCTTAGAACAATGGTATGCAATAGTGTATGTGTTTTCTTTTGGAAAATTAAAATAATCTAAAGTATGTACACATGTCGATACATCATACTATTGATAGATATTCAGAATTCCAATGGGTTTCTACCTTGAATTATTTAAAAGATAATTCTAAATTTTTAATTATCTAAAGATAATTTAAAAGATAAGTCCCTTCGCCTTGCAGGGCAGGGGAGTTTGACCCTGAGCAGTGACAGTAGGGGGCTTTTAACAGCTAGGTGAGGAATTAGGAGGAGTTGAGAGGAGAGTTGGGAAGATTTGGGAAGAGTTGGGAAGAGTTGGGATGAGTTGGGAGGAGAGTTCTTCTCTTCCGGGTGTCCTTGGTGAAATTTACAAGGCAGGAGTGGGGAGTGAGTTCTTTCTGAATTTTTATCTCCATGTCCTCGGCACAGGAAGGCAGGCATCTCTAGTTGTAAAGTATAGAAACAAAAAGGCATTTTGCTGGCTATAGAGAACAAAGAGCTTCTTTCTAGCTGAATTTTTAGAGATCAGGGAAAACAAGCTTGGGGAACATCCAGGGGCTTTACCTTCTAGAGAGAAACACTCTAAGTCAGGGTCTCACATTTCCCACTCCTTCTAGTACATAGTTCTAATCTTAGAACTAGGAAAATTAAACCTCTGTCCCAGCTGTCAAACAAAGCCAACATGAGGTCACAACTTTAGGATTTGTAACATTGAGAGCCTCAGAAGCCCCTTGAATGAGACTAGAGAGTCTCTTGTCAGTGGTAGGAGGGAGGGAGGAGGTTCCTGTGCAGTGCCTGGTGAGTGTGAGCAGGGCCTGGCCAGTGGGCGGCAGCAGGGCCAGGAGGGGGAGCCGGGCACATGCTGGAGGAGCAGCAGGGCTTGTCAGAAGCACCAGGTAGGGTCCTTTCCATCTGGGTTCAAGGTTGCTGGAACGGTGGTGCCAGACGAGGACAGGATCCCCTACTTGAAATTTATGTGGCATCACGGTGGTTCTTGGTTCATACATTATTTTTTAGCAATTCTCAGGCATCTTTTTTGACCAGTTCTAGGGCCTTCAAGTGAGCTAGCAGGGGTTGGGAAAAAGGAACATCAGGGTCAAACATTTCCCCTGCTTCTGTTAAGGGGGGCATTCCCCCATGGAGGAGTTCAAAGGGTGTAAGTTTAAATTTCCCTGGGGTGTTCCATACTCAGAACAACGTGAAGGAAAAGAGAACTGTCCAATCTTTTCTGCCAGTCTCTAAAGCCAATTTAGTTAAGATTTCATTTAGTGTTCTATTTACCCTCTCTACCTGTCTTGAACTCTGGGGTCTATAAACACAATGTAACTTCCAATCAATCCCCAATTGTCTGGCTAATGCTTGACTTACCTGGGCAACTAAGGAGGGGCCATTGTCTGACAAAATACCTTAGGGATGCCAAATCTTGGGAAATTTTCCTCTAATATCTTCTTTGTCACGACTTTGGCGGTCTCCCACCCTCAAAAAGTGTCTATAAAATCTAATTAATATTTATTACCGTACTTGGCTGGTTTAACTTCAGTAAAATTTACTTTTCAGTGCGCCCCTGGCAGGTCACCTCTTAGTCACCTTCCGGGAACCTTCTTGTGTTGCCCGGCATTGGTGAGGGCACAGGCTTGGCATTTATTAACAATCTCCTCGGCAATGTCGGACAGTTTTATAACATAGTAGTTTGAGTTCTTAACAATTTCTTTGAGCTTCTTAGTTTCTAAGTGTGTGAGCCTGTGTAGAAAGGCTACATATTGTTGTCCTTCTTTGGTGGGCAGGACCAAGCGACCATCTTGGGTCTTAGCCACTTCCTGTGGAGTATAACTACATATCTCAGGTATTTTGCCTGTTAGTTGCTGATCTTCTGGAGTGTAGTGAAAGCCTGTGTCTTTGAGTTCATAATGGTCCTTAAGTTCTTTATTTTTCTCTCTAGCTATGAGGATCATAGCTCCTTGGGCTGCCATTAGTGCCTGGCTTTTTAACTGGTAGCAACAGAGACTGACAAGGGACCAAAACACCTAGTTCTAAGAGCCTTTGAATGTGAGGTCTGATGCCCTCTTGGGCCTCTTTGTTCATGGGGTATTGTCACACCGCAGGAGTCACACCAGTTTTCAGCGTCACAATGATGGGGGAGGGGGCTCCCTCTTTGCCTCTTTCATACCTCCAGTCTCTGCCCAGGCTTGAGGATATCTCTCTAACCTGGTCCCTTCTAGTACCTTTCTCGACGGGGCTTGAGGCTCATGTAATCTATATTCTTCTTCTAATTTTAAAGCTAAAATTATAGAGATAGGGGCTTGTCAAGAGAATGAAGTTCCTTCCGAAGAGACGCTTATTTGGGCTTTTAATTTTGATAGTAAGTCTCTTCCCAACAATGGGGTGGGGCATTCAGTAATGATGAGGAAGGAATGAGTTACTTGGCTTCTTACCAAATCAACTTTCCTATCAGTGGTCCAAGAGTATGGTTTCTGACCAGTAGCCCCGGTTTTCTTGTTCCTCAATCTCCCGAGTGGCTCTTTCAGGACTGAAAACTCTGCTCCGGTATCAACAAGGAAATCCGTGGGGGTCCCCTCCACAGTTAGGGTTACCCTAGGCTCAGGGAGGGGGTCTGAGCCCCAACTTCCCTAGTAATCATCTTCTAGGGTAAGGACCTTGGGCGGTCTGGTATCTGTCTCTTTTCTGGGGCAGTCTCTTGCCCAGTGTCCCTTTTCTTTATAGCATGCACATTGGCCCTTATCTAGAGGTGGTTGTGAAGGTCCTCTGGAGTTCTGAGGTCTTCTCGGCCCTGTGTTGCCCAGCTACCCTGTCTGCCTACTTCCTCTACCTTTTCTATAAACTTCCTTATCACCTGCGAATGTATCTAAAATCTTAGTTAAATTTCTTTCTTGCCTTCTATCTCGTCTGCTTTCTCTTGCCTCAGCCTCTCTCTTTTCTCTTTCTCCCTTTTTCTTATTTTTAAGTCTCTCTCTTATGGTACACTTTCTCTGCCTCCTTAACCAGATGTTGCAAAGATAATGGTTGCAGACCCTCTAGACGATGTAACCTTCTCCTGATGTCATGTCAGAAGCAAACTACCATGGCTACTATCACCTGTTGGCCCTGTGATGTAGGATCAAAGGGAGTGTAATGCCTGTATGCCTCTAAGAGGTGCTCTAAACACACCGTTAGGGGCTCCTTTTCCCCTTGTAGGATCTCTCTTACCTTGGCCAAATTGGTGGGGCACCTGCCAGCTCCTCTCAGTCCAGCTACCAGAACCTGGCTGAAAATTGTCAACCGCTCCCTACCTTTAGGCCTGTTAGGGTCCCATTCAGGACATGTCAGAGGGAAGCCTGCATCTATTTCATTCAGAAGTTGTGTTGGTAGTCTATTGGCCCCAACACATATTTTCTTGCCTCCAGCAGAATCTTTTACTTTTCCTCTGTGGTGAAAAGAACCTGTAAAAGCTGCTGACAGTCATCCCAAGTAGGCTGATGAGAGAACATGAGAGATTCTATTAGATTAGTAAGGCTAGAGGGATTTTCAGAGAAGGGGGAGTGATTTGCCTTCTAATTATAGAGATCAGAGGAGGAAAAAGGCCAGTACTGAAGGGGCTGCAGTTGTCTGGGGTCTGCTGGAGGAGGGCCATAAGTATGTAAAGGCAGTTCGGTGGTTGAGTCTGGTCCCTCTGGGCTCTGAGCTCGCTGGCTTTGGGTTCCAGCAGCTGGGCCCTCTTCAGCATCTCCAGCTGCACCCTGTTGAGAGATCTGGGACGGGACTTGTTGGGGATATGGGGGTGGGGTGTTATGCCATTCTGGAGGTTCTTCTATCTCTGAATAGATCCTGGGAGGAACAGAGGGCTGTGTTTCAGCCCCCACCATTTTTATCTTATTTATTTATTTATTTATTTATTTATTTATTTATTTACTTATTTTCTGAGTCACGGAGAGTTAGGACTTGGAACCCTGGCTTGTTTCTCTGAACCCAAGGCTTCAATCAGGATGGGGGGGGGTCCTGCGTTAAATTTTCCCAGATGACAATGTAGGGCACTTGATCTGGTTGAGACCCTGCCCTCCTCTGCATAACAACATGTTTAAATGGCAGAAATCACAATCAAATCAAGAGTGCTCTCTGGTGGCCAACCAACATCAAAAGCTGGCCATTCCGTAGAGCAGAAAGTTCTCCAAAATCTTTTTTCTGACATCTACAGACAGATGTGAGCCCTAGTCTTAATTTCAGTCCAATGCTCGAGAGTCAGTCTAAGGGGAGTGCTAATAGTCTGTCCCATCGCCAGAGTCACAGGGAAACAAACAATATATACACACAAAAAGATTACAATAACCGAGACCAGGACCCAATCAGATGGCTGTTTGAGCACACTCTCACTTGGCACCCAGTAACAGAAACAGATAGCCACGTGAGCACACTCTCTCTTGGCACCCCGATGGGAAATCTCCAGGAGTCCCTGGAGCTCCCTCAGACCTCCTGGGACGTCTCCCAGGGTGGCAGCCAGTTACTCCTGACATGTCTGTCAGTAAGCCTCCCCTCCATCCCAGACAGGGAGTTCATTGCTCTCACGAGCACGGACAACTGCAAACCGAGAATACCGAATTCAAACACAGCCAGCAGACAAAGACATAGACAAAGATATAGACAAAGATAGGATCCTACCTCCAAGCAGGGTCTCTGGGAACTGGAGTAGGCCACAAATCCAGGCGGACAAGCCCCCACATGTAAGACCCCCGATGCTGGGCCTCTGCTCAAGTCCCGGGATGAGCTGGCCAACACCCCAATGTTCAGAGAGAAAACCACACCTGATGCAAACTGCATGAGGTTTTATTATCAGGTAGCTGAGGATGAAGTCCCTCCACCTTGCAGGGCAGGGGAGTTCGACCCTGAGCAGTGACAGTAGGGGGCTTTTAACAGCTAGGTGAGGAATTGGGAGGAGTTGGAAGGAGTTGGGAGGAGTTGGGAAGAGTTGGGAGGAGTTGGGAAGTGTTGGGAGGAGTTGGGAGGAGTTGGGAAGAGTTGGGAGGAGTTGGGAAGTGTTGGGAGGAGTTGGGAAGAGTTGGGAGGAGTTGGGAGGAGTTGGGAAGAGTTGGGAGGAGTTGGAAGAAGAGTTCTCTTCTGGGTGTCCTTGGTGAAATTTACAAGGCAGGAGTGGGGAGTGAGTTCTTTCTGAATTTTTATCTCCATGTCCTCGGCACAGGAAGGCAGGCATCTCTGGTTGTAAAGTATAGAAACAAAAAGGCTTTTTGCTGGCTATAGAGAACAAAGAGCTTCTTTCTATCTGTATTTTTAGAGATCAGGAAAAACAACCTCGGTGAACATCCAGGGGCTTTATCTTCTCGGGAGAAATGCTCTAAGTCAGGGTTTCACAGTATAGCTTGAAGCCAGGGATGGTGATTCCCTCAGAAGTTCTTTTTTGTTAATTTCTTTTCTGCTCTTCGGGGTTTTTTGGTTTTTTTTCCAGATGAGTTTGGGAATTGCTCTTTCCATACCTTTTAATAATTGTGTTGGTATTTTTGATAGGGATTGCATTGGATTTGTAGATTGTTTTTGGTAAGATGGCCATTTTTACTGTTTCTTATACAAAACCATGAGCATGGGAGATTTCTCCATTTTCTTAAATTTTCTATTTCCCTTTTGAGAGACTTGCAGTTAGTGTCATAGAGATTTTTCACTTGTTTGGTTAGTGTTACCCCAATATATATTTTAGTATTTGTGACTATTGTGAAGGTACAATTTATTTTATTTCTCCATCTGTTTATCATTTGTGTCAAAGAAAGTTACTGATTTATTTGAGTTAATTTTATATCCAGCCACTTTGATAACTTTGTTTATCAGTAATAGAAGTTCCTGGTAGAATTTTTGGAGTTGCTTATGTATACTATCATATCAGCTGTAAATAGTAATACTTGGAATTCATTTTTGTCAATTTGTACCTGCTTGATCTCCTTTTGTTGTCTTATTGTTCTAGCTAGATTTTCCAGTGCTACATTGAATAGACATGGAGAGAGTGGCCATCCTTGTCTTGTCCCTAATTTTAGTGGGATTGATTTGTGTCTCTCCATTTAATTTCATATTGGTTGTTAATTTGCTGTACAATGCTTTGTATTATGGTTAGGTGTGGGGCTTGAATTCCTGATTTCTCCAATACTTTGATACTTAGGTGTTGTATCTTGTCAAAAGATTTTCATCATCTAAAGATATGATCATGTGAAATTTTTTGAGTTTGTTTATCTAGTGGTTACATTAATGAATTTTTGTATATTGAACCAATCTTGCATGCCTGGGATGACGCCTACTTTATTATGTTGGATGATAGTTTTGAAGTGCTTTTGTATTTGGTTTTGATAATTTTGTTGAGTATTTTTGCAACAATAATCATACAAGAAATTGGTCTGAAGTTCTCTTTTTTGCTTGAGTCCTTGTGTGGTTTAGGTTTCAGAGTAATTGTGGCTTCATAGAATGATTTAGGTAATGTTTCTATTTTATGGAATAGTTTTTAGATATTCACATTAGGTCTTCTTTGTAGGTTTGGTAGAATTCTGCACTAAAGCCATCTAGCTCTTGGATTTTTTGGTTCAGAGTATTTTTTTGTTTTGTCTTTTCTTCTTCTATTTCATTATGGGGTATGGGCCTATTTAGATAGTTCACCTGCTCTTAATTTAACTTTGCATGTGGTATGGTATTTGTGTAGAAAACCATCCATTTCATCTAGATTTTCCAGTTTTGTTGAGTATAGGCTTTTGAATTAGGATTTGATAAGTTTTTTATTTTTTTAATTTCCCCAGTTTTTGTTGTTTTGTGTCCCTTTTCAATTCTGATTTTGTTGATTTGGATACTATCTCTGGGCTCTTTATTTAGTTTGGCTAGGGGTTTATCTATCTTGTTGATTCTCTCAAATAACCAGCTTTTGGTTTTATTGATTCTTTGTATCATTCTCTTTGTTTATATTTGGTTTATTTAAGGTCTGAGTTTGACTATTTCCTGCTATCTACTCTTCTTTGGTGTGTTTGCTTCTTTTTGTTCTAGAGCTCTCAGCTGTGCTGTTAATTTGTTCCTGTAGGATCTCTCCAATTTCTTTACCAGGGTACTTAGTGCTTTGAATCTTCTTCTTAGTATTGCTTTCATTGTGTCTCATAAGTTTGGGTATACTGTTTCATCATTTTCATTGAATTCCAGGAAGTCTTTAATTTCTTCATTTCTACCTTGACCAAGTTATAATTGAGGAGAGAGTAGTTCAGTTTCCATGAGTATGTGTATTTTCTGTTGTTTTTGTTGATATTGAAGATGAGCCACTGTCTGTGGTGATCTGATAGGATGCATGGGATTATTTCAATATTTTTGTATTGGTGGAGGCTTGTTTTGTGATTAATTATATGGTCAATTTTGGAGAACGTACCATGAGGTGCTGAGGAGAAGTTATATTCGTTTGTTTTGGGGTAAAATGTTTTGTAGATCTCTGTTAAATACATTTGATTCAAATCTTCTCTTAGTTTCCCTGTGTCTCTGTATATTTTCTTTTTCAGTTATTCGTCCTTTAGAGAGAGAGTAGGATGTTGAAGTCAATCACTATCATTTTGTGACTTTCAATGTGAGTTTTGTGCTTTACAAAATTTCTTTTATGAATATGTGTGCTCTTGCATTTGGGCTATAGATATTCAGAATTGGGTGTTCATCTTGGTGTTTTCCTTTGATGATTTTAAAGTGTCCTTCCCCATCTTTTTGTTCATTTTGTCTTAAAGTCTATTTTACTGAATTTTAGAATGGCTACCCCATTGAACTATTTGCTTGGAAACATTTTGGCAACCGTTTACTCTGAGGTAGCATCTGTCTTTGTTGCTCAAGTGCATTTCTTGTGTGCAGCAAAATGATGGATACTGTTTGCTTATATAGTCCGTATTTTGGGGGGTGGGAGACTTGAGTCTGTTGATGTTGAAGGATATTAAAGACCAATGATTGTTGTTCCTGTAATTTGTGTTGTTGGAGGTCATGTTTTAGGTTTATAATTTGCTTCCCTTGGGATTATTTTGAGATGATTATTTTCTTGTGTTTTCTTAGGTGTAATCACTCTCCTTGTGTTGCAGATTTCCTTCTACTATACTCTATAGGGCTGGAATAGTAGAACGATATTGCAAAAAATTTTGTTCTCTCATGAAATATCTTGGTTTCTCCATTTATAGTTATTGAGAGTTTTGCTGGGTATAGTAGCCTGGGCTGGCATCTCTGGTGTCTTAGGGTCTGCATGACATCCGTCCAAGATATTCTGGCCTTTAAAATCTCTCTTGAGTATTCTGATGCAATTATGATAAATTTGCCTTAATATGTTATTTTGCTTTTATCCCTTACACCTTTTAATAGTCTTCCTTTGTTCTGTACATTTAGTGTTTTGATTGTTATGTGAGAATTTCATTTACTTGTCCAATCTATTTTGTGTTCTGTAGACATGTTTGCTGATTGCTATCTCTTCCTTTAATTTAGGAAAATTTTCTTCTATGATTTTTGTTGAAGATGTTTTCTTGCCCTTTGAAGAGAAAATCTTCACTCTCTTTTATTCCTATTATTTTTAGGTTTGGTCTCTTTATTGTGTCCCAACTTTTCTGGATGTTTTAGGTTAAGTACATTTTTTTTCTTTTATTTTCTTTGATGGATGTATCTGTATCTTCTATGTTATCTGCTCCACCTGAGATTCTCTCTTCCATGTCTTGTATTCTGTTGGTGAATGTTGCATCTATAGTTCCTGATCTCTTTCCTAGGTTTTCTATCTCTAGGTTTGCCTCCACTTATGATTTCTTTATTGCTATTTCCAATTATAGGTCTTGGACTGTTTTGATCAATTCCTTTGCCTGTCTCATTGAATTTTCCTGAATTTCTTTAAGGGGCATTTCTTTCCTCCTAATTTTAACTCAAAACCTTGCTCTTACGTGTTAGGGTAGCCAAGTTATGTTGTGGAGGAGAACTTGTTATACAAGTAAAAAAATGTTTTTAAGTAACATTTTATTGCAAAAATCTCCTCACATTGTTCAATTGATTCTCACTAGTACACTTTGAACTTTTAACATTTTATTCATCTTTTTCTGTACAAGATGGTAATGGATCATTTAACAAGAGGGTAGGTTTAATTTTGTAGTGAGAAATATTATATCACAGTCTGATTGACCAGATGTAGCAAAGTAAAGAGGAGCTTCTGTTCCCAATTCCCTGAGACCCATAAGTATTTGAATGTTCAGGAATTTTTGAGCATGGGCCCCAGGCTCCTCAGCAAAGGCACATGTACACCTGACCCTCCATTTCTGACTCTTATGCGCCTTTTCTAGCAGTGACTGGATGCTCCAAAACCCAGGAATCTCAGCTTCAGCATCCCACGTGTCAGGCTACATTTCTCCACCCCCTGAGTGGTGCATTGGGGCTTCCCTCAAGGCCAGCACATGACAGTGGTGCAGGGCAAATATAGTCTAGTATCTTCATGCTTAGCCTGTCCAAGCAGCATTCCAATAGCTCAGCAGCAGGGTAAAACCACATAGCCCCAAGAATTTAGAAGAGGCAGACACACAGACAGTGAGAAAGGTATCAAGTTTCTTTGGTTCTTTTGCTCAGTACACTATTAACTCCAGTTTCAAAAGAAGTATTAAAATCCAGTCAGGCTCTTTTCTAAGAAGCCTGTTTTGTTTGCAAAATGCTTCCTAGGTGTATTTTCCTCTCATTGATTTAAATCATGGAACTCAAGTTAATTAATAACCAAATAAAGGCTGTTATTTTTTCCTCTTTAAATTACCTCTGTCTTCTTACAGGACATCAATTGGTAATCACATGTGTGTTCTTGAGTATCTTTTCTGTTAGTAAGATTTGAATTAACAGTGCCTACGTTAAACATGATTTACTTGACAGATTGCCTACAGAAGTTAAGGGACTAAAAATGTATCTGCTTTATAACTTGGACCTGTGGTTACAGGGACTACAGTACTAAAATATCCAAGGGAATTGTGGTTCTATAATTTTGGACATGCCCAGATAAGTATAGATGATAAGCAAACAGTTGACATTCAGACTTGCAGTCCATTGTTAGGTCTTGAGTAAACAAATTATTTTAATTTAAGAAAAAGTATCTGGTCAGTATATGAGTCACAAAACAGCAAAAAATGGAACCAAGTCACATGGCATCAGACATAGTTATTTGAAAGTAGAAACCATTTTAAGTCAGTGATGAAATATCATTTTTGTCTAATAAAACGTGGTAAAGAAATATACTAGTTCAAACAAAGCTATTTCCAAACAAGCAAGAAATAAATTCAGCATATTTTTCAGTGTATTGCGACAAGTAAGACCTTCAGTAAGATCTTCAAGAAGAGCAGAGTAGATTAGAAATCATGCAAGACAGATAAATACACTAAGGAGAGGTTCTACAAAGTGCCAGGTTAAACAAACTGTGCTCTGTGTATGTTTGTGTGTGATGTATGTAGGTATGTGTATATTATGTATTTCTGATAAGTATGAATGCACATGTGTTAATGTGTGCATGTATCGGTTGTGTATGTGTGTATGTTATATGTTTTATGATATGTATGTGTTAAGTGTCTTATGTATGTGTTTATATGTGTCTGTATATGTGTATGTATACACATGTTTATAAATATACAATGTAAATTTCAAACATATTTTTCAATCATTCTCTACATTATATTTTCAAAGAAGATCTCTTGATAAAACTGGAAATTTCTCATTCAGAAAGATTGGATTCCTAGAAAACCACAGGGTCTTCCTGTCTCTACTTCTCTAGTACCAGGATTATAAGCTTTGTGCTCTTATATTACTTTACTTTTTAAACATTGATAGTATTAAATTCAGGTAGTCACAGATGCACATCAGCCTTATATGTTTATAGATATTACTGTTATCTTTTGACATGAATAGAGAAGAATCTAAAATTATTACTGGTTAAAAAGCTGCAAAAGCTCGTAAGCTTGATCTGATTATTACATGCTATATACAGACACTGAATGACTATAATACATTTCATATATAGATGTTATTTTGATAAAAATAAGAAAATTATTCTCAAATCTTTAATGTTTAGAAGAGTTTTAATGCATAATATTAAAGTAGTTTCAAAACAGTTTTGAAACTAAAAGCTATGCAAGTCATGGTTTCCTGATAAGGTCCATACTAAAAATATAAGTACCATATGCCCCCGCTATAGCAATACAAAGCATATGTAGAAAGCATTCTAAATCCTGCTACAAACATATTTGAACATTCATCTTGGTTATGGTTCTTTTCCTAACAGCAATAGAATGGAGTCAGCCTAGACATTCACCCAATCGTCAATGGATAAGGAAAATGTGATTCATATACAAGCCAGGATTTTATTCAGCAATAAAGAAAACAGCAATAGAATGGAGTCAGCCTAGACATACCCAATCGTCAATGGATAAGGAAAATGTGATTCATATACAAGCCAGGATTTTATTCAGCAATAAAGAAAACTGAAACTGAAAATTTCAGAGAAATGATGGCTCTATAACTAGTGTGATAAGTAAAATAACACTAGCTCTAAAGGGCAAATGCCATGTCTTCTCCCTTATGCAGCTCTTGGCTTCTGTTGTTATGTGAATTTAGGAGGATACATGGGTAAATAAAGGCCAGAAAATAGAAAGGTGAATAAGAAATGAAAAAAAGAAACACTTTAAGTGAATCTTTGAATATCAGAACACATATTGACATGAAAATAGAAGGAGAAATAGAAATATTGAGGAGACAAGTATAGAGAAAATGTGTGGAAAATAGGATGAAATGTGGACATGGGAGAATAATCCAGATCTAAGCATGAGTGAAAATGTCATATTAAACGTGTTACTTCATAGGCTAATTAATATATAAAACAATAAAACTCTTGAATGTCAAGTATTGTAAAAGGTGTTTCCCTAATTTTGGTCTCGGGCAATTTATCATTTATATATAGAAATGATAGTGATATTTTTAAAATTAATTTTGTATCCAGCTACTTTGCTGAAGGTGTTTATCAGCTGTAGAATTTCTCTGTGTAGATTTTATGGTCATCAATGTGTTCTACAAGATCATTTGTGAATTGTGATATATAGTCTTCCTTGTTTCAAGTTTCTATCCCACTGATCTCCTTTAGTTTTCTTATTCTCTAGCTAAAATTTCAAGTACTATATTGGATAGATATGGAGAGAGTGGTTAACCTTGTCTTGTCCATGATTTTAATGGTATTTCTTAAGTTTCTTTCCATTTAATTTGTTGTTGGCTATAGACTTGCTATATTGCCTTTGTTAGGTTTAGCTATGTGCCTCATATCCCTAATCACTCCAAGTCTTTTATCATGAGGTTCTTTAAGGTCTTTAAATTTCTTTCCATTTAGTTTAATGTTGGCTATTGGCTTGCTGTATATTACTTGATCATGTTTAGGTATGTACCCTGTATCCTGACTTCTCTAATGTCGTTAACATGAAGTGATGTTTGATTTTTTAAAGGCTAATTACATTGTCAGGTTTTTGAATGTTGAACCATCTCTGAATCTTCTCTGAAATGACCAACTTGATCATAATGGATGATCTTTCAAAGTGTTCTTGCATTCACTTGGCAAGTATTTTACTGAGTATTTTTGCATTCATGTTCATAGGGATATTCATTTGTAATTCCCTTTTAACAAATTAAGTCTTTGTGTAGTTTAGCAAGTGAACTGTGGCCTTGTAGAATGAGTTTGTCAATTTCCTTTCTGTTTCTCTTTTGTGGAACAGTTTGAGGATTACTAGTATTAGCTCATTTTTTGAAATTCTGTCCCTGGGATTTTATTTTAATGATGAGATATTTAATAACTGTTTCTATTTCCTTAGGTATATTTAGAATGTTCTCTGATGCTGATATAACTTTGTAAGTAGTCTCTATCAAGAAAATTGCCCATTTCTTTTAGATTTTCAAATTTTGTGGAGTACTAATTTTGAGGTAAAAATCTAATAACTTTGGATTTTGCTGATATCTTTTGTTATGTATACTCTGTTCATATTTTATTTTGTTAATTTTTATGCCCTCCCTGCCTTTTAATATTTTTTGGCTAAGGGTTTGTGTTGGTGCATTTGCTTATCTATTTTATTTGTGTTCTTATACCTACCACTCTTCTCCAAATTATCCCTTCCAACATATTCACACCAGGTGAGAGAGAGAGAGAGAGAGAGAGAGAGAGAGAGAGAGAGAGAGAGAGAGAGAGAGAGAGAGAGAGAGAGAGAGAGAGAGAGAGAGGAGTTTATAGAGAAAAGGAAGGCATTTACCTCTTTAAACTACATTCTGCTTGAGTTGAAAATAGAGGTGTTAAATACCACGTGGCAAGATTGATCTTTGTTATCAAGATATCTCTAAGTTCCTCTCATCAAACTTGAAAAGCCAAAACCAGGAGCATCAGGTAAAGCAGTATGGTGTTAAGCAGACTTTTTCTTTAGAATGCCCTCTTAGCCCTCTTGAGGCTCAGGAATTAATACCCTGGCAAGAGTTCCAAAAAATTTCAAATAGAAACTCTTTGCAGCTGGAAAAAAAAACATGGCCGTTATAGCACAAATTAATAATAGTTAAGGGCAGTGAAGAAACAAAATTTATTATTTACTATAGAACAAAGTATTTGCTTTTCTTTATTCTAGAGCTTTTAGGTGTTCTGTTAAGTTGCTAGTATGTGACCTTATGATTTTTCATGAAGTCATTTAGTGCTATGAACTTGCTTCTAGCATTGCATCCTTGTGTCCCATAAGCTTAGGTATAATGTGCATTCATTTTTATTGAACTCTCAAAAATCCATTTCTTTCTTTCTTTTTCCCTTAATTCAGCGGTCATTGAGTACAGAATTGAATGTTTCCCTGGGTCTGTAGTTTTTCTGTTTTTGTTTATTTGTTTGTTTTGTGGTTTTGTGTTGTTGAAGTCCAGCTTTAAGCAATAATGGTTTGATAAGATATAGGGTTTTATTTCAATTTTCTTATATCTGTTAAGACTTGATATGAAACTGAATATATTATACATTTTGGAGAAATTTGCATAAGATTCTAAAAATATTCATGCCCTTACATTTGAGGCACATATATTCAGAATTGAGATGCCGTCTCCGTGCAGTGCATTTTGGGTTTTTTGTTTTTGCTTGTTTCTTTGTTTTTTTTTTTGTTTGTTTTTTTTGTTTTTTTTTTTTTTTTTTTATGAGTATGAATTGTTCAGACACACACACACACACACTTTTAAAGTCTATTTCATTAGTTATTTGAATGGATACACAATCTTGCTTCTTGAGTCAACTTACCTGGAAAAACTTTCCAACCACCTATCCTGAGATATTTTTATTTGATGTTGAGGTATGTTTCTTGTATATAACAAAATTATAGATCGTGATTTTTTACCCAATTTTTTAGCCTATATATTTTTATTGGGGATTTGAGAGCATTGATTTTGAAGCATATTAAGGACCAATGATGGTTATTCTTCTTATTTGATGGTAGTGGTAATCTCTCTCTCTCTCTTTCTTTCTCTCTCTCTCTCTCTTTCTCGGTGTGTGTGTGTGTGTGTGTGTGTGTGTGTGTGTGTAGTACGTGTTTCGCTTCTTTTTGATTTGCTTGCATGAAATGAATTATTTCCTGCATTTTCTTGGGTATAGTAGGGTTGGGTTTTATGGACAGATATTGTTTAAATTTGGTTTTGTCTTTAAATACCTTGCTTTTTCCATCTCTGGTAACTGAAAGTTTTCTTGGGTATAACAGTGTGGGGTGACATCTATAGTGTCTTAGAATATTCAATATATCTGGCCAGGTATTTCTAGTTTTGAGTCTCTGTTGAGAAGTCAAATGTAATTCTAATAAATCTACAGTTTCTTGTTACTTGGGTTTTACTCTTTCAGCTTTTACTGTTTGTTTTTACATTTATTATTTTGATTATTACATGCCAGTGAGATTTTCTGGTTCAATGTATTTGTTCTATAACTTTCTTGTACATTTATAGTCATCTCTCTCTTTAAATTTAGAAATTTTTATTCTATAATTTTGTTGAAAATATTTCCTAACAATTGGAACTGAGAATATTTTCATTCTTGTATTTCTATTATTCTTAGGTTTGGTCTTTTTATAGTGTCCCATATTTCATGCATATTTTCTTTAAGAAGCAATTTACATTTAAAGTGATTTTGACTGACACATCATTTTCTTCTATAATACCTTCTATGCCTGAGATTTTTCTCTTCCATTTCTTGTATTCTGTTGGAGATCCTTGAATCTGTAGTTCTTGCTCCTTTTTCTAGGATTTCCATCTCCAGTTTTCACCCCAGTTTCTGTTTTCTTCATTGTTTCATTTTGAATTTTTAGGTCTTAAACAGTTTTATTTTTTCTTCACTTGTTTGATTGCATTTTCATAGATTTCTTTAAGTGATTTATTTATTTCTTCTTTAAAGGCCTCTATCATCTTCCTAAGATTGTATTTAAGCTCATTTTCTTGTACTTCAGTAGTGTTAAACATCTATGGCTTGCTGAAGTAGGATAGATCTGCTCTTATAGTGGTATATTGCCCAGGCAGTTTTGTTGTATATTGCCTCTAGCCATCTGGATTCTGTGATCACTATAAGTTTAAATGCTGATTCCTGAGGTTATTTTTGTTGAATGAATGTATTATTAGATGTTTTCCTCCTTGCTTTCTAAAAGGCAGCCAGCCGAAGCACATCTTCTTTCTTGTTTGATTCTTTTTGAGGCAGCAGAGTAGGAAGAGCACTGGCAGGGATAAGACATTTGAAAGAGATATTTAGGATCTATGAATAATAATAATTGTTTACCTCTCTAAGTATAACTTACTTTGGTACTGTAGTTGTCCTGCCTGTGTCCCTTTGAGGCTAGAATCTGCAGTCTCTGGCATTTAGCACCTCATCTTAAAACGACAGGGTAATAAGTAAAGAAATAATTGCTAAAGCCTTTTTCCTTTTATCCAGATGCCTCTTCATTGTCAGACTTGGGGGGAACTTGGAACAGTAAACATCTATTGAACCAGGAGAAGAGAATCATGCTTTCAGAAGGAAAAATTTTTACACGAGCAAATATGGATTAAACTCACATAAATTAATATGAGTTTCATAAATACACATTTCTTAAATCTCCATTCAAACCACCTGGGGCCCAGCTTATATGCAATTACACACACACACACACACACACACACACACACACACACATCCACACTTACATATGTATATATAGCAAAAGACCAAGCACCATTGTAGAAAGAATTCACTCATTCTGGAAGAAAAATGAGCTCCAATCTTTATTACATACATACAGAAAAAGCTTCTATGCTTTTATTGCTAAGTAAATTAAATCAAAGTCTGTAAGAAGAATGCTTTATTCTCTTTGTAAGCCTTAACCTGCCTTGATATTAATTAAAGATGAGTTCTGCCTCATGGTAAGGAGAATCTACCTGCTCTCTCTACAACTTCTTTTTCTCTTTCTCTCTGCATTCTGCATATTGCTATCTTAGGTTTCTAAGTTGCCTTGTAGTTTTTACATTGTTCCACTCTACAGTCTTCTAATTTTGACTCTCTTCTCCTGTTCTGAAATCACAATAATGTGCTTACTCTCAACAAGTTTTCTCCCAATTTTACACCTTTATTTTTAAGTTCTTCTTGAGTTCAGTTCCATCTAAAAAAGTGCCCTCAGCTCAGGTCCTGTTTTCTCTCTTTGTCCAAAACACTTATCTTTCAGAATATATGATCACATGGTAAAAGTTCACCACTAGTTTACACATAAATCCAAATCATAAGTAGAGTAAGAAGTTTACAGCAGAGATTGTTTACATGCATATTCATTATGAGTAATTATCTTGCTAAATATTCATTACTTGTCACAGCTGCATGGGTTCATGAGGAGGCAAAAGTCATAACTAAGTAATTAGTGATGTTTTGTATATCTAAACCCAGTCAATATTTTATTTTCTATCTTAGCATTTCTAATACATAGCTAGTTCTCCTTTTATGACCTTTGGATAAAGGTTTTCCAACCTCTTGGAATGTGCTCTGAGTAGTGTGCCTGCTTGCTATCTCAGAAGCAATTAACTCATGACACTAAAGACTGGCAGAGTTCTCAGTGAAGTTTTCAGTATAGCTTCGTTTCAGAATAGAGATCTGTTAAAATGTGTGGGCTAATATCTAGTGGTTTTTATATATCTTTAATGATAGCAGAAGAAGCATATTAATAGCAGTCATCTTTCCAAAAATGAATTTCTTCTGAGCCTTTCCTACTAGAGGATATCTGTCATGGATTATACTCCAAGGAAGACTAATCAGAGGAAGCTCACCTGCTAGTGATTAGCTTGTTGGCTTCTGACAATTTCTGTTTCTTCTCTGTCTTCTCTCTTGAATGATGTTCTTTTGTGTGTGTGACCAGAGAGACTTCACATCCAGTAGAATATCTCTTCTGTTTTTTTAATGGTCTGTATGGCATCTTGGGTGTAAGATTCTAATTGTTCATCTGTGCCTTGTATCTGCATGTTCTCCCAAAAAGCACATGGTATGAAGGGCCATAAATCAGAATCAAGTGGAAGGGGTGCATTTTATGGCTATTTTGTGTGCTTTAAGGGCATGGGTCAGCAGAGATTATAAAGAAGGATCTTGCCTGATGTCCCTGCTACATGGCAGCCATGATGAAAACAAGTGGAGTTGTGGGGTGGTGTTCCTGTTGCTAGAGGGCCTTGGGGAAAGCAGACAGAAACATGGGCCAGAAAATAGAGTGCATCAGATCAGGCATACCTTCTTACGGAGAGCAAGACTGCTTAGTATTTTTGTCTTTGCTATATTTTTAAGTCTTTGTGTATTACAGGGTTCATTTCTTTCACTTGCTTAGCATATTATCCTTTAGCTAATATAATCAATTTACAGCTTTATTTCTTAATTTTCAAGGCACTAAAATCTAATCATCTCTGTTCAGCCATTTTGGGTTCCCTCTTAACATCATCATTGCTCATCACCACCATCACCACCATCAGCAGGAGCAGCAGCACCATCATCATCACCATTATTATCACTACCATCACTAGCTCAACACTACCACTACCACCAACACTACTACCTCTAGAAACATCACCACCAACCATTACCATCATTATTGGTTCTTCAAGAAAGGATTTTCTGTGTAATCCTGGGTGTTCTGGAACTTGTTCTGTATAACAGGCTGGCCTCAAACGCAAAGATCCATTTGTGTCTTACTTCTTAAATACTGAGTTTAAAGACATACATACAACCTGACTTGAATAACATTTCTTATGTAAGTACTGGCATTTCTATGATCACAGAAACCCTGAATATCATATTCATGATTGTAGGTCTTTTGGAATTTTCTTCAGTTATATTTACTTACAGTGCTATTTATTTTGTATTCACTGTCATTCACAAATGACAAAGTCATAGGCTTTCCTTAGATACTATTACATAGATCTGTAAGTTTTGTCAAAAACTCACATATTAAAATGTTATGGTAGGTACCATGGTTTCAGCCATATATGAATAGGTACTCTTTTATTTTTGACAGCTTATATAAGAGATGTCCTGATAAAAACTTCCTTGGGTTGAACTTCATTGGACACTAGTGAACATTTTGTAGTGTGATGTCTCTATGTTTTCCTAAAGTTGTAAAGTTTTGAGCTATCTTTTCTTTAAGAAATATCTCTTTTCCTTCCATAATTTTTATTATGCAAAACTTACCTGTCTGATTATGTTTCTCTCATGGTATAGAAGTTATTCATTCTTTAATGTTTTAATTTTCCTTCTCTGTCTGAATAATTGAAGATAATCTACATTTTTAATTTAAGGATTATGTAGTATCTTTGATCAAATATTTTCTGTTGTTGAGTTCCATGTTGCATCTTGAATTATGTCATTATTCCATTCAGTCCATGATTACTCTTTGTCCTCCTGTTATGACTTCTGTTTAGTGAACTTCTCATGTTCTACAGGAAGCATTTTTGCAGCTACTAATGTTTTCTTCTACTTCACTGGGCCATCCTAAAAATAGATGTTAAACTATTACCAGGGTATTCAAATATACTTGTATCTTTGGGATATATTGCTAGAGTACATTTTGTCCTTTTCCTGATACAATATTTTCCCTGAAAGTACAATAAATTACCTTACATTTAATGACTACATTCAAGAAATATTTTTTTCTTAGAGGTCTGAAGAATAAAATCCTAAAATGGATCTCATTGTACTAAACACAGGATTTTCAAAGGGTCTAGGTAGAACCAATGTACTTGCCTGGTATAGTTGCTAATTGTATAAGTTATACTATTTTATTGTTAATCAGAACTTCATTTGTTCATTCCCAAGATTTTTTATATTGTTGGACTATATTAGTTCTGTGCAACTGGGATTGTAGAGCTCCATTTTCTTGCTAGGTGACATGGAGACTCAGTTAAATTATATAGTGTGCTTACCATGTTTCTTGGCAAACAAAGGAGAGTCTGGTAGCTTTTAGTTTTAGATCATGCTGTGTCTTCTTCATTCTTACTCAGCTATTGAACATCTCTGTTGTTAAGAATTTTTATTTATTAATTTTGTTCACCCAAATAATCTCAGAAAGTCTCTTTATTTTAAGATTTATAGCTTTAATTACAACAGAAGATACCATTTTCTATGTAATATAACATGTTTCAAATTTTAGGTAGTAGGAATGGTATTTTTCAGTTTCAATATTTGATCTCTTATTTTCCTTGTAAATAGCTGGATCATGAATACTGAAATTCTGGTAGGATTTTGGTGGCAATTTTCACTTTTACAACCATTGTTTTGTTATTGACACACATTAAAATGTATGTCAACAAGAAGAGTCATTTTATTAAGACTAATACAGGCATTTTTCCCCCTCTGGAAGGTCTTGTTTTATAATTTATTATTAGTCAATGTTCACTTTCTTGAGAGTACATATATTAATCCATACTGTTATTATAAGTTATACATTACTATTTAAGAGTAAAGTAGTAGTTTTCTTCTGCTTGAGTACATTTGTTTATAACTCAAGTGTACAATCAAAAAGTAATAAGAAATATGGCTTACTGGTTAGTATTGCCTATACTTCCAGAGAACATAGATTTTATTCCCAGCATATTTATGACAGCTCATAACTGCCTCTCATGTAAATTTCATGGGTTCTAATGCTTTCATCAGACCTCCATAGCTACCATATAGTGCATATATCTACATGTAACCAACAATACACATTAATAATAATAATAATAATAATAATAATAATAATGATAATAATAATAATAGTAATAATAAAGTTGAAGGGAGTTTTAAAGTGGTAGGGTTTTTGTTGTTGTTATATTCTTTGGCAATAGCATGTAGATACCTGACTGTGTTGTTCAAATTTTCTCACCCCATGCCTCAATGAATAAAACAATTTCTGTTAGCACTTTGATAGCTCAAAAATATAAAAACTTGCTCTTTCAATAATATTTCATAGACTTCATAAAATTCATTTTTTCATGCTTATATATATTTCATTAACTGAAAATTAACAAGATTTAATCCTCCTTGGATATTATTTAACTCTTTCATAATAAATGTGTAGAAAGATCATTCCTTTCTGTCATTGTTCAGTCATACAATTTAAGGTAAGGGTTATTAAGTTAGAGATAACTTTGATCATTGATGTTATCATCAAAATATTGTTTCAAATATAATGTGTGTCATTGTGTCTTCAGATATGACATTCCCTCAACACTTCTTGTATTCCGATGACAATTTATATTGTAGTATTAATTCCATTGTTTTACTCACTAGAATATCTTTAAACCAATATTAAATACCTGGTGACCATTCATAAATGTTGGAGAAAAGTAACAATGTATGAAATTCTGAGAAGTTTGTTAAGATCATAATGTTACCCATGACAATTTTTTTCTCATAAGAGCAAAATATTGCCAAAGATTTTAAAATAGAGTAATATAATTGAATCTGTGAAATCATTTGTGTAGTATTCCCATCAAAATGAAATAAGAAAATATGAAAATCTAAATATAGAAGAAATATGTATTAGTTAATTATCGAAATATCATTATAACTGACAGAAAATAAAATCAAAGTTGGGCCTCTGAATCTACATACTCTACCTCCTTAGATTTGACTAACTATTAATCAAAATTACTTGTAAAAAGTTCTTTCTATACTGAATATGTAAGAATATTTTACTATTGTCCTTAAAATAAACAAGGGATAGTCTTTATAATGATTGGCCATAAAGAAAAATAATATATACCATATGTTCTCTTCTTAAGGCTCACAGATTATTTAGGGAGAAGGATGGAGAGATTATAAAAGATATAAACAAAGAATTACTACAAGGAAACAGGATTTTCTGTATACAAAAGGGCAGCTACAAAAAGGAATTCATAATGGTTTTGATACCATTCTTAAGACTTCTGCAAGCCTAAGCCAGACCTAAATTTAGCTTGAAGAGGAGAGGTTAATATAAACTCCCACCCCTTGCAGGAAAACTATTGGCTAATGCTAGGTGTTATGAGAGGGAAGATCAATGTTTATTTGTTTTGTTTTGTTTTTTGAAGATGATAATTGCCAATAAATTGCTAAGGTTGCAGTACAAGAACACAGAAACAAAAATATCCAGGAAGAACAAACTGGCCTTAAATGAAAAAGATAAAGACCCAAAGATAGGTGGCTAGAGATGAAGAGATGAATTGGGAAGAGTTGCAAGTAGAGGATGAATATGCTAAAGCAGGTACTAAATTCTAAACTAATTAATGACAGCATATTTTAAGAGTTAGTGAAAGTCCCTAAATAATATCTTAGACTTTCAAGAATGGGAGGATGTAGTTTGGATGTATTTTTATGCTGATATGTAGGTTTCTGGATAGTATAATTATAATTCTTGATGATAACATGTGGTTTTCTCTTTGTGTATTAGGTGCCTTTACCATTTCTTGGTTTCTGTTACCCTCTCTGGTACTTAGGGAAATGTGATGTCTGTAAGTTGAGGGTTGGAAATGCTTCTGAGATCCTTCCATGTATGACTACTTGGAGTCATGAGTACAAAGTGTTTCTAGGTTTTAGAAGGTGATACTTAGGATTAAATGTGCTATCGAGGAAGGCTGGAAGTGTGCAAGAAAGGGAGGAAATGTGGATGGGTTACCAGGATCTACATACAATTTCTTTCTGTAACAGGTGGTGTACTACAGAGATTTGAGTAAGACTAAATATTGGAATTGGAAGGCAGGAAGAAGAGTGAATACTGCCTATCTAGTTTCTTACCATCATCTCTAGGGTGTTTTCTGAGAGTGCCTATAGGAGTTGGCAGTTGAAACAAGAGGATGGTGTCATAGAACTATTCTGTAGGAAAATTAGCATGATTCACAGGGAATGGGGGCAGAGAAGAAGTGGAGGCCATAACAGATGGTCTATTATGTTTATCCATAATGATCATGTGTAAGCTTCATCCCAGGGATGCAGGGATGCTTTCATATACAGAAATCCATCAACATAATCCACTATATAAACAAACTCAAAGAAAATAACAGCGTGATCATTTCATTAGATACTAAGAAATCATTTGACTAAATCTAATACCTTTCATGATAAAAGTCTTGGAAAGATCAAGAATTAAAATTCCATACCTAAGCAGAGTAAAAGCAATATACAGTAAATCAGTAGCCAATATCAAACTAAATGGAGAGAAATATGAATCAATCCCACTAAAATCAGGAACTAGATAAGGCTGTCAACTCTCTCCCTACCTATTAAATATAGTACTTGAAGTCCTAGCCAGAGGAATTAGGCAACAAAAGGAGCTTAAAAGGGTACAAATTGGAAAGGAAGAAGTCAAAATAACACTATTTGCAGATGATATGGTAGCATTTTTCAGTGACCCCAAAAATTCCACCAGAGAACTCTTAATCTTGAAAAACAACTTCAGCAAAGTGGCTGGATGTAAAATTAACTCAAACAAATCAGTATCATTCCTCTACTAAAAGGATAAACAGGCTGAGAAAGACATTAGGAAAACAACACCCTTTACAATAGTCACAAAAATATAAAATACCTTGGTGTGACTCTAAATAAGCAAGTGAAATATCTGTATAACAAGAAATTCAAGTCTCTGAAAAAGGAAATCAAAAAAGATCTCAGAAGATAGGAATATCTCCCATGCTCATGGATTGGCGGGGTTAATATAGTAAAAATTTCCATCTTACTGAAAGCAAGCTATAGATTCAATGCAATCCTTATGAAAAATTCCAACTCAACTCTTCACAGAGTTAGAAAGAGCAACTTACTAATTCTTTTGGAATAACAAAAAAAACCAGGATAGTGAAAACTATTCTCAACAAGAAAAGAACTTCTGAGAAAATCACCATGCCTGACTTTAAGCTATGTTACAAAGCAATAGTGATAAAAACTTCATGGTATTGGTACAGTGACAGGCAGGTAGATCAATGGAGTAGAATTGAAGACCCACACCTATGGTCACTTTATTTTTGACAAAGGAGGTAAGTATATCAAGATGTTTGACTCCAGAGAACCAAATAACCCTATTAAAAATGGGCTACAGAGCTAAACAAAGAATTATCAACTGAGGAATACCGAATGGCTGAGAAGCATCTAAAGAAATTTTCAACATCCTTAACCAGGGAAATGCAAATTAAAACAACTATTAGATTCCAACTCATACCAGTCAGAATGGCTAAGATCAAAATCTCATGTGAGAACAGATGCTGGCAAGGATGTAGAGAAAAAGGAACAGTCCTCCATTGCTGGTTGGAGTGCAAGCTGGTACAACTACTCTGGAAATCAGTTTGGCAGTTCCTCAGAAAATGGACATAGAACTACCTGAGCACCCAGTAATACCACTCCTGAGCTATGAGGTGCTGGGCATTGGAAAATGAAGAGGTGTGAGAGACCCCCATCCCACCAGAGCTCAGGGAGACTGCCATGGGACCCCAAAGAACCACTGTGGGACAGGTGTTGGGCCTCACAGGTCACAGAACCTCCACTCCAGGGGGTGAGGAAGGCACAATCTAGGCTCTGACTCTGAACACCATAGACCCCTGGGTACCATAGAAGATCTGGATTTGGGCATCCCTGTGATGAATAGGGACAGGGACAACAGGCTATCACTCTGGGACATCCCAGACCACTGTATGTCACAGAAGAGTTGAGAACATACACTTGGGAGGTCTGGCTGTGGACTGAAGTGAGGTTAGGGAGAGAGCTATAGCAGGTTACTGTGGGGAGGAGGTAGTCTGGCTAGCTCAGGCTGCTAGCTCAGTGGGCTGCTTGGGTTTGCTGGCAGCCATGGCTGAGCACAGAAAAGACTCCTGTTGGGAGGTTAGTGGAGCAGCTCTTTAGAGGGATGCCTGCTCTATTGCTCCAGGACAGCAGATCTTGATGAGCAGAGACAGTCCATGGTTTTAGAGATTCATTGTAGAAAACAGAGAGTGAGAAAAGATAGAGAAGTAGAGGCTGGCCATGGCCACATATAGAGAGAGTGGAAAGGAAGGGAGAAGAAGGAGCATGAAAGGTGAAAATAAGAGCAAGAGCTAAAGAGAGAGAGGAGGGGCTAAACCGCTCCTTTTATAGTAGGCTGGGTTACCTTGTTGTTGCAAGGTAACTGTGGAGAGGAACATACCTGGCTATTGCCAGGTAATTATGAGGGTGGAGTCTGTACAGTCTACATGACTGAATACCTCAGAATGATAGACTTGAGGGCACAGGGTGTCATACATTTGTGACTGGGGGTGTACCTCACTGTTCTGTTCCTTATAGGGTTTTCTACTGAGTCTCTGGAGTAAGCCTTACTCGACCAGAACATAGACTGCTTTTCATGGTCCCGCACTGGGCATATACCCAGAAGATGCCCCAACATGTAATAAGGACACATGCTCCACTATGTTCATAATAAAGAACCCAGATGTCCCTCAGCAGAGGAATGGATACAAACATGTGGCACATTTACACAATGGAGTACTACTCAGCAATTAAAAAGAATGAATTTATGAAATTCCTAGGTAAATGAATTGTTGAGTGAGGTAACTCAATTACAAAAGAACTCACATGATTTGTACTCACTGATAACTGGATATTAATCCAGAAACTTAAACTACCCAAGATACAATTTGCAAAGGACAAGAAACTCAAGAAGGAAGACCCAAATGTGGATACTTCACCCCTTCTTAGAATTGGGAACAAAACACCCATGGAAGGAGTTACAGAGACAAAGTTAGGAGCTGAGACTGAAGGAAGGACCATTTAGAGACTGTCCCACCCGGGGATCCATCCCATAAACAACCACCAAACTCAGGCATTATTGCATATGCCAGCAAGATTTTACTGACAGGACTCTGATATAGCTATATTGTATGTTTTGTATCAAGAGCTTTTGATACTTTTCCTTTTCTCTGACTTATTAATTCATTTCTTTAATCCTATTTTCTAAGCCGATTCCTTCTTCCATCTCTTGTATTTTGTGGGTGATGCTTGCATCTGTAGTTCCTGTTCTCTTCCTTGGATTGTCCATATCCAGGATTTCCCCAGTTTGTGTTTTTTTATTGCTTCTATTTTCATTTTTAGGTTTGAACATTTTATTTGCTTCACCTGTTGTATTATATTTTCCTGTATTATTTTAAGGGATTTACTCATTTCCTAAATATCTCTATCATCTTTATAAGATTATATTTAAGGTCATCTTTTTGTGCTGTATTTGTTGTAGGATATCCACAGCTCACTGTAGTATGATAGATGATCTCTGGTAGTGTCATATTGTCCTGACTCTTGTTGATTTTGTTCTTATGCTGGCTGTTAGTCACCTAGTTAACCTTTGTGTTAGCTTGATGATCCTGAAGCCTACAGAATTTCTTAGCTAAGCAGGCAGAGCCATGAGTAAGACAATGTATCACATGGAAGAAAACACAGATCACCTCTACTGTCTGTGCCCCAGGTGAACTTAGAAGTCAGGGTATTGCAGGGAGTGGAATAAGCTGGATGTTCCTGGAGCCCTGCAGGTTCTCCAGGAAGGCAGGGAGAGCTATTTACCTTTGCTCCTTCTGTTATATCTTTATTTCAAGCATAACCAAACTGTTTATGACATATTTGTAAATTTTGATTAAAACTCAATGTAAAGGGTTTTTAAATTAAAACATAATTGCATAAGTTCCTTTCTCCCCTTTCCTCCTAATCTTTTCTAAGTCTCACCATTTACTCCCTCTCAAATCTATGACTTCTTTTCCTTTTATTTTAGTATATGCATTTGTATGTATGTGTATGAGGGCATAGATAGAAAAATACAATCTGATGAAGCCATTTAGTGCTGCTTGTATATATAATTTGAGGGCCAACACTTGGTATTGAGTAACCAATATGTGAATTCATCCTCAAAGATGACTAATATTTCTTTGCTCAGTTGACATTAGTTACTTGTAGTTTTCTCTCTAGAACTGGGTCCTTGTAAAATTTCACCCTTCCACAACAGCATGACTATTAGTGTTGTCCTGATTCTAGTCTAGTCTAGTCTAGTCTAGTCTAGTCTAGTCTAGTCTAGTCTCGTCTAGTCTATACCATTTCTGTCATTTCTAGGAGACACAATCTTTCAATAGATCATCTGGCACTTACAGATTTCCTCCCCTCTCTACATTGTTCTCTGAGCCTTAGGTATAGAGGTTATATTGTAGATGTATCAATCTGGGCAAAGCACCCTGTAATCAGTTGTTTTATATATTTTGACCAGTAGGGTTGTTTGTAATGTCTTCCTCTGAAGTGAAGAAAAACTGATGAATGGTGAGAACTACACATATCTCTGGGTATAGGAATACATATTGAGAATGCAATTGTAAATTTTGCTAGTCTAGTATAATGGCAGTAGGAGATTCTCATCTAAGATACATGACTTCAATAGATCTGGGCATTTGACTCAATTTCTAGTACCAGGTTTGATTTTCCTCTTAGTGAGTGGGTCTTAAATCCAATTAGAGAGATGTAGCTCACTGCCACTACATGAGTGCTCAGTTTTGCACATTTTGTGCTATTTTTCCATGCTAGTTCTGATTATAGTTTGGTGATATCATGGCTGGATATTAGTACTGATGTTTTTTTTTTGTTGTTGTTGTTGTCTTTTTTGACATCTTGCATAACATCACCTGGCACTCTTAATGTTATTCTACAGGGAGGAGGCATTAAACATGGATCCAGCTCAATACTACTATATCATGTGTCCAAAGTACACATGTTTCCAGCAATAGGGACTTCCTATCAACTTCTGGGAGACAGCCAAGGGAAACAATAATATCCTATCTTGTTTAGGAGTCTCTTGGAACTTCCCTGACAAACAACTGAAAACTAGGTTTGTCATTGCAGGTGCTAAGTGTTTTCGTACATACTGTATAGCTCTTGGGGAAAGCATTGTAAACTTTATGTATCATATCTTCATCTAAGGTATAGATATACATAGTAAATACATTATTTGTAATTTTAGGTAAACATAAAATGGTATGATTCTTCGAGGCCTTTTCAAACATTATTAGTGTTATTTATCCTTCCTTCTCACTGTTCGGTACTGACTACTTTCTCCCTTCCCCTTTTAAAATCTCCCTTATCATTTTTTTCCATTTCTACCTCCATATTTGTATACTTTCATTCCTATCTGTAGCCCCTGCAATGATCTTTCTTTCTCCTTGTTTCTGGTGTTGTTTGTTTTTTTTTTTTTTTGTTTTTTTTTTTGTTTTTGGTTTTTCGAGACAGGGTTTCTCTGTATAGCTCTGGCTGTCCTGGAACTCACTTTGTAGTCCAGGCTGGCCTCGAACTCAGAAATCCACCTGCCTCTGCCTCCCAAGTGCTGGGATTAAAGGCGTGCGCCACCACCGCCCTGCTTTTCTCCTTGTTTCTAATGTTAGTCTAGATTATACACTCATACATCAATATTTAGAGCTAGGAATAACAGATGAAGAGAGAATATGTGACATATGTCTTTCTGGGTCTATATGTTACTTTCTTCTTTTTTCTTTTTAGGGGTTCTTTTTTATTTTTATTTGTTTATTTTATATATGAAAATAATATTCAACCATATTAACCATATAGTAGGACAAAATGTCATTTGAAGGAAAATGAGTTCAATACATTAATGGTGATTAATACATTAAGAAAACTAGTTCACACAAAGAGAGAAAAATACTACCTGGTTTATTTAATTTGTAACTCCTGAATTTTAGATATATAAAGGCATGTTCATATATGTGACATGAAAATAGGAGTCAAACCAAGTATATGAAGACAACAACAGGAAGAGAAGAGAGAGAAAGTATTAGTGGTTTATTGTGGGAGTGGACTTTGTGAAAGTACGTTATACAGTTGTAGGATAATTTCTCCAAGATACCATTACCTGAATACAATGGATATATATTAAAAAAAAAAAACTACCCTACAGTGATGTTTTAACTGAGTAATTGATTACCTTTGCAACTCTAGGCCCTGGAACACCCTAGTTTTCTACAGAGTGGTTTTACCAAGTTATATTAGTGCTGCCAATCTTGGGAGTTCCTTGTTCATGATCTGGTTTTGCCTGGTGGCCCTATGTGCCTGACAAAGTCTTCCTCTTTGTCGCTTCCTGATTTATAAATCTGAGATGATTACTCAAGCAGTAGGTTATTATGTGCCACTACCACCCAGTGGTTTACCTTATTTCAGCACTCCGACCCTGAAGTCGTTAAATTCAATATACTTCATCTGGATCCACCTGGCACTGTACAGAAGAATTCGATCACTTTTGTAATGTGATATTATCTATCTACCTGTTTTTTCTTCCTCTTCTTAAGTGCCCTGTAAACTGTTGTATATGTTCAATAGCATTGCAATGAATGGACATATTCTTAGAACCATATAAACAATATTCCATTGTATAAATGCACCATATTTGATTTATTCAGTCACCTGCTGAAAAACATTCGGTTGCATCTAATCTTGAGCAAGTGTAAGTAGTGATGATGTAAAAAATTTGATGCAAGTTTTGCATATCTCTCATTTTCAAATACTTTGTGTATTATCTAGGTAAATGAAGGCTCAATACTATGGTGAGCCTATCAATAATTTGGTTAAGGAAAGGGATGGAAACGGAAGGGAAGGGAAGGGAAGGGAAGGAAGGGAAGGGAAGGAAGGGAAGGGAAGGGAAGGGAAGGGAAGGGAAGGGAAGGGAAGGGAAGGGAAGGGAAGGGAAGGGAAGGGAAGGGAAGGGAAGGGAAGGGAAGGGAAGGTCTCTTCCAAAGTGTTTGGTTATGTTGCAATAGAGATGGGAACATCAGCAACAAATGAGATACCTAAAATTCTGCGTCCTAACCAAAATTTGGTGTTATTGGCATGTTGTATTCCAGCTACTCCAATAATAGGTTTATGGTAATATCTTTTTAATTCCCTAAAGACATATATTGCAAAATATCTATATGCCACTTACACTGAAATGTCTGCTTAACAATTTTACTCCTATTTAATTAGATGTGCTATTTTGTTGAAAATTAAGACTTCTTTCTCTGTTTTAGATGCAAACCCTTTGTTATATGCCTTTTTTTTGTTTTTTTTTTTTTGTTTTTGTTTTTGTTTTTGTTTTCAAGACAAGGTTTCTCTTTATAGCTCTGGCTGTCCTGGAGTTCACTTTGTAGACCAGGCTGGCCTCGAAACCAGAAATCCGCCTGCCTCTGCCTCCCGAGTGCTGGGATTAAAGGCGTGCTCCAACACGCCCGGCTGTTATATGCCTTTTGTAACTATTTTTCTGTCTATAACTTCTTTTCCTTCTGCTAACAAAACACTATAATTAATTAAATATGAATCATTTAATTTTATTGTATTTTTCATTATTGGATTAATGATTAAGCTCTAATTTTTATTTTCTGAAAAATGTTAATATTCAGTTACTTTATTTAATTAACGGCATATAGTTTGGCAATTGATTCTTTGTCTAACTCTTACTGCATTTTTATTTATTGATTTGTGTGTGCCTGTGTGTGCATGCACACACATGTGCACACATGCACACACCATAGAAATGGGGTATCAGAAAATGAGTTGCATTATTCTATTCTTTTCTTCTACAATGTGGTAACAGAGACAGCTCAGTTCCTTGGGGTTGGCAGCAAGTGCCTTTGCATGATGAGCATCTCAGTGTCTTGATTTACTTCTCTTATGATGTCTCTATATTGTGTTTTCTCTGAAAGAGTTCTCTTGACCATATTACAAAATAATAACAGTGATTTTCCATTTTTATTTTAAGATGAACCCATGAAGAATATTTTTCCTCATAATGTTTTATTTCATATATCTATGTATGGATATCGTATGCTTTGTTCAAATACACACCCAATTCCTGGCATTCTAAGTTTTTCCCTGTACTTCCCGCTACCTTTTCTTTTTTCTCCCCATCCTCATATGCTCTCTTGCTTTATAAACACCAAGCCTACACAGTGATGCCTGCATGTGCATAGTTGTGAGAACATCCACTAGAGCATTGATATCCTTTGAGGGGCTGCAACCATGTAGAAAAATTTTCCGTCTCGGTCTCGGTCTCGGTCTCGGTCTCGGTCTCGGTCTCGGTCTCGGTCTCGGTCTCGGTCTCGGTCTCGGTCTCGGTCTCGGTCTCGGTCTCGGTCTCGGTCTCGGTCTCGGTCTCGGTCTCGGTCTCGGTCTCGGTCTCGGTCTCGGTCTCGGTCTCGGTCTCGGTCTCGGTCTCGGTCTCGGTCTCCCTCTCCCTCTCCGTCTCCCTCTCCCTCTCCCTCTCCCTCTCCCTCTCCCTCTCCCTCTCCCTCTCCCTCTCCCTCTCCCTCTCCCTCTCCCTCTCCCTCTCCCTCTCCCTCTCCCTCTCCCTCTCCCTCTCCCTCTCCCTCTCCCTCTCCCTCTCCCTCTCCCTCTCCCTCTCCCTCTCCCTCTCCCTCTCCCTCTCTCTCTCTTCCCTCCCCCTCTCCCCCTCCTCCCTCTCCCCTCTCTCTCAGCACATCAGCAATCAGATGTCAACAGTCTCTCAGTGAGGGGTTGAACTTTATGAGCCTCTCCTCCATTTTTCCTGGGATTTGAGTTAGCTTAAATTTGTGCAGATTTTGAGCATATGGTGACAACTGCTGTGAGTTTATATATGCAAAAGTTTAATTCAGATATTATCATCTTTTCTCCACAGAAAAGTCATCCTGTCAGAAGTTAAATTTCCCTGTGTATTTTGTTTCTAAGCTGTCTCATTGAGATATTTTCTTATGGATTAATTTGAGATTGTAAGATCACTCACCAAAAATTTACAATAAATTTTAGGATATTGTAGAGATATTCAAAACTCTGGTGTGTTTTAAAACAATTATTAATCATTTTATTTTAAATGTTATTCCCCTTCCCAGTCTCCCCTCCAGGAAGCCCCCATATCATCCCCCTTGCATTTGCCTATAGGAGGGTATGCCCATCTAACCACCAACCCATTCCTGTCTTACCCCTCTAGAATCTCCCTACACTGGGGCAACAAGCCTCATCAGGACCAAGGGCTTCCCCTCCCATTGATGCCAGATAAGGCAATCCTTTGTTACATATGTAGCAGTAGCCATGGACCTATACATGTATACTCTGTGTTTGGTGATTTAGTCTCTGGAAGCTCTGAAGGGTCTGGCTAATTGACACTGTTGTCCTTCCTATGGGGTTGAAATCCCCTTTGGCTCCTTCAGTCCTTCCCCTAATTCTCCATCAGGGTCCCCGGGCTCAGTTCAATGATTGCATGTGAGTATATTCATCTGTTTAGTTAGGTACTGGCAGAGCCTTTCAGAGGACAGTCTTACTAAGCTCTTGTTTGTAAGCACATTTTGGCATCAGCAATATTATCAGAGTTTGGTGTCTTTAGATAGAATGGATCACAGTATTTGGATGACCTTTCCTTCAGCCTCTGCTCAATTTTGGTCCCTGCATTTCCTTTATATAGGAACAATTATGGGTTAATATTTTTTAGATGGGTGAGTGTCCCCATCTCTCACTAGAGACAATGTCTATCTACTGGAAGTGATCTTTATCCCTACTGTTGGGTATTTCAGCTAATGTCATCCCAATTGGTTCCTGGGAGCCTCTGACATCTCTGGCATCTGGGACATTCTAGTGGTTCTCCAAGTTCCCTACCCCTACTGCTACTTATTTCTATTCATTCTCCTGACCCTCTGGACTTCTCTTCTTTCTCTTCTCATACCTGGTCCTGCCCTCCCCAAATTTTCCTCCCCCTACCCTCTCCCACCTAGTTCCCTACCTCCCTTTGCCTCCCATGATTATTTTGTCCTGTCTTCTTTTGTTAAATTTAAAATTATTTTATTTCTTTACATTCCATTCATTGGCCCCCTTCTTCTCCCATACCCACAGTTCTTCATCCCATTCTGACTCCACTTTGCCTCCAAGAGGGTGCTCTCTCCTCCCACCACAACTTCCTCTTAAGGCTCAAGGCTTGAGAGGGACTCAAGGCTCTCAAGGATTAAGCACATGTGTTGAGAATTCTGTTTAGCTCTGCACTCCATTTTTTAGTAGATATTTTCTTTATTTACATTTCAAATGTTATCCCCTTTCCTAGATTCTTCTCCCAAAATCTCCTATCTCCCCTCCCCCCTGCTTCCCAACCTAGTCCTGACATTCCCCTATACTAGGGCATACAGCCTTCAAAGGACCAAGGACCTCTCCTTTCATTGATGATCATCCTCTGCTACATATATAGCCACAAGTTCCACCATGTGTTTTCTTTGATTGGTGGTATAGTTCCAAGGAGCTTTGCGGGTACTGGTTAGTTCATATTGTTGTTCCTCCTATGGGACTGCAAACCCCTTCAGCTCTCTGGGTATTTCTCTAGATCCTTCATCGGGAACCTTGTGCTCCATCCAATGTATGACTGTTAGCATCCACTTTTGTATATTCCAGGCACTGGCAGAGCCTCGCAGGAGACAGCAAACCAGGCTCCTGTAAGCAGGCTATTTTTGGCATCTGCCTATTGTCTGGGTTTGGTGGTTGTTTATGGGGTGGATTTCCAAGTGGAGCAGGCTCTGGATGGTCGTTCCTTCTGTCTCTGCTCTGAACTCTGAATTCTGTCTCCATAACTCCTTCCTTAGTTCTGTACTCCATTTTAAACTGGGTTATTTGCTTTTCTAGAGACTAACTTCTTGAGTTCTAGGTATAATTTGAGTATTAGCCCTCTATCGAATTTAGGGTTGGTAAAGATTCTTTCCCAATCTGTGGGTTGCCATTTTATCCTATTAACAGTGACCTTTGCCTTAAAGAAGGTGTTTAACTTCATGAGGTCCCATTTATTCATTGTTGATCTTAGAACCTGAACAAATGGTGTTCTGTTCAGGAAATTTTCCCCGGTGCTGGTGTGTTCAAGGATCTTTCCCACTTTTTCTTCTATTAGATTCAGCATATCTGGTTTTATGATGATGTCCTTGATCCTCTTGGACTTGAGCTTTTACAAAGAGATAAAAATGGATCAATTTGGACTCTTCTACTTGCAGACCTCCAGGTAGACTAGCATAATTTGTTGAAAACGCTATTTTTTCCACTGCATGTTTTTTTGGATTCTTTATCAAAGATCAAGTGACCGTAGGTGTGTGGATTTATTTCTGGTTCTTCTATTCTATTCCTCTGCTCTAATTGTGGTCCCTTTATCAATACCATGTAGTTTTCTCACTGTTATTCTGTAGCACAGCATGAGGTCAGGAATAGTGGTTCCCCCAGAATTTCTTTTACTGTTAAGAATTGTTTTTGCTGTCCTGGGTTTTTTGTTATTCCAGATAAATTTGAGAATTGCTCTTTCCATCTTCGTAAAAATTGACTTGGAATTTTGATGGGGATTGCATTGAATCTGTAGGTTGCCTTTGGTAAGACGGTCATTTTTACCATATTAATTCTACCCATCCATGAGCATGGGAGCTCTTTCAATCTCCTGATGTCTACTATAATTTCTTTCTTCAGAGACTTCAAGTTCTTGTCATATAGATCTTTCACACCCTTAGTTAGTGTTATGCCAAGATACTTTATATTATTTGGGACTATTGTGAAGGGTGTTTTTTCCTTAATTTTTTCTCATCCCATTCATCCTTGAGTAGAGATAGTCTACTGATTTGTTTTATTTAATTTTATATCCAGCTACTTTGCTGAAGTTATTTATCAGCTATAGGAGATCTCTGGTAGTATTTTGACAGTTGCTTATATATATGATCATATCTGCAAATAGTAATACCTTGAATTCTTCCTTCTTGATTTGTATTCCTTTAATCTCCTTTTATTGCCTAATTGCCCTAGCTAGAACAAGTACTATATTGAATAAATAAGGAGAGAGTTGCATCCTTGTCTTGTCCCTGATTTTAGTGAGATTGCCTCAATTGTCTCTCAAATAATTTGATGTTGGTGTTGGTTTGCTGTATTGCTTTTATTATGTTTAGGTATGGGCCTTGAATTCCTGATCTTACCAAGACTTTTAACATGAAGGGGTATTATATTTTGTTGACAGCCTTTTCAACATCTAATGAGATGTTCCTGTCATTTTTTCTTTGAGTTAGTTTATATAGTGGATTATATTGATGGATTTCCATATATTGGACCATTCTAGCATCCCTGGAATGAAGCCTACTAGATTGTGGTGAATGATCATTTTGATGTGTTCTTAGATTTTGTTTCCAGAAATTTTATTAAGTATATTTGCATTGATATTCGTAAGTGAAATTGTTCTGAAGTTCTCTTATTTGTGGCTTAGATATCAGTGTAACTGTGACTTCATAGAATGAATTAGTTTTCCTTCTGTTTCTACTTTGTGAAACAGTTTGAGGAGTATTAATATGAGGTATTCTTTGAAGGTTGGATAGAATTCTGTACTGAAATGATCTGGTACTGAGATTTTTTTGGAAGAGTTTTAATGTCTGCTTCTATTTTGTTAGGGGTTATGGGACTGTTTAGATAGTTTATCTGGACATGATTTAACTTTGGTACCTGTATCTGTCTAGAAAATCATCCATTTCATCTATACATTTTCCAGTTTTGTTTAGTATAGTCATTTGCAGTAAGATCTGATGATGTTTTATAATTTCCTCAGTTTCTGTTATTTTGTCTCCCTTTTCATTTATGATTTTGTTAATTTGAATACTGTATTTGTGTTGATCAGTTAGTTTACTTAAGGGTTTATTTATCTAGTGGATTTTCTCAAAGAAACAGCTCAAAGTTCTATTGACTCTTTGTTTCTAATTGGTTGATTTATGACCTGAGTTTGATAATTTCCTACTGTCTACTCCTCTTGGGTGTGTGTTGAGAACTAAAGGGGTGTATAGAGGGAGAAGGGGGAGGGAAAGAGCCCATATCTGGCCAGAGTTCCTCCTGTGCTCTGGGCAGGCAGACTAGGGAGGGCTGCCGGACACTTTCCACTCAGCTCAGGATGGGCTCTAAGCAACTGACCCCACTCGGCAGGGGCCCTGGGGTGACACCCTCAGCCCTGAAGTTATGGGAGAGAGGGCTGAGGGAGAGAGGTTCCCATGCAGGTGAGAGTACTTAGTCCAGGCCTTGACTGGAGCACAGGAAGGCCTTCCATCAGGAGATTAAAAATGGCTCATTAGAGGAAAGCTTATCCCATCTTCGAAGCACAGCAGGCCTTGATGAACAAAGACAGTCTATGGTTTTAGAGCTTTATTGTAGGAAGGCAGAGGGGAAGAGAAAAGGTAGAGAGAGAGCAAGAAGACCGGCCATGGCCAAGAGGAGAGAAAGGGTAAAAGGAGAGAGAGAGAGAAAGAGAGAGAGAGAGAGAGAGAGAGAGAGAGAGAGAGAGAGAGAGAGAGAGAGAGAGAGAGGCTAGAGTAAGAGGGAGAGAGAGAGAGTAAGAGAGAAAGAGGAGAGCATGAGGAGAGAGAGAGTGAGAGGAGAGGATGGGGAGAGGAGAGGAGAGGAGAGGAGAGGAGAGGAGAGGAGAGGAGAGGAGAGGAGAGGAGAGGAGAGGAGAGGAGAGGAGAGGAGAGGAGAGGAGAGGAGAGGAGAGGAGAGGAGAGGAGAGGAGAGGAGAGGAGAGGAGAGGAGAGAGGAAATAAGAAAGAGGTGTGGCCAAGCAGCTCCTCTTATGATGGGCTCTAATCTTTACTGTAGCTAGGTAACAGGGAGGAGTGTAGCCTGAAGGTCAGAAACTTGGGAAATTTTCTGCATGACTGATAGCCACGCTTCTTCTGTGGGGGCTGTGGTAGTGGTAACTTATACAGGAGTCTTGAGTCCAGGAGACATGAGGGAATGCTATGTAGGTAAATTATCACCATTCTGGGGTTCAGACCTCAGCTCGACTGGAGACCAGCCTGCCTGTGTATATCCCAATGGCCCACAGGTATGTTTGCTTCATTCTATTCTAGAGCTTTCAGATGTGCTGTTAAGTTGCTAGTGTAGGATCTCTCCCTTTTTTTTTTTAAAGGATGGTACTCAGTGCCATGAACTTTCCCCTTAGCACTGATTACATTGTGTTTCAAGTCTTGGTATGTATACCTTCATTTTCATTACATTCTAGAAAGTGTGTAATTTTTTTCTTTATTTCTTCCTTGAAAAAATTATCATTAATTAGAGAGTTATTCAGTTTCCATGAGAAAGTAGGCTTTCTGTTGTTTTTATTGTTGTTGTTTGTTTGTTTGTTTGTTTCTGAAGACCAGCCTTAGTCAATGGTGATCTGATAGAATGCATGGGATCATTTTCATCTTCTTTTATTTGTATCTTGTTTCGTGTCTGATTATATGCTCATACCATGAGGTGCTAAGAAGATATATTCTTTTGTTTTAGGGTGAAAAGTTCTGTAGTTATCTGTTAAATATATTTGGTTCATTAATTCTGTTACTTTCACAGTTCCTGCTTAGTTTCTGTTTCATGATCTGTCCATTGGTGAGAGTGGGGTGTTGATGTCTTATACTATTAGTGTGTGAGGATCAAGGTGTGTTTTGATCTCTAGTAACATTTCTTTTACAAATGTGGGTGCCTTTGCATTTGGGACATAAATGTTCAGAATTAGGAATGCATTATGGTGAACTTTTCCTTCCTCATCTCTTTTGCCAACTTTTTGTTGAAAGTCTATTTTGTTGGATATTAGAATGGCTGCTTCAGCTCCTTTCTTGAGACCATTTGTTGGGAAAAATTTTCCAGCCTTTTATTTCTGGTACTGGCTGTCCTTGTCACTGAGATTTTTTCCTGTATGCAGCAAAATACTAGGTCCTGTTTATATACCCAGTCTGATAACCTATGTCATTTTAATTGGGAATTGATAGCATTGATGTTTAAATATGTTAAAGATTGTTGGTTCCTGTTATTTTTGTTCTTACAGGTGGTGTTATGGTTTTTGGTTCTCTTCATTTGGGTTGGTTTTGAGATGATTGTTTTCTTGATTTTTCTTGAGAATAGTTTTCCTCTTTGTATTGGAGTTTTCCTTTTAGTATTCTCTGTAGGGCTGGATTAGTAGAACGATATTGTTTAAATCTGGTTTTGTCATGGAATATCTTGGTTACTCCACCAATGGTGATTGAGTGTTTGGCCAGAACTGGCATTTGTGTTCTCTTAGGGTCTATATGACATCTGTCCAGGGTCTGCTGGCTTTTAGTCTCTGTTTGGAAGTCTGGTGTAATTCTTATAGGTTCACTTTTATATATTACTTGGTCTTTTTCCATTACTACTTTTATAATATTCTTTCTTTGTTCTGTGCACTTAGTGTTTTGATTATTATGTTATGGGAGGAATTTTTTCTGCTCAAATCTATCTGGTGTTCTGCAGATTTCTTGTACATTTATGGCCATTTCTTTCTTTAGGGAGGCAGGTTTTTTTTTTCCTATGATTTTGATGAAGGTATTTCCAGGCCCTTTGGCTTGGAAATATTTTCTCTCTTCTATCATTATTTTTACATTTGTTCTTTTCATTGTGTCCTAATTTTCTTGGATGTTTTTGGGTGAGGAGCTTTTCACACTTTGTATTCTCTTTTACTGTTGTGTTAATATCTTTTATGGTATCTTCTAAGACTGAGAATCACACTTCTATATCTTGTATTCTGTTTGTGATGGTCTCATCTATGACTCTTGATATCTTTCCTAGGCTTTCCATCTTCACAGTTGCTTCCCTTTGTGATTTCTTTATTGTTTCTATTTCCATTATTAGATCCTGAATTGTTTTGTTCAATTCCTTAACCTCTGTGATTGTGTTTTCCTGTATTTCTTTAAGGAATTTATTTATTTCTTCTTTAAGGCCATCTACCTTTTTGCCTCTGTTTTCCTGTATTTCTGTAAGAGAGTTATTTGTATCCTCCTTAAATGCCTCTATCATCTTCATGAGATGGAATTTTAGGTTGAAGTGTTGCTTATCAGTTGTGTTAGGGTAATCAGGACTTTCTGTGGTGGGAGACCTGGGTTCTGATGGTGCCAAATGGCATTGGTTTCTGTTGCAAAAGTTCTGTTGCATGTGCCTTTCACAATCTGGGTATCACAGGTGTTAACTAAAGTTGCTGTCTAGAACTGGATCCTGTCCCACCTGGGAGCCTGAGAAACTGGTTGTGATGGAGCTCCTGGTATTCAAGCTATCTCTGGGGTGTGGGAACATTCTGGACCACCTGCCCTGTCCTGGGCAAAGTTGTGAGCTTGAAGGAAGATATGTCTCCATCAGGGCGGGCAGATAAAGTCTGCCTCCACTGGGCCCCACAGGAGTCCCACTTAGGCCAGGTATTGGGATGGGGGTGGTGTCTCAACTGTAAGCCTGGTTGTATAGAAACATCTGGTAGTCAAGCTCTCTTTGGGTATTGGAGTTGGTCTGAAACACAGTCTCTAGCCTTGGTAGGGGTTGTGGGCTGGAACCCTTGGTTGGTGGTTTTCTAAGTAGAAATTCCTCTCTAAGAATTTCAAAGATGTGCCGTGTGTGTGTGTGTGTGTGTGTGTGTGTGTGTGTGTGTGTGTGTGTATGTATGTATGTATGTTTTCAATGTTATATCAAGAGTTCAGCTCATATTGCTGCACTGATTTGTGGGTTCGCAATGTGGTTTAAAATTTCTGGTCCACTTTTGAAATTAGTTTATTTTTTCTTTCCTTTAAGATTTTTTATAAACTCAAATATGTGTTAAGACAAGTACTGATCAACTATAGGAAAATCAAGAATTGTATTTGAAAGTTTTGACTGTAGAATCAAAATGATCATGTGCTATGGTCTATGTATATTCAAAGTCAAAATGAAACAAAACAAAACAAAAATTGTCTTAGCATGAGGACATTTGGAAGATTGAGTTTCAACATTTTATTCTGCCATCCTGATAAAACTAAAAGAAAGAAAGAAAGAAAGAGAGAGAGAGAGAGAGAGAGAGAGAGAGTTCTATAATAAAAAATTAATAAAGAAGGCAAAAATGTTAACATATTTTACACCATTTTTCCCATTGTCTTTTTACCCTTTCAAGATCTAGATTCACCCACGTCCCCAGTCCTTCTCAAATCCATGGTCTAATCTGTATCACAAACATACACACACACACACACACACACACAAACATAAATACTTTAATTCTTTTAGTATTGACCATATGTATAGGTGTTTAAGACTGACCATTTGGGAATGAGTAACCTATGAGGGAGTTGGTTCATGGAGAAGACTGATTCTTCTTTTTGTCAGGAACCATTAATTGCTTGTAGCTCTTCATCTAAAGGTGAAACCTTGTGAGATTTGCCCCTTCCATACTACCATGTCACTCTAAGGTTTTATGGGTTCAGCTATACTACTATATAAAAAACATCATCCCAAAGCTGTAATCCTGGTCCTCTAGGCCCTGTAATTTTATCTCCACATATTTAGTGAGAATTCTGGGTTCTTTAAAATCCTAGTGATGTTATGTGAATGTTTTTAAAACACGGCGGGGGATATAGGGCTGCTACCACAACCACTATGATTTGTATCAGGCTTGAGGAGGGGTGTAACTTTTGCCAGCTGCAGAAAATTTGTCTTGAATTCTGGGGACTCTTTTGTTGTCATTGGCTTTGTCATCTGTAACCATGGAGTTTTCCATCTGTCCATTTTGTTCCAGAAAATAACGACTCTGAAACTTCTTACATATTTGCAGATGCTAGACCAACACTATGTTTTATACCACTAGATCATAAGTTAATGATCCATTATTTTATTCTATGTTCTGCCAAATGGATGGTTCCCTGGTCCTCAGTTTCATGTGACCATCTGTCTTCCTCTCCCTGGGACAAATCCTCTCCTGTACCTGTCTCTCCCCCAGAATTCTCTGTATATCAGAACTTCTACCACACTATTTCCTGTCTAAGCTAATAGATGAACAGCAATTTTATTGGTGGGTTATTCTTTCATATAGTACAAAAGACTTTTTATACACTCCAGAGTAGGTATAAATGTGAAATCTCCCAAAGGGCCTCTGTCTGCTTCTACCCCTGCTGCTGCTTGTTACCACTGCTATTTTTGTTATTGTTGGATTTCTGGATTGTTGGATTGCAAAATTTCTGGATTCCTAGAATGTTGTGTTGCTGGATTGCTCTTAGCTAGATTGTGGTTGTGGATTGGAGATATTCTGACAATAAAAATTGTACTTTCTCCCAAGGAACTTGACACCACAATCAGCAGGAATTAGTCAAAAGAGGTCTATACCCCATTTCCCCACTAGCCTTATTTCTCTTCTACCAAATGCTGGGGTTGGAAGGAATAATGGTGGAATAAAAGTTAGAAGGTTGGTAGGTAAAAGAGCCCAATAAATCAGCCCCAAAAGATCAGCATACACTGATAATCTGTTACATTCCTTATGGGGTGGTTGTAAGAGTTATTTTGCAGATGTATTAGTGCACCCCACCATTAGTTATTCTCTGAGTCTCTGCATTTTGGTGAACTGAGAATTTCTATAGTTGTTTCCATAGTATTCAAAAAGTAGTTTTTGATAATAGGTGAGAGCTATAACTATATATAGGTATAAAAATACATCTAAAAATGCAGTTAGAAATTAATGTAGTTTAGAAAAATGGCAGCAGTTGTACATGTTTTTAAACAAGTTTTTCCTTTGTTAAAGTCTGTCATCCCAGAACTCACTTTGTAAAGCTGGTTGGTCTCAAACTTACAGATATCCACTGGTTTCTGCCTCCTCAAGGGCTGAGATTAATCATGTGTACCACCACACCTGACTCAGTAGAGGGTCTTAAGGACAAATTTAAGTATGAAGTGGATACAAATTTAAAAGTTAAAATTATTTAATGAAAATCTTTAGAGCTTAAGCATAAAATCATAAACAAAGTCTCATTTCACTTAAAAGATAAAAACAAATCTTAGATTCACTCAAAGAAAGAATGAAATAAAATGAAAGAAGGATCAACTACTAAGCTGATAGAAATTATCTTTACAAGTCATTTAGAAGCAATGGATGTTATTCAATTTTTTGGAACAGTTTGATGTGCCACTATTAAAGTCATATGTAAAATTAGAATTTTTTTCAAGTATGCTGAAAAAAGTTAACCCAGACTAAAAAATGTGTTTCTGTGTTTGGGGGAGGGGGTAACTTAGAGGACTTTACTACATGTTTTGGTTATTATTTCTCTTCCCATAAGGATTCACAGTGAATAGATTAGAGTAAACAATCTTGGCTCCTGTTGGTACAGTACTGGAGCTCAGCTTTCAGTTGTCTCCACCACAAAATGCACAGCATATGGATATTCCCTGGTTCAGGTCCCACTATACACAGCCTATTTATCTATATAAGGATGGCAAAGACATGTTTGGAGAAATTATCCCCAAATGTGTTGAGAGAATAGAATGTTTGAAGGATGCCATTGGAGAAGGGAGACTGACCCTCAGGATCCTTACTGTCAGTTCTGATGGTGAAGGGCAATATCACTGCATCTTCAAAAGTGGCAAATTCTCTGAAGAGCACATCACAGAAGTCAAGGTTTGATTCTTTTGAGAGTAATTTCTAAATTCACTCACTGAATTACATATAAGAAAAATGTCTGCTCATAAATTTGACAAGGGAATTGAATCTTATATGGTTTTGTTGATATTTGTAATCTGAAGACTTATCTCAGCAGTTTAGATTAATACAGAGCAAATATTTTACTGAAAGATAACTAAATGAGATAAGGAAGCCTTTTTTTCCACAGAATTATTTAGAACAAGTTGCTAATTGAATTTTTTTCTCCCCATCTTCTTATCTAGTGCTTTCTGTCTTAATTGATTTATTGTGTCACTTGGAGCCCCATAGAGTTTTGACCATCTTTATATCTACAAACACTGGATTTAACATGTAGGAGGAGTAGTTTTCCTTTTGTGTTCTTTTTCTCTTTCCATTCACTGTGCACTACTGTTTTATCTTTGTTTACAACCAGCTGGGAAATCCCGGGTTCAAATTCTTGTTCATCCTCCTACTACCAAAGGTGTAATAGTGGAGTGTCATTCAGGAGGTTGGTTCCCACAGCCCCGTTTGGAATGGAGAGACAACAGAGGAGGGTTCATTCCAGATGCATCAAAATTCCATTCACAGGACAGAGACACACTGTTCAATATGACAATAACCTTTCTCCTTACAGACAACTCCTTCAGGAATGTCACTTGTTGCCTTTACAAACCTCTAACAGGCCAAAAGGAAAGCACAAGCACTGTTCTATGGATAAAATTCATATATTCATTATTGAAATAATTATCACTTTATATAATTTAGACTTGAAATAAATATTACATGATTTCTTCACTTGGTTTTAGGCCATTATTTTTCCTTCCTTTTATTTATCATTTACCTATTGTCTAGTTGATTGCCTTTGCTAGATTCATTTCTTTCACTATGTTACTAATATTGGAGATTTTAGGGTACAAAATCCAGTTTTGTTTTGTCCTAAAGTGTTGCTTAATTTTTTTTAATCTTTAGCTAAATTTGTAATAATTCTTAAAAATTGTTTTATCAATATTATTTAAAAAATAGAGATAGGTTAGAAACAAATGAGAAAATGTTTAACATCTTTAGCTATCAAGCAAATGTACATTAAAAGACCTTTGAGATCTCATGTCAATCAGAATGACTAAAAAAAAATATGAAATCTGTTAGCATGACTTCGGAGAAAGGGGAATGATGAATTATTGGTGATAAAAATGCAAACTGGTAACACCACTACAGAAACCGGTGTAGAATTTTCTCAAAAAAGCTAAAACTAGAGGTACCACCTTATTCACTTTTGGGAATATATCCAAAGAATATGCACATTATTATAGAGATACTTGTTTGCACATGTTCTTGCTGTTTTTTTTTCCCCAGGAAATAGTCAGAAATAACCTAGATGTCTATACACTGACAAATGGATATTGAAAAAGCAATTTATGATAGCATATATAATTGACCCTAAAAATTCTACCAGAGAACTCCAAAACCCGATAAACATCTTCAGGGCAGTAGCTGGATATAAAATTAACTCAAACAAATGAGGGGCCTTTCTCTACACAAAGGATAAACAGGCTGAGAAAGAAATTAGGGAAACAACACCCTTCTCAATAGTCACAGATGATATAAAAAAACCTTGATGTGACTCTAAGGAAGTGAAAGATCTGTATGATAAGAACTTCAAGTATCTGAAGAAAGAAATCAAAGATCTCAGAAGATGGAAAGATCTCCCATACTCATGAATTGGCAGAATTTATATAATAAAAATGGCTATCTTGCCTCAAGCAATCTACAAGTTCAATACAATCCCCCTCAAAATTCCAACTCAATTCTTCACGCAGTTAGAAAGGGTAATTTGCAAATTCATCTAAAAAAAAAAAAAACCTAGGATAGCAAAAACTATTCTCAATAACAAAAGAACCTCTGGTGGAATCATCATGCCTGACCTCAAGTTGTACTACATTTCAATTGTGATAAAAAACCGCATGGTACTGGTACAGCAACAGATAGGTAAATCAATAGAATAGAACTAGAGACCCAGAAATGAACCCACACACCTATGGTCACTTGATCTTTGACATGGTGGATAAAACCATCCAGTGGGAAAAAGACAGCATTTCAACAAATGGTACTGGCACAACTGGCAGTTATCATGAAGAAGATGTGAATTGATCCATTCTTATCTCCTTTTACAAAGCTCAAGTCTAAGTGGATCAAGGAACTCCACATAAAACCAGAGACACTAAAACTTATAGAGGAGAAAGTGGAGAAAGGCCTCAAAGATATGGGCACAGGGGAGAAATTCCTGAACAAAACAGCAATGGCTTGTGCTGTAAGATTGAGAATTGACAAATGGGACCTCATAAAATTGCAAAGCTTCTGTAAGGCAAAAGACACTGTCAATAAGACAAAAAGGCCACCTACATATTGAGAAAGGATCTTTACCAATCCTAATTCAGATTGGGAACTAACATCTAATATATACAAAGAACCCAAGAAGCTGGACTCCAGAAAATCAAATAACTCCATTGAAAATGGGGTACAGAGCTAAACAAAGAATTCTAAACTGAGGGCTGACCCAGTGGCTGAGAAGCACCTGAAAAATGTTCAACATCCTTAATTTTCAGGGAAATGCAAACCAAAACAACCCTGAGATACCACCTCACATCAGTCTTAATGGCTAAGGTCAAATATTCAGGTGACAACAGATGCTGGCGAGGATGTGGAGAAAGAGGAATACTCCTCCATTGCTGGTGGGATTGCAAGCTTGTACAACCACTCTGGAAATCAATCTGGTGGTTCCTCAGAAAATTGGACATAGTAGTACCAGAAGATCTAGCAGTACTGCTCCTGGGCATATACCCAGAAGTTGTTCCAACTGGTAAGAAGGACATATGCTCCACCTTATTCATAGCAGCCTTATTTATAATAGCCAGAAGCTGGAAAGAACCCAGATGTCCCTCAACAGAGGAATGGATACAGAAAATGTGGTACACTTACACAATGGAGTACTACTCAGCTATTAAAAATAATGAATTTATGAAATTCTTAGGCAAATGGATGGATCTGGAGGATATTATCCTGAGTGAGGTAACCCAATCACAAAAGAACATACATATAGTTACTGATAAGTGGATATTAGCCCAGAAACTTAGACTGCCCAAGATACAATTTGCAAAAACTCATGAGACTGAAGAAGAAGTAAGACCAAAGTGTGGTTACTCTGTTCCTTCTTAGAAGGGGGAACAAAACACCCATGAAAGGAGTTACAGAGACAGATTTTGAAGCTGAGACTGAAGGAAGGACCATCCAGGGACTGCCCCACCTGGGGATCCATCTCATAAACAACCACCAAACCCAGACACTATTGCATATACCAGCAAGATTTTTCTGAAAGGACCCTGATATAGCTGCCTCCTGTGAGGCTATGCCAGTGTCTGGCAAATACATAAGTGGATGCTCACAGTCATCTCTTGGATAGAACACAGGGTCCCCAATGAAGGAGCTAGAGAAAGTACCCAAGGAGCTGAAGGGATCTGCAGCCCTATAGGAGAAACAACAATATGAAATACCCTTTACTGCTAGACCTTTTGTTTCTAGCTATATACGTATCTGAGGATGGCCCATTCGTGCATCAGTGGGAGGAGAGGCCCTTTGTCTTGAGAAGATTCTATGCACCAATACAGGGGAATGCCAGGGCTAGGAACCAGGAGTGGGTGGGTTGAGGAGCAGGGTAGGGGGAGGATATAGAGGACTTTCAGGATAGCATTTGAAATCTAAGTGAGGAAAATAATAAAAAAGAAAGAAAGAAAGAAAAAGCAATTTACTTATCTAATGAAATATTATTTAGCCATTACTAAAAATGGAACAATGCTATTTTTGTTACTATTTCTGTATAGTATAATTTGCAGTCAGATATTGTAATATATCTAGCATATACAACCAACCACAAATCCCAATTACAGATATATGTACACTTAATGGTGCTAGTGAGAATATACACTGTTCTAACTACTATGGAAATAGATGTTGAGTTAAAAAAAACTGCAATAGGTGGGTGGAGAGAGGGCTCATTGGTTAAAGGCATTTGTGATACCTATAGAGGACCCATATTTAGTTCCCAGTTCTTATCACCCACATTGTGGCTCACAACCATCATTAACTCCATATATAAGGGGGTTGGAGTATTCTATTCTTATGTCCATGAGTACTAGGCATGCACATGGCTCACATGTGTATACATGTGTACACACACACACACACACACTCACACACACGGGAGAGAGAGAGAGAGAGAGAGAGAGAGAGAGAGAGAGAGAGAGAGAGATACAAGCAAAGCACTCATATGCATAGAATAAAATAAATAAATATTTTTAAATTCTTTATAAAGTCTGCAAATAGACTTAACTTATATGTGATGTATACATATATGCCACTTGCATGTACAAAAATGACTCTAGAAGTTCATACACACTTATAATAGACAGCTTAGTTTTACCATCATTCAGTGAGAACATTGGTATTTCATGTGTCCTGAGAGTTTAGACAGACCTGAAGCTCTGAGTTTGATCTGACTTTATATTTGTTCCCTTTAAACCGTTGAGGAGGGGATAGGACAGGTTGTGAGTCTATGAGGCAAGATGGAAAGAAATAGAGAGACTGCCCTTCATCCATTTCACTGGCTTCATACTAATTTACACCTATGCTACTTTTCACACAGTTCATATCTGTCTCTCCAAACTGGCCTAAACTTATCATTTCAAAGAGAGAGTAATGGAGAGGCTTGCATGTGTCATCCCTAATCATGTTGTTCCAAACACTGCATATTATAGATAGTAAAATTTGTGCAGGGGAGAAAGTCCTGAACAGAACAGCAATGGCTTGTGCTGTAAGATTGAGATTCAACAAATGGGACCTCATAAAATTGCAAAGCTTCTGTAAGGCAAAAGACATTGTCAATAAGACAAAAAAAGCCACCAACATATTGGGAAAGGATCTTTACCAATCCTAAATCAGATAGGGGACTAATATCCTACATATACAAAGAACTGAAGAAGCTGGATTCCAGAAAAACAAATAACCCCATTAAAAATGGGGTACAGAGCTAAACAAAGAATTCTCAACTGAGGAATACTGAATGGCTGAGAAGCACCTGAAAAAATGTTCAACATCCTTAATTATTTACATTTCAACTGTTATTCACCTTCTCGGTTTCCCCTCTGAAAACCCCCTATCCCACCCCCTACTCCTGCTTCTATTAGGATGTGTCTCCCACCCTCCTCACTCATTCTTGCCTCACCACCCTAGCATTCCCCTACACTAGAGCAATAAGCCTTTACAGGGCTAAGGGCCTCACCTCCCATTGATGCCAGATAAGGTCATCCTCTGCTACACATGCAGCTGGAGCCATGGGTCTCTCCATGTATATTCTTTGGTTGGTGGTTTAGTCCCTGTGAGCTCTGCATAGGGTGTGCTTGACATTGTTTTTCTTCCTGTGGTGTTGCAAACCCTTCTCCTCACTCCCCCTAATTCCTCCATTTGGGTCCTGCTGCTCAGTCCAGTAGTTGGCTACAAGCAAATGCAATTATATTGGTAAGGTTCTGGCAGAGCCTCTCAGAAGACATCCATATCAGGCCCAGAGATAAGAGACTCTCAGAATCAGGAATACAACCAGTTATGGGGACACAGAAATTAGCCTTTGAGAAATATACAGTACACAATAACATTATGGCTACAACCAACCAATAATCAGTGATTTTACTATTTTTTTATATTTTTTTATTACATATTTTCCTCAATTACACTTCCAATGCTATCCCAAAAGTCCCCCATACTCCCCCCCCAATTCGCTACGCACCCATTCCCATTCTTTTGGCCCTGGCATTCCCCTGTATTGGGGCATATAAAGTTTGCAAGTCCAATGGGCCTCTCTTTCCAGTGATGGCCGACTAGGCCATCTTTCGATACATATATAGCTAGAGACGAGAGCTCCGGGGTACTGGTTAGTTCATCTTATTGTTCCAACTATAGGGTTGTAGATTCCTTTAGCTCCTTGGGTACTTTCTCTAGCTTCTCCATTGGGAGCCTGGTGATCCATCCAATAGCTGACTGTGAGCATCCACTTCTGTGTTTGCTAGGCCCCGGCATAGTCTCACAAGAGACAGCTATATCTGGGTCCTTTCAGCAAAATCTTGCTAGTGTATGCAATGGTGTCAGCGTTTGGAAGCTGATTATGGGATGGATCCCTGGATATGGCAGTCTCTAGATGGTCCATCCTTTCATCACAGCTCCAAACTTTGTCTCTGTAACTCCTTCCCTGGGTGTTTTGTTCCCAATTCTAAGAAGGGGCATAGTGTCCACACTTTGTTCTTCATTCTTCCTGAGTTTCATGCGTTTAGCAAATTGTATCTTATATCTTGGGTATCCTAAGTTTTGGGCTAATATCCACTTATCAGTGAATACATATTGTGTGAGTTCCTTTGTGATTGTGTTACCTCACTCAAGATGATGCCCTCCAGGCCCATCCATTTGGCTGGGAATTTCATAAATTCATTCTTTTTAATAGCTGAGTAGTACTCCATTGTGTAAATGTACCATAATTTCTGTATCCATTCCTCTGTTGAGGGGCATCTGTGTTCTTTCCAGCTTCTGGCTATTATAAATAAGGCTGCTATGAACAAGTGGAGCATGTGTCCTTCTTACTGGTTGGGACATCTTCTGGATATATGCCCAGGAGAGGTATTGCTGGATCCTCTGGTAGTACTATGTCCAATTTTCTGAGGAACCACCAGATTGATTTCCAGAGTGGTTGTACAAGCTTGCAATCCCACCAACAATGGAGGAGTGTTCCTCTTTCTCCACATCCTCGCCAGCATCTGCTGTCACCTAAATTTTTGATCTTAGCCATTCTGACTGGTGTGAGGTGGAATCTCAGGGTTGTTTTGATTTGCATTTCCCTGATGGTTAAGGATGTTGAACATTTTTTTCAGGTGCTTCTCTGCCATTCGGTATTCCTCAGGTGAGAATTCTTTGTTCAGTTCTGAGCCCCATTTTTTAATGGGGTTATTTGATTTTCTGGAGTCCACCTTCTTGAGTTCTTTATATATATTGGATATTAGTCCCTTATCTGATTTAGGATATGTAAAGATCCTTTCCCAATCTGTTGGTGGTTTTTTTTGTCTTATTGATGGTGTCTTTTGCTTTGCAGAAGGTTTGCAGTTTCATGAGGTCCCACTTGTCAATTCTTGATCTTACAGCACAAGCCATTGCTGTTCTATTCAAGAATTTTTCCCCTGTGCCCATATCTTCAAGGCTTTTCCCCACTTTCTCCTCTATAAGTTTCAGTGTCTCTGGTTTTATGTGAAGTTCCTTGATCCACTTAGACTTGACCTTAGTACAAGGAGATGGGAATGGATCGATTCGCATTCTTCTACATGATAACAACCAGTTGTGCCAGCACCATTTGTTGAAAATGCTTTCTTCCACTGGATTGTTTTAGCTCCCTTGTCAAATATCAAGTGACCATAGGTGTGTGGGTTCATTTCTGGGTCTTCAATTCTATTCCATTGTTCTACTTGTCTGTCACTATACCAGTACCACGCAGTTTTTTATCACAATTGCTCTGTAGTAAAGCTTTAGGTCCGGCATGGTGATTCCACCAGAGGTTCTTTTATCCTTGAGAAGAGTTTTTGCTATCCTAGGTTTTTGTTATTCCAGATGAATTTGCAGATTGCACTTTCTAATTCGTTGAAGAGTTGATTTGGAATTTTGATGGGGATTGCATTGAATCTGTAGATTGCTTTTGGCAAGATAGCCATTTTTACAATGTTGATCCTGCCAATCCATGAGCATGGGAGATCTTTCCATCTTCTGAGATCTTCTATGATTTCTTTCTTCAGAGACTTGAAGTTTTTATTATACAGATCTTTCACTTCCTTAGTTAGAGTCACGCCAAGATATTTTATATTATTTGTGACTATTGAGAAGGGTGTTGTTTCCCTAATTTCTTTCTCAGCCTGTTTATTCTTTGTGTAGAGAAAGGCCATTGATTTGTTTGAGTTAATTTTATATCCAGCTACTTCACCGAAGCTGTTTATCAGGTTTAGGAGTTCTCTGGTGGAATTTTTAGGGTCACTTATGTATACTATCATATCATCTGCAAAAAGTGATATTTTGACTTCATCTTTTCCAATTTGTATCCCTTTGATCTCCTTTTGTTGTCGAATTGTTCTGGCTAGGACTTCAAGTATAATGTTGAATAGGTATGGAGAAAGTGGACAGCTTTGTCTAGTCCCTGATTTTAGTGGGATTGCTTCAAGCTTCTCACCATTTACTTTGATGTTGTCTACTGGTTTGGTGTAGATTCCTTTTATCATGTTTAGGTATGGGCCTTGAATTCCTGATCTTTCCAAGATTTTTATCATGAATGGGTGTTAGATCTTGTCAAATGCTTTTTCTACATCTAACGAGATGATCATGTGGTTTTTGTCTTTGAGTTTGTTTATATACTGGATTACATTGATGGATTTCCGTATATTGAACCATGCCTGCATCCCTGGGATGAAACCACCTTGGTCATGATGGATGATTGTTTTGATGTGTTCTTGGATTCGGTTAGATAGAACTTTATTGAGGATTTTTGCATCAATATTCATAAGGGATATTGGTCTGAAGTTTTCTATCTTTGTTGGGTCTTTTTGTGGTTTAGGTATCAGAGTAATTGTGGCTTCATAGAATGAGTTGGGTAGAGTACCTTCTATTTCTATTTTGTGAAATAGTTTGTGAAGAACTGGGATTAGATCTTCTTTGAAGGTCTGATAGAACTCTGCACTAAACCCATCTGGTCCTGGGCTTTTTTTGGTTGGGAAACTATTAATGACTGCTTCTATTTCTTTAGGGGATATAGGGCTGTTTAGATCATTAACCTGATATTGATTCAACTTTGGTACCTGGTATCTGTCTAGGAACTTATTCCATTTCATCCAGGTTCTCCAGTTTTGTTGAGTATAGCCTTTTGTAGAAGGATCTGATGGTGTTTTGGATGTCTTCAGGATCTGTTGTTATGTCTCCTTTTTCATTTCTGATTTTGTTAATTAGAATGCTTTCCCTGTGCCCTCTAGTGAGTCTGGCTAAGGGTATATCTATCTTGTTGATTTTCTCAAAGAACCAGCTCCTTGATTGGTTGATTCTTTGAATAGTTCTTCTTGTTTCCACTTGGTTGATTTCGCCCCTGAGTTTGATTATTTCCTGACGCCTACTCCTCTTGGGTGAATTTGCTTCCTTTTGTTCTAGTACTTTTGGGTGTTTTGTCAAGCTGCTAATGTGTGATCCCTCTAGTTTCTTTTTGGAGGCACTCAGAGCTATGAGTTTTCCTCTTAGAAATGCTTTCATTGTGTCCCATAAGTTTGGGTATGTTGTGGCTTCATTTTCATTGAACTCTAAAAAGTCCTTAATTTCTTTCTTTATTCCATCCTTGACCAAGGTATCATTGAGCAGAGTGTTGTTCAGTTTCCAGGAGAATGTTGGCTTTCTATTATTTATTTTTTATTGAAGATCAGCCTTAATCCATGGTGATCTGATAGGATGCATGGGACAATTTCAATATTTTTGTATCTGTTGAGGCCTGTCTTGTGACCAATTATATGGTCAATTTTGGAGAAGGTACCATGAGGTGCTGAGAAGAAGGTATATCCTTTTGTTTTAGGATTGAATGTTCTGTAGATATCTGCCAGATCCATTTGATTCATAACTTCTGTTAGTTTCACTGAGTCCCTGTTAAGTTTCTGTTTCCATGATCTGTCCATTGGTGAAAGTGGTGTGTTGAAGTCTCCCACTATTATTGTATGAAGTGCAATGTGTGCTTTGAGCTTTACTAAAGTTTCTTTAATGAATGTGGCTGCCTTTGTATTTGGAGCATAGATATTCAGGATTGATAGTTCCTCTTGGAGGATTTTACCTTTGATGAGTATGAAGTGCCCCTCCCTGTCTTTTTTGATGACTTTGGGTTGGAAGTCAATCTTTCAGATATTAGAATGGCTACTACAGCTTGTTTCTTCATACCATTTGCTTGGAAAATTGTTTTCCAGCCTTTCATTCTGAGGTAGTGTCTATCTTTTTCTCTGAGATGAGTTTCCTGTAAGCAGCAAAATGTTGGGTCTTGTTTGTGTAGACAGTTTGTTAGTCTATGTCTTTTTTTGGGGAGTTGAGTCCATTGATATTAAGAGATATCAAGGAAAAGTAATTGTTGCTTCCTGTTATTTTTGTTGTTAAAGTTCGCATTCTGTTCTTGTGGCTATCTTCTTTTAGGTTTGTTGAGGGATTACCTTCTTGTTTTCTCTAGGGCTTGGTTCCCGTCCTTGTATTTTTTTTTTCTGTTATTATCCTTTGAAGGGCTGGATTCATGGAGAGATAATGTGTGAATTTGGTTTTGTCGTGGAATACTTTGGTTTCTCCATCTATGTTAATTGAGAGTTTGGCTGGGTATAGTAGACTAGGCTGGAATTTGTTTTTTTTTTAGTGTCTGTATAACATCTGTCCAGGATCTTCTGGCTTTCATAGTCTCTGGTGAAAAATCTGGTGTAATTCTGATAGGCTTGCCTTTATATGTTACTTGGCCTTTTTTTCTTACTGCTTTTAGTATTCTATCTTTATTTAGTGCATTTGTTGTTCTGATTATTATGTGTCGGGAGGTATTTCTTTTCTGGTCCATTGTATTAGGAGTTCTGTAGGCTTCTTGAATGTTCATGGGCATCTCTTTCTTTAGATTTGGGAAGTTTTCTTCTATAATTTTGTTGAAGATGTTTGCTGGTCTTTTGAGTTGAAAATCTTCATTCTCATCCACTCCTATTATCCGTAGGTTTGGTCTTCTCATTGTGTCCTGGATTTCCTGGATGTTTTGAGTTAGGTTCTTTTTGCATTTTCCATTTTCCTTGATTGTTGTGCTGATGTTCTCTATGGTATCTTCTGCAACTGAGATTCTCTCTTCCATCTCTTGTATTCTGTTGCTGATGCTCGCATCTATGGTTGCAGATTTCTTTCCTAGGGTTTCTATCTCCAGTGTTGCCTCATTTTGGGTTTGCTTTATTGTGTCTACTTCCCATTTTAGGTCTAGTATGGTTTTGATCATTTCCATCATCTGTTTGGATGTGTTTTCCTGTTTTTCTTTAAGGACTTCTACCTTTTTGATTGTGTTATCCTGTTTTTCTTTAAGGACTTGTAACTCTTTAGCAATGTTCTCCTATAATTCCTTATATGAGTTATTAAAGTCCTTCTTGATGTCCTCTACCATCATCATGAGATATGCTTTTAAATCCAGGTCTAGCTTTTCAGGTGTGTTGGGTTGCCCTGGAATGGGCGAAGTGGGAGTGCTGGGTTCTGATGATGGTGAGTGGTCTTGATTTCTGTTAGTAAGATTCTTACGTTTACCATTCACCATCTGGTAATCTCTGGAGTTGTTATAGTTGTCTCTGTTTAGAGATTGTTCTTCTGGTGATTCTGATTACCGTCTATCAGCAGACCTGGGAGACAGGCTCTCTCCTCTGAATTTCAGTGGTTAGAGCACTCTCTGCTGACAAGTTCTCCTCTTACAGGGAAGGTACACAGATATCTGGTGGTTGGACCTCCTCCTGGCCGAAGAAGAAGGCCCAAAACAGGACCTTTCCCAGATGCTGTGTTGCTTTGGCAGGTCACAGAAGCTGTCAGCTTCTGTGGTGCACACTCTCACCTGTGCAGACTAAGTTCCTAAGTTCGGCGGAGTCCCAGATCCAAGATGACTCTCCCTTCTTTTGAGGTATAGGGCTCCATGCAGGGTGGGACCACTGTCCTCCGGTTGGGAGGGTGCTGGATGTCTGCGGCCCCAAAAGGGTGCTGCCTCAGTGGCTCTGTGGCTCCTGCCTGTCCCAGAAGCTGTCTGCCTCTGTGGTGCACACTCTCACCTGTGCAGACTAAGTTCCTAAGTTCGGCGGAGTCCCGGCACCAATATGGTGCTCCCTTCTCCTCACGCAGAGGGCTCCTGTGCAGGGTGGGCCACTGTCCTCTGGCTGGGAGGGTGCCAGATGTCTGTGGCCCCAAAAGGGTACTGCCTCAGTGGCTCTGTGGCTCCCGCCTGTCCCAGAAGCTGTCTGCCTCTGTGGTGCACACTCTCACCTGTGCAGACTAAGTTCCTAAGTTCGGCGGAGTCCCGGCACCAAGATGGTGCTCCCTTCTCCTCACGCAGAGGGCTCGTGATTTTACTATTTCATTTCTTTAGGTTGCTGCCACGGACCAGCCCCAGTCGACCTCTGTCAATCCATGGGGAATCAGGGGTTCAGGCAGGTGGACATGGAGTCCGTGAGAATTGACAGACAGACACAGACATGAGAGAGTATGCTGGATCTGAATGTATTGTCACAAAGTGAACACCAGTCTTATATAATACAGAAAACAAAGGGGTACGATGTCATAGCAGGTGAAGTCATTGAAGTATCTGACACAAAACAGAGGAATGACTTCAAAGGACTTACAGGAACCAGGTAATGTTTTCAGTAAAGATAAAACAGCCCTGCCCAGAGTCACCTAATGGCAGGTAAGGATTTCACACCCTAGTCACAATTTGTGCTACTCCTTTGAGCCTTGTGAAAGCTAGCACCAGGGGCTTCTGCTCTAGCAGACTTTCTCATGAATAATGCAATACCACAACCCCCCTATTTCCTAGGCCTTGGTAAATTCTTGTATATGAGTGTAGCTTGGTTGTACTTTTAAGTATCTGTAGGTAATCTCCATTTGTCAGAATTCACTAGCTTGCTTCTAATATGCAATATTGTCTGCTATACCTGGCTGTAATGAAGATTCTAAGTATACTTTGCTAAGCTTGCCCTGAGATTTCTAACTCTTATCCAGTAAAATACTGTAAGAAAGCATGCAAGACCCTCCACAATATTGTAGGGACAAATCTGGAACATTCTAGCTATGGGAATGCCAAGGTTCCAGGAGGCTGTTCCCTTGAAACTCTGCCTCAGGACTGCTTCCAGGTTTCTAAACCTGTAATGTGAGTCACTACTGGAGTGGATATAGCAGGTTGCACCCACAAATTCAGCTCTCCTTGGATTGTGGCCATGTTTCTAATAATTCTTTCAATTGTTGTCCCCATTTTACTCATTTTCTGTTTGTCTACAAAAGAGAGAGGTATGTGAAATAAAGAAGATGGTATCATTTTAAAAATCTCTTTTTTTCTGAATGCCCAGTCACAGCTTAATGAACAGAGAATGATAGCAGTTTAAATTTCAGCAACAATATGCCCTTAGAAAACATTATGACATTTAGATTCCAACCTCTGTGATTGTGTAGGTGTAATTATATAATGTGATGGGGAATCGGTCACCAGACAGGTATTGTTGTTTGACTTCATCACGGCCTAATGAGTTAAGTTGAACTCCCCATATCTTTAGGCTAAGTGAAATAATAATTGATAGATCTTAAATATCATAGGTCTCAGAGCTATTTTGTAATTGATGCCAAAAAAAATTACCTGCTAGTCAGAAATTATCCACATCTACACAGATTTTTTTTTCTCAGTTTAATGATGGACATAAATACCTAAAATGCATTCTTGTTCCTTTGATTCTCTTTGAGAAGAAAATTGATATGGTAAATTTGAAAGCTTTGGGGTAGATGAATGTAGCATATTTAAAATTTTTTCTATGTTACTTTTAATCAGTGAGACAAAATAAATAATTAAAGTAAATCTATCTGTACATTAATTGTCCAAGTGCAGAAGTCTGAAATTAGCGAAGATTTTTACATTGGTTTTCTGTTATGTATTGAAGACACAACACACCTTTAAAAATTGTGTTGAACATGACATTCATGAAGAAGGAAGATCAAAGTGTGGATATTTTGATCCTTCTGAGAAGGGAGAACAAAATACCCATGGAAGGAGTTACAGAGACAAGGTGTGGAACAGAGACTGAAGGAATGACCATGCAGAGACTGCCCCACCTGGGGATCCATCCCATATACAACAACCAAACCCAGACACTCTTGTGGATGTCAAGAAGTGCTTGCTGACAGGAGTCTGATATAGCTGTCCCTTGAGAAGCTCTGCCAGTGCCTGACAAATACAGGAGTGGATGCTCACAGCATTCCATTGGATGGAGCACAGGGTCCCCAACAAAGGAGCTAGAGAAAGTACCCAAGGAGCTGAAGGAGTCTGCAACCCTATAGGATGAAGAACAATGTAAACTAGCCAGTACCCCCAGAGCTCCCTGGGACTAAACCACCAACCAACGAAAACATGGTTGGACTCATGGCTCTAGATGCATATGTAGCAGAGGATGGCCTAGTAGGTCATCAATGGGAGGAGAAGTCCTTGGTACAAGGGTGCTGTTTCCATTTCTTCTTTTTCAACCTGTTTGTCTTTTATGTAAAGGAAGACTACTGATTTGTTTGAGTTTGATGTTACATCCTGTCACTTCGTTGAGATTGTTTATCAGCTGTAGGAGTTCTCTGGTGAAATTTTGTGGGTTGCTTATATATACTATCGTATCATCTACAAATATTGATACTTTGACTTCTTTCTTTCCAATTTGTATTCCCTTGATCTCTTTTTGTTGTTTAGTTCCTCTGGCTAGAACTTCAAATACTATATTGAATAGATAGGGAGAGAGTGAGCAACCTCTTCTTGTCCTTGATTTTGGTAGGATTGCTTCTAGTGACTTTTCATTTAATTTGATGTTGTCTGTTTGTTTGCTATATGTTGCTTTTATTATATTTAGATATGTGCCATGAATTCCTAAACTCTCCAAGACTTTTAACATCAAGGGGTATTGTATTTTGTTGAAGGATTTTTCAGCATCTAATGAAATGATCATGTGGAAAGATCTCCCATGCCCATGGATTCATAGGAATAAGAAAGTGAAAATGTCCATCTTACCAAAAACAATCTGCAGATTCAATGCAATCCCTATCAAAAGGCCAACACAATTCTTCACAGACATGGAAAGAGCAATTCTCAATTTCATATGGAAAAACAAAAAACCCAAGATAATTCTCAAAAATAAAAGAACTACCAGAAAAGTCACCATTCCTGATCTCAAGATGTAATAGAAAGCAATACTGATTAAAAACAAAACAAAACAAAACAAAACAAAACAAAACAAAACAACAAAAAACTCATGCTATTGGTACAGAAACAGAGAAGTGGATCAATGGGATAGAATAGAAGACTCAGATGTAAAACTACATACCCATGGACACTTGATCTTTGACAAAGAAACCAAAAACATATAGTAAAAAAAAACTTCAATAAATAGGGTTGGTCTACCTGATGGTCTGTATTAGGAGAATGAAATCAATCTTTATCATTCTGCACAAAGCTTAAGTCCAAGTGGGTCAAGGACCTCCACATAAAACCAGATACACTGAATCTAATAGAAGAGAAAGTGGGAAAGAATCTCAAACTCATTGGCACAGGGAGAAGTTTCCTGAACAGAACACCAATGGCTCAGGCTCTAAGATTACCAATTGATAAATAGGATTTCTTGAAACTGAAAAGCTTCTGTAAGGCAAAATATACTGTCAATAGGACAAATCAGCAACCTATAGATGGGGGAAATTTTTTTTCACTAATCCTACATCTTACAGAGGGATATTTTCCAAAATTGTAACAAACTCACAAAGTTAACCCTCACAAAACAAAATAGCCCAATTTTAAAATGGGGTGCAGAGCTAAAATGAGAATTCACAGCAGAAGAATCTCAAGAAGGACTTAAAGAAATGTTCAAAGTCCTTAGTCATCAGAGAAATGTAAATCAAAATGACCCCGAAATCCCACTCTGCACCATTTAGAATGGCTAAGATCAAACACACAAGTGACAGCACATTTTGGCAAGGATATGGGGAAAAAACATTCCTCCATTGCTGGTGGAATTTCAAAATGTTACAATCATTCTGGAAATCAATCTGGCAGTTCCTCAGAAAATGTAAAATAGTTCTTTCTGAAGACACAGCTATACCACTCTTGAGTATATGCCTAAAAGATGCCTCAGCATACCACAAGGGCATGTGTTCCACGATGTTCATAGCCACCTTCTTTGTAACAACCCAAAGATGGAGACAATCCAGATGTCCCTCAGTTGAAGAATGGATACAAAAAAAAGTGGTTCATTTACACAATGGAATACTATTTAGCTATTAAGATTGAGGATATCATGAATTTTGTACGCAAAGGAATGGAATTAAAAATATCATCCCTAGTGAGATAACTCAGTCCAAAATGACATATATGGTATATACTCACTGATTAGTGGATATTAGCCAAAAAGGCCCAAGTGAGGATGTTTCAGTTCCTCTTATAAAGAGAGAGGAAATAATCATCAAAGGCAGGGGGAAGGAGTGACCTGGATTGGAGAATGGATGGGAGAAAAAAAGGGGGAACAGGATCAGGTCTGGGGTGACAGGAGAGAAGCCCAAATGGTCAAGAGAATAAATGGAGATAAGCATCATGGGGGAATAGGATGGGGGACCCTCCAGAAAGTATCAGATACCTAAAAGGTGAGAGTCTCTAAGGAGAGAATGGGAGGATCTAAGCCAAAATGTTCCAACATTGGGGAGAGTGAACTCGAGTAGCCCACCTTCAGTAGAAAGACAGGACCTCAAGCAAAGAGAAGGTTACTGACAAACAGTCAAAATTTCTGACCCAGAACAATTCTTGTCTAAAAGAACTGCAAGGACAAAAGTGGAGACGATATTGAAGGAAAGCAATCCAATGACAGGCCCAATTAGGAATCTATCTCATGGGGGGACACCCATACCTGACAGTATTTCTGATGCTATGATGTGCTTACCGACAGGAGCCTGGCATAGCTGTCCCCAGAGAGGCCCTAAGAGTCCATGACCTAAACAGGAGCAAATACTTACACTCAATTATTGAACTGAAGTCAGGAACTCCTATGGTTGAACTAGATGAAGGATTAAAGAAGCTGAAGGGGAAAGTGACCACATAGAGAGAGCAACTGCATAGGAAGACCAGCAGGCTCAACTAATCCAGACCCCAGGAAGACTGAGTCACCAACCAGGAGCCTACCTGTGCCAATTTGAGGATCCTGGCACAAATATAGCAGAGGTCTGTCTGGTCAAGCCTTAGTGGGAGAAGATGTGCTTAATCTTTGAAAGACTTGAGGCCCCAGGAAGAGGGAGGGCAAGAGGAGGGACCAACACAGGGGGCAATGACAGGAATGTAAATAAATAAAATAATGAAAATTAAAAAAAAAAACTTTCTTCCAAAAATCACTTTATATTGTGGCGTTTTATCACAGCAAACAAAAGTAACTAATAAAGGCATTGATTACCAAAGAGTGGGATGTTGCTATGAAGTATCTTTCTCTACTGGTCTTGTTTGTTTGCTTGATTTTGAGAAACAGAAAACTTAGGAACTCTGGAATAGAAAATCAGTTAAATACTATACACAGAACTAAGCAGGGCATTCTACTAGGGGTTTGGAAGACAGTGCTGAGAATAATGTGGACAAAGGAGGCCCAACTCTAGAGCTTCCAAGGGAAATAACATCTCTGTAATCAACTGGGCTAACGCCCATTCACAGGCTATTTGGGGGAAAAAAATCTAGCTACTTTCGGTCCACATCCTGCTAAGTTACAAGAAGCTGAACTTAATGGATTCAATTCTTCATTTAGTTTTAGCATCATTCCGAGAAACAGATATTTCAGTCCATTTATATTTCTGAATGGTATATTTTAAAGATATTTTTCATTTTTAAATTATGAGTATTTTTGTCTGTATTCTATACATAGGCATGTTCATGTAAGTGCATATGCAAAAAGAAGCTTGGAGACAGTTAAATCCCTTGGAACTGGAGTTACAGATGGTTATGAACCATCTAACATGAGTACTAGGGGCAAAACTGATCTTCTGGAAGAACAACAAATACTCTTATCTCTGAGTCATTTCTCCAATCTCTTTCACTGATATATTTTAATTCTTCCAGGAAATATTTAGAGTTGTGATTCATTTTATGTTTACTAATTAAAAGTTTTAAGCGTAGGTATCCTTATACCTAGTAGGTATTATTTGTGATATTAAATTTTATATTTTGATACTAGTTTATGAATATTACGAAGATGATGCAAAAGTAATGTAATTTAGAAATTTTCAGTAGCTAACAAGATATTTTATTTTGCTGATAAACACTGATTTTATACAAAAGTATATTTCATTTTCAAAACTTTCCCTTAAAGTTTTTTCTTGATGTTTTTATTGCTTTCAATCATCCTTTCTTAAAAAAAGAAAAACCTATCTTTACACTTGAAGAAAAGTTATCAAGACATCATTTTTTTAAAAATTTACATTGATTAAATCCTTATTCAATTTAATATGTGGAGGAGGATATGCATCACAGGCCATGTGGGTAGTGGGTACTACCTAGCATCAAAATATCTATTTTTTGCCCTGAAATTATATAGACACAAACAACAAAGTAAGTGCAGAAGGTTGTATTTATATATCTTTGCATACATATACAGATCTGCATGTTTAACAATAATAATCAAGTATCCGTTTGAGTAGGGGTACATGGAAAACATTGAAAGGAAAGTACCTGGGAGGAGCTGGAGAGATGAAAGAGAAGAGGGGGAATATAATGTAATTCTAACATACTAAAATGTATTTTTTAAAAAATTATCCTTTTGAAGCATAACAAAATGTAATCAGAAGACCCCCTTGATTGTATGTTTTATAGATAAAAATTTTATAGTTCAAGACATCCTTTTCTGTCTTTCTTTAGTGCCTCAAGTTTTCCAATTAAGCCTGCAATCCAATCTTAAGGGCTGAAGAGGGTTGAAGCTATCCTCTTCACAACTTTCTTGGTGTTGACTAAATATTGTCTCTTCAAAAGTTCCTAGGAACATTTCGCAGTTCATATCATAATTTTCTTGGAACTCAGAAGATTTAGAACTATTTTGCTCAGAGTCATGGTTGGAAAAATCAGTGCTCATGGAAGGTAAGTATGACATCTGACCATAACCTGGAAGAAAGCATTTTATTATGTGACACATCAATACACACACACATACAAAATTATGTAGCAACTTGTTACCCACGATCAGCATATTAATGTTGAAAGAAAGTATCTTTTTCTACAATGGGATACTCAAGAACCACAATGCTAGAAAACCATTAGACTTAAGGCAGAATACGACGTTGTTTGGAGGAAGTAAATTTTGGCAGATACAGATATTTTGTCTCAGTTGTTGGGTGTTTATACAAAGGACTCTATTTTAATAAAACCATCAGATTCCCTTGTGCTGTTGTAAGAATGTACAAGAACTTTCTTATCTCTTAAGATGACTGCCCTCACCATATTTATTTCTAAGTTTAGGAATGAGAATTCCAGAATTAGAGATCTTTATAGCTTCAGGCAAAAAGCTTTAAATCACTTTAAAGCAAAAGTGACAGGACAGCTCATTTTTCTAGAGAAACATGAACTATGACGTTTCTTTTTATTTATTCTCTCATACCCTATCTCCTGACTGCAGTTTCTCCTCTATCGATTCCTTCCAGTTCCCACTTCTACTTCCCCTTTTCACATCCATTCATCCTCCATTGCCTTCAGAAAAAAGTAGAGCTCCCAGGGATAACAATTAAGCATGGAATAACAAGATGCAATAAGACTAGGAAAAACCCTCATACCAAGGCTGAACAAGACAACCCAGTAAAAAAATTGAAATAACCACCTGCATCCTATCAGATCACCACAAATAAATCTAGATGTCCACAAGAGAAACAACAGAAAGTCTATTAACCCATGGAAATTGAGCAACTCTTCACTGAGTAAAAACTGAGCCAAAACAGAAATTAAGAAAAAAGGTAAGGACTTTCTAAAATCAATGAAAAAGGATACACAACATACCCAAACTTGTGGGACATAAGGGATGTGGTACTGAAGAAAATTCATAGTATTTAGTGCTTACATTAAAAAAAGGAGAGATTTCATGCTAGAAACTTAACAGTACAACTGAAAATTCTAGAATAAAATATAAGATGGCAGGAAATAATCAAACTGTGGCCTGCAATAAAAAAATAGAAGAGAAAAAAAAACAACAAACAACAAACACAACAAAACAAAAAAATGAAACAAAGAGTTGGTTCTTTAAGAAAAATCAACATGATAGATAAATCCTTATCCAAACTCTCAGTTGGACTCATTAATTGGCAGCACTTAAGTCTGGTGCACCTGCTTTCATTTAGTGTCTTCCCCACATTCACTGAATTACATTTCTTTGCACAAATTACTCAAGAAAAACTAAAATAACAACAACGACAACAACAACAATAGTCATTGTTGCTCTAGGAGCAGCAAAACCTGAATTGACTCAAGAAAGGAGGGCTGTACCCTGAAGCAAGCATGTTCTGAACAACAAGTCATTCTTCCAAGTCAAGAAGACTTATTTACACAATGTCACAAATCCAGAACTGGGAAAAAGGATGTCATACCTTGACTTCCTGAAAACAGTTTCTTAAGCAGTGAAAATGACAGTTATATATATATATATATATATATATATATATATATATAACTTCTATAAGATTTATTTTGATAAGTGCCTGGTAAATACAGAAGTGGATGCTCACAGTCATCTATTGGATGGAACACAGGGCCCCCATTGGAGGAGCTAGAGAAAGTACCCAAGGACCTGAAGGGGTCTGCAACCCTATAGGTGGAACAACAATATGAACTAACCAGTAACCCCAGAGCTCACGTCTCTAGCTTCATATGTAGCAGAAGATGGCCTATTCAGCCCAGCCATCATTGGGAAGAGAGGCCCCTTGTTCTTCCAAACTTTATATGCCTCAGTACAGGGAAATGTCAGGGCCAAGAAGTAGGAGTGGGTGGGTAGGAGAGCAGGGCGGGGAGAGGGTATAGAGAACTTTCAGGATAGCATTTGAAGTGTAAATAAAGAAAATATCTAATAAAAAAATGAAAAAAATGATTTATTTGAAGCTGGGCGTGGTGGCGAATGCCTTTAATCCCAGCACCCGGGAGGCAGAGGCAGGCGAATTTCTGAATTCGAGGCCAGCCTGGTCTACAAAGTGAGTTCCAGGACAGCCAGCGCTATACAGAGAAACCCTGTCTCAAAACAAAAAAACAAAATCAAAAAATTAAAAAAAATATTTGGATAAGCCTCGTAAATTTGTTTCCCTATTACAGGCAAATTATGGATGATATTTATAAATGAAATAATTGTATAGTTATTAAAACATACCTGAAAGCAATAAAAATGCATGTACTATTTAGTAAAATTTATTGTCTAAGACTTGAGAAACATTTTGTTATCTATATGATTTCTTAATATACATTTTGAATCTAATTTTATAATCACCAGTAATTTTAAATTTAACAGTGATGTATCTCTAGTTTAAGCAAGTTCCAAAATTAATCTTTTAAATTTGCATGCTAGTTTGTCTAACCAAAAACATAATAGATTTTTGAAGCATCTAAAAAGCTATTTTTTAAGAACTTAAACACCTACTAATGTAAGCTATGTCAGCCTTCCTTTGTAAAGACTAAGCAGTATACTCCTTTTAAAATTATATACCAAGTCAGTTTACCTAGGTCCTATGTGTTACTGTGCATACATTTCTATCTCCTGTGAAAAGAGGAATTTAACATAAAGGTACTTGACAAACACATGTATATTTATTTCTTTGTATCTCTCAGGAACTCAATAAATATCTTATACTTTTCCATTGGGTATTAGTTTTTGTTTATCTATTTATATTTTATTTTGTTATTATGCCCCTTCAAGGCACTTTTCCATTTTTTTTTCTAAAGAGACAAAAAGCAGATCCAGATATGTGGGAATGTGGAGAAGAACTGGAAGAAGAGGAAGAAGGAAAATTGCAATCAGTGTAAACTGATGAAGAAAAGAAAAATTCTATTTTCAATAAAAAAGAAAGGATAAATCAAGGAAAGATGGTGTAAGGATGGGATTAGGTGTTTCAGCTCTGAATGGCACTGTGCTTCCTTTACTTTGCCTAATGGAAAGGAAACAGCAAAATAAATCGTGTAGTGGAATTACATTTTAAAAAGTCCTTAAAAGCAAATCTATAGCAATCATGAAAGGATCTCAAATACACATTTTTTCATTTTAGAACATGTTTCAGAAAAAAATACATATTAAAATCTGTGTAGCCACTACAAAATGTTTTGACCACATAATTTTTTTAGCTTTTGACTTTAATCAATGTTGTCATAATAAAGAAGATGAACTTTTACTATATTAAATATTTTATACCTTTTTCTCTTCCTTCTCTTTTTCATTCAGACACTGGCCAAATGCCAAAGCATGCTTTCACAGACACTGAGCATTCTCATTTGCTCTGTGAAACATATTTTCCCTTCTAGGTATGAGTGCTTGCCAGTTTCCATGGCAAAAGGCATGGCTGTTTCTCTTCCTATTCTCCATCTCCCATGCCAGCAGATGACAAGATTTACGGTTTGAATGCCCTGTTGTTTTTCTCTTAAACTAATAAAATTGCACCAAACTTTCCCTCCATGTCTGTGTTCAAATTATTTTATTAGTGAAACTAATATCCCAAGAGGAAAAGCCAGATTCTCTCTATTTTAATAGATTTAAAAAAACCTCAGAATGTCTATTTTCTCTCTAGATAGCCCTGGATATTTTTTTATTCTAAGTACGCTTTATTGAATGTATTTGTAGGCCAGTTAGAGACAGTAGCTGGATAAATGAAAATCCATTTAGTTTAATTCAGCTTATCTTGGCATTGGTAAGTTACAGAAGACACTTTCTTAAAATAACATTCAGTAATAATCCAGAATTAAAGATGCAAAATGAAACGTTCTCAAGGGACAAAGCTGAACACTGTCTACTTAGAGCTGTGGAAAAAGGGTCTGACAGGGTTTCCTGTATTTGAGGATGGCATCTCAGAAAGTACTTAAAGGAGGAACAGCAGTGAATCACATAAAGAAGGCTTCAGTTAAGGTCACAGACAACCACTGAATTGAGTACAGGGTCTCCAATGGAAGAGTTAGAGAAAGTACTGAAGGAGCTGAAGGGGTTTGCAACCCCACAGGGAGAACTACAATATCAACCAATCAGAGCCCCCAGAGCTCACAGGGATAGGGTGTTTCTGGGGGGAAGAGGGACCAGAAAAGGGGATAACATTTGAAATGTAAATAAAGAAAATATCCAAGAAAAAATAAAATTTTTTAGGTAGTAAAAACAAACAAACAAAAATAGGTAGATTTTTCCATCTCAACTAATTCAATAAAGATAGTCCTCCACAGGGAAGCCTACATGCTAATATAATGAACAGTAAGCAAGGACTGTATGAGTCCTAAAATGCCACCTATTTGCTTATGTAAGTAAAAAATGATAGCAATTATCCAAGCCTCTAGTTTCCTCTAGTTTCACCAAGCAAAGTTTTGACTGATAGGGAAGAGTGACAGGAGGCTTGGAGTTCCTTGAAAATCCTTCTGTTCCCACCCCTAACTTCACTTACAGTTTAGGGTCCAAAGTAGAAACAAACTGAGTCCAGTGAAAAATATCATCAGTACAATCAAGACTATGCATATGTCCCACAGCCAATTACTATATAATGGGTATGCATCATCCAAAATAGAAACTGTGGAGAAAAACAAAGAAATATTAGTCATATTGTAAAATAAATAAAGTACAGAGAAGGAAATATGTGAAAGTTAAGAAATGAGATCACAGGACCCCATTCAACAAGAAAAAAAAAAAGGAGACTTTAATTAGCCTTCATTTTGGGGCAAAGTTTAGGTCACTTAGGTACAGTTTTATGACAAAGTTTTGCAGTTTTAGTGAGTCCAAGTGTTTGCACAGTTTGGTCTGAGCCATACATGAACATGATAAGATGCTGTTATTTTAAATCATTTATCTACCAGTAGTTGAAAGAATCGTCTTGTTTATTTTTATTCTCTGGTTTCAGAGATACCAATACAAGATGTTGTAGAAAGAGCACAAAGAAAATACATGGGTCCAATGAGCACACATGTATGTATACACACACACACACACACACACATTCATACAGCAAGTGCAGCCCATGTAACATTGGCTGTGTGTCCTTCACTTGAAAATAGTCAATACACCAGAGGCCACAGATCTAAAAAAAACTGACTCTCCCTCTCCCAGGAGTTATCAAATGCCAGTACCTCCATAGCTAGGGGTGCAATTTCATGCCCAGTCTGTTCTTCATGAATTTTGTCTGGTCCAAGACTGCACATGTCATGTGTATCCTGTCTCAACTCTTATGAGTTCATGTGTGTAACTGTCCTTCTGTGTACTGAAAACATTGATTCCTTTTAGTCATCCACCACCTATGACTCTTACAACCTTTCTTTCTCCTCTTCTGCAATGATATATGAGCCATGGCAGGGGGGTGTGTTATAAATTTCCTGCTTAGGAATGACCATTAAGACATCTTTTATGCTCCACACCTTTATCTCTGTGTTATTATCTTCTGAAAATAGGAGTTTCTCTTATGAGAGCTGATTGATGCATAATTTGTGTTCGAGCTATATATAGTAGCTATGTACATACACAATCATCTTATCTGATATCTGTAGGCCAGTTCTTTTTCATTATATCTGATTTGATGTTTAAAGTTTCTACTGGTTTACTTTTTATTTCAATTAGTATAATTGATTATATATAGAGACTCTACTTGGGCTTTTTAAATATTCTTAAATTTTTATTATAGTTTTTGTGTTAGTAGTTTAATTCCATTATTTCATTTTTAAATACAAAATATAGATTTCATATGCTTAATATATACAAGAAGTCGAGAAAATTGTTGCTAATTTTGAAATCTAAACCTCTTTGGCAGTCTTTGTCTTCAAATTTTCATGCCAGTTAATAGCTGCAATCTTGAAAAGGGAGACTAAATTCTAAATTATTTACTTTTTAAATATATATTTATCTTTTGTTTTATGCACATGAGTGTTAGAGGCCAGAAAAGGACTGAAGAATCACTAAAATTATAGATATAGTGAGTTTTGAGCTGTCATATAGATGCTGGAACAGAACCTAGATTCTCTGCAAGAATAGCAAGTGTTCTTGAGTATTGTCATTTTTCCAGTCCCTAAATTTTCATTCTTCATAGTATTCCAAGAAATGTGTAACTTTACTTAGTAATTTTTCTTTTTTACAGATTATTTCAGTGTTTGCTACTTTAGGCCAACCAAATGAATGTGAATACTTCTATCAGAATCCTCTTTAAAAGGTATTTCACAATCCAAACAGAAATAAAAAAATGAAGGGAAAGGGGAAGATGCAAGAGAAAGTATTCATATCCATTTATATTTTCTATTACTCAAAATATTGTTCTTGCCTTCTTGGTGTCCAAATTAATTTTAAAATTACATAGCTGTATAAGTGTTATATGAATAGAAATATATATATATTATAATCAGAAAGACTGGTATTTATTATATTCCATAGTGCTGGAAGTTAAATTATGTCTTCCATATTTGTATACAGTGTTGCTATTTTTCAATTTCCTTTCAGCTCATTTATTTGTGATTTGATACTTGTTTTAATGATTTGTACTGAAGTAAATGGCATGGGTTTCATTGGCAGCCATTCTGAAATATACATTAAAAATGGAAAGGAGCATATCTATATATGACATTTGATAAATTTTGTTTCATTGATGAGTGCAAATTCCTTATGATAATAACTAGATATTTTAGGTTTTCCATGATGGTTTATTTTTAATAAAATGCATCCTGATATCCATAATGAAGTAAAAGGTATCTGGTCTTCATCCATGCCCCAGAGTTAATCTTGTGGCACAGGTCTATGGACCCAAATTACACGGAGATTACTAGTCTCCCAGAAGTACTGTACTCCTAAGTTAACAGGTGAGACAAACACGTTTGCCCAAATAACTTGCCAAAAAGGGAACTGCCTCAGGAACTGCAGAGGAACTGGGGGACAGGATACTTCCTGTCTCCATGTTCATCCCAGAGTAACCCTGGGGCACAGCTCTCTGGACCCCAAATCCTGCCCAGAGACAGCTGGTCATCCAAGAGTGATGACAGACCTAAGATCACAGGCTCACAGGCTCACAGGAGAGATAGGATCAAGTCAGAGATAGCAAGACCAACTAACACCAGAGATCAGCAGATTGCAAGAGGCAAGTGCAAGAAACTAAGCAACAGTAATCAAGCTATGTGTCAACAATAGAACCCAGTTCTCTCACTACAGCAGTCCAGGAGACCCCCACAGAAAGGAAAAGCAAGATTCTGATTTAAAATCACTTCTCATGATGATGATAGAGGAATTTAAGAAGGACATAAATAACTACCTTAAAGAAAAACAGGAGAGCACACATAAACAGGTAGAAGCCTTTAAAGAAGAAACACAAAAATTCCTTAAAGAATTACAGGAGAACACAGATAAACAGGTAAAAGCCATTAAAGAGGAAACACAAATTCCCTTAAAGAATTACTGGAAAACGCAACTGAACAGGAGAAGGAATTGAACAAAACCATCCAGAATCTAAAAATGGAAATAGAAACAATAAATAAATAACAAAGGGAGGCAAACTTTGAGATAGAAAACCTAGGAAAGAGATCAGGAGTTATAGATGCAAGTGTCACCAACAGAATACAAGAGATAGAAGAGAAAATCTCATAGGCCGAAGATACCATAGAAAACACAGACACAACAGTAAAAGAAAATGGAAAATGCAAAAAGATTTTAGCCCAAAACATTGAGGAAATCCAGGATCTAAAGAGAAGACAAAACCTAAAGTTAATAGGTATAGAAAAGAGCAAAGATTCCCAAATTAAAGGGCCAGTAAATATCTTCAACAATATTATAGAGGAAAACTTCCCTAATCCAAAGAAAGGGATATCTGTGAACATACAAGAAGCCTACAGAACTCCAAATAGACTGGACCAGAAAAGAAATTCCTTCTGTCACATAATAATCAAAGCACCAAATGCACAAAACAAAGAAAGAATATTAAAAGCAATAAGGAAAAAAGGTCAAGTAACATATAAAGGAAGATCTATCATAATTACACCAGACTTCTCACCAGAGACTATAAAAAAAAGAGGATCCTGGACAGATGTTATATAAACACTAAAGGAATAAAAATGCCAGCCCAGAATACTATATCCAGCAAAACTCCCAATTAGCATATCTGTAGATTCCAAGATATTCCATGACAAAACAAAATTTATACAATTTCTTTCCACAAATGTATCATGGCAAAGGATTGTAGATGGAAAACTCCAACACAAGGAGGGAAATTATACCCCAGAAAAAGGAAGAAAGTAATATTCTTTCTGCAAACCAAATAGAAGCTAACTACAAAAACATAATTTTACCTCTAACAATAAAAATAACAGGAAGCAACAATCACTTTTCCTTAATATCTCTTAACATCAATGAACTCAATTTTCCAATAAAAAGACATAAACTAAAAGACTGGATATTTAAACATGACTCAACATTTTGCTGCCTATAAGAAATGCACATAAGTAACAAAGACAGACACTATCTCAGAGTAAAAGACTGGAAAAAAATTCCCAAGCAAATGACCCAAAGAAACAAGCTGGACTAGCCATTCTAATATCAAATAAAATCTACTTCCAACCAAAAGTAATCAAAAAAAGATAAGGAACAACTCTTAATCCTCATCAAAGGAAAAAAAAAACTAACAAGATGAATTCTCAAATATGAACATGTATGCTCCAAATGCAAGGGCATCCACGTTCATAACAGGAACTTTATTAAATAATCCCATGCATCCTACCAGATCACCACAGATTACAGCTGAAAGCACACATTGTACCTCACACAATAAAAGTAGGAAACTTCAACACCCCACTCTCAGCAATGGACAGATCATGGAAACTGAAACTAAACAGAGACACAGTGACACTAATAGAAATTATGAACCAAATGGATTTAACAGATATCTATAAAGTATTTCATCCTAAGACAAAAGAATATACCTATGTCCCAGCACCTCATGGTATGTCCTCCAAAGTTGACAATAAAATTAATCACAAAACAGGCCTCAACAGATACAAGAAGATTGAAATAATCTCATGCATCCTATCAGATCACCACAGATTCAATGAAAATGAAGTGCCCAAACTTATGGGACAAAATAAAACCAATGCTATGAGGAAAACCCATAGCTATGAGTGTCTCAAAAAATGAACTGGAGAAAGCACACACTGGCAGCTTGATAGTGCATCTGAGAGCTCTAGAACAAAAAGAATCAAATACACTCAAGAAGAGTAGACAGCAGAAAATGATCAAGCTCAGGTCTGAAATCAACCAAGTAGAAACAAAAAGAACTATACAAAGAATCAACAAAACTAGGAGCTAGTTCACTGAGAAAATCAACAGGATAGATAAACCCTTAGCTACACAAACCAGAGGGCACAGAGACACTATCCAAATTAACAAAATCAGAAATGAAACGGGAGATCTAGCAACAGAAACCAAGGAAATTCAAAAAATCATTAGCTCCAACTACCAAAGCCTATACTAAAAAACCAAAAAAAACAAAAACAAAAACAAAACAAAACAAAAAAACAAAAAACAAAAAACAACACCAAAAAACAAAGAAGGATGCAGAATCTGAACGAAATGGTCAAATTTCTAGACAGATACTAGATAACAAAGTTAAATCAAGATCAGATAAACTGTGATCCCCCCTCCCCCCAGCTCAGGTTTCACTGTTAGCAAGAAGATAGCATCAGGGGGGAGCTTGCCGCCCTATCATTCTGCCACTCCCACTGACTATGCTTGCCCCTTGCTGTTCTGGAGTCAAACACATGGTCACCTGCAACTTTACTGCAGGATGATTTGGTGGGAATTAGCCCCTTCCCCCTCCTTCATAACTCGGTGCACGAAATAGTAAAATTGAGCTTTGATCAGAAACCAATTGTCTTAGCTCTGTCTCTCTCAAGTTGCCTAGCCCCCTCTTCTCTTCCAGGTTCCAAGATGCGTCTCAGACTAGAACCCAGACATGTGAGCCGCTGGCTGGCCACAACAGATCTGGCACCCACCTGGGACTGAGAAATGGCAGAAGACATTTGGAAGAAGCACTGCTGGTTTGGAGCTCCATAGAAGAAGAAAATAATTAAAGGAAATTCATACTGGAGAAGGTCGGTATGGGCTAAGCTGAAACAGTGTTAAACCTGAGCGCTAATTCACTTAGGTTTGGCAGTGAGGTTTATCAGGGACTAGGAACTTAACAGGCGGTTAGCCGTAGCTCCCAGAAGCTACATTTTTAGGCTTGAGAATAGAAAGGGTTTATTAAAAGGAAATTAATAATCAGGCGGATGGCCGCAGTTAAAAACTGCATCATGCGGGAGGAAAATGTCCCAAAAAGCAGAGAGAAATTTCAAGGGTGTCATGCTTTGTTCTCTCTGGGCTTTACAGCAAAAGTACTCTGCCCCTTTTGTGTCTTTGTCTAATGTCTGCTGCACCAGTCCCTTCACATGTTCAATTCATGTATGTTCGTGTCCAGTTTGTATGAATGAATGTTCTATGTTTTATGTTGGATAATAAAGATGGCTAAAAAACTTTATCTGCAAAGCCGAGAGCGGCCACACTCTTCAACCAGGAAACAGACACACAGCAAGAGGGCCCTGCTGGAGAAACTGTTTGTTATAGGAAAAAGGAGAGTCTACAGCCTCTTAGTTTCGGGGTAAAAAAGCTGATAAATGGTTTTTTCCTGGAAGGTTCTCTGCAATCTTGATTAATGTTTTTGGCAAATGATAAAGTGCTTTTTATTCTATGATGATAGCTAGAAAAATTAATGTTCTCTGATTGGTTTAAATGTAACTGCTTCGTTTTTTTTTTAATTGGTAATATGCTCTGTGTGTTTTCACAATCAGCTCATAAGTTATTAGTTAAGATTAAATAATTGTTACATTCCTAACAGATGGTTAGTCTTAAAATTGATAACTCAAGTTTAGAGTCCTTCCAACACATGGCATAAGGCAGGCCAAAAGGCTGGGTCTCTAAGGATATTTCTAGTTGAGATAATAATTAATGTGGTTCCTATCCTAGAAAGTAGAATTAAAGATAATATTTAAAGTAATGTCTCTTTAATAAAACATTAAAGCTTGCATGTATTCATAGGTATTAATTGGCAGCCAAACTTTGTAATATGATAATAATGCTTCTAATATTAATTCTATAAGTAATAAATTGTTTTGAAATTGGGTTTTACGTTCCCAAAGTTAATGTTACAAAAAAAAAACTTAATAATTCTTTACAGATCTAGCCAGATGCTGTTTTAATGAAGTTCAAATTCATAGTTTATAAAGAGTCAATCAGTCCATAAAATTTATCAAGGCATTACAATCTGGTTTGCCTACCTTTTATATAGTTATTATAGATCCTAATGTTTGTTTCTTTTTCTCTCTCCTTTGCATCTTAATGATTGTAAAGGTTTTGCTTCTAGTGAGTTTGTAATAACTAAAATATTTTGCCTCTAATATGGCTAAATATTGACCTACATTATGTAAAACATTTTTATCATTTCTGCTTCTACACAAGAAGCCAAGAGTTTTAATCTTTCAGTGTATATTGTTTCCTAAGTGAAAAATGTTTCATTAGCTAATGCTTCTCAAGGGAAGTTTACTTTAAATCCTTGCTCTCACCCAAAAGATTCAGAGACAATATCTTTTTATTACTTAGGGTTTTAGTTTACTACAAAAGGTTTCAGTTTACTACAAAGGATTTTACAAAAAATAAAGAAAGCTTTTATAATTGTTATTAATTATAATCATTGGTAATTAAATATTAGCTGTGCCCAAGACAATTCCTTGGCCAGAAAAAAACATTGTAAAGTCATTTTTCTCATCCTCCCAGATGATCGTTGGCCCGCATGGACCCAGCTAACTGCTGGCTGCTGTGGGACAGGGCCTTGAGACACACAGTTTCCCTGAGCTATAGTGGTAGGAACAGCTGCCAAAAGGTGGGCGGCTTTACAGCTTATTCAGGAGAGCCATGAGCCTCCACGTGTCCCGACCAAAGTAGCCATATTGTTCTTACTAAGACCTGGAATAAGTTTTCTGGCCTACAATAAATTGGGCTGCCTTCAGCCTCTTCTGCCTGAGATAAAGGCCAAGGGCAGATGGCCAAGGTCGAAGTGGTTTTCACCTCAAAACACAGTTTCAACTGTGGTACTAATAAAGATTTGTAAAGTATATTCGTATATTTAAAAAAAAAAACTATAACAAAAATTGTTTTTTAAAAACCTGACTAGTGTATGTCTCTTGTTCAATACAGCAATTTATTTGTTTATTACCAAATATTAATAATTGACCTATTACATACTATCATTTTAAATAGATTAACAATCAATATTCCAAAGATGAGTGAAAAATTGTTTTTATGCATGCTTTTATATCTTCTGTAAATTCATGCATGCATACATCCCAATTATTGTGTTTAGTAACAACCCCTATATGAGACGTGAACATGTGAATTAGATCACATGCTTATTCTCTTAAGTTTCCCCCTGTTTCAACACAAATAATCTACTTGTGTGCTATAGATGGTGTTTTAAAATGCTGAACAATCAAACCTTAATTTGTATATTAATAGTCAATATTATATCTCAAAGCTCACAATTGCTTAAGATTGTTCATCCTTCAGATGCTATTAATTCTCAAATTTACAATTGCTTATGCATATACAACTCATAAAAAAAAATGCTGTCATTTTAAGAAGGCAGTTTTTAGACATTTATTAAATTGTTCTAAATTGCCTGGACATTTTAAAACAATGCCATGCTAGATTTATATCTCAAGCAGTCTATAGGTCATCCATATAAGATAGATTAGATATATATCCTCGTTCTTTGTATATTCATAACAGTTATGGTTTAAAATAATATTTTAGTATTCTTAAAAATTGTCCAGGTATAATCCTTTCATTTTAGTGTCCTCAGTTACTACTTGTTTCCACATAATAGTGTTATTCCTTGAGGACTTTTACTTAATAAATTGCTACGAATAAATGCACTTATTTCTAGTTAATAAATAAATATATTATGCATATGTTACGCTTAATAACCTTACAAGCTTTCTAGTTACAACCACTCCTTAAGAAAAACGATTGTGATGGTTTGTATATCCTTGGACCAGGGAGTGGCACCATCTGAAGGTGTGGCCTTGTTGGAATAGGTGCGACCTGGTTGGAATGGGTGTGTCACTGTGGGTGTGGGTATAAGATCCTCACCCTAGTTGCCTGGAAGTCAGTCTTCCACTAGCAGCCTTTGGATGAAGACATAGAACTCTTGGCTCCTCCTGCGCCATGCCTGCCTGGATACTGCCATGCTCCCACCTTGATGATAATGGACTGAACCTCTGATCCTGTAAGCCAGCCCCAATTAAATGTTGTTTTTTTATAAGACTTACCTTGGTCATGGTGTCTGTTCACAGCAGTAAAACCCTAACTAAGACAGAAGTTGGTACTGGGAGTGGGCTATTGCTGTGATAGGCCTGACCATGCTTTTATTTGACAGAATGTGGATTTTGGGACTTTGTATTTGGAAAGCAATGGAATGCTTTAAATGGGGCTTAATGGGTCATCCTAGTAGGAATATGGAAGACTTAGTTGCTGGGAGTAATTTGAACTGTGTTGACCTGGCCCAAGAGATTTCAAAGGAGAAGAATTTCAGAATGTGGCATAAAGACTGGTTTTGTGGTACTTTGGTGAAGAATGTGGCTACTTTTTGCCCTTGTTTGAAAAGTTTGCCTGAGGCTAAGGTGAAGAGACTTGGATTAATTTCATTGACAAAGGAAGTTTCAAAATGCCCAGAAGAGACTTTGTTCTCTGGTTAAGTCTTATGAAGAGAAGTTTGAACAAGCATAGCAAGCTTAGAAAGAAAAAAATATAAAATATATGGTTTGAGTATTAAAGGGGTACCAGGAAGTGAAATGGAACAAATTCCTGTGTTCTAGAAGATAACAGATTAAGGGAGTGGGACCTTGGGGCAAGATCCTACCCAGCTAAATTAAATCCAGGCGTGGTGGTACACACCTTTAATCTCAGGAGACAGGCATGCTGATCTCTGCATTCAAGGTCAATCTACAGAGCAAGAACCAGGATAGCCAAGCTTAGGCAGTGAAGGATTTAGAAAACATAAAGCTAGTGATAATGTAATAGGACAAGGGGATCATGTTCTAGTTTCTGTAAGCAGCAGAACTCGGCAGCTTCAGCCATGTGGCTCTGGCTCTAGAGTTAAGAATGGAAGGAACTACTGGGAAAATTGATACTGGTTAGCTGGAGCTAAGAAATTAGCAGTGATTAAGAAGAGACCAGCATCACTGAGGTGAAATCTTCTGGAAATTGTTTTCTGGGAGCACAAAGAAGCTGTGTTCCAGAAATAACCAAGGTTGCACCTCATGCTGTAGCTGGACTTGGTAATGTGTAAGTCAGGTGGTACTGCTTGTGAAGGAATGAAGGGATAATGGAGAGAAGCTGAGGCTTAGCACTGTGAGAGGCCAGGGAAGGCCATTGGAGAAGGTGAAGCCTCAGCTGTAGTTGATGGCCCAGGACTGAAGGGGGTCATGCAAAGGATTTGAGGCTTGGCACCCTGAAGAGAGTCTATTGATGAAGCCTAGTTGGAGTGGAATACCCCAGTGTATTGGAGATGTCAGTACCATGGAGTGATCACCAAGAACTGCAGCCGTAGTGGAGTGGATCAACCTGAGCTTAGAGTGCTACAGAGGGCAGAGCTGGAAAAGTGATGCCAGCCCTTAGGAGGAGTTCAAAATATCAAGTGGAATCCCAGACACTGAAACAAGAAGCTGTAACATTGAAATTGCCTTGGAGACTCAAAGATGTTAAAGATGCCAGAGCTATGGGACACATGCTGAGGAAAGCTGCTAACAGGGAGTGGAACCAGCCCAGGAGAAAGCAGTTTGTTGCAGTCAACAAAGATGAAAAAGGAGTGGAGATCTGAACACCGCTTTGACATCAGCCATGGAGATGCAGAGTTTGGAGTTTGCCCAGCTGGTTTCCTGCCTTGCTTTGGAGATTACAGTTAATTAAGTTGGATGAATCTCAGAAGAGACCTTGAACTTTGGACTTTTAACATTGTTGTGACTGCTATAGACTATGAGGACTTTGAAAGTTGGACTAAATACATTTTGCATTATGCTATGTTTAAGTGTGGTCCCCATAGACTCATGTTTTTGAACAAGTCTATGGGGACCAGGGAGTGGAATGTGATGGTTTGTATATCCTTGGACCAGGGAGTGGCACCATCTGAAGGTGTGGCCTTGTTGGAATAGGTGCGACCTGGTTGGAATGGGTGTGTCACTGTGGGTGTGGGTATAAGATCCTCACCCTAGTTGCCTGGAATTCAGTCTTCCACTAGCAGCCTTTGGATGAAGACATAGAACTCTCGGCTCCTCCTGCGCCATGCCTGCCTGGATACTGCCATGCTCCCACCTTGATGATAATGGACTGAACCTCTGAACCTGTAAGCCAGCCCCAATTAAATGTTGTTTTTTTATAAGACTTACCTTGGTCATGGTGTCTGTTCACAGCAGTAAAACCCTAACTAAGACAATGATTGAAAGTGCAATTAGTCACTGCCCCTTTTCAGTAAAATATTTAAAATGTTTTGTCAACAAGCTATTAATTCTAAAGATTAGATATTGTAAAACTTTAAAACTTTAACTTCTTAAAAGACAAAAAAGGGGGAAATTATACCCCCATACATATTATTTAGTGCATTTCCAGGCACACTACTTAAATCATACCTTTATTTTAAAATTTTGAAAATTAGATGTCAAAGAATTTAATAAATGCTTTATAGTATTTTAAAAGGATCTACTTATTGACTTATAGATTGATCCTAAACAGCTACATTATTAGAGAAGAGAAAAACAATTTCTCTCCACAGAACACTATAGAAGCATGATGGTTAATTCGTGTGATGAGCTGGCAGGTAAGTTGACTCAGTGCCCTGATTGAAGTGACTAGGAAACTAAATTGGATTCATGTTTTAGATCCATCCTTGATTGCCATTTTTCCAGTTTGGACTAGCTTCTAGCCTTTTAACTTTATGGCAATAATACATCAGAGACTGTATATTCTGACTTAATAAGATTAGTCATTTCATAGAGTCATAATGATTTTTCTCTTTTCTTCAGTGTGACCAGTTATTCTAACTCAATCTTAGACTGGTCTAATATTTAGTCCAATATTAGAGATTACTATTGTAGATAACTAATATTCTTAATTACCTAAGAAAGTTAATTCTGAGCAGAGCCCCCACTTCCAGAAAATCTCTGGCCTTTTTACTAATTCTAAAAACCAGCTCCCCCACAAGGAGATTGAGCTTGAGCCTTGCTAATTTGCAACTGAATAATGTACCTGGACTTCCCCAAAAGAAGATTTGCATTGTTACCTTCTCATAGTCTAGATCTCATTTTTAAGCAGGTCAATCAACACCTTCAGCCTGACTGCAGCAGGCATGCATCCCTGCCAAGCGCATACAGGTGGCAGCTGCTATTTTTATTCTAAGGACATTCCAGCACGTATTGTGGCTTTCGGTCTGATTTGAGATTTAGGTTTGCTACGAGGGCTAGAAAGGTGGATATTTCAAATATTAGAAGAGATTGGTTTTTATTCTGATTGATGGGCTTATTCCCTTAGCTGTTCTCTGGTTTTCCACCCTTGCTGTGATTGCAAGGTCCTCTTAGTTCCTCAGGTAATAACAGAGATGAGGAGGGTGACCTCCAGCTCCTAATATAGCCTAACAGCCACAAATCGTGGTGTTACTAGTGACATAATTCTTGTCGAGGCCTTGCTAAATCTGAGGTTGACAATTCTCCTTTAACAGCTGCACAGCACTCAGAACTGTGCATACTGATTCGTGATCATACGAATACAGTATGGGTACCAGTTTGGGTGCAGAGATTTACTGCAGGGGAAGGTCCAGCTTGACCATTTCTGGGTTCCCTGTGAGATATACACAGTTTGGATGGAGGTTGGTATCTTGTTCCAGTTACAACCAAGAATATCTTTCTAAGGCTCTGCCTCCCCTTCCCAAAAGATACCAAGAGCCACAAGTGTGGGTCGTGACAGCACCCATGGGAGGAATCAGGTCAATATACCCCTAGGCATGGTTAAAGCCCACTCATCTAAGGATGAGAAAATCAGTTGATCACTTCAGTTAAGCGTGGCCTTATTAAGCTTAATTAATAGGGGGGAGAGAGGTTGGAGACCGTACCATTAGAAGGGCAAGCCCTTCACAGCCTCCCACCCTAAAAAGCCAATTGGCCTTGTACTACGGAGCCGGTTGTCACCCCTTCCTCCCTGTTCCCTGCCTGTCATCCAAGAATGTGGAGGAAAATCCATGTACTCTCCTTTAGTGTTATCATAATAAAGTGACTTTCATATTCGTACAGTCAGTCCTTGCCAGTGTCCCAATGCCCTAGAAGGACTGTGCAGCTGACTACTTGGTATTCAGTAAAAATTTCAACAAGGAAGTTACCTATTCAGTACTAATTAACATTGTAAAAGACAGAGCCAACAGCTCAGGGCTAGTCTGCTAGATGTTTACTAGGACAGAAAAGACAGTCTTATCCAGATACAGTTTACCATAAGAAAAGTTAGGAAATCCCACTGAGACAGGTTTCTTCATTAGTCCCTAAGAATTCAGGCAGAATTATAGGGCATGAATAAATTTTATTCCTCAGCCCAGCCTTTTCTTTTTTATATTAACAACAGGGAGGAGATGTAACCTCCCCAGCTCAGCTCAGGTTTCACTGTTAGCAAAAAACACATGATCATCTCATTATAATATACTGAAAAAAATTACAAAAAATTTAATATCCCTTCATGACAAAAGTCATGGAAAAATCAGGTATTCAAGGTTGAAAACCAGATACACTAAAACTAATAGAAAAAGTGGGGTATAGCCCCAACATATGGGAACAGGGGAAATTTTCCTGAACAGATACCAATAGTTTATGCTCTAAGATCAAAAATCCACAAATAGGATCTCTTAAAATCTCAAAGTTTCTGTAAGACAAAGAACACTGTTAATAGGACAAAACAGCAACCAACAGATTGGGTAAGATCTTTACCAATCCTCCATCCTATAGAGGGCTAATAGTAAGTATATGAAAAGAACCCAAAAAGTTAGACTCCAGAGTACCAAATAACCCTATTAAAAATGGGGCACTGAGCTAAACAAATAATTCTTACCTAAGGAATACTGAATGGTAGAGAAGCACCTAAAGAAATGTTCAATAGTCTTAGTCATCAGGGAAATGAAAATCAAAACAAACCTGTGATTCTACCTCATGCCAGTCAGAATGGCTAAGATCAAAATCTCAGATGACAGCAGATTCTGGCAAGAATGTGTAGAAAGAGGAACACTCCTCCATTGTTGGTAAGACTGCACTCTAGAACAACCATTCTAAAAATCAGTCTTGCAGTTCTTCAGAAAGTTGGGCATAGGATCTGAAGACCAGCTATACCATTCCTGAGAATATACCCAAAAGATGCTCCAACATACACCAAGGACAAATGTGCCACTATTTTCATGGTCACTTTATTTATAATAGACAGAATCTAGAAAGGATCCAGATATCTTTCAACAGAGTAATGGACACAGAAAATGTGGTACATTTACAAAATGGAGTATTACTCGGTGTTAGAAACAATGACTTCATGAAATTCTTAGGCATATAGATGGGATTCGAAGACATCATCCTGAGTGAGGCAACCCAGTCAAAAAAAGAACCCACATGACATACACTCACTGTTAAGTGGATATTAGCCTAAAAGCTCAGAATACCCAAGATACAATTCACAGACCACATGAAGCTCAAGAAGGAAGACAAAATATGGATTATTTCAGTACTTCTTTGAAGTGTGAACAAAATACTCAAGAGGAAATATGTAGACAAAATGTGGAGCAGAGACTGAAGGAAAAGCCATCCAGAGACTGCCTCACCTGTGTGTCCATACCACATAGAGACACCAAACCCAGACACTATTGTGAATGCCAAGAAGTGCTTGCTGACAGGAGTCTGATATACCTGTCTCCTGGGAGGCTCTGCCAGAGCCTGAAAAATACAGAGGTGGATGCTAGCAACCAACCATTGGACTGAGCATGAGATCCCCAATGGAGGAGTTATAAAAAGGACTGAAGGAGCTGGAGTTTTGCAACCCATAGGAAGAATAATAATATCAACCAACCAGATCTCCTTGAACTCCAAATATATAAACCACCAACCAAAGAGTTCACAGGGAGGGACCCATGGCTCTAGTCACATATGGACTAAAGGATGGCCTTGTCAAATATCAATGGGAGGAGAGGCCCTTGGTCCTTTGAAGGCTCAGTGCCCCAGTGTAGGGGAATGCAGGGTTGGGAGGAGGGAATTGGAGGGTGGGTAGGGGATCATCATCATGGATGAAGGGGGAGGGAGAATAGGATAGGGGCTTTCCAGATGAGAAACAGGGAAAGGGGATAACATTTGAAATATAAATTAATAAAATATTCAATACAAAAGAAGTGAAAGGTATTTCTAAATCCTTAGATACTATGCTATAAATGGTATATGCTGTAGTGTAAAAATACTTTCTAATAGTCTATACATATATATACAAGAAGATCAATTATGAGCTTTTAGTGTTCTTGGAAAAGGAAAAATCAAATGAGAAAAAGTGTACTTGTTCTTTTCATTAATTTTCAAATGGAATCTCTAAAGCAAAAGTATTTTAACGTTTAGAGCTCTTGACTCTAGCTACATATGTATCAAAAGATGGCCTAGTCAGCCATCTCTGGAAAGAGAGGCCCATTGGACTTGCAAACATTATATGCCCCAGTACAGGGGAACACCAGGGCCAAAAAGTGGGAGTGGGTGGGTAGGGGAGTGGGTGGGTAGGCGAGTGGGGGGCGGTATGGGGGACTTTTGGGATAGCATTGGAAATGTAAATGAGGAAAATACCTAATAAAAATACTTAAAAAAAGAGTACACTATTTTGAAATTTATCAAATATTTTTCTTAATTTAAAAACTTTCATTTGGATATTTTCCCTGCATGGTTTTAGTGTACTTTGTGTTTGAAGTGAACAAGGTCCAAAGGAGCATCAGATTCTCTGAATCTGAATTTACAAATGATTGTGAGCCACAATATTGGTGCTAGGAAACAAACCCTGTCCATCTAGAAGATAGGAAAGTTCTCTTAACAGCTAATCTATCTCTCCTAACCTTTGATTATTTTTCTTAATACTTAATTCATGTATAAAATACAGAAATTATATATAGCAGTAGATTAAAGTGCTATTTTGGTCTATGAATATCTTATAATGTTCTAATCAGATTTGATATATCTCTTTTCAAATATTCACACTTTCTGTTGATTCTACTTCCAAATTCTAATAGTTGCCTAATTTAGACATTTTATGGAATTAGCTTCAAGTAATATGTATACCTTTGCATTAGATTTGTTTCACTTTGTATACTGTCTTTGGAGTTCAACTATGTGACAAGCTTCACTATTTATATTTTAATTGCAAAATAACGTATTATTTGTATGGATATGCCTAAATTTGTTTAACCACTAATATGTTGACATTTAATTAGTTTTCTTTATTAGTTATTAAGAATAAGAATGTAAACATTCCAATGAAAGTTTTATGTTTAAAAAAAAAAAGAAATTATTGGTGTAGTGACATATAAAAATTGTGCTTTGCAGAAGACTATCTGTAGCTGATTAAATGAAGACCAGAACTGGGGAAATAAATCATTTCATTGTTATACTCATGCTAGAATACTAAAATTTTGAACAATATGTAATTCCAAGGACAGCAATTGAAGCCACTGGGATGTTATTGAAACCATTATTGCTACTGTTGTGACAAGGCTACTCAGCTTAATAGTTCTAGATAAAAAGGCACTGGACACAGGAGAGGGGAAATGACAGATCCCATTCTAGTTTCACTCACCTCTGCTTCTGAACTTCAAGTAGAAAGGGAGGAAGGCAATATACAAAACTAACAGTAGAAACTCCCAGATAAGTGTACAGCAAGCTCTCATTTTAATATTCAAAACTGAAAAAGAGTCAGTAGGAAAAGTTAGGATGTTAAGTCTTGGAGAATGCATTGGAACATCAAGAGAAATGTTGAATACAGACACTGTCTTGAAGGTCTTGGTGCTATATCCATTTGCTTATATAAGTTATGCTGGGGATAAAGCCCCATAAGCAAGATATTTAGGGTTATGTTAAGAACTTTTAGGGAAGATAGAACTTAGAATTTGGTGAAGCTAAGATTATGGTCATTTAGTCTGAAGACATAACAGACTTAAATACAACATCAAATAATATCTTCTTGCTTTTGTTTTTCCACAACTGTATAGCACATAATCAACCTGAAAACAGGATTTGGAAGATGTGCTGTTGTGGTCAATCTCCAACCCAAATATGCCCCAGCAATTAATATAAATACAAGCTGTGCACCGAGATTGGGCAGGTCTAATCCTACACTACCATCTTCTCCATCTTTGAGACCCCTTAGAACTTGCAGTTTCTCCAGGCCGTGTGCTTCTGCTGTTTTTCTTCCTCCTCCTCTGCATCCTCTCCCTCTTCTATTTTCTCCTTCCTCTCTCTTCTCACCTTCTGCTCCACCTTCCCTCTTACCTGCCCAATCATCAGCGTTTCTTTATTTTACAAATTAAGATGGGAAGCAGGTTTAAAATAAATCGCATGAGTGCTGACTTATTCCTTGTTCATAACCACTCACAAGAGAATGGAATAAACATCAAATATATTTAGTTCTAGGGCTATTCACAACAGTGTGGGACCCTTTCTACCATAGCCTTGCCTCCATTTTTAAGTGCCTGAAGATTGTAGTATCCATAGAGAAGGGTTTCCATGAAACTTTGAACTAGCTAAAAGAGGAAGAATCTGCATTCACCCAGTAAGGAATCATCTGAATAAATTCTGAGACCTTGAGGGGAGTATTAACACTAGGTATACCCTAGCCCTGAAGAACCACAAAAGGAGGTTGGGGAAGGTAGTTCCATAACCTGAGGATCTCTGAACATTTTGAGACTTCCTTTGATAAAGAGTATTGGGATGCACTAAAGTTCAAGGTTACACAAGTTTGTATACATCACAGCAATATTGTGCTTCAAGAAGAAATGGTTTCAGATCTCTTTACCTTCCTTGATTTTATTGATTAGTTCTCTGAAATAAACAGGTTTTCCTTTGAGACAACAGAGATCAAGAATTCCTCTGAGACAATTAAGAAAAAATGTAATGAATAAATATATTAAAGGACATGAAAATTTGTTTGACATCAATGACATATATTCCGATTTGAATAGGATATCTGAAAGAAAGAACAAAAGGGCCTGGTATTAGTAATTGGCTATACATTTCCTAGAAAAAACTCATATTACAGACTAAGTTCCCCGATCCAACCAGTGAGTGTTTGAGCCACAGAAGCTCTGAGTTTGTCAGTGGATTGATCTACTGATGAACTCATAATTTGATGACAGTTTTTCTTTTTTTTGGGGGGGGGAAGTGGCAAAAACGTTAGGAAGAGAGGTTGGTTGGATAAAGTAGGTAACTGAGGAGATGTTTCTGAAGAATATATCTTGCTTCTCTCCTACCTCCAATTGCTTTTTCCTAGACATCTTGACAGTTGGTTATTATTTGAATCTAGGGGTTATCTAGGCACCTGAAAAGAATGAAGATTAAAGACACAGGGAGTGTAGGGCCGCTTGCCACAATGTCTGGAAGGTGGAAATTGGGATAACTGTGACAATGAGGCAAGACAGTAAATTTCTTCTCCTAAATAGTCTGATATTCTAGAGATATTTATGTCCCTTAATCTATTAGACTACTGAAACAGTTTACCTCCCAAAGAAATGAGGATTTCCCCCAAAATATCATACTCAGAAAAGGAAAAGCTCCAATTAAAAGGGAAATGTATCTCCCCCAAATAGATATTTTAGAGAGATCTAGCACACAGTTAGACTACTTTGTAGGATGAAACTGAATCCCAGACAATGATGGGCCAATTGTGGTAGGGTACTACAACTTTGCTAGGACTTCTGAGATTCCATATCCTTAGCTGTATAATTAAACTTTAATCTCAGTTCAGGTTCCTGAAGGTGATCTTGAGGGTAGGGGTGACTGGATTTCTTTATCCCTCTTCCCAGAGTAGCCATGTAGACCAAGTCTCCCTTTTCTGCTTTTCTCTATTAACTTAGATGTTTTAAGTGATTCTTTGGCACAAACCATAACTTTCAATTTTCATATCAGATTTTCTCTTTCAACTATATGAGTCCAAAGAATTGAACTAAGGTTGAAAGGCTAACTGCCTAGCCATTTTGTACCCTCTTGCTAATAAGGTAAAATATTATAGCTATTCCTTCATCCAATTCTGTCCTATTATGGGACTAATAACTTCCAAGTTTTGTTCTTCCTTTGAGTCCAGTTCCATTAAATAAGAACCCTCATCTACATCTATAGTATAATGTAGAGAGAATATCTTGTGTATTATATGGATGCATCACCTGTTAATTAAAAAGTATATGGCTTAGGCAGGAAATAGAAAATGGAATATCTGGAATCCAGAAAGAATTCTGGGATAGTGCCAGGTATAGCAAGATTTGCCTGAAAGGATTTGAGGAGATGAATGCATGGTACCTGAGCACAAGCAACTACCCACATTGCAGAATGTAGGTTAAAATAATTGGCCTATTGTAGTTATGATCTAGTCAGAGTGGAGCTATATGGCAAAGGTATATGTAATAAATTTTGAGTCTGGGTCTTATTTCTGAAAGCATGGGGCTGGGAAAAAGAACCAGCCCAAACTTCTCAAAAAGCCTAGATCAGAAGCATGAAATGTTAAGCTAGCTAGGCAAGGAACCTGGTCTATTTTGAAAATGAACAAAAACAGATCAAAGCTACAGCTTCACAGAATAACACGAGACTAGTGGCTAGGAAGATTTCCTAGTCAAGGACACAGGAAGATAATATGAAATGAGACCTTTAATAGAAACCCTATGGGCCTTGACTTTCTCCTATGGCCGAGCCCTGCAGGCCTCTGCTCTAAGGCTTGGGGTGGGAAGAAGGAGAACCTGAAGGAGGACTATATTAAGCAAGCCCTGGCCAACAGCCTTGCTTGTCAAGGAAAGTATACCCCAAGTGACCAGTCTGGAGCTGCAGCCAGTGAATCTGTCTCCATCTTTAACCATGCCTACTTACCATAGCTGATGATCTAAGGCTGCTCCATCAACACTCCAGGTCCCTGCCTACCCACTTGCTATTGAAGAGGGGCTGAGCTTCAGGCTTTTTTCTATCACTCTTGCTGCCCTCCTGTGTGTGGTGTTGTCTGTGAATGCTAAATATGCCATTCCTTTCAGCTCACTTCCGATAGACAACTATTTAAGGGGGCAAGCGGGGAGAAGTCCTTGATAATTCAAAAGCAGGACACAGAAGTTGGGGCTCCTCTCAAGAGTGGAGTATAGTGGCTGACGAACCAGGGGGACATCCTCGGGACCACAGCTACAGGATTAGCCACTTCCAGTTCTCCCAAATTTGCCACAGCCCATAAACCCTATCCATTTCTATGAGAATTAATTCTCAGTGGTCATAGTGTAGGGAAATGTAGCCCTCTGTTGACTGCTATAACCAAAGTCAGAAGGAAGGCCTCTCCCTGTAAACAAATGAACAGGGGCATGGCCAGATACAGCACAGGCTCTGAGCTAAAACAGCAGACACAGGAGACAGACAAGCAGATCTCTGTGAATTCTAGACCAGCCTGTTCTAAAAAATGAAGTCAGAGCAAGACTTTCTGCTGATAGATACAGCCACTTATAAAAGACAGTCTAAAATTAAAAATGACATATTTTCCCTTAAAAGAATTATATAGGATTTTGCTTAATAATAAGTAGGAATGACCTTAGTAACTTAAAAAATAACTACACATCAATCTTAAATTTATGTAAAGGAAAGGGGAATATAGGTATGTTTATCTACATAAGATATGTTTATAATTTCAAATTGAAAAATATGCTTTTTCTGCTGCCAAAAACCGTTTTATTCCCTAGTCAAATGTAAAGATACAGAGTTAAGATTGAGGCAGAATTTTTTGCTTTTATCTTTTCAGGAAAATAAAAACATCCAACTCAGGAATCCGGTGACTATTGGATAAGAGAATCATCTAAAGAATAATAGTGTTAAGCTTATCAAGGCAGCGACAGATAAATTCCTGTGAGTTCATGGCCAGCCTAATCTACAGAACAAATCCAAGTCACCCCAGGCTACACAGAGAAACACTGTCTCAATAAATAATAATAACTGTTTTAAATTGTTTTGTTTTAAATTATCAAAATGAAGATGAGTATAAGTTAATCATTAGCTTGGCAATACAGAATACAAATACCTTTTGTCAGAGGAGATAAGTAAAATAAGCACACATTTCATAGATACAACTTGATATTGTTTTAAATTTACAAAGACAATGGATTAATGTCAATTGAATTTTATGTTATTTGCCATCACTGTATTCAACTGGATACACTGACAGACAATGTTCTAATTAATAATGGTGTGGATTAGGGCTTGCTATCCACTGTAAAATAGGATGTCACATTACTCTGAATGCCAGTTAATCTCATTGGAAAGTGGGAATCCACAGGATAAGTGATAATGGCTCAGCATAGTGCATAGCACATGGCCCAACCCAAAACCTCTGACAAAATTCAGTTTTGCTTGTACACTACGTGGGAGGGAATTTAAATAAAGTTGAATACAGAGAAAGATATCAAAATAAGAGGGAAAACGTTAACATAATTAATTTCACATAGACAGTACGTTCTGAAGAAGGAAGAAAGAAAATTAGTATAGATATTTTCAATTTGTAGATACTAAATAAATAAAACCATGCCTTTGATCTCAATATTTGGGAGAAAAAGGTGGGGACAGATAACTTCCTGTGAGTTCAAGGCCAGCCTACTCTACAGAGCAAATTCAAGCTACTCCAGGCTACACAGAGAAACCCTGTCTCAATAAATAATAATGTTTTGAATTGTTTTGTTTTAAATTAATATAATGAAGATTACTATAAGTTCAATTGTTATGGTGAAATGATACATTCTCTTTAAGAGAGGTCAAAACAGAGCAGCTATAAATAGAAAGGAGCTGCTGAATTGAATTAGTCTAAACTTTTAATGACATCAGATTGCTGGACAAACATATGTTATGTTGCTTGTGTCAATTGGAAAGAAGAAAAGACTTTGGATTACTTCCAAAGTAATAAGAATTATGTTTGATAGAAGGAGATCCCGTGAAGATCTTAGCTACAGATAGGAAAAATAAAATTATGAAGACTAAACAGAACAGGTAACATGATTTGCCAATTTCTCTACATGTGCATAGCCTTGAAACTGGCTGTGATATAAAAGGATCTTGTGATGGTTTGTATATCCTTGGGCTAGGGAGTGGCAACATCTGAAGGTGTGGCCTGGTTGGAATAGGTGTGACCTGGTTGGAATGGGTGTGTCACTGTGGGTGTGGGTATAAGATCCTCACCCTAGTTCCCTGGAAATCAGTCTTCTACTAGCAGCCTTTGGATGAAGACATATAACTCTCAGCTCCTCCTGTGCCATGCCTGCCTGGATACTGGCATGCTCCCACCTTGATGATAATGGACTGAACCTTTGAACCTGTAAGCCAGCCCCAATTAAATGTTGTTTTTTATAAGACTTGCCTTGGTCATGGTGTCTGTTCACAGCAGTAAAACCCTAACTAAGAACTTCAGCCTTCCAATTCTGGATTGTAGTTCATTCCAAATATAGTCAAGTTGACAACAAGGAATAGCCACTACAGGACTCTAGCCAGAACTTCAGCTATACATAGCCAATGGATTTTGTTGGCTACAGAGTCCTCAAGATTCATCATGTCACCCTTTCATATGAGGTGAATGAAAGTTTATATTGCAGTTTGTTTATATGATCAAATTAGATCATAAAGACAGACAGTTATCTTTCACCTGTTCAAACAAAGAGCAAAAAAAAAATCTTTAGCTGATCCATGCACATTGCATATTTCATGCACTGTGTTAATAGAGAAATATGTATTATCTCTGAAAACTTTATGTTAAAAGGAAAGGAAAGGAAAGAACCAGAAGGGCAGCCCTGGCAGGATTCACCATCCAGGATGCTGAAATGCTGAGACTTAATGTTCTAGTATCTTCCCTGTTTCTGCCTCAACTTATGATCCTGTTTCCTCTAAAGACTTGCTTCCTGGACAACTTCAGAAGAGCTAAATTAGTCCAGTCAGGGCTTCAACTAAACTTGTACTTTTTCCCTATACAGAGACTGAACAATAAATACTACAGCTAGCTTGCTTAAAACTAACCAACTTTCTAATTTTCTTAATCCCCCAGAAAAGAATTCTACTTCCATAATCAGCAGGAAGCAATTATAAGAAAGTTATAATCCATGCCCAAGAGATAGGGTGGTTGATTTTTAGTCATTCAGTTGGATATTTGTCATATTTTAAAAGGAGATGACTACAAATAGTTATAGTCTTGAAAAATAAAAAAAAAATAAAAATAATAGGAGTGTTAGTTTCAGGGATTTATTTTGTCTCTCCTTTTCTCTTCTTAGGTAAGGAAAGGGCATTGAGAAGAAAGGGGAAGGG